>NW_026526843.1:126106599-126784808 GCF_024362965.1 Panthera pardus
TGGCTCAGTCAGTTGAGTGTCTGATTTCAGCTTGGGTCATGATCTCATGGCTTGTGGGTTCAAGCCTCACAAGCCTCATGTAGGGCTCTGTGCTGACAGCTCGGAGCCTGGAGCCTGCTTTGGATTCTTTGTCTCCTTCTCTCTCTGTACCTCTCCCATTTGCACTCTGTCTCTCTCTCTCTCTGTCTCAAAAGTAAATAAACATTTAAAAAATTTTTAAAAAACCAGTATGGTAGTGGCAGAAAAACAGACACTTAAATCAATAGAACAGAAAAGACAATGCAGAAATAAATCCATGATTACATGGTCAACTAATCTTTGACAAAAGCCAAGAATATGCAATTGGCACAAAGACAGTCTTTTCAACAAATTTTGGAAAAACTGGACAGCAACATGCAAAAGAATGAAAATGGGCCAGTTTCTTACATTAGCACACACAAAAAAAACTCAAAATGGATTAAAGACCTAAATAAGAGACCTGAAACCATACAAATCCTAGAGGAAACACTGGCAATAATTTCATTAACATAAGTCAAAGAAATATCTTTCTAAATGTATTTTCTCAGGGAAGGGGGACAAAAGCAAAAATAAACTATGGGCAGGGGCAGGAGAAAGGGAGCCTGGCTGGCTCAGTTGGAAGAGCATTAGATTCTTGATCTTGGGGTTATAAGTTTCAGAGCCATGTTGGGTATAGAAACTACTTAAATAAATAAAACTTTAATAAAAAAAAGACACTATTGGGACTACATCAGAATAAAAAAATTTTTTTTCACAGTAACAGGCACCATTAACACAAAGACAAGTCAGTTTCCAGAATGGGAGAAGATAGTTGCAAACAATGTATCTGATAAGGGTTAATATCTAAAATATATTTTAAAAAGTAATACAACTCAACACCAAAAATAAACAAATAACAGGGAGGCTCCGAGGGGTGACGATGCTTTCTGTGACTCCAGAAAACCAACTTTTTGTTTTTTTAACGTTTATTTATTATTGAGAGACAGAGAGACAGAGTGTGAGTTGGGAGGGACAGAGAGAGAGGGAGACACAGAATGGAAAACAAGCTCCAGGCTCTGAGCTGTCAGCACAGAATCCGATGTGGGGCTGGAACCCACAAACCGTGAGATCATGACCTGAGCCGAAGTCAGACGCTTAACTGACTAAACCAACCAGGCACCCCTACAATCTTTCATTTATGTTATCAATAAGATATGAAGATCTAATGTATAAGATGAGGACCATAAATTAATAACACTATCACATAATTGAAATTTACTGAGTAGAACGCAAATGTTCTCGCGCGCACGCACACACACACACACACACACAACAGGTAAATATGTGAGGTAGTGGATGAGTTAACTTGATGGAAAGGATGGAGAAGTATGTGAAAGAGATGTTTGTAAGAGTGTTACTTCTTAGGGGCGCCTGGGTGGCTCAGTCGTTAAGCATCCGACTTCAGTTCAGGTCACTGTTCTCACAGTTGCGGTGTTTGAGCCCCACCTAAGGCTCTCTCCTAACAGCTCAGAGCCTGGAGCTTGCTTCAGAGTCTGTGTCTCCCTCTCTCTCTGCCTCGCCACCACCCCCTTCACCCACCCCCTGCTGATGTTTGGTCTCCCTCTCTCTCTGTCAAAAATAAATAAACATTTAAAAAAAAATTTTTTTAAGGAGTGTTACTTCTTTGATAAACCAAGAAAAACAGTGTGCATGCAGACGAGTGGGTAGTAGTTTCTGCCTAGATCAGTATACTCAAACTGTAAAGAAAAAAAGAGAAATTCTATAGTGGACAATTCACAGATTCTAACATAAATATAGCACATCAAAATTCACAAATTTATTTCTTTGACTGTAATTCAAAAAGATTTTTTTTTTATTTCGGCAAGTCGGTTCTTAATGACTGAATTTTAATTCCAGCTAGCTAAAATACAGTGTTATATTAGTTTCAGGGGTACAATACAGTGATTCAACAGTTCCACATAACAAGACAATTCTTTATTTTTTTTTTTATTTTTTTTTAACGTTTATTTATTTTTGAGACAGAGAGAGACAGAGCATGAACGAGGGAGGGTCAGAGAGAGGGAGACACAGAATCTGAAACACGCTCCAGGCTCTGAGCTGTCAGCACAGAGCCCGACGCGGGGCTCGAACTCATGGACCGCGAGATCGTGACCTGAGCCGAAGTCGGACACTTAACCGACTGAGCCACCAAGGCGCCCCAAAAAGACAATTCTTTAAAGTAAACTTCAGATTTATACAAACTATAAGATTTTCCAGTATTTAGGAGGTAAGCCAGTCGTCAGAAGCTAATGTCTAACAATCTGGTTAATATAATGCAACATAGTTTGTTTCTGTCTTTGGTAACTGGATAGAGAAAACAATGTTATCATACATAGAGATTTAACTGAGTTATATTTGAACAGATACATAAGTTGTGTACCTGCTCCTATATTTATATTTTTAAAATCAAGTTTTCTTTCAAAGAATTTCATAACACCTATTTCTGAGTCTACATCAAATACTAATCATCAGGGAACCTGAATGGTTCAGTTGGTTAAGCATCCAGCTCTTGGTTTCTGCTCAGGACATATCTCACGGTTTTTCTCAGTGAATAGCCCACTTGGGATTCTCAGTCTCCCTATCTCTCTGCCACTCCCCAACTTTCGCTATCTCCATCTTTCTCAAAATAAATGAATAAACTTTTAAAATATTTTAATCATCATCATCATCATCATCATCATCATCATCATCATCATCATCAATAATCCAGTGCTATAAACTTAGATGTTAAAATATTAAGTGAAAAAAATCCAAGAGAAGCAAATATATAAATTCATTTATGTAGAATATAAAAAAAAGAAGAAGAAGAAACAACAGGAAACAAAGAAACAGTTTAATAAATATAGAATATAAATGTGGTTTTCAGAGGGTTGAAGGTACAAGCAAAAATATGTGAAGGGGAGAACAAAGTCCAATTAAAAAGTAGATAAGTCACAGAGACAAAAAGTACAGCACAGGGAATAGTCTAGCCTATGTATATTGTATAGGGAATAGTGTACATATATAGTATATAATAGTTAAAATATTGTAATAACTTTGTAAGGTGATACATGGTGTCTACATATATTCCAGTTAACATTTTATTAGGTGTATATAACAGTCAAATAACTATTTTGTACACCTGAAAGTAATACAATATGTGAAACTATGCCTCAGTTAATAATGGATTAAAAAACTTTTAAATATAAAACAATTAAAAATTTTTTAAATGCTACCAAACAACTGCTCAAAGAAGAAATCAAATTAAAAAATTTTTAAATATCCTAGAGAAATAAAAGTGGAAATACAACATGAGTTCTAATAGAGAAGTTCAAAGTACTAAATGCCTACATTAACAAAAAAGATCTCAAATAAATAACAACTTTACATTTCAAACACTAGAAAAAGAAGAAATGAATCTCAAAATTAGTAGAATTACAATAGAGATCAAAAATTATAGAGACTTAAAATAAAATTCAAAAAAATCAATAAAACTAGGAACTGATTTCTTTGAAAGATAAATTGATAAATCAGTATGTAGACTCATCAATAAAGAGAGAAAGAACTAAAACAATATTAAAAAGGAAAAAAGGGGATACCTGGGTGACTGTCAGGTCAGCATCCAACTTGATTTTAGCTCTGTTCTTGACCCCAGGGTCATGGGATCAAGCCCCACATTGGACTCCATGTTGAGTGTAGAGCCTGCTTGAGATTCTTTCTTTCTCTCCTTCTGCCTCTCTCCACCTTCTCTAAAATTAAAAAAAAAAAATAATTTTTTTTCATTGGGAAGGAAAAAGGTATGTTACTTACCATTGATACCACAGGAATACAAAGGATCATAAGAGATCACTACAAACAATTACAGACCAACAAATTGGACAACCTAGAAAAAAAAGGATAAAATCCATAGAAACATGCAATCTACTAAGACTAAATTGTAAAGAAATACAAAATTAGAACATGGTGATTACCAGAAAGGATATTGAATCAGTAATCAAAAACCTCCCAAAAAACAAAAGTCTAGGAACAGATATCTTCAGTACCAAATTTTTCCAAGCCATTAAAGAATACCAAAACCAGACAAATATCCAAAATATATATGAAAATACAGGCATACCTCATTTTACTGCACTTCACTTTATTGTACTTCACAGATACTTTATTTTTTTATAAGTTGAAAGTTTGTGTCAAGCTACATTCAGCAAATCTAACGCTGATATTTTTCTAACACCATTTGCTCTTCCTCACCAACATCTTTGTTTCCAGAGTTGTCAGTATTAGCCACTCTGACCAGTGTGAGGTGGTATCTCAGTGTGGTTTTGATTTGTATTTCCCTGAAGATGAGTGAGGTTGAACATTTTTTCATGTGTCTGTTGGCCATCTCGAGGTCTTCAGAGAAGTGTCTATTCATATCTTCTGCCCATTTCTTCCCTGGATTATTTGTTTTTCAGCTGTTGAGTTTGTTAAATTCGTTATAGATTTTGGATACTAACCCTTTATCAGATATGTCATTTGCAAATATCTTTTCCCATTCTGTAGGTTACCTTTTAATTTTGTTGATTGTTTCCTTTGCAGTGCAGATGCTTTTTATCTTCATGAGGTCACAATAATTCATCTGTGCTTTTATTTCCCTTGTGCTTTGGAGACATGTTGAGTAAGAAATTGTTGCGGCTGAGGTGAAAGAGGTTGCTGCCTGTGTTCTCCTTTAGGATTTTGATAGTTTCCTTCTCATATTAAGGTCTTTCATCCATTTCAAATTTCTTTTGCTGTATGGTGTAAGAAAGTGGTCCAGTTTCATTCTTCTGCATATTGCAGTTTTCCTAATACCATTTATTAAGGAGACTTTTTTCCATTGTATATCATTTTCTGCTTTGTCAAAGAATAGTTGACCATATCATTGTGGGTCCATTCTGGGCTTTCTACGCTGTTCCATTGATCTATATGTCTGTGTTTGTGCCAGTACTATATTGTCTTAATGACTACAGCTTTGTAATATAGTTTGAAGTTCAGAATCATGATGTCTCTAGTTTGCTTTTATTTTTCAGGATTGCTGTGGCTCTTTGGGATCTAATGTGGTCCACATAAATTTTAGGATTGTTTGTTCTACCTCTGTGAAAAATCACGGTGGAATTTTGATAGAGATTACATTAACTGTGTAGATTGCTTTGGATAGTATAGACACTTTAACAATGTTTGTTCTTCCATCCATGAACATGGAATGTTTTTCTATTTCTTTGTATCATTGCCAATTTCTTTCATAATTTTTTTTAGTTTTCAGAGAACAGATATTTTACCTCCTTGGTTAGGTTTATTCCTAGGCATCTTAATGTTTTTGGTGAAACTAAATGAGATTGATTCCTTGATTTCTATTTCTTCTGCTTCATTATTGGCATATAGAAATGAGCTCAATTTCTGTACATTGATTTTATATGCTGCAACTTCACTGAATTCATTAATTTTAGCAATTTTTTGTGCAATCTTTCATGTTTTCTACCTAGAGTATCATGTCATCTGCAAAGATTGAATGTTTGACTTCTTTCTTGCTTATATGGATGCCTTTTATGTCATTTTATTGACTTATTGCTGAGACTAAGACTTCTGGTTCTATCTATGTTAAATTCTAATAATGACAGTGGACATTTATTTCTTGTTCCTGACCATACAGGAAAAGTTCTCAATTTTTCCCATTGATATATTACCTCTGTGCCTTTTGTGTGTGTCTTTTGTAAATGTCTGGTAGAACTACTCTGGGAAGCCATCTGACCCTGGACTTTCTTTGTTGAGAGATTTTTGATTACTGATTCAATTTCTTGCTGGTTATGGGTCTGTTCAAATTTTCTATTTCTTCCTGTTTCAGTTTTGATAGTTTGACATTTCTGAGGATTTGTCCAAATTTCTTCCAGATTTCCCAGTTTGTTGGCATATAATTCTTCATAGTATTCTTTTACAATGGATTGTATTTCTTTGTATTGGTTGTGATCACCTCCTTCATCATGATTTTATCTATTTTGGTCCTCTGTCTTTTCTTTTTGGGAAGTCTGGCTAGGGATTCATCAATTTAGTGAATTCTCTCAAAGAACCGGTTTTTAGTTTCATTGATTGTACTACTGGATTCTTTTTTTTTTTTTTTTTTTTTTTACTGGATTCTTTTTTGTTTCTATATCATTTATTTCTGGTCTAATCTTTATTATTTTCCTTCTTCTGAGGGCTTTACACTTTATTTGCCACTGCCTGTTCTGGCTCCTTTAGGTGTAGAGTTAGGTAATTTATTTGTGACTTTTCTTGCTTTTTGAGATAGATTTGTATTGCAAAATACTTTGCTCTTAGGAATACCTTCACTGAATTCCAAAGGTCCTGGACTGCCATGTTTTCATTGTCATTTATTTCTATGTATTATTTTTTATTTCTTCTTTAGTTCCTGGTTAACCCATTCGTTCTTTAGTTCTATATGTTCTTTAACTTCCATGTGTTTGTGGTATTTCCCAATTTTTTCCTGTGGTTGATTTCAAGTTTCACAGTGTTGTGGTATGAAAATATGCATGGTATGATCTCAATCTTTTTGTACTTGTTGAGGGCTGGTTTGTGACCCAGTATGTAATCTATTCTGGAGAATATTCCATATGCACTCAAAAAGAATGTGCATTCTGCTGCTTTAGGATGATATGTTCTGAATATATCTGTTAAGTCTATCTGGTCTAGTGTGTCACTCAAAGCCATTGTTTTCTTATTCATTTTCTGGTTAGATAATCTGTCCATCCACTGTAAGTTGGTTTTAAAGTCCCCTACTGTTATTATATTATTAACAATGAATTTCTTTATGTTTTTTATTGCTTTACTTATATATTTGGGTGCTTCAGGTTGAGGGCGCACATATTTACCATTGTTAGATCTTCTTGGTGGATAGACCCTTAATTATGATATGATTCCCTTCATCTCAGTAGTCTTTGTTTTAAGATCTAGGCTGTCTGATACAAGGATAGCTACTCCAGGTTTCTCTGACTTTCATTAGCATAATAGATTGTTCTCCATCCAATCATTCTCAATCTGCAGCTGTCCTTGGGTCTAAAATGAGTCTCTTGTAGGCAGCATATGGATGAATCTTGTTTTTTTAATCCATTCTGATTTCCTATGTTTTTTGATTGGGGCATTTAGTCCCTTTATATTCAAGATGATTACTGAAAGATGTGAATTGAAAAGATATGAAATGTCACTAATTGTGTTACCTGTAAAGTTGGTTTCTGGTAATGTTCTTTGTTCCTTTCTAGTCTTTGTTGCTTTTGGTTTTTTTATTTGTTTGTTTGTTTGTTTTTTTGGGTTTTTTTTTTTTTTTTGTCCCCACTCAAAGAATACCCTTTAATATTTCTTGCTTGGCTGGGTTAGTGGTCATAAACTCCTTTAATTTCTTTTATTTTGGAAACTCTTTATCTCTCCTTCTATTCTGAATGACAGTCTTGATGGATAAAGGATTCTTGACTACATATTTTTTCCATTCTGCACATTGGATATTTTGTGCCAATCCCTCTGACCTGCCAAGTTTCTGTGGATAGATCTACTGCAAACCTTATCTGTCTTCCCTTGTAAGTTAAGGACTTTTTGTCCTTTGCTGCTTCAGGATTCTTCCCTTGTTGTGTGTTTTGTGAATTTGACTATGATATGTCTTGGCAATGGCCAGCTTTTGTTGAATTTAATGGGAATTCTCTGTACTTTTTGGATTTTCATATATGTTTCCTTCTCCATATTAGAGAAGTTTTGGGCTATAATTTGCTCAAATAAACCTTCTCCTCCCTTTTCTTTCTTTTCTTCTTCCGGAACACCTATGATACAAATGTTATTAAGCTGAATTTCCTAAGCCTACACTTGTGATCTAAAACCTTTGTTTCCCTCTTTTTTACAGCTTCATTATTTTTCCATAATTTTATCTTTTTTATCACTGAATTGTCCCTCTGCTTTATCTGTCCTTGTTGTCACTGGACTTATTCATTTTTTCACCTCAGTAATAGCATTTCTTATTTTGGCCTGACTCACTTATGGTTCTTTTATCTCTGCAGTCTAATGTCTTCTATGCTTTTCTCAAGTCCAGCTGATATCTTTGTGGTTATTGTTTTAAATTTGCATTCAGACATCTTTCTTATCTGTACTAATTAAATCCCTGGCCATGACTTCTTATTTTGGGGTGAATTCCTCCATTTGTCATTTTGTCTAGTTAACGGTTTTGTTGTGTGTGTGACTATTAGCAAAACTTTTGTATTCCTGCTCCTGAGAGTTATGGCTATATTAAGAAGATGTCCAAAAAGAAAAAAGAAAAAAAGGAAGATAGATCCTATCTCCCTAGAGCTGAGGCTTTGCAGCACTCTATGATCACATGTGCACTTGGTGCACATGAGGGGTTTGTGCACCAACCCCTGGAGGATTTGGAGACTGTTGCCCTGATTCTTAGACAGACTTGCCCTGGTGGAGATGCACCTGAAGGTAAAGGGGGTTGTAGCTTAATGTAAGCAGCTCCAGCCTCCACTGGGTGATTTTGACTTGCTTACAGGCAGGGGTGTTGGGGAATGGTCCCCCTCCCATCCCTGGAGCAGGCAGTTCACACCCACTACTCTTCAAGAAGCCATCACAGAAGAGCAAACAATCACCTATCCCCACCTTCCAACAGATCCCTACCTTCACTCTGCCTATGTCCAAGCTGTCCATCAGCTAGGCAGCACAATACTTCTGTGTTTTATCTCAGCTTTGTGGCTAGCTTTCAAACTCCCAAATGTTAGAGAGATCCACGTGGTGTGGAGCTTCGATCCCCTGGGGGAAGGTCTCACAGTGCTATTGCCATTTTCCAGTTTGTGCCAGAAAATGGTCACATGACCACACAGTGGTTCAGATCTATGGTAAAATGCAGCATGAAGCCATTACCAAGGTTTGCTGCTATCAGCCAGTGTCTTTGTTGTTATGCTAGGGAATGGGGCAACAGTTTTGTGTGTGTGTGCCTGGAGTGCCACCACTCCCAAATGCCCTCCCAGCAGAGGAACTGTTTCTCTCCTTGAAACCCACAGGATCCTCAGACCATGTTGCATGTTCCCGGGACTCAATCTTCCTTCCACACCAGAACACCACCAAGCCCACTAGGTATGACCCTATTGCACTGACTTCTGAAACTACAGACTTTGTTCTCTACTTGTCTCCTTTTCCCAATTACTGGTTTTGGGGAAGTTTTTCTTGTGTAATCCTCTGAGCACAGTTTCACAGTTTCTCTGTTTCTTTCTCCCTTTCTTTCTTTCTCCCTTTCTTTTTCTCCCTTTCTTTTTCTTCCTTTCTTTCTCTCTTCCTTTCTCTCTTCCTTTCTCTCTCTCTTTCTTTCTTTCTTTCTTTCTTTCTTTCTTTCTTTCTTTCTTTCTTTCTTTCTTTCTTTCTTTCTTTCTTTCTTTCTTCCTTCCTTCCTTCCTTCCTTCCTTCCTTCCTTCCTTCCTTCCTTCCTTCCTTCCTTCCTTCCTCTCTCTCACTCCTCTCTCTATTTTCAGGGTTTCTGCCCTCCACAGCACAGTTCTTTTCTCCCCCAAATCAACTCACTGCAGCTCCTACATTCTGCTCCATAAGGTAGCCATTTTCTACCTCTAGTTGTGCAGGTTTGCTCTCTAAGTCTTCATATTAATTTCTTATGTGTTCGAAATGATTTGATATTTCTCTAGCTGTGTTCAAGGGATGAGGCAAGTAAAGGTTCCCCCTACTACACTGCCCTCTTAACTCCTCCTCTCATAAGGAATTTTAAATTGAATTTTAACAGCCTCTTGAGGAAAAGAAGTCAAGCCAAATACTTGCCATCAGACTTTGCCTGCAATATAGATTTGAGTGAATTTCTCTTTTTTCAAGGCCTTCAAAGTATCTTGAGGTTCCTAAACCTGCCAGAAAGTGACATTCTTTACCCACCGAATAATACTGCTGGAAACTCTGTAAGCAAGGTAGCCGGCCAATTTTTCCAAGGAATTTTATTGTCTCTATATAATCAAATTTAGTTCCCTAAAGAGGCCTGGTCATATTCTGAGTCTATGCATATCTCTCTGAAGTATGACATTCCTGTCAAAGCCTTGGTAATATAACCAAGTTTCCAATAGTGTCTTGTCAGAAGGACACTGGATTCCTATTGAATTTATGGAAATAAATACATTGCCATGGAAATATAAGAATACTCACTGAGAATTTCTGAATTATGGAGGGATAAGGTAGAAAAAAAATAAATGTTTCGTATTTGTTTATAAAGAAATATTTTAACAAATTTCTGTGGCACAGCTTTAAATCTGGAGAAGGAAACATTAAAGAATCATCAATGTTTCAAACCAAGAGTCTGTTTAAATTCATTTTTCTCACTGGTTACAGAAATCCTTACTCATTTTAGTTTTATCATAAACATAGTAGAAACTTGTATTTGTCATTACATTGCAGCTAAGAAGAAATTCTGTTACACACAAGGCTTCCAAAATTAGACTTTCAGGTGAGAGCAGTATACCAGGTTAATTCAAAACTTAAGAATTGTACTCAATTTCTGAAGAAGTTATAATATTCAACCATGTAATATAACATAAGAAGGCTTATCATCACTTATTTGACAATGCTTCCTATGTAATTTGACATACCAAATAAACAAGCCTAATTAGTCAAAAAGACTTCATTTCAAAGTTGAATCTTGGGAAGTATGTTTGAAATATCAGAAGGATTTTCTTTTTATGTTTATTTATTTTTGCAAGAGACACAGAGTGTGAGCAGAGGAGGGGTAGAGAGAGCAGGAGATACAGAATCTGAAGCAGTCTCCAGACTCCAAGCTGTCAGCAGAGCCCAATGTGGAGCTCAGACTCAGGAACCATGAGATCATGACCTGAACCAAAGTCAGATGCTTAACTGACTGAGCCACCCAGGCACCCCTGAAATATCAGAAGGTTTTAAAGCACATTATTAAATAAGATTACAAATTATTATAAAATTTAATACTCAATTGTGTACTTAGTTAAGGTAGCTAAGCAAATTCAGAGGGTTATGTAGTTATTAACAAAACCCTTTAATTATGAGAAGAGTCAACTTTAAATCATCAAAGACCTAATAAAGACAAAAAACAGAAACTTTGTTTTTCTAAACAGATTAAAAAAAAAAAAACCATTGATCACAATTTAAACCAATAATCTAAGAAAATTGCCATTTTGACCGAGAGAAAAGCCAAACTCCAAACTTACACTGGTTACCTCTGATATCAAAATTTATTTATGGCAGGGCACCTGACTGGCTGAGTTGCTTAAGCATCCAACTTTGGCTCAGGTCATGATCTCATGGCTTGTGAGTTCTAGCCCCATGTCAGGCTCTGTGCTGACAGCTCAGAGCCTGGAGCCTGCTTCAGATTCTGTGTCTCCCCTCTCTGTGACCCACCCCAGCTCGTGCTGTCTCTCTTTCTCTCTCAAAAATAAATAAATACTTAAATATTTTTTAATAAAAATTTATTTATTCCAACAAGACCAAGATTTTAAAAATACAGTCTGTCCTTTTTCCTTCCTCTTATCTACCATGTGATGTATAATTATTGAGATAAGCATATCCAGGATGCCATACAGATCTGAGTTCTTGTCAGTTCTGTGATGTGGTTCTGTAATGTGCTGACTAGAATTTCCATCAGGAATGATGGACACTCAGCTGTAGGAATAGTGCCACTATCCTCAGCTCTCAGAAGCCAGCAGGGATTGCCTTGACTGAAGATGGCTGCCTGTCAAAGACATGTCCTCTTCTCAGATGGTCACAGCCAATGACTGTTATAAAAAGCCCACCCTCTTTGCCCCAATTTAGGATGGTTCTGAAGGATAATCCACCTTTAGAATTCCTTGGAGTATCAGTTAAGGCTCCTGTATGACTTTGTATCACTGCTCAACTTCTCTCTGATCTTGGTCTCCCTTTTTTCTTCCCCAGGTATTGATCACTGCCTAATAGACTTCTTTACATATTGATCTCTATCAAATTAGTCAGTCTCAACCATATGCCAATTTCTTTTCCAAAGATTTCCTTCTCACAAACCTTCTATAATTGTTTTTTTACATTCAGATATTGTCCTGAGTTTTCCCTCTTTACAAAACCAGTCTGACTCTTACTATTTCCTTACTATTTCCAAAAGTTTTAATTATTTCCTTACTATTTCCAAAAGTTTTAATTAAAATTATTTCCATTTGTTATGGAAGTGTTGAATCATTATACTGTACACCTGAAACTAATATTACCCTGTATGTTAGCTACCTGGAATTTAAATTAAAACCTTTCAAAAATTACATTTGTTTATATGTTCTTACACTACCCATTAGTTTCATGGGGTATTTAGACAAAGTTCTAAGTTTTTTTTTTTCTTTTCTGAAAATTTTGCAATGGAAATAACATGAATTTAGACTTTCCATAAACACAGGTAAAATAAGCTTTACATTTAATGGTGACCATTCTTAAGAATACCCAATTCTTCTAAGTGTTTGCCTTTAAACTGACTAAAATAGAGTGCTTATCAATAGCTTCAGGAGATACAGAAAATATTTCACACTTATAATATGGACAGACACACACATAAATACACAAAAAAGAAGCAAACAAAATTTTACAGGCCCAATTTCTGAATATCTTCCTTTTTTAAAACCAATCTAATTATAAAGTAATATTATAACTTATGGATCTTTTAATTAGTCATTTTCCCCATATGTCTAATGAATATTGTAGCCAAGAAGCAGTGTGGCAACAACAACAACAACAGCAAGAAAGCGCAATTTTGGAGAATACTGCAAAGGGCTGCATATGGGAATCAAATTGTCATTTCCCATCTCCAAATCAGAACATAGCTAGTTTTCATTATCAAAAGCTGCAGTAACAAACAAAGAAAATAAGACCCAGTGTACCTCTGTGAGCATTGGTTCTTCCCCAAAAGTCAGTTTCACCAACTGAACTGAACAGCTTCCTACTCAGCCTTTCCTTAATCAAGCAAGGAAAAGAGGCTAAAAGAACCAAAACCCTCTATTCAGTCACCTCCACTGAAAAACTACTAGAATAGATAAATGAATTCAGTAAGGCCATAGAATACAAAATCAATACACAGAAACCCACTGCATTTCTACACACTAATAATGAAATATCAGAAAGAGAAATTAAGAAAACAATTTAATTTACAATTTCACCATAAAATAATAAAATACCTATAAATACACTTAAAAAATACACTTAAAGGTGAATAATAATAAAAATTGGGGGAAGGTAAACAATTCTAAAATTATGATGAAGGAGCCTATGTTGTTATTATAATTTAAATCTCCGTCATATTTCTTTGAAACTCCAATTTACCTGGTTTCTTTGACCTATGGTAACTTACTAATTTTAATACTTTCTTGAGCCCCAATCCTTAACCAAACCATACGACTTCAAAACTAAAAATTCCTAGCAAGCAAGAAAATGTTAGTAAAGGTATTTAATATTATCATAATAACAAGTGGTAAATTAATAGCCAATTTTGTTTATTTGTTTACTTATTTATTTATTCTGAGAGAGAGAGACATACACAGGAAGACAGAGAGAATCTTAAGTAGGTTTCAGGCTCAGCACTGAGCCTGACACAGGACTCAATCCTACAACACTGGGATTATGACCTGAGCCAAAATCAAGAGTTGGACACTTAAATGACTAAGAATTACCTGGACCAGAATGTCAATAGAACCAAGGTTTAGACTCCTTGCCCAATATTCTTTAGCCCCAGCTTTCCAATATACAGTTTCATGTTAAACACTTTCAGAGATATCATAGATTGAAAGATTTAAAGGTTTTTCATATTCTGCATATGAGTCTGTCTGCATAAGAGTAAATTTGTAGTTAGGACCTCTGTCTGGCTCAGCGGTATAATCTCTGGGTTGTGAGTTCAAGCCTCACATTGGGTGTAGATATTACTTAAACAATTTTTTTAATTTAAATAAATAAATAAATAACAAAATGATTTCCTTGATAGTCTAAAAAAAGAAAAGAAATTTCATTAAGCATATTGAATACCTTCATCAAAATATGAAAACATTCTTTAGTTTGACTTTATTAAATACCTTAATAAAAACTACACAAGCAATCAACTCACTTAGTAATATACCATAATTATTATAATGACTAGTTATAACATGTAGGAGTAAGAATAATACCATGATTAGTGATAAAGAAGCACAGGACCTGAAAAGACTAAAAGAGCAGAAGAAAGAAGCAAAAATTAAATCCAGGGAAAGTTCACGATGTCAAAGAGTACATCAAAAAACAACCATTTAACTAACTAGAATTTAAGTTAAAAAAAAAGAAAAGAAAAGAAACATCCACTAATAAGTTGGAAGTTCTACATGCAAAAACTCCAGAATATTTCTCCATAAGTCCCAAATAGGAGAAAGATGGAGGTACAGTGTAGGGGTATTCCCTGCCTCTGTTTTTCTCCTGCTCTATAGATAACAGAAATTTTATTGGCAAAATTCTTTTATGGGTAACAAATTTTATTGCATAATACATGATAAATCTTTGAAGATAAAAATATTTGCAAAAAGGGGCGCCTGGGTGGCGCAGTCGGTTAAGCGTCCGACTTCAGCCAGGTCACGATCTCGCGGTCCGTGAGTTCGAGCCCCGCGTCAGGCTCTGGGCTGATGGCTCGGAGCCTGGAGCCTGTTTCCGATTCTGTGTCTCCCTCTCTCTCTGCCCCTCCCCCGTTCATGCTCTGTCTCTCTCTGTCCCAAAAATAAATAAAAAACGTTGAAAAAAAAAATTAAAAAAAAAAAAAAAATTTGCAAAAAGATACCAAAACTGATTTATACCAAGGTAAAATAAGTAAAAATTATGTAACTTACATCTTGGTATTATCTTATTTTCAAAGAAAAATGTTTAAAAATGTAATCAGAATTCCCCAAAAGTAGAGGTATATTCATCAAAATTAAAACATTGTATGGTCAAAACATTTCTAAGAGTGAAAAGACAATCCAAGGAAAATATTTGTAAATCATATATCTGATAAGAGATAAATGTCTAGAATAAGAGAGACCTCCTAAACCTCAACAATGGCAACAAACAACAAAAAAACCCTCTTCAAAAATAGCAAAAGAACTTGAATAGATATTTCCTCCAAGAAGATATAGGAATAGCCAATAAACCCATGAAAAGATGCTTAATATAATTCATCATTTCAGAAATGCAAATCAAACAAAACTGATGTGGGTGTGCCTCAGTAGGTTAAGCAACCAACTCATGATTTTGGCTCAGGTAATGATCCCAGGGTCATTAGATCAAGCCCCACATTGGGCTACACACTAAGTTTGGACCCTACTTAAGATTCTCTCACATGCGCCCTGCCAGGCTTCCACCTTGCACACAGGTTGTCTCTCTCGAATAAAAAAATAAAAATAATTTTTAAAAATAGAGATATTATTCATGACCATTAAAATAGCTATTACTAAAAAAGGGAAGGACATGTGGGTGACTTAGTTGGTTAGGTGACAGACTCTGAATTTCAGCTCAATCATGATCTCACAGTTCATGGTATGGAGCCCAACGTTGGGCTCTGCAAGGAACATGGAGCCTTCTCCCTCTCTTTGCCTCTCTCCCATTCATGTATGCACTGTCTCTCTCCACTCTCTCTCTCAAAATAAATAAATAAACTTCTTAAATAAAAGGGGGGGAGAGGAGATAACAAATGTTGTCAAAGATACAGAGAAATTGCAAGCTCCTTCACTGCTGGTGGGAATACAAAATTGGTGTAGTCTCTATAAAAATAGATTGCTGGTTCCTCAAAAATTTATACAAAATATTACCAGATGATTCAGCAACTCTACTTTTACTTATATACCCCAAAAAATTGAAAGTAGGATTCAGGCAGATATTTGTACATGAATATTTACAGCATTTTCAGGATAACCAAAAGATAGAAACAACTCAAGTATTGATCAATAGAAGAATAAATGTGATATATACATATGGTGAAATATTACTTTGCCATAAAAATAGACAGACTTATGATATGTGAATGAACCTTAAAAAATAATATGCTAAGTAATAATACAAAGACACAGGTATGCCTGTCTGTTAAGCATTCAACTTTCTTCGGCTCAGGTCAAGACCTCACAGTTACTGAGTGTGAACCCCATATTGGGCTCTGTGCTGATAGGTGAAAGCCTGGAGCCTCCTTGGGATTCTGTATCTCCCTCTCTCTGCCCTTCCGCTGCTTACATTCTGACTCTGTCTCTCAAAAATAAATAAACATTAAAAAAATAGTAGTACAAAGACACAAAGACAGACATTGTATGATTTCATTTATTTAAATCTACAATAGGCAAATTCATAAGAGATCTAGTACACTAGAACTTACCAGAGCTGGAAAGACAGGAAATGAGGAGTCAGAACTTGATAGATATAGAGTTTCTGCTAGGGATAATGAAAATGTTTTGGAAATAGACAGTGGTGATGGTTGTACAACATTGTAATGTATTTAATGCCACTGAATTGGACACTTAGAAGTGGTTTAAAAAGATGTTAAAAAGAAAACCGCAGGCCCAAAATGGCATCACTGAGGCCAAGTCACAAAACTGGGGCTTCCTATGTAATATAATTACAGTTTCACCTCTCCCAGAAATGTAGTCTTGACTAGTCAGCCAACAACTTTTTGCTTCCAATAAAGTAATCTATTACATGGGTCCTCTCCATCCTCCTAAGAAAAATGAGGTAATCCTCCTAATAAGATACCCTGTCTTTCCCCCTAATGACAGCTGAGCTGCCTGGAACACTCCTTTCTTTTCTTTTGTTAATAACTTCCTTGCCCCCCCTCCCTTAGTATAAAATCGTTCCATTTGGTAGAAATTCTTAGCTCTCTAGTACTTGCTAGTCGGAATCCTGCCCAATTCACAAATTACTTAAGAAAGCCAATTAGATCTTCTTATTTACTGTTGAATTTTTGTTCCTTAACAGAGCAAATTTTGTTATGTATTTTATCATATACCCAAATTTACTTGATCACTTTCAATGAGTAAAGTGTACTGTATGTGAATTATATATTGGCAGAATTGTTTGTTTTTTTTTTTTCAAGTATCCATTAGCTACTTTCTGTGTATAATCGTTGAAGAATGTGAAAACATGATTGTTTAATTCATCACTTTATAGGGCAAAAAAACATGTGGGGTAGCAAGGATAAAAGTAAAGACACCAATTAAGAAATGGTACATTAAAAAAGCAAAGGAAGATAGTATAAGACGGTGATATTCTTGGGCTCTGTGCTGACAACTCGGAGCCTGGACCCTGCTTCAGATTCTGTTTCTCCTCTCTCTCTGTCCCTCTTCTGCTCAAGCGCGCTCTCTCTCTCTCTCTCTCTCTCTCTCTCTCTCTCTCTCTCTCAGAAATAAATAAACACTAAAAAAAATGTTTTGAGTGTTGATATTATTGACACATTTTGAAATTAGAATTAATAGGATTTACTAACAGATTGAAAAGAATGTGAACAAGAGTTAGGATTAACTCCGAAGGTTTTAGACTATAAAATAATGGGAAGAATTTAGGGATAAAATAGAAAAAAACTAAACAAGTAGCATGTGAAAGAAGGTAAGAAATCAAAACTTAGACTTAGTACATTAAGATGTCCAGTTAAATATTTACATCTAGATATGATAAGTATGCAGCTCAAGGGAGGTATCTGCCCTGAAAACATAAATATGAGAATCTTTAGGTTATGTTATGGTTTTTATCAGATTATAGGAGGCAATGAAGCAGGTATCTCTGTTCATAAATTAAATTCTAAAATAGTAACACAAACGTATATATACATACAGTTGACGCTTGAACAACACACATTTGAACTGTACTGCTTCACTTATATGCATATTATTTTAAAATTTTAATATATTGGAAAATGTTTGGAGGGAGATTTGAGACATTTTGAAACAATTTGCATATGAATCATGGAGCATAGAAATATTTTAAAAATTAAGTAAAAGTTCAGTTTGTCATGAATGCATAAAATACATGTAGATATTAGTCTAGCCATTTATTACCCTAAAATACAGATGACCCTTGGACAATATGGGGGATAAGTGCAATGACACCCCATACAGTTGAAAATCTGTGTATAACTTCTGACTCTCCCAAAATTTGTGTAGTAACAACTTGCTGTTAACCAGAGCATTCCTGATAGAATAAACAGTTGATTAACAAATATTTTGTATGTTAAATGTAGTATATACTGTATTCACACAATAAAGTAGTAAAAGCAAATGTTCAAAAATTATAAAGAAAATACATTTTTAATACTGTACTGTATTTATGGGAGAAAAAGAACCTGCTTATAACATACAGTTCAATCGATGTTTTTCAAGGGCCTGCTCTATATACAAATCTATTATAAAAACTTTAAATATGGCATACCTTAGTGGCTCAGTCAATTAAGCATCAGTCTCTTGATTTCAGCTCAGGTCATGATCTTACTGTTAGTGGGATCAACACCTACACTGGGTTCTACATTGATTGAGCAGGACTTGTGATTCTCTCTCTCCTTTTCTCTCTGCCCCTCCCCCACTTGCTCTGTCCCTTTCTGAAAAATAAATAAACTTTAAAAAATAAAATGAAATATAGGGGCGCCTGGGTGGCTCAGTCGGTTAAGCGTCCGACTTCAGCTTAGGTCACGATCTCACAGTCCATGAGTTCGAGCCCTGTGTTGGGCTCTGGGCTGATGGCTCAGAGCCTGGAGTATGCTTCCGATTCTGTGTCTCCCTCTCTCTCTGACCCTCCCCCATTCATGCTCTGTCTCTCTCTGTCTCAAAAATAAATAAACGTTAAAAAAAATTTTAATAAAATAAAATATATAAAAAGTTACAACACAAAAGCTTACAGAGCATGCATATTACCATTTGCAGTTGATAGAAGTGTAAACAAAAGCCAAGACCCACTATTAAGTCACACAGTACTAACTAAACTACTATAATACTTCTTTAACCACTTTCTGTGACTGTTGCAGTGAGTTAAAGTGTTGTGAGTATACCCTTCAAACTGTGTAATAATTATGTCCTCTTGAACAGTTCATTTCCTACCACAGTAGAAAGTGATCTTTTATTCTTGTATATTTTCCATTGTGTTTATTGCAATACCTTGAATCTCACAACACCATGGGACCATTCAAAGTGCATTAGTGATGCTGCAAGTGCTCCCAAGAAGCAGAGAAAAGTTATGATACTATAAGAAAAAGTTGAATTGCTTGACATATACTATAGATTGAAGTCTGCAGCTGCAGTTACCCACTACTGCAAGACAAATAAACCCACCATAAAGACCACTTTTGAAAAAGAGAAATTCATGAAGCATCACTGCAGCAACACCAGCAGATGCAAAAATCTTTTACTGTGAAGTACATCATGTTGAAAGGTTATGTTTTACATGGGTGTGGGATTACTCTAAAAAAGACATACCTATGGACTCTATATGATACTAGAAAATGGTAAAGTCATTATATGACAACTTAAAGCAAAAGGAAACAGAAGGGGCACACGGGTGGCTCAGTCAATTGAGTGTCCAACTTCAGCTCAGATCATGATCTTGCGGTCTGTGAGTTCAAGTCCCGCGTCAGGCTCTGTGCTGACAGCTCAGAGCCTGGAGACTGCTTTCAATTCTGTCTCCCTCTCACTCTACCCCTCCCCAATTCATTCTCTCTCTCTCTCTCTCTCTCTCTCTCTGCCAAAAATAAACATTTAAAAAAAAATTTTAAAAAGGACACTAAAGGAACTAAAACTGGAGAATTTAATGACTGCAAAGTTTGGTTGATAGTGTTAGAAAGATGTTTAGCTTGATCATAGCACAGGGAGCCAAGATGGTGGAACAACATGAAAGGTTTTTTGTGTCTCATTTCCATGAAATACAACTAGATCAACACTAAACCATCCTGCACACCTAGAAAACTGATCTGAGGACTGACACAATAGTCTTCACAATCTGAACCACAGTACTCAGCAGGTATATGGTGTGGAGAGGTGAACTGAAGGATAGAGAAGCCATGGAGGGCAAGGAGCTATTTTTGCTTGTGGAGAGAGGACAGAAAAGTGAGTGGGAAGAAGAGTACAGGAAAAGCACCCCACTCCCCACCCCAAAGCACATTGAGAGAAAGTGGAAAAGTGGAAACAGCTGCAAGGACTGAACAAAGAAAGAAGAAAGGAGAAAAGAGAGGGCTTAAATTCCACTAAGACTCTATAAACAGGGGGAATGCAGAGTCTGAAACTCTGCAGCTCAATAACTGGCAGTGCTCTGATGGGAAGAGCAAATCCCCAGGAGCAGAAAGAGATGTCTGGAGGTCCTTGGGCCACATGGGGAGAGGCGATTCCCCTCTTGGGAGGATATTTGGTAGAGGCTGTGTGGCCACCCCACAGGCAAAGTTCCCAGCAGACCATGGAGAATAACCACATTCACTGGTGCTGGGACAAGGTTGTTAAGGGTGAAATCTGATGCCAGATGTGTGTTGTGCTTTTCCATAATCCCTGAAAAACCTCTGCTGTCACATAATCACATGAACATTTTCTGGGGTGGGCTGGCACCCAGGTGCAGTGTCTGGGCATCAGCAGCAGCATGGTCATGTGGATATTCCTGGGTGTGGCTGGCACCTGGCCATTGCTCAGTGAGACACTCCCCCAGAGGATTGAAGCAGGTCAAAGCCACAATCATGCAGAAATGAAGGGTTGGAAAACACTGTTAATCCGAGATAAAACTCAGGAGGGACATACCGCCTTGCAACCTGATGGCTTGCTCAAGGACAATGTAAAAGTGAGGAGTGGACAGAAGCTGGAAACAAAAGACGAGTGCATGATTGCTTGTTCAGGAGACAGAGTTTCAATACTAGACACTGTGTAGCTGGGTGACTTTTTATGCCTCCGGTGCATGCACATGCAAACCTATGAGCACCACAACAATCCTCCTCAGTAAGCTAGTAGGGCCATCTAGTGGAGAACAGAGTCATTACACTAAGCCCACACAACTGGGCCAACCTTGCTCTTCAGGAACACCATGAGTCTCTCTGCCTGCTTAGTTTAAGGACTACAAAGTGTTTTATAGTTTGACTTGTAGGGGAAAATGATATAATTTCAATTGTATTTCAGTCTGTTCACTGGTCCATCTATTCAATTTTTTCTCTCTCTTATTTTTTCTTTTCTTTTCCCTGAATACAGAAAGAAAAACTTTATTTTTATTTTCAATTTTTATTAAAAATATTTTGCTTTAATTTTTTTCCACTGTATTTTTTACTTTTTTATAAATTTTTCAAATTGGATTTTACTTCCATCATTTCATTTTATTCTATTTCATTGTATTCATTTTTTCTAATTTTCAGATGTTTTCCCTTTTTCTTTCTTTTTTATCATTCCCCTCTTTCTCTAATCGCTCAAGCTCTTTTCAAAAACCAGACCAAAACACACCTAGGACCTAGCATCATTTATTTGATGTGTGTGTGTGTGTGTGTGTGTGTGTGTGTGTGTTGTTTTTAAGTTTTTAATTTTAATTTTTTTACCTTATTAATTTCTTTACCTCCTTCAAACTGCCAAAACAAAGGAGTTCACCCCAAAAGAAAGAGCAGGAAGAAACGACAGCCAGGGACTAAATCAACATAGATACAATTAAGATATATGAACCAGAGTTTAGAATCACAATAATAAGAACACTAGCTGGCATTGAAAAGAGATGAGAATCACTTTCTTTGGAGATAAAAGAAGTAAAAGCTAGTTAGTATGAAATCAAAATGCTATATAACTCAGCTGCAATCTTGAATGGATGCCACCAAAGCAAAGATGGATGAGGCAGAACAGTGAATCAGCAATATAGAGGACAAATGTATGGAGAAAAATGGAGCAGAAAAAAAGAGAGATACTAAGGCAAAAGAGCATAATTTAAGAATTAGATAAATCAGTGACTCATTAAAAAGGAATAACAACAGAATCATAGGGGTCCCAGAAGATACAGAGAGAGAAAAGGGGGTAGAAGAGTTATCTGAGCAAATCATAGCAGAAAAAGTTACTAATCTGGGGAAAGACACAGACATCAAAATCCAGGAAGCACAGAGAACCCCCATTAGATTCAACAAAAACCAACCATCAACAAGGCATACCAAAGTCAAATACACAAAATACCCAGGCAAGGAAAGAATCATGAAAGTAGCAAGTGGGGAAAAAAAGTCCTTAACATACAAGGGAAGACAGTTCAGGTTTGCAGCAGACCTATCCACAGAAATTTGGCAGGCCAGAAAGGAGTGGCAGGATATATTCAATGTGCTGAATTGGAAAAATATGCAGCCAAAAATTCTTTATCCAGTAAGCCTGTCATTCAAAAAATAGAAGGAGATATAGTTTCCCAGACAAACAAAAATTAATGGAGTTCATGACCACTAAATCAGTCTTGCAAGAAATTTTAAGGGGGACTCTTTGAGGGGAGAAAAGACCAAAATAAAAAGACCAAAAAAAAAAAAAAAAAAAAGACCAAAAGCAACAAAGACTAGAAAGGACCAGAGATCATCACCAAAAACTCCAGCTCTACAGGTAACATAAGGGCAATAAATTTATATCTTTCAGTACTCACTCTAAACGTCAATGGATTCAATGCTCCAATCAAAAGACATAGGGTAACAGAATGGATAAGAAAACAATATCCATCTATATGCTGTTTACAAGACCCACTTTAGACCTAAAAACACCTTCATATTGAAAATAAGGGGATGGAAAACCATCTATCATGCTAATGGTCAACAAAAGAAAGCTGGAGTAACCATACTTATATCAGACAATCTAGACTTTAAAATAAAGTCTGTAACAAGAGATGAAAAGGGGCATTATATCATAACTAAGGGGTCTATCTACCAAGAAGACCTAACAATTTTAACATTTATGCTCCAAATGTGGAAGTACCCAAATATATAAATCAATCAAAAACATAAAGAAACTCATTGATACTAATACCATAATAGTAGTGGACTCCAACATCCACTTACACCAATGGACAGATCATATAAACAGAAAAACAAAAGGAAACAATGGCTTTGAATGACACACTGGACCAGATGGACTTAACAGATAGATTCAGAACATTTCATCCTAAAGCATCAGAATACACATTCTTCTCCAGTGCACATGGAATGCTCTCCAGAATAGATCACATACTGGGACACGAATCAACCCTCAACAAATACAAAAAGATTGAGATCATACCGTGCATATTTTCATACCACAATGCTGTGAAATTATAAATCAACCACAAGAAAAAATTTGGAAAGATAACAAATACTTGGAGACTAAAGAATATCCTATTATCGAATGAATGAGCTAACCAGGAAGTTAAAGAAGAAATTAAAAAGTACATGAAAACCAATGCAAATTATAATATCACAGTCCAAAACCTCTGGGCCACAGCAAAGGTGGTCAATGAGGAAAGTATGTAGCAATCCAGGCCTTCCTAAAGAAGGAAGGAAGGTCTCAGATTAGCAATCTAACCTTACACCTTAAAGAACTGGAAAAAGAACAGCAAATAAAACCCAAAACCAGCAGAATATAGGAAATAATAAAGATCAGAGCAGAAATCAATGCTATTGAAACCAAAAAAAACAGTAGAACAGATCAATGAAACCAGAAGCTGGTTCTTTGAAAGAATTGACAAAATTGATAAACCCCTTGCCAGTTTGATCAAAAAGGAAAAGGCAAGGACCCAAATAAATAAAATGAAGAATGAAAGAAGAGAGATCACAATCAACACAGCAGAAATAAAACAGTAATTAGAGAATATTATGAGCAATTATAAGCCAATAAAATGGGCAAACGAGAAGAAAAGGACAAATTTCTAGAAACATACACCACCAAAACTGAAACAGGAAGAAATAGAAAATGTGAATAGACCCATAACCAGTAAAGAAATTGAATCAGTAATCAAAAATCTGCCAAAGAAAGAAGATTGCAGGGCCAGATGGCTTTCCAGGGGAGTGCCAGCAAACATTTAAGGAAGAGTTAACACTTATTCTCTTGAAGCTGTTCCCAAAATAGAAATGGAAGGAAAACTTCCAAACTCCTTTTATGAAGCCAGTGTTACCTTGATTCCAAAACCAGACAAACATTCCACTAAAAAGGAGAAAAATAAACCAATTCCCCTGATGAACATGAATGCAAAAATCCTCAACAAGATATTTGCCCATCTGATCCACCAATACATTAAAAAATTATTCACCACGACCAAGTGGGATTTATTCCTGGGATGCAGGGCTGGTTCAATATCCACAAAACAATCAATATGATTCATCACATCAATAAATAAAAGAGCAAGAACCACATGACCCTCTCAATAGATGCAGAGAAAGCATTTGACAAACACAGCATCCCTTCAACAAAGTAGGGATAGAGGATCACACCTCAGATCATAAAAGCCATATATGAATGACCCAACACTACTATCATCCTCCATGGGGAAAAACTGACAGCTTTCCCCCTAAGGTCAGGAACAAAACAGGGATGTCCACTCTCACCACTGTTATTCAACATAGTATTGGAAGTCTTAGCCTCAGCAATCAGACAACACAAAGAAATAAAAGGCATCCAGATCAGCCAGGAAGAGGTCAAACTGTCACTCTTTGCAGATGACACGATACTCTACATGGAAAAACCCAAAAGATCCCACCAAAAAACTTCTAGAACTCATCCATGAATTCAGCAAAGTTGCCAGGTATAAAATCAATGCACAGAAATGAGATGCATTCCTATTCACCATAATGAAACAACAGAAAGAGAAATCAAAGAATCAATCCCATTTACATTTGCACCAAAAACCATAAAATGCCTAGGAATAAATCTAACCAAAGAGATGAAAAATCTCTACACTGAAAACTATAGAAAGTTGATGAAAGAAATTGAAGAAGTCACCAAAAAAATGGAAAAATATTCCAGGCGCCTGGATAGGAGGAACAAACATTATTAAAGTGCCAATACTACTAGGGCACCTGGGTGGCTCAGTTGGTTAAGTGTCCAACTTCAGTTCAGGTAATGATCTCATGGTTCATGAGTTCGAGTCCCACATTTGGCTCTGTGATGACAGCTCATACAGGGCCTGGAGCCTGTTTCGGATTGTGTCTCCCTCTCTCTGCTCCTCCCCTGCTCACACTCTGTTTCTCTCTCAAAAATAAAGAAAGATTAAAAAAAAAATTTTTTTAATTTTTAAATGTCAATACTACCCAAAGCAATCTACATACTCAATGCAATCTCTATCAAAATAACACCAGCATTCTTCACAGAGCTAGAACAAACAATCCTAAAATCTGTGTGGAACCGGATAAGACCCAAAATAGCAAAAGCAATCCTGAAAAAGAAAACCAAAACTGGAGGTATCACAATTCTGGTCTTCCAGATGTAATACAAAGCTGTAATCATCAAGACAGTATGGTACTGGCACAAAAACAAACCCATAGATCAATGGAACAGAATAGAGAACCCAGAAATGGACTCACAAACACATGGCCAACTAATCTTTGACAAAGCAGGAAAGTATATCCAATGGAATAAAGACAGTCTCTTCAGCAAGTGGTGCTGGGAAATCTAGACAGCTACATACAGAAAAATGAAACTGGACCTCTTTCTTACACCATACCCCAAAAAATAAACTCAAAATAGTTGAAAAACCTAAATGTAAGACAGTAAGCCATCAAAATCCTTGAAGAGAAAGCAGACAAAAACCTCTTTGACTTTGGCTTAGTCTTTGAGTAGGTCTTTGAGTAACAGCAACTTCTTACTCAACATGTCTCAGGAGGCAAGGGAAACAAAAGCAAAAATGAACTATTGGGACTTCATTGAGATAAAAAGCTTCTGCACAGTAAAGGAAACAATCAGCAAAACTAAAAGGCAACCAACAGAATGGGATAAGATATTTGTAAATGATATACTGGATAAAGGATTAGTGCCCAAAATCTATAAACAACATATCAAACTCAACATTCAAAAAACAAATTATCCAGTGAAGAAATGGGCAGGAGACATGAATAGACACTTTTCCAAAGAAGACATCCAAATGGCTAACAGACACATGAAAAAAAATGCTGAACATCATTCATCATCAGGAAAATACAATGAGATACAACATCACACCTGTCAGAATGGCTAAGATTAACAACACAGGCAACAGCAGATGTCGTGAAGGACATGAGGAAAGAGGAACCCTTTTGTACTGCTGGTGGGAATGCAAACTGGTGCAGCTACTCTGGAAAACAGTATGGAAGTTCCTCAAAAAATTAGAAATAGAACTACCCTAAGACCTAATAATTGCACTACTAGGTATTTATCCAAAAGATACAGGTGTACTGTTTCAAAGGCGCACATGCACCCCAATGTTTATATCAGTGCTATCAACAATAGGTAAAGTATGGAAAAAGCCCAAATGTCCATCAATGGATGAATGCATAAAGATGATGTGGTATATTTATAAAATGGAGTACTACTCAGCAATCAAAAAGAATGAAATGTTGCCATTTGCAACTAGATGAGTGGCACTAGAGAGTATTATACTAAGCAAAATTGGTCAGTGAGAGACAAATATCATATGACTTCACTCATATGTGGAATTTAAGATACAAAACAGATGTACATAAGGGAAGGAAAGCAAAAATAGTATAAAAACAGGAAGGAGGATAAAATATAATAAAGTTAAATGCAGAGAATAAACTGAAGCATTTTGGGTGGGGGGGATGGGCTAAATGGTCAGGGGCATTACGGGGACAATTGTTGGGATGAGCACTGGGTGTTATATGTAGAGGATGAAATCTCTGAAATCATTATTGCACTATATGCTAACTGACTTGGATGTAAAAATAAACAAACAGAGTTGGCTGGTGCCAGTCTTGATCACTGGTGAGTATTACAGGCAAAAACTTTTCTTTGAGGAAGCAAACAAAACTTGGAGGGTCAGCACCATTCAAGAGGGGGTTCCTGATGGGTGGAGGGGAAGGGGAGTACAAACAACATCAAATGTGAAAGGGTTCTCTCTAGGTATTATCAAGTCTCCTAAACTGAAGTTCTAATTGGACTTCTGTCTATTTTCCCCAGGTAGTCTTGGAAACTTGTGTGCAAAACTTCTCTGTCCATTTTGAATTGTAATGTAAAAGCTTGAGGAAACATTCTGAAAAAGACACTAGATAAAATAACATATTCAATTGTTTAAATATATCATAAGTGATTTCATTGTAGGGTTTCAGGGCCTCACACATCACATCCAATTTCTTTTTCTTTTTATTATTATTATTTTTTTAAGTTTATTTTTATTCTCTTTTTTAAAATGAAATTTATTGTCAAATTGGTTTCCATACAACACCCAGTGCTCATCCAAACAAGTGCCCTCCTCAATGCCCATCACCCAGTTTTCCCTCCCTCCCACCCCCTATCAACCCTCAGTTTATCCTGTCTTTAACAGTCCCTTATGGTTTGCCTCCCTCCCTCTATAACTTTTTCTTTCTTTCCCCTCCCCCATGGGTTTCTGTTAAGTTTCTCAGGATCCACATAAGAGTGAAAACATATGGTATCTGTCTTTCTCTGGCTGACCTATTTCACATAGCATAATAGCCTCCATTTACATCCATGTTGCTACAAATGGTATATCCTTCTTCATTCTTCCTCATTGCCAAGTAGTATTCCATTGCGTATATAAACCACAATTTCTTTGTCCATTGGTCAGTTGATGGACATTTAGGCTCTTTCCATAATTTGGCTATTGTTGAAAGTGTTGCTATAAACATTAGAATAGAAGCGCCCCTACACATCAGCACTCTTGTATCCCTTGGGTAAATTCCTAGCATGGCTATTGCTGGGTCATAGGGTAGGTCTATTTTTAATTTTGTGAGGAACCTCCACAGAGTTTTCCAGAGGAGCTGCACCAGTTTGCATTCTCACCAACAGGGCAAGAGTGTTCCCTTTCTCCACATCCTCGCCAGCATCTATAGTCTCCTGATTTTGTTCATTGTAGCCACTCTGACCAGCATGAGGGGGTATCTCAATGTGGTTTTGATTTGTATTTCCCTGATGCAGAGTGACGTTGAGCATCTTTTCATCTGCCTGTTGGCCATCTGGATGTCTTCTTTAGAGAAGTGTCTATTCATGTCTTCTGCCCATTTCTTCACTGGATTATTTGTTTTTAGGGTGTGGAGTTTGGTGAGTTCTTTATTGATTTTGGATACTAGCCCGTTGTCTGATATGTCATTTGCAAATATTTTTTCCCATTCTGTCAGTTGCCTGTTAGTTTTGTTGACCATTTCCTTTGCAGTACAGAAGCTTTTTATCTTGATAAGGACCAAATAGCCCATTTTTCCTTTTAATTCCCTTGCTTTTGGAGATGTGTCAAGTAAGAAATTCTGTGGCTGAGGCCAAAGAGGTTTTTTCCTGCTTTCTCCTGTAGGGGTTTTGATGGTTTTCCTGTCTCACATTCAGGTCCTTCATCCATTTTGACTTTATTTTTGTGAATGGTGTAAGAAAGTGGTCTAGTTTCATTCTTCTGCATGTTGCTGTCCAGTTCTCCCAGCACCATTTGTTAAAGAGACTGTCTTTTTTCCGTTGGATATTCTTTCCTGCTTTGTGAAAAATTAGTTGGCCATACTTTTGTGGGTCCAATTCTGGAGTCTCTATTCTATTCCATTGGTCTATGTGTCTGTTCTTGTGCCAATACCATGCTGTCTTGATGATTACAACTTTGTAGTAGAAGCTAAAGTCTGGGAGTGTGATGCCTCCTGCTTTGGTTTCCTTCTTCAATGTTACGTTGGCTATTGGGGGTCCTTTGTGATTCCATACAAATTTAAGATTCCTTGTTCTAGCTTTGAGAAGAATGCTTGTTTAATTTCGATTGGGATTACATTGAATGTGTAAATTGCTTTGGGTAGTATTGACATTTAACAATATTTATTTTTCCAATCCATGAGCATGGAATATTCTTTCATTTCTTTGTATTTTCTTTAACTTCTTTCATAAGCTTTCTATAGTTTTCAGCATACAGATCTTTTACATTTTCCTTAGGTTTATTCCTAGGTATTTTATGCTTCTTGGTGCAGTTGTGAATGAGATCAGTTTATTTCTCATTCTGTTGCTTTCTTACTGGTGTATAAAAATGCAACTGATTTCTGTACATTGATTTTTTACCCTGCAACTTTGCTGAATTCATGTATCAGTTCTAGCAGACTTTTGGTGGTGTCTATCAGGTTTTCCATGTAGACTATCATGTCATCTGTGAGGAGTGAAAGTTTGACTTCATCTTTGACAATTTTGATGCCTTTGATTTCACATTGTTGTCTTACTGCTGATGCTAGGACTTTCCACACTATGATAAACAACAGTGGTGAGAGTGGACATCCCTGTCGTGTTCCTGATCTCAGGGAGAAAGCTGTCAGTTTTTCCCCATTAAGGATGATATTAGCTCTGGGCTTTTCACAAATGGCTTTTGTGATGTTTAAGTATGTTCCTTCTATCCCGACTTTCCCGAGGGTTTTTATTAAGAAAGGATGCTGAATTTTGTCAAATCCTTTTTCTACATCGATTGACAGGATCATATGATTCTTATCTTTTCTTTTATTAATGTGATGTATCACATTGATTGATTTGCAAATACTGAACAAGGCCTGCAGCCCAGGAATGAATCACACTTGATTGTAGTGAATAATTTCTTTTTATATGCTGTTGAATTCGATTTGCTAGTATCTTGTTGAAATTTTTTGCATCCATATTCCTCAGGGATATTGGCTTGTAGTTCTCTTTTTTTACAGGTTTCTGTCTGGCTTGGGAATCAAAGTAATGCTGGCTTCATAGAATGAGTCCAGAAGTTTTCCTTCCCTTTCTATTTTTTGGAAGAGCTTGAGAAGGATAGGTATTAACTCTGCTTTAAATGTCTGGTAGAATTTCCCAGGGAAGCCATCTGGTCCAAGACTCCTATTTGTTGGGAGATTTTTAATAACTGATTCAATTTCTTCACGAGTTTTGGGTCTGCTCAAATTTTCTATTTCTTCCCATTTCAGTTTGGTAGTGTGTGGGTGTTTAGGAATTTGTCCATTTCTTTCAAGTTGTGCAGTTTGTTGGTATATAATTTTTCATAGTATTTCCTGATAATTGCTTGTATTTCTGAGGGATTGGTTGTAATAATTCCATTTTCATTCATGATTTTATGTATTTGGGTCCTCTCTCTTTTCTTTTTGAGAAGCCTGGCTAGAGGTTTATCAATTTTATTTATTAAAAAAAAAAAAAAAAAAAAAAAAACAACGCTTGCTTTCATTGAACTACTCTACTGTTTTGTTTTTTGTTTTGTTTTGTGTTGTTGGTTTGTTGTTGTTGTTGTTGTTGTTGTTGTTGTTGTTGTTGTTTTGGATTCTATATCATTTATTTCTGGTCTGATCTTTATTATTTCCCTTCTTCTGCTGGGTTTGACGTGTCTTTGCTGTTCTGCTTCTAGTTCCTTTAGGTGTGCTGGTAGATTTTGTATTTGGGATTTTTCTTGTTTCTTGAGATAGGCCTGGATTGTGCAATGTATTTTCCTCTCAGGATTGCCTTTGCTGCATCCCAAAGCATTTGGATTGTTGCATTTTCATTTGTTTCCATATATTTTTAAATTTCTTCTCTAATTACCTGGTTGACCCATTCATTCTTTAGTAGAAGGTTCTTTAACCCCCAAGGTTTTGGAGGTTTTCCAGATTTTTCCTGTGGTTGATTTCAAGTTTCATAGAATTGTGATCTGAAAATATGCATGGTATGATCTCAATTCTTTTATATTACTGAGAGCTATTTTGTGACCCAGTATGTTCCATGTGCACTCAAGAAGAAAGTATATTCTGTTGCTTTGGGATGCAGAGTTCTAAGTATATCTTTCAGGTCCATCTGGTCCAATGTATCATTTAGGGCCATTGTTTCTTTACTGATTCTCTGTCTAGATGATCTATCCATTGTTGTAGGTGGAGTATTAAAATCCCCTGCAATTACCACATTCTTATCAATAAGGTTGCTTATGTCTGTGATTAATTGTTTTATATATTAGTGTTCTCCTGAATTCAGTGCATAAACATTTATAATTGTTAGCTCTTCCTGATGGATAGACCCTGTGATTATTATATAATGCCCTTCTTCATTTCTTGTTACAGACTTTAATTTAAAGTCTAGTTGCCTAAGTATGGCTACTCCAGCTTTCTTGTGACTTCCAGTAGCATGATAGATAGTTCTCCATCCCTTCACTTTCAATCTGAAAGTGTCCTCAGGTCTAAAATGAGTCTTTTGTAGACAGCAAATAGATGGGTCTTGTTTTTTTATGCATTCTGATACCCTATATCTTTTGGGTGGAGCATTTAGTCCATTTACACTCAGTGTTTTTATTGAAAGACATGGGTTTAGAGTCATTGTGATGTCTGTAGGTTCCATGCTTGTAGTGATGTCTCTGGTAGTTTGTGGTCCCTGCCACATTTCACTCACAGAGTCCCCCTTAGGATCTCTTGTAGGGCTTGTTATGTGCTCTTCACTGGTGAGCACTGCTATATTAAAAGGGGAGTCATACATTGTTCAGGGCCTTGCTCTTCAGGAGGTGTTAAGAACAGGGAATGCTCTTTCTCTACCTGCCGATGGCATCTTGCCTCTTCATCCTTCCCCTCCCCCTCCTCTTATTTCTGCCTATTCCTATATGATCCTCAGGCACCATTGGCTTATCCTCGTACCCTAGATGTTGAGCAAAGAGCACCCCCTTGGAACACCCACTTCAGATTCCCCCAGTGGTGTCGCAAGTAAAAAGTGATGAAAAATTGACTTTTAAGTGGACACAGTTGAAACCATTTGGTGTTTAAACTAATTTAAGTTTGTTCAATTGTCTTTAGAGTTGGTAGCATTAAATATGAAACTTTTATTCTATCAAGGTATACTAAAAGTCAAAAGCTCATTTATCTCTGTTGCAACTTATTGGCAAAAAGATGACTTAAAATAATTATGTCAGTCTCAAAGTCTTCATGGGTGGTTAAGATAGCTTTTAAAGTCTTTGGTAACCTAAAACTTTAAACTTCTGCTTTAAAGTTTGCACAACAGAAATAAACACATGAAAATATGCTCAATATCATTAGTCATCAGTGAGATGCATTGAAGCTATAGTGAGATGCCATACAGACCCACTATAATGGTTATCATGGAAAAGACTGACAATATCACGTGTTGGTGAATACGTATAGAAACTGCAACCCTCATCCATTACTGGTGGGAATGTAATGTACTATTATTTTGGAAAACAGTTGGATTTCTTTTAAAAGTTAAACATATACTTACATTGTAAACTAGCAAATCCATTCTCAGTTACCTACTTAAGAAAAATGAAAATATATGATATACACACAAAGACTTGTATGTGGCTCTTCATAGAAATTATTTATAAAGCACCCCCCCCAAATAAAACCAATCCATAACTCGGAAATAGTTTAACAAAATTCATCACAGTGGAATGTAAATATTGTAAATGAAACTGTTAATATATGCTTTTTCAAAAAAAAAAGTTTGCACAACAAATGAGATTAAGTTCTTTGGACATCTAGATCTTTTCCAAATAGAATGGTGTGTTAAGCATGGATTACTAAACATAAAGTTTATCTGCTTTTGTCTTTTGCACAGAGACTAAGGCTATCTGGGTCTATTGAAAAACATGATTTGTGCTTAATTGATTCATGAATTTGTCATCTAAAAAATTTTGGATAAACAGTTCTTAATTGGTTACTAAGTCTTCATTGGAGACTAGGGTTTCTAAGAGTTCAAATTCTGCTAGTATGGTTAAGACTGATGGAAATAAAGAAAGCAACTCTGTATGCAGGAAAGTAGGAGATGTTTAAGAAAGATATAAGGAATGGAAATACAGGTTTTTGTTGAGGGTAAATGAAAGTAATTTTGTCCTAACGGATACTGGTCATCTGGAGAGAAATTACTTGGGACAAAATTTGGAGGCAAAGCAAAGTTGTAGAAGATTCATCAAGGGAAATCTTTGGAAAGAAATTATATGTGTGGTCAGGATGTACTGAGGTTTAGATGAATGGATTTTGAAAGTACACTGGTATAAGATTAAAATTCTGCTTTTCTCTCTATTCAAAAGACAAAGATTTTTGGAGTGCCTGGTGGCTCAGTTGGTTGAGCGTCTGACTTTGGCTCAGGTCATGATCTCACAGTCCAAGAGTTCAAGCCCCATGTCGAGCTGTCAGCACAGTGCCTGGAGCCTGCTTCAGCTCCTGTGTCTCTGTCTCTGTCTGCCCCTCCCCCACTCATGCTCTGTCTCTGTCTCTCTCTGTCAAAAATAAATATTAAAAAAAAAATTTAATATGAAATTTATTGTCAAATGGATTTCCATACAACACCCAGTGTTCATCCCAAAAGGTGTCTTCCTCCATACCCATCACCCACTCTCCCCTCCCTCCCATCCCCCATCAACCCACAGTTTGTTCTTAGTTTTTAAGAGTTTCTTATGCTTTGGTTCTCTCCCTCTCTAACCTCTTTTTTTTTTTTAATTTTTTTTCAAAGACAAAGTTTTCTTGGACTGTTCATTTGCTCTTGATAAGAAAAGATAAAAGTTTTTTTTCTCTTTTGACTTCTGGGAAAACCAAAGCTTTATGTTTCATCTTTATCAGGTCTTTGATTACTTAAAGTTAAAAGTTCTCAATGTTAAAGGACCTAGGTTTTGCCAACAACTATTTAATGCCACATATTTGCCTTTGGCATCTCTTATTGTCACCTTGGTTAAATAAATAATTTAAAGTTTTAAGATTTGTAATGATCTGTAATCCCATTTGGAAATTTCTCTATAACGTTCTATAACTTTCTAAGGTTTTAACAAACTTTCCCAAGATTTACATTGTAAAGGAAGTCTTTTTTTTTTTATTTTTTTATGTTTTTATTTGTTTTTGAAGGAGAGACAGACAGAACATGGGCGAGGAAAGAGCAGAGAGAGGGAGACAGAGAATCCATAGCAGGTTCCAGGTTCTGAGCTGTCAGCACAGAGCCCAATGCAGGGCTCAAATTCACGAACTGAGATCATGACCTGAGTTGAAGTCAGACGGTCAACTGACTGAGCCACCCAAGCACCCCATAAAGGAAGTCTTTTTGACCAATTAGGTATGCTAAGTTACTTGGAAAAGCACTGTCATACAATGGTAAACCTTAGGTTGTATTGCATGGGTAAATGCTGTAACTGCTTAAATATAGATGTAATTCTACAGTTTTAATGTTTTAGTATAAGGTCCTCACTTGATATTCTGACTACTGAAGTGTTATGTGTCACAGATATAGCTGATTTCCTTGTCAATTGTATTATAATGAATCCTCATCAGATCTTTAACATGTCCATTTCTGAGATTTTTATCATTTATAATTGTTCTCATTCCCTCAGAAAACGTTTCATCCTCAAGGAGATTTATTAAAAGTACTTTTAGGACAAATATAGGCATTTGACATCTTCAAGATTAATACTAAAATAGGTAAGAATCTCAAGAACTAAAAAACTGCATTTAAACTGAACAAGAATTAGAAACATGGGGCTAAACGAATTGAGAAGGATTATAGTTTGGTGATTTTTGGAAATATTGCTGGTTCTCAAATGTTTTTCTTCCAGATTAAGAAAACTTTCTCTTAAGATATCTGTAATATACAGAGGTGTCAAAAAGTATTCATTTGTAAACTGAAACATTTATCTTTCTCTCTACCTAAATCCTCTGAAATTCAAAAACTCTCAGTGAGTATTCTTTCTTTCATGGCAATTACAATTGTTTGCATAAGTTCAATAAGAATCTGTTCATCTTGTAACACGTCACCACTAGATATACTGGTTATTTTACCAAGGCTTTGACTGGAACATCATATTTGAAGATGATATTCATAGACTCAGATACGACCACACAGCTTTAAGGAGCTAAGGTTGACTTTATGAAACATGGAGCCATAAAGCCCTTTGGAAATGTTGGCCTGATACATTGCTTACAGAGTTCCCAGCAGTCTCCCCAGGTGAGTAAAGAATGTCACTTCCTGGTGGGTGCAGGAACCTCAGGATATCTTGGGGACATTGTGGAATTTGCCCAATTCCACAGGTATTGCAGGCCTGTCTGATGGCAAGTACTTGACTTGGCTTCTGGCCTGGAGAGGCTACTAAAAGTTCAACCTGGAGATTCCTTATGAAAGATTTCAGCAAAGCAAATTTTAAAAGATCCTTAACGATCAATTACTATTCTTGCTGAATTTATGTAAACAGTTAGGCCACATTTGTTAAAACTGGACTTGTTTTTTAAATGAATTAGTTTTGATTTCACTGTTCTGGAAATGAGGGTTTTCAGAGAGAAAAAAAAAAACTGTTTCAATAATGCTCATTTATGGGTGTAAATTCTAGTTGTCTTTAAGTATTTACCTAAATAGACAACTTGAGGTAAACCTAAGCAATGGTGTCACAATAGCACAGGTATGGATAACCTTCTTGTCATTTTGTGGGGATAGTAACAGGACACCATGGGTATATTATTTAAACAACTGGAAAATAGGATGGATTCCCCCAACAATTTAACACAAAGGCTTTTCTCACTGCAGACCTATCAACAGATAACACTATAGTGCTTTCTTATTCACTTGAGCCTGGGTTAATTCATAAATATCTAAATAAATATACAAACCATGCCCTCCCTAAAGCTGATCTGACAGTTATAGAAGCCCATCTCATATAAGCCCAAAGACCTGTGTATTCAAAGGTTGGAAAACCTAATACAATGAAGATTTAACTCCAAAATAAAAGGGCCCCTGCTGGGTCATATTAGGTACTCCCACTGCAATAAAATTAGAGGGGCAGTCTTCATGGGTTTCTGTATCTACATAAAACCTGTACCCCCTTCACAGGAAATCAGTGTGCAAACCAAGGTGCCTTCTTTTCCTGTGAACCTGTGAAAGACCTCAAATTTCTCTTATGATGGCTGTACCTTTCTTATTTATTTTCCTTTCCCCAATTTATATTAATAATTCCTTTCTACAATGAGCCATTCAAAAGGATCACCACAGACATTACACACTGGAAAGACCAATCTGATTCCCGCTGCCTATTCCCACTCCCATGTAACGATGCTTCAATGCTGACATCTCAGCTGCCCTAAGATACATGCTGGCAATCATACTCCAAGCTTGTGATCTCCCCCGCCCCCCCATCTGAAGGGTCTCATGACTGAGGTGATATTCAAGGATAATAAATGACATTTCCCTAGCAACAGCCCCTCAAGGTGCTAGAAACCTTGCTTCCAAAATATCTCAGAAACTTCCTCTATTTCTGACCACCTCCCAACCAGAGGGTATGTAATGAGTTACCTGTCACAACCCCAGGGCAGCTCTTCCTGCCCTTGGGTCCTGTCTCAATTCTTTTTTTTTTTTTAATTTTTTTTAACATTTATTTCTTTTTGAGACAGAGACAGAGCATGAACGGGGGAGGGTCAGAGAGAGGGAGACACAGAATCTGAAACAGGCTCCAGGCTCTGAGCTGCCAGCACAGAGCCTGACACGGGGCTTGAACTCACGGACCGCGAGATCATGACCTGAGCCAAAGTGGTCCACTTAACCAACTGAGCCACCCAGGCGCCCCTCCCCTCAATTCTTTAATAAAAGCATCAAACATGTCTTGAAGAATTCTTTCTTGGTCGTCGGTCCTGGAACCCCCCCACCATTGCCCAAAAACTTCATCAGAATCATACACCATGTAGACATTTGTTTTGGCTTCCTTGGTTAACATAAAGGCTGGAGCTTAATTTTTGTAACTATAATACTGCGTTATGTAAATATATCAAAGATATCTATCTAATTACTATTGATGGACATGTAAATCATTTGCAGATTGGAACTTTATGAATCAACTTAGTGTGGATGTGTTTTCAGGGACCTATGTCATTTTTTTTTATTAGGCATATTGTAAGGGTTAAATTGCAGTGTAAGGCTAACCTGTAGCCTTAAGAAATAACAGCTTTGTCTTAACACTGTAGGTTAAGAGATAACAGCCTTATCCTATCAATCAAAGGAACAAAATTTCAAGGAAAATCAACTGGATTAGTGTTTGACTGGTTTGGGGCAAGGGCATGTCTGAACTGTTTCCACCCCCATCTGGGAACTATTTCTTTGTTTTGTTCCCAGGTGATGATAAGATGATGTGGTTGGCTATAAAAACTCTACCCCAGCTGTTCGAGATCGCACTCTGGTCAACAGTGTCGGTCCCGATCGGTTGGTCTTGCCTCTCGTTGCAGTAAATTTTGTTGTGACTGTCACTGGTGCCCATAGCATTCTGTTTCAGGAATCATTTGGATACAACAATATGTGTATGAGTGGAATTCCTAGATTTTTTGAGTATGTATGTATTCATATTTAATAAATAAAGCAAAAAATTTCCCAGTGTGATTTTGCTTATTCAAATCACACATTTTCCATTTTCTGTATGTCAAAAGTGATGAGGGAGTGTGGTGAAGACTGTAGGCAAAATACAAGATAGCAACTCCCCCAGATGGGATATGTGTGATATTCCTCAGGTGCTCCTGGCTGCCTGATGACAAAGGAAAGGACAGACAATAAATGGTTTACTGATAAAGCTCTGAGTCATACAGGACATGAATCTCCATCAGTTTGCAAATATTTCAGTAAATTACAAGATAAAGATAATCTTATCAGGGTGCTGAAAGGGTGGGCCTACACTGGCCGACTCCATCTTGTTCTGTGTCCTCCACCTTGACCACGCCTCCTCCCCTTGAGTAACCTTCCGCTCACCAGTTCAAACTTCCCGATCAAAACACGCCCGGCGACCTGCATGACAGGACTCCGACCCTTCCCCAGCCAATCGGCTGAGGCCACAGCCATTACCTCACCAACTGCCCCTAGACCCCAATAAAACCTTTGTGCTTTTGAAACTTGCTCTCTCTCCCTGGTATCTCACCACTGCATCGGTGCAGGTAGGGGATTGAGCTCGAGCTAGCTCAAATAAAGGCTCTTTTGCTTTTGCATCGGACTCGGCTCCCTGGTGGTCTTTGGGGATCACAAGTTCTGGGCATAACAGGTGCCTGGGTGGCTCAGTCAGTTAAGCATATCACTTCGGCTTAGGTCATGATCTCAAGGTTCAGGTTCATGGATTCAAACCCCTTATCAGACTCTGTGCTGACAGCTTGGTGCCTGGAGCCTGCTTCAGATTCTGTGTCTCTCTCTCTGAATCTGTGTCCCCCCACCCTCCCCCTGCTTGCTCTCTCTCTCTCTCTCTCTCTCTCTCTCTCAAAAATAATTTAAAAAAATTTTTTTAATTAAAAAAAGTCAATTTTATCGATGAGGGAGCATAAGGCAGGCTGAGGGGGGCAAAGCACAAGCTAGCACCACCCTCTCCCCACCCCAGGTAGAATATGCATGACATTCCTCAGGCACCCCTGGCTACCAAAGAACAAAAGAAAGGGGATTAAATGCTTGCCATGGTATGTGGGAAACTAAGGCAAATGAAAAATTAAATTCCCTTACTACCTACAGCCCGTTGACAGGTTCTTGAGACCAGAAGAGTGATCTCCCTCTAGGAGCTCAGCTGCCTCAATTGATGACACTTTGCTGAGGACAAAAGGGAACTTGGCTTAACATTATCCCAACCTAGAGGACCATGTAAGTCAATTTCTTTATCTCAACTGCCCCAGGATATATGCCAGCAATCATACTCCAAGCTTATATCCCCCTCCCCTCCCCATATTTATTTGAAGGGTCTTGTGACTGAGTTTTATTAAACAGTGATAAATGATGTTTCCCTAGCAACAGCTAGCCCCTCAAGGTCCTAGAAACCTTGCTTCCAAAATAAGTTAGGTACTTACTCTATCTCTGATGCCCTGCCAGTGTGAGGGGATATAGAGTTACTCATCACAGCTCTTCCTGTCCACTGGTCCTGTCCCCATGCTTTAATAAAATCACCTTTTTGTACCAAAGACATCTTCAAGAATTCTTTCTTGGTTGTTGTCTCTGGACCACCCCACCATCACCTCAAAACATCATCAACGGCCTAATCTCCAAAACCCTATACAGTCAGTTTCCCAGAACCCAAACATCACCTTCCCCTCCATAGTGATGGTGGGGAACAAAGCCAAGAAGGACATAACAGGTAAAAATAAATTTCTTTATAACTTGCAGCCCTTGACAAATACTTGAGGCAAATACAGGGTATAATATCCCTCTAGGAACTCCCTATAGTCTTAATGTTTTGCTAGAGGGAAAAACAACCTTAGCTTGGCAATAGCTAGGCCATCTGTACTGTGAATCTTTAGCTTATAAAAGTCTCTTTGGAAAGTTTCCTTTTGGCTTTACCTCCCCCAACTCCATAGTATATAACCAGTCATTCCTCACAACCCCAGTGCAACTCACTCTGACCACAGATCCTACTCCTATCCTTTAATAAAATCATCTTTTTGCATTAAAGATGTCCTCAAGAGTTCTTTCTTGGCCGTCAATGCTAGACCCCAGGGATCCTACCATCACCCCCAAAACTGTAATAGGTCAACTTATATCAGAAAGCTTACTGTATATGTTTGGCTTGAACTCACTTTTCATGAATAATTGAGATAAAAGGCTTATGCAGTCCCCTACTAGGGTTATCAGAAATTACTATCTGCCCCATCTCCCCTATCTCCTTTCTGTAACTTCGCTTGCTTGCTTGCTAAATAGGTAACTTAGGATGCAAAACACTCCCCCACCCCTTCTACCAAGATCTGTCTTAGGCAAGATCAACATGTAAAAAGTCACATACTCGCTGCCCCGCAGCACCTTAGTTGTCTATGATTGGTCATTTTAAACCCTCAGGACAAAGACCTTTAAATTGATAGGTTCCCGCCAAAACTTACATCTGTATGTCACAATTGGCTACCATGAAATGCTGTAAATTGTAACTGGTTAACTAAATTATGATGTATTCTGACTTACTAAAATCCATATAAGCTCACCGCTACCTTTGTTCAGGGCCATTCTCTGCACTTTTCTCCTTAAGATCAGGAGATCAGGTTTGGACCGGCCGTGAATAAAATCTTGCCTCGCTTCTATTTGGCATCTGATGGTCTTTCTCGACAGCACCCTGTTTCAAAAACCTCATCAAAAAGCAGCCAAACAATGATTAGTTTCATATGGTTTAGTCTTTATACTCCCATTAGCTGTCCCACATAAACTTATTAATCAAACTGAGTACACTAACAGTTGTTCTTCCTGTGCCATGGGGCTACCCACAAGCACCAGACTTTAAGACGGGCCCGGAATATACAGCTTTCTAATTTTAACATCTAGTTTAATAAAGAACATACTGATGGAGTTTTGGAATGATGGTGGGGCTCAGAGTCAATGGCCAAGAAAGAATTCTTGAAGACATCTTTGGTGCAAAAAGGTGATTTTATTAAAGCACAGGGACAGGATCCATGGGCAGGAGAAGCTGCACTGGGGTTGTACAGAGTGGCTGGTTATATACTCTGGAGTCAGGGGAGGTAAGACAAAGGGAGGCCTCCAGAAGGACAGATATATTAAAGAGGGCTCCCAAGATACCTGAGGCCTTGCCTTACTCTCTGGCAAGTCATTAACACTACAACAATAGAGTGGTCCTGGAGAAACGTTATACCTTGTATTTGCCTTTGCCTCAAGTATTTGTCAAGGGCACCAGGTTTTAAGAAATTTAATTTTACTTGTCATTTCCTTCTTGTCTTTGTTCCCCACATCACTGTGGAGGGGAGAGTGTTGTTAGCTTTTGCTTTGCCCTTAGCTTGCCTTATGCTCCCTCATCATACCCCCCTGAGTAATTTTGATCCTTAAATCTTTAAAGTGGAAGATCTCATCTTCTGTAGCTTCTTCCTGCTGGGTAGGGACATAGAGATGTCCTTACCTATGGGTCAACATTAATAAGTCAGGAAGGTATAGTGGAGTTATGAAAGGCATAAGCAGTTGAATCCAAGGTGAATCTTCTTGAGTAGAAAGGATCATTTGTTGGCTTGAACTTATTGCAGTGATGCTGGCTTGGTATGAGACATGGAGAGACATGAGAGAAAACAGCAAAGCATAATTAGAATTATAAAAAAGAGACATCCAAATTAAAGTTCTTTGGTAGTTGACAAATTCCTCCCATCTAGATGTTTAACCAATCATAAAAGGAAAAAGAGGGATTGTTTAAAGCACCATTTGAGTATTCAGGTCAGTTAGAAATCCAGAAATATTTTCACTGTGATCTGGAATGTATACACAGCATTTTGTTTTTATGAGAGTACAAGTTCCACCTTATGCAGAGTTAAAATACCTAATAACATTCTATTTTGTAAGCTGTTTTATGCAGTTGAGTTACTTTAGTATTTAATACGATGTTATTTTGAGGGTCATTTAAGGCCTTAACTCTGTAACAGGTGGTATATAGCCATCATATAGACTCTGTTCAGTAGGCAATCAAGTAATTAATAAGAGGTACTTTTATAGAAACAAGAAAAATATAGCTTAATGGCTAGAGCAAATTACAAACCCAGTGCTGTCAGTGAGATTTTTAGATGTCAGCATTGAAGCATCCTTAGATGGGAGTGGGAACAGGTAGCCAGAATCAGGTTGGTCTTTCCAGTTTGTAACTCAAATGTCTGTGGTGATCCTTTTGAATGGCTCATTGTAAGAAGGATTGTCAGTATAAACTGGGGAACAGAGGATGAAAAAGAAAAGTGCTACCATCCATCTTAAGAGAAGTTTAAAGTCTTCTACATGTTTACAGGAATGAGAAGGTGAATTAGTTTGCTCACTGGTTTTCTGTGAAGGGGTTACAGGTTTTATTTTAGATAATGTTCCCATGAAGAGTGCCCCTCTAACCTTATCACAGTGGGAGTATATAACATGACCTGCTAGGGCCCCTTACATTTTGTAGTTAAAATCAGGTTTCAGGAGGATATGGTTTGTATATTTATTTAGAGATTTATAAATTAATACTCGCTCAAGTATATAATTTAATAAAGCACTATAGTCTTTATCTATTGATAGGTCAATAGTGAGAAAAAGCTTTTTATATACAATTTTTGGGGGAATCCATTCCATTTTCCACTTTAAATAATATACCTATGGAGTCCTGTTACTATCCCCACAGAATAACAAGCAAGAAGATTGTCCATACCTGTGCTATTGTGACAGTATCTCTTAAGTTTACAACAAGTTGTCTGGCTTAGGTAAGCAACAAACATTTAGACAATCAGAACTAGAATTTAACATCCATAACAATGCATTATAGAAATATAATTTTTCTTCAAGTAATACACATTTCCAGAGACAGCCAAATCAAGATTAATTTGTTTATAAAACAAGTCTAATTTTAACAAACTCTGCCTAATTTTTTACATAAGTTCAGGAAAACATCCATTGTTCACATATATGTTTTAAATTTGCTTTGCTGGAACCTTTTATAAGGAATGTGCAGATTGAACTTTTAGTAGCGTCTCCAGGCCAGAAGCCAAGCCAAGGTCTTGCCATCAGACATGCCTACAATACCTGTAGAATTGGGCGAATTCCAGTTCACGAGGTCCCCAAGATATCCTGAGGTTCCTGCACCTGCCAGGAAGTGACATTCTTTACTCACCTGGTAAGGCTGCTGGAAACTCTATAAGCTAAGTATCAGGCCAACATTTCCAAGTGGCTTTATGGCTCCATGTTTCATAAAGTCAGTCTTAGTTCCTTAAAGGTGTATGGTCATATCTGAGTCTATGCAGGACTCTCAAATAGGACTTTTCAGTCAAAGCCTTGGTAAAATAACCAGGATTTGCAATGGTTCCTGTTACAAGAAGAAGATTCTTATTGAACTTAATGCAAATAACTGTAATTGTCAGAAAGAAAGAATTCTTACTGAGAGCTTTTGAATTTCAGAAGGTTCAGATACAGAGAAAAGTTAAATGCCTCAGCTTGTTTACAAATGAATACTTTTATAATATTTCTGTAAAACATAGACATCTTAATAGAATGTTGTTGTTGTTGTTTTTAATCTGGAAGAGAACCAGCAATGTTTCCAACAACAGTTACAAAAACTTAGTCTTTCTCAGTTCATGTAGTTCCATGTTACTAACTGTGGTTCAGTTTGAATGCTGCTTGTTAGTTCTGGCAATTTTCACCTGTTATGCCCAGAATCCGTGATCCCCAAATACCGCCAGGGAGCCGAGTCCGATGTAAAAACAAAAGAGCCTTTATTCGAGCTAGCTCGAGCTCAATCCCCTACCTGCACCGACGCAGTGGTGAGATACCAGGGAGAGAGAGCGAGTTTCAAAAGGACAAAGGCTTTATTGGGGCCTAGGGGCAGTTGGTGAGGTAATGGCTATGGCCTCAGCCGATTGGCTGGGGAAGGGTCCTGGGGAAGGGTCCGAGTCCTGTTAGGCAGGTGAGGGGGGGTTACTCAAGGGGAGGAGGTGTGGTCACGGTGAAGGACACAGAACAAGATGGAGTCGGCCAGCATAGGCCCGCCCTTTCACACCCAGTTTAGTATTAATCCTAAAGATGTCAAATACCTGTATTTGTCCTAAAAGTCCTTTTCATAAATCTCCTTGAAGATGAAACACGTTTTGTTAGAGCATCAGAACAATGACTATAAATGACAAAAGACTAAAAAATGGACATGGTTACAATATGATTAGAATTCATTATGATAGAATTGACAAGGTAACCCAGTTATTTCTGTGACACATAATACTTTGATAATCAGAATATCAAGTGATGACCATGTACCAAAACAATTTAAAACTTTAGGAATAACATATTTATTTGAGCAGTTATAGCATTTATCTGTGCAATACAACCTAATGTTTACCATCATTCTTCTGACATGGCTTTCCACCTAACATACAAAATAAAAAAGGCCTAATTGGTCAAAAGGATTTCATTTACAATTTAAGTCCTGGGAACCTTATTTAAAAAGGTATAGAGCACATCCTAAATAGGATTACAGATCATTACAAACTTTAAAACTTTAAATGATTTATTTAACCAAGGTGGCAATAAGAGCAAATATGTAGAATTATATAGTTGTTAGCAAAACTTAGCTCATTTAAAATTAAGCATTTTTTAACTTCAAGTAATCAAAGACTTGATAAAGATGAAACATAAAGCTTTGGTTTTCCTAGCAGACAAAAGAGAAAATCAACCTTTGCATATATTTTTATCCAGAACAATCAACAGTCCAATAAAACGTTGTTCTTTTGACCAGAGAGAAAAGCAGAATTTTAATCTTATAGGAGTGTACTTTTAAAATCCATCCATTGCGGGGCGCCTGGGTGGCGCAGTCTGTTAAGCGTCCGACTTCAGCCAGGTCACGATCTCGCGGCCTGTGAGTTCGAGCCCCGCGTCAGACTCTGGGCTGATGGCTCGGAGCCTGGAGCCTGTTTCCGATTCTGTGTCTCCCTCTCTCTCTGCCCCTCCCCCGTTTATTCTCTGTCTCTCTCTGTCCCAAAAATAAATAAAAAACGTTGAAAAAAAAAAAATTTAAAAAAAAAAAATCCATCCATTGCAACCTTAGTCCATCCCGACCACACATAAAATTCCTTTCCAAAGATTTCCCTTTTCTGAACCTTCTACAACTTCCTTTGCCTTCAGATTTTATCCCAAGCCATTTCTTTCCAAATGACCAATCTCATTTAGGACTAAATTAATGTTCTTTTACCTTTAACAAAAATGTATTTCCATTCATTATATCTTTCTTACACATCTCCTATTTTTTTATATACAGCACTGTTTCCCTTATTTCCATTAAGTTTTAACTACATTTGGCAGAATTTTAACTCTTAGAAATGTTAGTCTCCAGTGAAAACTAAGTGGTAATCAGTTGTGAACTGTTACACCAGAATTCTTTGTATGATAAATTTAGGAACCACTTAAACACAAAGTATGTTTTTGAATAGAGCCAAATAGCCTTAGTTTCTCTTCAGTAAGTTAAAAGCACAAACCTATGTTTAGTAATCAATGCTTTAGCACCCCATTCTATTTATACAAGACATAGATATCCAATGAATTCAATCCCAATTTTCATGAAGTAAAACTTTAAAGTTTCAGGTTTCAAAGACTTTAACAGCTATCTGAATAGCCATGAAAACTTTGAGACAGACAAAAGTAACCATTATTTTAAGTCATCTTTCTTTTCATTTTTAACTGTTTTATTGAGGTATAATTGACATGAAATAAGTTGCACATATTTAAAGTGTACAATGTGATTAGTTTTGACACATATATATATAGAGAGAGAGAGACTCAGGAAACCATCAACACACTGTCTTGATTATGAAATTCCATATTAAGTCTTGAAATCAGGTAGGATATTCTTTATTCTTCTTTTTCAAAGAAGTTGGAACTATTCTAAGTCCTCTATGTTTCCATATGAATTTTAGAATCAGTTTGTCTACTTCCACACATAGATAAAGAATGCTGGGAATTTTGATTGAGATTGCATGAGACCCATAGATCAATTAGGGATAATTTACATCTTTTTTTTTTATTAAAAAAATTTTTTTAACATTTATTTTTGAGAGACAGAGAGAGACAGAGCATGAGCAGGGGAGGGGCAGAGAGACAGAGAGACACAGAATAAGCAGAAGCAGTCTCCAGGGTCCAAGCTATTAGCACAGAGCCTCTTGTGGGGCTGGAACGCACAAATAGCGAGATCACAACCCAAGCCAAAGTCAGAAGCTTAACTGACTGAGCCACCCACATACGTGTGTGTGTGTGTGTGTGTGTGTGTGTGTGTGTGTCTGTGTATGTGTATATATATATGTATATGTATATATACACACACATACATACATGTATATATAATACTGTATATATAATATGTATATATTGTACATATATATGTATAATATAATAATATATACATATATATGTATGTGTGTGTATATATATATACATCTTCTTTATCCATTCCAAATGTTCATCAAAAATAAATATGTATGTATATATATACACGTACAATATGTATATGTGTATATATATACATGTATACATACACACACATTGGGGTATTACTCGGCAATCAAAAAGGATGAAATCTTGCCATTTGCAAGATGAACATTTGGGCTCTTTTCATACTTTGGCTATTGTTGATAGTGCTGCTATAAACATTGGGGTGCATGTGCCATTTTGAAACAGCATACCTGTATCCCTTGAATAAATACCTAGTAGTGCAACTGATGGGTCGTAGGGTAGTTCTAGTTTCAGTTTTTTGAGGAACCTCTATAGTGTTTTCCAGAGTGGCTGTACCAGTTTGCATTTCTATAAGTCATCTTTTTTGCTAATGAACTGCAACAGACACAACATGAGCTTACTTGACCTTCAACAAACTTCCATATTTAATGCTATTAACTCTAAATACAGGTCTATCTTAATTAAACCAACAAACTTAAGTTAGTTTAAATACCAAATATGTTCCACCTGTGTCCACTTAAAAGTCAATCACTTGTTCCCCATTGTCTGTTTTTACCTGGGACACCAGTGCAGGAATCTGAAGTGGGTCATCCAAGTGGGTGTGCTTTGCTTATCTCCTTCATATCAAGGGTAGGAAGAGCCAATGGTGCCTGAAGTACTGAGGATGGTATAGGAACTAGTTATGCAGGCTGCACCCAAGGTGGTGCAGAAAGAGGGGGTGGAAAGGCAGAAGAGGTGAAATGCCAGCAGAAGGCAGAGAAGGATTTCTGGTTCTAAACCTTGTCAGTTGGGGCAGAGGAACAGATGCCATGTTTTTTGTCACCAAAGTGGAAATCTGGAAACTATGTAGGGCTGGAGCTGACAAGGAATTTCCCCGAAACAAATGGAGTTTTGGCAGCTGCTTGGGAATAGTCCTTAAAGTCCCTTTCCTGAGATAGACTAACCATAGTTGCTTCCAATTACATCCCTTAACCTGGAAAATGAATGAGGGAGAGGCCCCCACATCTATTACAGGGAAGAACAAAGAGTCAACAGTGTCAGGAATGGCCTGTGTTTCCTCCAGTGTTCTATTAGGAGGAGGCCTGTTTAGCCATCCATTATGTCAGGAGGGAGTTTACTAGCCAAACTCATTTGGGCAATGAATTCTGCAAGAGACTTTTTGTTCTGGGTCCTGATTTGGACCCGTAAAGGACTGGACCTAGGGTATCTCTATCCATTGGCCCTGCCTACTAAGGCCATGCAGTGTTACAGGAGATCAGTCCTTTCTACATTTTTCAGGCTAAATTGTTTCCAGTGGGTTAAAAAGGCATCCCGAGGGAGAATCCATGGGGGTTGAGGAGAAGCTCCCATGCTTCTCCTAGGGAGAAAAGTAGAAAGAAAAGAGAGAGAGGCTCCATTACTCCTCGACTCCCCCCAACTCCCTGGTGGTGTCCCCCACACAGGATATGTCAGAGGCTCCTGGTGTCAAAGAGACCCAAGGCGTCCCTTGAATGAAGTTGCTATGATCACCACTGACTAAGGACCCCTGAGGAGGGATCCTAGTGTCCCCCAATTTGTCTACTGCATTCGAGATTACAGAATGGACCATATGGACCAAAATACCCTACCCTGAAGCCTGTGGCCTAAAAGGCCATGCCTCGAACAACGTGTCCTGATGGTCATGCCCTGATTATCTAGTCTGTGAAGAGCATGCTGGGGAGGCTGAGATTTAGTTTCTTGAAGAACCTGCCCTTTTTAACCCATGGAAAACACTGGAAAAGTTTTACAAGGGGAAATTACCCAGTTTTATAACTTAAGTAGTAGTTAGTAGAGGACACTGACTGAAAATGGTAAAGGCAGAAATCCATCATGATCTAAGTGACATCCCAACACTTATAGTCTGTGCAGCCAACTTCCTAGAAAATAGTCCCCAGTTGGATTTTAATTCAATTGGGTACTGGTTTTGGCCGGCTGTCAGTGGAGGTCCTGTCGCCAGAAGTGGCTAGACCAGAGATATGGAGGGGATCATGTTAGACCAATGAGGAGGAAACGTCACAAGGGAGTCTTAGGAGTGGCAGGCATCCTGGTGACTTAGATGGCTGTCCTGTGCCACAGCCAGACAACTTTGCATAAGGACAGGAATAAAGAGGGGGCATCAAGTTTGTGGTTCTTATTACCACCATTCAAGCCAGGGAACTAACTTCCAGTCAAAAGGCAGACTTTCTCTTCCCCGTAGAGTAGTCACAGGCTAGAGGATTACAGCTTGAGCAATCAACGTGAAAATGTTCCAATAAGACCATCCTCCTCAAAACACCTCTGAAATGAGAATAAAGGAGGAAAAGAGAAAGTATACTCACCATATTTGCACAGGCTCAGAGTCCAGATGAAAAGACTCATAGCCCCATGTTGGGTGCCATATGATGAATTTTGGGGTGATGGTGGGGGATGGAGTCGACAACCAAGAAAGAATTATTACAGTTGTCTTTGGTACAAAAAAGGTGATTTTATTAAAGCACAGAGACAGGACCTGTGGGCAGAAGAACTGCACTGGCGTCATGACAGGTAACTCATATCTCCTCAGGCTGGCATAAGCAAAGTATCTAACATATTTTGAAAGCAAGGTTTCCAGAACCCTGAGGGGCTAGCTGTTGCTAGGGAAACATCATTTATTACTGTTTAATAATTACTCTTCAGCCATGAGACCCTTCAAATGTATATCAGGGGCCATATGCTGGAGCATGACTGCCAGGATGTATCTTGGTAGGATATATATGTGCTGCACTGGCAGCATTTCTTGTTTTTTTAATTCACGTTAGTTAACATATAGTGGTGTATTGGTTTCAGGAGTATAATTCAGTGATTCCTGACTTACACAATACCCAGTGGTCATCACAGCAAGTGCCCTCCTTAATGCCCATAATCCATTTAGCTCATTGCTCCCCTCCAGCAACTTTTTATCTTTTCTATTTTTCCTTGCCTTCTCCTCTGTTCATCTGATGTTTTTTCTTAAATTCCACATATGAGTGAAGTCAAATATTTGTCTTTCTCTGACTGACTTATTTTGCTTAGCATGATACACTCTAATTCCATCTATGTTGCTGCAAATGGCAAGATTTCATCAATATTTTTATTGGTCAGTAATATTCTATTGTATATATACACTGGTAGTATTTTTTGTGAGACAGTACTCTATGGCTCTTGCGCTCCTCATTTGTTTTCCTGGATTTATCAACAATTAAATACTTTAACCCATGTCATTTGCCTTTTTTTTTTATTCCTAAGTCATTTCTTAGAAACCTTGAATGATAAGGCAATATCCGTTCCTATCCCCTACACAGAAAGAGCAAGCTTGCTTATGACAATAGAAAAATAAATGGAATTCTCACGCTCACTGTCCTTCAGCTGTTACACAAATACTATACCTGCGACATCCACAAATACCCCTTCATATCATTTCTGTAGATTTTAGAAAGGAAATCTGCAAACTTGGGTGTTCATAGTCTTGTTCCACAGAGTTAGGTAAAGTTATTCAAATCTGTGGAACAGTATAGACCTAGCTCAGGTCTAAACAGGAAGTTTAGAATATGATCTCTGAAATGTACTTACTTAGTAAAAACTTGAGCTGTGAACTTTACAGGATGTATGTATATTTCAGTAAATATATTTACCAAAATAAATAAATAAATAAAAAGACTGGTGTCTAAGTATCACCCATATTCAAGACCCTTCATGGAAACAGTAAGGCAAGAAGCAGGAAGTAAAAATAAGGCCTCTACAATGTTTTGCTTGTAATTATTACAGGCAGGCAGGTTTGGGTCACAAAGCACATTTTGCTAGGGATGAGATTTCCGTTTTCACTTCCTTTTTGATGATCTTGACCAACTAATCTACTCTGTAAATATTTTCTTTTCAGAATATCATTTGGGAGATATGTTTTGAAGACTTGATTATGGTAATAATTACTAACGACATCTCTATCAATAGCATATCTGCAGTCTTCCAGGGATTTATGCTAGTGGTTAGTTACATCAAGGAACAAATTACAAAGCGAAACAACCATTTACGTAAAGTTTTGTACGTATATATACACACACGTATACGTATATATATACACGTTACACCATGGTGAAGTGGGAATCTTCCCAGAAATACAAGCTTGTTTACACATTATGAAAATCAATGAAAGAAATATATTAATAAAGTACAAAATCCACATGGTCATCTCAATATACCAAGTGTAATGTATTGGACTTTCCTCTTATTCATAGGGCAAGGGGCCCTGAATCACTGAATCCTGTACAATTACCCCTTCTTCCCACCTCTGCGCCCCCAGGCATGGGCATCAATACAGAGATGGTTGTTTATGAATGCACGGAGGAGGGAAACGGTGAGCCCAAAGTGTGCCTTGCTGATCGTCCACGTACAGCGGAAAAGTCAGTGCTCAGTCTCAGCACCTCCTTATGGAGGTCTATCTCTCTCCTGTCCATTACGTAAAAATTTAGGACTGGTGGCGTTTTCATCCGTGTTAGCCGCTTGGGCAGATTCATAATGCAACAAAACCCAGCGATGCAAGTGAAACTGTCATAGCGACGCCGGTGCGTCACCACACGCGATTAATCCTTTCTTCTAAATACGTAGTAACCCTTGTGTCCATTTTGCCTCACCTGTTCAGGCCACCCACTGTACCAACAGATTCCCAGTTTCAATATGCCCCCTTTTCCTTAGTCTGGCTCACAACCAGCTCTTTCCCTAGGGCGGTCTACAACCAAAGAAGGTTGGAGAGCCGCATTGTACCCCATACTGAGGGTGGTGCGACAGCTAATGACTCGACGGCTGCCTTTATTCTGCGATCTTTCCCGTTTTTACCTCAGACCTTCCGGACCAAGAGTTATCAGCCAGGACGACACACCCGGATTGGCGGAAGGATTTCTTAATTCCGGTGGAATGAAAGGTAAATGGGTGGGGCTAAAGGGAGAAAGCCGGAACAGCTGAGGGAAAAGAGGCTGGGCCGAAGTCGGGGGAGGGCCGAGGGGCGGGACTTGGAAAGAGCGGGGGTCCTGTAGGTTCTAAGTGGCGCTGGGGCTGGTGGGAGTCTGCGCCTGTTCGGTTGCCACTGGCTCGGCGGGTTGGTTTTTTTTTTTTTTTTTTTTTTTGGTTCGGCGGATCCGCCATATTGAAGAGGACCGGCCTAGAAGACTGCTTGACCCCCAACCTCCCCGAACCCCGCCCTTTAGGGGCTTTTTTGAGTCCAGCCCCTTTCAGCCTCAAACAGCTACTAGGCCTTTCGGAAGCTCGCCCCGGCTGCAGCGTCTCCCACACGGGAGGCGGCCGCCTCAGCACTTGGTGTCGGTGTCGGCGTCGGGAGCAGAGTCGCGGTGGAAAGACCAGGCCTGGATCTAGGAACGGTGAAGCCAACCTTGCAGTAGGACTAAAAGGTGACGCAAGACGAACGCACCACCTGGAGCTCATCTAAACCCAGCGACAGACCCTGCCGGAAGAGGAAAAAATTAGGTAAGAGAACCACAGCGTACGTTGAACGGAGTGGGTGGTTTTTTTTCCTCAGCGCCGAAGTCCCAAGCATGGCTGTAGCAGGTTTTTGTTTTTGCCAGACTTGGGATTCAACATTGCCGCTCCCTGCTGTTTTCGCATACTCTGGTTTCAGGGTAAAGTAACGGTGTCGTACAGTGAATAGCTACCTGCCCCTTTCCGGACCCACAGCAGGATTTGAAAGAGAATTCACGAACTAGGGGCGTGTGAGTATGTGTTTCCTTTTCTAGCCAAACCCATCGGCCCCGCAATTCTCCGCCCTGGGTAGGCGCTCGGTAGAGCGTTAATGGGTGCCGAGCCGGCTCTAGAATCATGTCGGTTTGGGGGAGGTAAGGGAAAATGGCTGACGGCTCTGACGCCTCCCCCAACCCCCCCCTTCCCCAACGTTTACTGTAGTCCCCTGTTTGTACTACGGGTATAAACGCTCTCGATTATTGGATTTATATAGTACAGACTCAAGATCCCAAGCGGGTCTCCTCGCTAGACTCGACATCAAACGACTCACTGAGGTGCAGTGATTTGGATTTACAGCTAGGCCACAGTTATTCCTGGCTGTCGGGGTTACGTTTTTCCCCTTCCGCAGTAGCCAGAGACCGTGGGACAGTTTTTGCCTTCTCCCTTCTTTCAAAGTGTTGAGAGCTAACGGACAGTGAAAGATGTCTTCACGGAAAGGTCGATTCCACGTTATCTTTTACGTGTTTGTTTTTCGCTTTTGATGTTGAAAGAGTATTTTTGAGTTGGTTAGTAAAATCTCATTGTGATTTCGTATACGGATTTTTTATTATAAAATGTTAATTTGGAGTTATAGAATACATTTAGCATTCTGTTGAAAGTACGGTTCATTGAGACCATTTATGCTATTGTGTGGATTTCCTTTATTACGCTACTTGAGTATTCCCATTGTGCAGTTTGTCCCACAGGTCTTTACAACTGAGTAATTTTTAAGAATAGTTTCTGAATTCAGTTTACCGGTTGTAAATGTGGGTTAAATTATTCATCTTGTAATTTTTAGGGGGGGGTACACTGTAGTATTTTATTACCAGGAAATAGGTTCATTTTGTAAATGCGCTTAACATTTATATACTTAACGCTTAAAAAAAATAAGTTTAGGTTCTTTGATCAGGAAACATTCGGTAAATGTGTTCTTGCAACTTATCACTACCAATTACATTGTGAATAGGAGAAAACTATAGGTTAAGGTGACTATCTTAAACCCTATTTTTGGAGTGACTTAAAACGGACCGTAGGCTCTTATATTTTCCTTGCTGTCCTAATTTAACGGTCATTTTTGCCTGAACAAAACTGGAAAGTTGAAACACATGTTATACAAAGAGGTCAGCATTATTTTTCTCAATTCAGAAACATGCCTGTAGTTTCAACTTAAACACTAAAAATTTTGTTCCAGTGTCTGGGAACATGGAAAGCGTGAAGTACTTGCAGTTAGTGTTCCAAGGATCACTTGAGAGTTTTTTTTGTTTCATGAATTTAAAAATAATATTTTTAGATTTTAAGTATTCAGTTTTTACATGAATGTGTAACATTATATTGTTTTAATGTTTACTTTCTTTTATTGGTTTACGCTAAAATACTTGGTCTAACTTACAGGTAATTTCTGTAGCCACTAACCAGCAAACAGGTAATTTCTACCTTAAGACATATTACTGAACAGAAATTGTCAAATAGTATTTACCAATACTTTTTTTTCTGGGATTCTGAAATACATTTTCAATATGTAGGTAAGAAACATTTGGTATCTATTTCAGATTTTTTTCTTTGATGAGATATTTATAATGCAGCTTATGGTTATTGAAACTGGATGTTTGCCAAGAAATTAAGTAGCTGAACAGATATTTACTTTTTTAGCTTTCTAATATTTTTACCTTTGTTTCAAAATTTAATGTGGAAACCATCCTTTGCCTACACTGAATTAAAGATAATTTTCTTAATAAGAACTTTTTCTTGCTTTGATATATGTACTTTAAAGGGTATGCACTTATAAAGTGAAAAGGCAATTATGTCTTGGTTATCAGGTAAATTTTTTTGCAGCTTTTTTGAGGTGTAATTTTTACATACAATAAAATTTATTCCTTTTTAATTCAATTTAGAAATAGGAAAACAGTACCCAATTCCATTTTTATAATTTTTACATCACCCCAGTTCCTCCTGATCATTAGCTTTAATCTTACTTCCTTCCTCTGTAGCCACAGGTAATTTCTAATCTTCGTATCTCTATAGATTTGCTTATCTTGAATATTTCATATGTGATCATGTAATATTTATTCTTTATATCTGGCTGCTTTCACCTAGGTAATGTTTTTGAGATTCATTCATACTGTATTGTGGCTCTATTTAATACGGACCTAAAGCTAGTAGGAACATTACAAGTTTTGGTGGTACATGAATAGTATAGGTACATGCCTAGGAGCAAAATTGTTGCATTGTGAATTTATGTTTATCTTAAGAAACTTCCAACTCATTTCCAAAGTGTTGTTATTCCTACCAGCAGTTTATAAGTTTTGTAGTTCTCTGTTTGTATCCTGACTTTTGGTTACACCCACTTTAGTGGATGTGCAGTAGTATCATGTGGTTTTAATTTGCATTTGCCGATTGGGTAATGATGTTGTACGCTCACTGGCTATTTGTAAATCTTTGGAGAAATGTGTATTCATACTGTGCTTTTTTAAAAAATTAATATCTAATTTTTTCAGTTTAGGTTATATCTTTTATTTGACATGATGTGCAATATTTTCTCGTAGTAGTCTCTGTTATCTCTTTGCTTAATGGCATCTTTGAAGTGCAGATTGTTTCTTTTTTCTTATTTTTTAAATTTACATCCTAGTTAGTTAGCATATAGTACAGCAGAGTGTTCAGGAGTAAATTCCTTAATGCCTCTAAGCCATTTACCCCATCCCCCCCCCCACCTCCCCTCCAGCAACCCTGTTTGTTCCCTACATTTAAGAGTCTCTTATGTTTTGCCCCCTTACTGTTTATATATTATTTTTGCTTCCCATCTCTTATGTTTGTCTGTTTTGTATCTTAAATTCCTCATATGAGTGAAATTATAATGATATTTGTCTTTGACTAATTTCGCGTAGCATAATACCCTCTAGTTTGATCCACATCCTTGCAAATGTCAAGGTTTCATTCTTTTTGATTGCCGACTAATACCCTATTGTATAAATATACTACATCATCTTTCTCCATTCATCCATCGATGGACATTTCGGCTCTTTCCATACTTGGGTTATTGTTGATAGCACTGCTGTAAACATTGGGGTGCATGTGCCCCTTCGAAACAGCACACCTGTATCCCTTGGAAGAATACCTGTTAGTGCAATTGCTGGGTTGTAGAGTAGTTTTTTTATTTTTTGAGGAACCTTCATACTGGTTTTCCAGAGTGGCTGCCCCAGTTTGCATTCCCACCAGCAGCGCAAAAGAGATCCTCTTTCTCTGAATCCTTGCCAACATCTGGGGTTGCCTGAGTTGTTAATGTTAGCTATTCTGACTGGTGTGAGGTGGTATCTTATTGTGGTTTTAATTTGTATTTCCCTGAGGATGAATGATGTTGAGCATTTTTTCATGTATTGGCCATCTGGATGTCTTTGAAGAAGTGTCTATTCATGTCTTTTGCCCATTGCATCACTGGATTATTTGTTCTTTGGGTGTTGACTTTTATGGATTTTTGATACTAATCCTTTATCTGATATGTCATTTGCAAATATTTTCTTCTTTTCCAGTTGCCTGTTAGTTTTTTTGATTGTTTCCTTCGCTGTGCAGAAGCTTTTTATTTTGATGAGGTCCCAATAGTTCTTTTTGCTTTTGTTTTCCCTTACCTCCCGAGACGTGTTGAGTAAGAAGTTGCTGTGGCCAAGGTCATAGAGGTTTTTGCCTGCTTTCTTCTAGAGGATTTTGATGGCTTCCTGTCTTAAGTTTAGGTCTTTTATCCATTTTGAGTTTATTTTTGTGTGTGGTGTAAGAAAGTGGTCCAGGTTCATTCTTCTGCATGTCGCTGTCCAGTTTTCCCAGCACCACTTGCTGAAGAGACTGTCTTTATTCCACTGGGTATTCTTTCCTGTTTTGTCAAAGATTAGTTGGCCATACATTTGTGTGTCCATTTCTGAGTTCTCTAATCTATTCCATTGTAATGACTGTCTGTTTTTGTGCCAGTATCTTACTGTCTTAATGATTACAGCTCAAAGCTCGAGATTGTGATGCCTCCAGTTTTGGTTTTCTTTTTAAAGATTGCTTTGGCTATCAATTTCAAGATTGCTTTGGGTCTCTTCTGGTTCCATACAAATTTTGGGATTGTTTGTTCCAGTTCTGTGAAGAATGCTGGTGTTATTATTTTGATAGGAATTGCTGAAGTGCAAGTATTTTTAATTTTGTTGAAGTTGTTTATTGTAATTTTTTATTTTTGTTTGTGGTTTTCCTAAGAAATCTTACATAACTAGATCACAAAGATTCACTTACAGTTGTCTCAAAGGATTTTATGTTTAAAGTACTTAACCTTTTGGTGTGCAGTTCATTTTGAATTAGCTTTGTGTATTGCAAGAATTAAGAGATCTAAATTCATCTTTTGCAGGTGGACATTCAGTTCTGTCCTTTTAGTTGAAAAGACTTTTTTTTCCAGTGAAGTCTTGATTCCCTTGTTGGGAACTATTTGACCTGTTGAAAGAGGCTTATAATTAAGGATTCATTTCAGGATTGTCAACTCTGTACTGTTGAACTATCCTTGTCCTTTTTATTTCAAATGAGAACAACCTTTAAAACTTTTTTAGTTGTGGTAAAGTACACATAAAATTAAGCATCCTAATTCATTATGAATTATTCACTAATTAATTCATCAGTATTAAAAATAACCACATATTTTTGCAGCCATCATGAACTTAATACTTTCATGTTAACTTTCATTACATTTTTACTTCTCACTTCTTTATTACAGTTGTTAATAGATTTTTGTGTTTTTCATTCTTTCAATACTTGAGTAATAGATTTTTAGCTTTCATTTTTTCTTTCAGAGTTGTGTCCTCAAATGTCATCGTCTTAATTATTTGAACAGAGCCTGACATTAATGTTTGGGAAAGGGTTAATGCAGAGGTGTTTTTTTTTTTTTCCTCAACCCTGATAGCACATTATAGTCACTTGGGGAACTTTGGAATAATACTGGTACTTAGTGTTCATTGCACCATTACCTCATCCTCCTATTTAATTTGTCTGATATAGAGTTAGATAAGCGATCTTTAAAATCACTGTGGATAAAAATTACTAGGTTGTTATTTTTAATCATGTGGTTCTAAATCTTTTAGATAAATAAGAGCGTGGCTTTTTTTGTTTTTGTTTTTATTTCATTTTTAAGTAAGCCCTTACCCAACATAGGGCTCAGACTTAATAACCCCAAGATCAGGAGTCTCATGCTGTCTACCAGCTGACCCAGCCAAGTGCACAGAACACTACTTTTTATGTTGGTAACTTAATACCAAAGTCATTTGAGTTCTAATTATGTTTGTTATTAGCATTTTGTATTACTTTACATAGATATTTCTATAGCTAGATGTGAAAATTGAGACATAATAGGCTCAACTAGTAGTGATTAGAGCCACCTTACCTGTCATTGCCAATGTTCTATAATCACTGATTATATGTGCTTTTACATATTTAAACATTGAAATTTGGCTTGCTTTAAATCTCAGAATAGGCTTAGGTTTGATTAAAAATTTTGACTTGTAATTTTGTTTCAAGGATTAAGTATTTGGCTATATAACAAGTCGTTAGCCACAGAAATTTTAAATTGCAGTGAATAAAGTTCTCTTTCATTTACCTCCCAAAATATGCCGGACTTTTTTTTTTTTTTTTTTTAATTTTTTAAATGTTTTTGTTTATTTTTGAGACAGAACATGAGCAGGGGAAGGGCAGAGAGAGGAGACACAGAATCCGAAGCAGGCTCCAGGCTCTGAGCTGTCAGCACTGAGCCTGACACGGCGTTCCAATTCACAGACTGTGAGATCATGACCTGAGCTGAAGTTAATTTTATGAGGCCAGATAATTTTTCCAGCTTTGATTTTCTGTCATTTTATTCTGCCTCAATAAATGTGCTATGATTAAAGTTAAATGTGATGGTGTTAAACTACTGGGATTTTTGCAACTCTTTTCAGTTTAAAAAAGTTACCAAAAAAATCATTCTGAACTTTAGCCTTCCCCAGTGCAATGTAAGTGTCAACTATAATAGAACAGTATTCTTTTTATGTATTGGCTTTAGGAATAATTTTGGACTTGGAGAAGTCATCATAATTTGTGTTTGGGTGATGTATTCTGGCATGATTCTTCTTCCCTTCAGTATGTGTGCTCTTATTAGTTGTCTTCATGTATATGTGTGCTGTTCTGATTTTGTTTTAATTTGTTTTGTTGAGGTGCTTTTGGGGTAATGTCTTCCTTCAGATTCTTTTAGGTTTAGTGGCATCTATGTGATTAAAATTCTCTAAGGCACTGATATTTCTAGCATTGGAAAGTGTCTGGCAACAATAGCCAAATTATGGAAAGAGCCTAAATGTCCATCAACTGATGAATGGATAAAGAAATTGTGGTTTATATACACAATGGAGTACTGCGTGGCAATGAGAAAGAATGAAATATGGTCCTTTGTAGCAACGTGAGTGGAACTGGGGAGTGTGATGCTAAGTGAAATAAGCCATACAGAGAAAGACAGATACCATATGTTTTCACTGTTATGTGGATCCTGAGAAACTTAACAGAAACCCATGGGGGAGGGGAAGGGGAAAAAAAAAAAGAGGTTAGAGTGGGAGAGAGCCAAAGCATAAGAGAGACTTAAAAACTGAGAACAAACTGAGGGTTGATGGGGGAAGGGTGGGTGATGGGTATTGAGGAGGGCACCTTTTGGGATGAACACTGGGTGTTGTATGGAAACCAATTTGACAGTAAATTTCATATCTTGAAAAAAAAAGTAAAAAAAAAAAAAGGAAAGTGTCTGGCATTTAGGTTGTAATTATTTGTTGAATATTATCAGTTCATCATTCTCTGTTTGATTTCTCCTTTCTATGTTTGTTTTGTTAATAGTCTTCATTATTTCAAGTAGTTTAACTTTACTTGTTAATCATTTTAAGATGAAAAAGATGTCTCAAGAGAGGTGAAGCTTAGCTAGTCATGCATTATCTTCCTGAAGTTGCTGTCATAACTGCCATAAATAACAAGTTGACTAGCTTTTGTTTTTTCTAATGCCTTTTTATTTACTTATTTTTTTAACACTTATTTGAGAGAGAGAGAGTAAGCAGGTGAGGGGCAGAGAAAGAGAACAGAGGATTCGAAGCAGGTTCAGTGCTCACAGGAGAGAGCCTGATGCGGGGCTAGAATTCATGGACTATAAGTTCATGACCTGAGCTGAAGTCAGATGCTTAACTGACTGAGCCACCTAGTGCCCACCTTTTTATTTGTTTTAAAAATTTCTCAGTATTGAGTTATTTCCTGTTTCTTATCTTCTTAGAAGTTTGGCAAGGTCACAGATTCTCTCCTGCATTGTATTTGACATATTTCCATAATCAGCAGGTTTTGCAGGATTAATGTATTACTTAATGGTACTTTAGGTTATCCTTTTTGTATGCTGAATAAACATAAACATACTGGAAAATCAAGTGTAAGAAGTCATTTTAGGGGGACCTGGGTGGCTCAGTCAGTTAGGGTCTGACTCTTGGTCTCAGATCATGTTATAACCTCATGGTTTTGTGAGTTTGAGCTCCATATCGGACTCTGCACTGATAGCATGGAGACTGAGATTCTCTCTCTCCCTTGCCCTCTGCCCCTTCCCCACTCACTTGTTTCCGTGTCTCTCTTGCTGTCTGTCTCTCTTTCTCAATAAACTTAAAGAAGATGATTTTGAGCTAGTAATTGGAAGATGGATTTCATTTTCCGTCAACATATAAAGTGGAATGAGAAGATCATTTTTTTCAAATGTTCATTTTTGAGAGACAGCATGTAAACACAAGTCGGGGGAGAGGCAGAGTGAGTGGGAGACAGGATCCGAAGCAGGAGGGCATGGGGCTCAAACACATGAACCTCAAGATCATGACCTGAGCAGAAGCTTAACAGACTGGGGCACTCATGCGTGAGAAGGTAATTTTAAAAGAAAAAAAAGGAAACAGGGATGTCTATCTTTTCCATATTGTATGCCCATTTTGTTTCTGCTGGTTTATGTACATTTGCATTCTTAAATATCATTTCTGCTGATTTAAATGGTCATTGAGGCTCAAACATTATTGGCCACCTTCCCCTTTTTCTGGTCAGTTTCCTTATGTAGCTATTTCCTTGAACTTGTAAATTATCTTTTTAAATTTTTTTCTATTTTAGTATTTATTTATTTTGATTTCAAGTTTTTATTTTAATTCTGGTTAGTTAACACATACGGTAAATTTGGTTTCAGGTGTAGAATTTAGTGATTCATCAGTTACAAATAATACCCAGTGCTCATCACAGCAAATAACAGTAAGTGAGCTCTTTAATACCCTGTCTAGCCTATCACCCACCCACCTCCCTTTCATCAATCCTCTGTTTGTTCTGTATAGTTAAGCTTCAGTGTCCTATAGTTTGCTTCCCTCCCCTTCCCTTTCTTTTCCCCTTACCATATGTTCTTCTGTTTTGTTTCTTAAATTCGACATCTGAGTGAAGACATACTTTTGTTGATTTATTTTTCTCAGCATAATACATTCTAGCTCCATCCACATGTTGCACATGGCAAGATTCCTTCCTTCCTTCCTTCCTTCCTTCCTTCCTTCCTTCCTTCCTTCCTTCCTTCCTTCCTTCCTTCCTCCCCTCCCCTCCCCTCCCCTCCCCTCCCCTCCCCTGTCCTGTCCTGTCCTGTCCTGTCCTCATCTTTCTTTTTTGATGGCTGAATTTATTCCATACACACCACATCTTCTGTATCCATTCATTAGGTGATGAATATTTGGGCTCTCTCCATAGGTTGGCTGTTGTTGATGCTGCTGTAAACAGAGGTCACGTGCCCTTTCAAATCTGTATTTTTATATTCTTTGAGTAAATACCAATAGTCCCATTGCTGGGTCATGGGATATTAAGTTGTCTATTTATAATATGACCGTCAGAAATTACATGATGTTAAAGCAGTGTGCTACTTACTTGTGTCAGATATTTGAGTTTTTTTAATAGTGCCTTAGGAACACAGAAGTGGTGCTTAAATTTTAAACATTAAGAAAAATCTCCTGAAGGCCTAGTTAAAAATACAGGTTGTTGTCTGCTCAGCCTTTAAACGGTATAAACCTGGAATGAGACTCTTGAAAATTTGCATGTCAGATAAGTTCTCAAGTGATAACACACGTGGCTGTTTTTAAGAGAGACTTGGAGAATCATTGGTGGCTGACACTGTTTCCAGTGTAGCCTGCCTTTCTTTCAGATTAAACACTAAATTTATCTAAATTAAAATTTATCTAATCTTTCAGATTAAACACTAAATTTATCTAAATTAAATTTATCTAATTTTTTCTTAAATCTCCATATTCATGTGTACATTTATATACTAGGTGTGTATATATACTAAGGGACTATAGCCGGCAGTAGGGAAACAATGTGAGTAAAAAGAATTACATGAGTCATTTGATTTATAAGTTCAAAAATTGACTCCATTAGCCTTTTAAATCTCAGAATCTGCGACATAGAGCACCATTTTCAAAGCAGAATATCATGAGATAGGAAACATTCATATTAAAAATAGACAAAAATTAAAAGGGGCGTGGTCAAACTATAATAAATAACTTGGTATCAAAGGATAATTAGACATTAAGTTCTGGTTTATCATTCAGTGGAGAATTTGTGCTTCTCTGTATGTGTGTTTATGAGTGTGAACACTTGTGTATATGTGCGTATTCTTATGTGTATAGTTTTGTAAATGAAAATTATGCTTATTTATGTGGGGCAGAAAAGTTTGGAGATCATAGAGAAGTAACAAGCAAAACAGTCATACAAACATTTTATTTCTCACAATACCACTATGTAGAAGCAGTCATGTTAGGGTTTTTTCCCCATTTTTTTTTTGGATTCTCTCTTTTTTTTTTTTTTTTTCTTTAATTGAGAGAGAGCATGAGCAGGGAAGAGGTAGAGAGAGAATCTTAAGCAGGGTCCATGACCAGAGCTGGGCTCAATGCTAGACTCAATCTCACAGATCATGAGATGACCTGAGCCAACATCAAGAGTCAGATGCTTAACCTATTGAGCCACCCAGGCATCCCTGAATTCATTTTTTTTTATTAGGTGTAATTTCAGACATTTATCGTAAGTATTGTGATTTAATCCTGTCCTTGGTGCCTCTTTCACATTATCAACAATTTTTGTTATTAATATGCTGTAATGAACATTTGGGGTTGATTTGAAAATTATGTTCAAAATTTTCATTAAAGTACATTTCAGTTTAATAAGGTTTTCTAATGTCATTTGCCCTTAAAAATTTTTTTTAAACGTTTATTTATTTTTGAGAGAACTAGAGTGTGAGTGGGGAAGGGGCAGGGAGAGTGAGAGACATAGAGTCTGAAACAGACTCCATGGTTTGAGCTGCCAGCACAGAGCACGACATGGGGCTCGAACCCATGAACTATGAGCTCATGACCTCAGCCAAAGTTGTACACTTAACTGACTGAGCCACCCAGGTGCCTTAACTGACTGAGCCACCCAGGTGCCCTTCTAATGTCCTTTGCCTTTACTTACTGTTTTCCTAGAAGTTAGGTATGTTCCATTTGTTCATTCTACTGGGGAGACATTGTTTTCATGTTCCTTATTTCCGTGTCATATAGTTTTCACCAATCCTCAAATACTGCTCAAAATTAGCATCGTGAACTTAATTTTCGTATAGGTTTCTAACATATTTCCTGCCACAAAAATCACACACACAACAAAAACCCCTCTCATATCCTCCATTTATGTTGACTTTCTGGGTTCTTCATGTATGCCTTAGGCTTACAACTTTGCAACTTTACACTGTTTCTTTGGGAATGTTTTCCTTGTGATTTTTGATGTCAGTTACTTTTCATCTTTAATGACTGAGGTTTACGGGATGGCTTACATAGAACTATAAAGTGGTCTCTGGCTCTTTTAAATAAATCTTTTTAAAAGGTGTCTTCCTCATTTTTCTAAGGAGACAGTTCTGATTTGGAGATTTAGTTTCTCTTTTTAATCTGTGAACTGAGATGTATTATGTTTGCATGTAGAATGATCTCATTTAATCACTTAATAGGTTTATTATATTATTCCATTTATGAGAAACAGGCAGACTAGCAAGCAGTAAATGACTCCTTAAATATTTCATGTAATTCAGTATCAGAGTGTATATTAGTTCTCAACTTGGGCTAAACTTGTTTTTTTATGGTATATTCAGCAATGTCTAGAGGTAGTGTTGGTTGTCGTGTTTAAAGGCAAGTAGGCATGTAGTGGATGCCAGCGAATCATTAAAGAACAAGGATGGTGTTAACATCTGACAGTACACAGAACCAAGCAAGTTAGTATCTTCTCTCTCTGCCCATCAGCCTTCCCAAAGTTATCTGATCCAAAATGTCTACGTTGCTAAAGTTGAGAAAACTTCATCTACGGGATTATTGGTATTTCATTAAGGTCACAGTTTGTTTGTTTTAATATATTTTTTTAACATTTATTTTTGAGAGAGAGAGGGGGGGGGGGAGAGAGGGAGAGGGAGAGGGAGAGAGAGACAAAAGCACAAGCAGGGCAGGGACAGATAGAATCTGAAGCAGGCTCCAGGCTTTGAGCTGACAGCACAGAGCCCAATGCGGAGCTCATACTCATGAGCTGTGAGAACATGACCTGAGCTGAAGTTGTACACCTAACCAACTGAGCCGCCCCAGGTATCCCAAGTTCATACCTTTTTTATTAGACTTGTGTTGCATAGATGTGTATCTGGTGAACTAAAGGGAGAAGGACTGAGTGTAAAGAAGCCTAAAGTAGTAGTGTCCAAAGGATGTATTCTTTGCCACATATGAGGGGGTATTTATTATGTGAGACACATAAATATCAGCTGTTGAGATTGAGTTGCTGTTATTAGAGGATTATTTTAATAATCCTCAGTGCAGGCTTAGTGGGGAAATTAGTAATGAAAAGAGAATCATGGGAAACTTCCTTGGCTTTCTTTCAGCTACATGGCACCACAGATTCCTCAAGTGTACCTCCTTTTCTGTTTCTCCTCTTCCCAAATACTCTTCAAAATTCTTACCATGCTAATTCCACTAGAATGAAGTTATTTTGACATAGCTTCCATGTACTTTTTTATGGTTATTTATTCTTGCATTTAACTGAACTGTCATTGATGTGAATGCCCTGATGTTTCCTGTTACTTTTCCTGACTCTTGTTTTTCTGTTCAAGTATCTTCCCTTCTCAGGTCTGATATACACTCCTGACTTCCTGTGTCATCTTCAGCTACTTTATTTGAACTCCGGTAGCACTTTGTCTACTGAATTCAGTGTTTTCTGTTTCTTTTTGATACCTTTCATAATTTTGTATTTTCAGTATGTGTGTACTTTATAGTCTTTTGCTTAGTAGGTGTCATTGAATAATTCAGTTTTGCTTACTTATCAACATTTGTGCAGTGATTACATAGACTCTAAAGAATCATTACAGACTCTAAATTTATCACAGTAATATTGATTGATAAGTTAGATCTATTAATTGTTACAGAATCTAAAACAGTGCCATTATACATGCAATTTGTAGATTTTTCTGGGATGTCTCTTGAATGAAGTTGGTTTCTGAAGTGAAGCTCAATTTTGAATGATCGTATGGGATTTTTTGAGGGAATGTGGTGGTTAATATAAAGTGTTAAGATGATTAAGAGACCTATTGCCGTAGGTCTTCAGTCAACTAGTGAGCAATTTATTTAACCTCACTGAAGTTACAGACTTGAACCTCATAGACTTGAACTAACTGATTGTTCTTGAATTGTATTCATTGATTTAATACCATGCTAGTCTCTGGGAGATGCATGACTAATTTCCTCTTTAGACTGTAAATCTAATGGGCCAGATAGTAAGTGCTGTATTAAAATAGAGGTATAAAAAGTAGAATAGTAGAAGATGTGAAGGAAATCATTTCCATTTCAGGTTGTATACTGTTTGCTTGTCCTTAAAGCTGTAGGATTTGGGTGGCTGTACAGATTTGGTCAAGGACTTCCAGGGAGAATAAACATTTGAGACTGAAGAATGGAAATGTGTGTTATTAATTAGGAAAAGACTAGTAGTGGAATATGGAAAGAACACTGGGAATTATGGGATGAAGCTAGAAAGCTCATTTGAGTGAGATTAGATTATAAGTTATTTCATGTGCCATGTTAAGGTAGTTACATTTATTTTTAAACAGTGAAATGGGCCTTTTACTTTTAGGGGAAAGAGATATTATGAAATCTGTTTTGTAGAGATGTTGGAAATTCTGGTGACTATAGAGGTTAGGTTGCCAGTAAATCAGGTTCCTATAGAACTGAGACATTTTTAGCTGTTTGGGTAAACAACGTTTGGGGACCTGTTTTAAGAAATTAAATTAAGCATTGAGATTCATAGGGCTGCTGTGGTCTGGCAGAGGTGCTCCTGATGTCACTTGGACTTTTCCTGTTACTGAGTAGAATAACAGAATATCACAAAACTTGGCAACTGATAGTTCTAGTTTAGGGTCTCCTAGAGATTGCATTCAGGATGCAGTAGATTGCAGTCATCCATCTGAGGGCTTGACTGGAGCTGAAGTATCCTGTGTCTATCAAAAACTTAATGACTTGGGGCAGACAACCTCGGTTTGTTGCCTTGTTGCTATTTCTGTAGTGTTGCTTCAGCTTTTTGGGGCAAATGATATCTTCCATCTTGAGGATATCCTTGTTAACAAGTAACAATATTAATACTGCTAAAGATTATTAGAGCCTTCTAGTGAAAATAATTTTAAGAGGAATTTTAGTTTTACTCCTATAAAGAATAGAGATAAGCAGTGATTAAAGTTTGGAGTTGATGATTTTAGATAACATTTTATCTGAATTCTTTGTTGTTTCTTTATTATATTAAGAAGAGATTTTTTTATGTATGTATTTATTTATCTTGGGGAGAGTCAAGCAAGCAAGCAGAAGAGAGGGTTGGTGGGACAGAGAATCTGAAACAGGCTCTGTGGTGTTAGGCTTGACAGCAGAAAGTCCGATGTGGGCTTTAACCCATGAATCACCCCAGTGACCCTGTATGTTTTATTTTTAAGAAGCTTGCAGTCCTCAGACCTTTTGGTTTCAAGGCTCCCTTCACACTGTAAAAGTTTTGGGAATTTCATGAAGCTTCGGTTTATGTGTATTGTCTCAATATTCACCATAGTATAAATTAGAATTTGTAGGTTTAAAGTTATTTCCCATTTCATTTGAAGAATGTACAAGATCAGTTACTTACTAAATTACTTGTCAAAGATAATTATTTTCCAAGCAGAAAGTTATTTTACAATTTTAATAGACTTTTTAAGAACAGTTTTAGGTTTGCAGAAAAATCTCGTGGAAAATAGAGTTCCTCTAGTCCCTTCCTCAAAGATTCCTGTTGTCCACTTCTTGCACATTAGTATTGTAGGTTTGTCACAATTAATGAACCTATATTGGTAACATTAGTGTTAAGGAAAGTCCATAGTTTATATTAAGGTTCACTTTTTGTACAGTTCTGTGGGTTGTGACAAATGCATAATGTCCTATATTTGTTATCATAGTATAGTATAGAATAGTTTTAGGCCTTTAAAACGCCTAGTGTGCCACCTGTTCATCTCTCCTTCCCACTCCCTGAACACTTAAGAGCTACTATCTTTTTACTGACTATAAGTTTTACTGCCTGTGTATATGTTTACTGCATATACAAATTACATGTTTTACTGTCTGTGCCTTTTTCATATAGTTGGAATTACAACAGTATGGAGCTTTTTTAGATAGCTTTTTTCCACTTAGTATAAATTTAAGACTTCTGCATGTCTTTTTGCTGTTTGATAATTCATTTCTATCACCGAATAATATTTCGTTGCATGAATGTACCAGTTTTTTCACCCCTTGTTTCCAGTTTTTGGCAAAAAATGAATGAGGCTGCTACAAACATTTGTGTGTAGGTTTTTGTGTGGATATAAGTTTTCATTTGCGTAAGTATCTAGGAGTGTGATTGGTAAATTTTATGGTAAGCCTATTTTTGGCTGTGTGAGATGCTGCCAAATTGGTGGACTACTGTTTTGTATTTCCAGGAATATACAAAATTCTCTAATTAAGAGTGTAAAGCTATTTGGCATCTGGGTATGAGGGCCAAAAGATTTGTGTGTGTGTGTGTGTGTGTGTGTGTGTGTGTGTGTGTGTGTGTGTGAGTAGACTAAATAAGGATAATGATTTATTATTCCATTTTGGTAGCCATTATAGTCATGTTTCTAGATCTTGAGGAAAGAAATGCGTCAAAATGATTGGAGATAGTTTTTGATCACACATGACATTAAGATTTCTATTTATTTATTTTTACACTTGATCTCAACCAAAAGGCCAAGAAGCAGTTGTATTTATTTATTTTTATTTTTTAATTTTTTAAGTTAATTATTATTATTACAATTTTAATTTACATCCAAATTAGCATATGGTGCAACAGTGATTTCAGGAGTAGATTCCTTAATGCCCCTTTACACGTTTAGCCCATCCCCCTCCCACAACCCCTCCAGCAACCCTCTGGTGTTCTCCATATTTAAGAGTCTCTTATGTTTTGTGCCCATCCCTGTTTTTATATTATTTTGCTTCCTTTCCCTTATGTTCATCTGCTTTGTCTTAAAGTCCACATATGAGTGAAGTCATATGATATCTGTATTTCTCTGACTGGCTAATTTCACTTAGCATAATACCCTCTAGTTACATCCATGTAGTTGCACATGGCAAGATTTCATTCTTTTTGATTGCCAAGTAATACTCCATTGCATATGTATACACCACATCTTCTTTATTCATTCATCCATCAATGGACATTTGGGCTCTTTCCATACTTTGACTATTGTTGATAGTGCTGCTATAAACATTGGGGTACATATGTCCCTTCGTAACAGCACACCTTTATCCCTTGGGTAAATACCTAGTAGTGCAATTGCTGGGTTGTTGGATAGTTCTATTTTACTTTCTTGAGAAACTTCCATACTGTTTTCCATAGTGGCTACGCCAGCTTGAATTCCCACCAGCAACGCAAAATATCCTCTTTCTCCACGTTCTTGCCAACATCTGTTGTTGCCTGAGTTGTTTATGTTAGCCATTCTGATGTGTAAGGTGGTGGGGTTTTTATTTGTATTTCCCTGATGATGAGTGATGTTGAGCATTTTTTCATGTGTCAGTTGGCCATCTGGATGTCTTCTTTGGAGAAGTGTCCATTCATGTCTTTTGCACATTTCTTCACTGGATTATTTGTTTTTTGGGTGTTGAGTTTGAGAAGTTCTTTACAGATTTTGGATACTAAACCTTTATCTGATGTGTCATTTGCAAATATCATCTCCCATTCCATCGGTTGCCTTTTAATTTTGCTGGTTGTTCCTTTCACTGTGCAGAAGCTTTTTATTTTGATGAGGTCCCAATAGTTATTTTTCCTTTTGTTTCCCTTGCTTCTGGAGACATGTTGAGTAAGAAGTTACTGTGGCCAAGATCAAAGAGGTTTTTGCCTGCTTTCTCCTTAGGGATTTTGATGGCTTCCTGTCTTACATTTAGGTCTTTGATTCATTGTGAGTTTATTTTTGTGTATGGTGTAAGAAAGTGGTCCAGGTTCATTCTTCTGCATGTCGCTGTCCAGTTTTCCCAGCACCACTTGCTGAAGAGACTGTCTTTATTCCATTGGATATTTTTTCTTGTTTTGTCAAAGATTAGTTGGCCATATGTTTGTGGGGTCCATTTCTGGGTTCTCTATTCTGTTCCATTGATCTAAGTGTCTGTTTTTGTGCCATATTTATTTATTTTTTAATATGATTTATTGGCATATTGGCTAACATACAGTGTGTAAAGTGTGCTCTTGTTGGGGGTAGATTCCCCATGGTTCATCACTTAAATATAACACCCAGTGCTCATCCCATCTATTGACCTCCTTGTGCCCATCATCCGTATTCCCCTCTCCCCACACCCCCACTAACTCCTCAGTATGTTTTCTGTGTTTAAGGGTCTCTTGTGGTTTGCCTCCCTTCCTCTATGTAACTATTTACCCCCCCTTCCCGTTCCCCCATGGTCTTCTGTTAAGTTTCTGAAGATCCACATATGAGTGAAAACATAGGATATCTGTCCATCTCTGTCTGATTTATTTCACTTTGCATAGTACCTTCCAGTTCCATCCATGATGCTGCAAAAGATAGGATTTCATTCTTTCTCATTGTCAAGTAGTATTCCATTGAATATATAAATCACATCTTCTTTTTCCATTCATCAGTTGATGGACATTTAGGCTTTTTGCATAATTTGGCCATTGTTGAAAGTGCTGCTCTAAACATTGGGTTAAACATGGGCCCCTGTGGGGGCGCCTGGGTGATTTAGTTGGTTGGGCAACCGACTTCAGCTCAGGCATGATCTCACAGCTGTGCTGACAGCTCAGAGCCTGGAGCCTATTCCAGATTCTGTGTGTCGCCCTCTCTCTACCCCTCCCCTGCTCACGTTCTGTGTCTCTCTCTCTCAAAAAACAAACAAACAAACAAAAAACAAAAACATGAGCCCCTGTGAATCAGCACTCCTGTATCTCTTGGGTAAATTCCTAGTAGTACAGTTGCTGGGTCTTAGGGTAGTTCTGTTTTTAGTTTTTTGAGGAACTTCCACACAGTTTTCCAGAGTGGCTGCACCGGTTTGCATATCCACCAACAATGCAAGAGTGTTCCCGTTTCTCCACATTCTCACCAGCATCTGTTGTTTCCTGAGTTTATTTTAGCCACACTGACTGGTATGAGGTGACATCTTATTGTGGTTTTGATTTGTATTTCCATGATGATATGTGACGTTGAGCATCTTTTCATGTCTGTTGCCATCCGGGTGTCTTCTTTGGAAAAGGGTCCATTCATGTTTTCTGCCCATTTCTTCAGTGGGTTATTTGTTTTTTGGGTGTTGAGTTAGGTAAGTTCTTTATAGATTTTGGATTCTAACTCTTCATCCCATATGTCATTTGCAAATACCTTCACATTCTGTCACTTACCGTTTGCAGTGCAGAAGCTTTTAGTCTTGATGAGGTCCCAGTAGTTCATTTTTGCTTTTAATTCCCTTTTCTTTTGGAGATGTGTCAAGCAAGAAATTGCTGAGGCTAAAGGCAAAGAGGTTGTGCCTACTTTCTCCTGTAGGGTTTTGATGGTTTTCCTGTCTCACATTTAGGTTTTTCATCCATTTTGAGTTTATTTTTGTGCATGGTGTAATAAAGTGGTCTAATTTCATTCTTTTGCATGTTGCTTTCCAGTTCTCCCAACACCCATTTGCTAAAGAGATTGTCTTTTTTCCATTGAATGCTCTTTCCTGCTGTGTCAGAGATTAGTTGGGCATACATTTGTGGGTCCAATTCTGGGTTTTCTCATCTATTCCAGCAGTCTCTGTATTGTTGTGCCAGTACCATACTGTCTTGAAGACTATAGCTTGTAGAAGAGGCTAAAGTCTGGGATTGTGATGCCTCCCACTTTGATTTTCTTCTTCAGTATTACTTGCACTATTTGGGGTTTTTTGTGGTCCCTGTATGGGACAGTTTTAGGATTGTTAGTTCTAGCGTTGAGAAGAGTACCAGTGCAATTTTGATTGGGATTGTGTTGAATTTGCTTTTGGATAGTATTCACATTTTAACAATATTTATTTTCCAATCCATGAGCATGGAATGTTTTTCCATTTGTTTGTGTCTTTTTCAATTTCCTTCATAATTTTTTTATAATTTTCAGCATATACCTCTTTTACATAAGGTGTATTCCTAGATATATTATGGTTCTTGGTGTAGTTGTAAATTGAATCGATTTATGGATTTATCTTTCTGTTGCTTCATTATTGGTGTATAGAAATGCAGCCAATTTCTGTACATTGATTTTGAACCCTGCAACTTTGCTGAATTCAGGTATCATTTCTACCAGCCTTTTGGTGGAGTCTTTCAGGTTTTCTGTGTAGAGTCTCATGTTGTCTGCAAAGAGTGAAACTTTGACCTCTTCTTTGCCAGTGTTGATGCTTTTTATTTCATTTTGTTGTCTGATTGTTGATGCTAGGGCTTCCAACACTATGTTAAATAACAGTGTTGAGAATGGACATCCCTGTTGTGTTCCTGACCTTAGGGAGAAAGCTCTCAGTTTTTCTCCATTGAGGATATTAGCTGTGGACTTCTCATATGTGGCTTTATGATGTTTAGGTATGTTCCTTCTATCCGAATGTTCTTGAGGGTTTTTATTAAGAAAGGGTGCTGTATTTTGTCAGATGCTCTTTCTACATCTGTTGACATTATCATATGGGTCTTATCCTTTCATTTATTTTTCTTTTAATTTTTTTTAATGTTTTTATTTATTTTTGAAACAGAGAGAGACAGAGCATGAGCAGGGGAGGGGCAGAGAGAGAGGGAGACACAGAATCTGAAGCAGGCTCCAGGCTCCGAGCTGTCAGCACAGAGCCCTTTGCGGGGCTCGAACTCACCGCGAGATCATGACCTGAGCCAAAGTCGGATGCTCAACCGACTGAGCCACCCAGGCACCCATATCCTTTCATTTATTAATGTGATGTATCACATTGATTGATTTGCAAATATTGAACCAGTCCTGCAGTCCAGGAATGAATCCCACTTGATCATGGTGACTAATTGTTTTTATATGATGTTGAATTTGATTTGCTAGTATCTTGTTGAGAATTTTTGCATTCTTGTTCATCAGGGATATTGGCTTGTAATTCTACTTTTTTGTGGGGTCTCTGTCTGGTTTGGGAGTCAAGGTAATGCTGGCTTCATAGAATGAGTCTGGTAGTTTTACTTTTTTCTATTTTTTGGAAGAGCTTGAGAAGGATAGGTATTAACGCTGCTTTAAATGTCTGGTAGAATTCCCCTGGGAAGCCATCTGGCCCAGGACTCTTACTGGTGGGAGAATTTTGATGATTCCATTTCTTCTCTGGTTATGGATTGTTCAGATTTTCTATTTCTTCCTGTTAGAGTTTTGGTAGTGTGTGGGTATTTGGGATTTGTCCATTTCTCCCAGATTGTCCAGTTTCTTGCCATATATTTTTTCATAGTATTCTCTGACAATTGATTGTATTTCTGAGGGATTGGTTGTGATAAATCCATTTTCATTTGTGATTTTACCTGTTTGGGTTTTCTCTCTTTTTGAGAAGTCTGATGGGAGTTATCAGTTTTGTTTATTTTTTCAAAAAGGCCAGCTCTTAGTTTCATTGATCTGTTGTGGTTTTTTTTGGATTCTGTATTGTTTATTTCTGCTCTGATCTTCATTATTTTTCTTCTTCTGCTGGCCTTGGGATTTGTTTGCTGTTCTGCTTCTTTTATGTGTGCTGTTGGATTTTGTATTTGGGATTTTTCCTGTTTCTTGAGATGGGCCTAGACTGCAATGTGTTTTCCTCTTAGGACTGCCTTTGCTGCAGCCCAAAGTGTTTGGACTGTTATGTTTTCATTTTCATTTGTTTCCATATATTTTTAAATTTGTTCTTTGACTGCCTGACTGATGAATTCATTGTTTAACAAGATGTTCTTTAACCTACATGCATTTGGAGGTTTTCCAAACTTTTTCCTGTGGTTGATTTCAAGTTACATAGCATTGTGATCTGAAAGTGTGCATGGTATGGTCTCAGTTCTTTTGTATTTAGTGAGGGCTGTTTTGTGACCCAGTATGTGATATATCTTGGAGAATGTTCCATGTGCACTTGAGAAGAATGTGCATTTTGTTGTTTTAGGGTGAAGAGTTATGAATATATCTATACAGTCTGTCTGGTCCAATGTATTATCCTGCACCATTGTTTCTTTATTGATTTTCTACCTAGATGATCTGTCCATTGTTGTAAAGTGGAATGTTAAAGTCCCCTGTAATTTCCACATTCTTACCAATTAAGATTGCCTATGTTTGTGATTAATTGTTTTATATATTTGGGTGTTCTCAAATGGGTGCATAAACATTTGCAATTCTTGATGGCTAGACCTTGTATTTATAAAATAATGCTCTTCTTCATCTCTCATACAGCCTTTAGTTTGAAATCTGTTTTGAAATCTGCTACAAGTATGGCTACTCCAGCTTTCTTGTGACTTCCCAGTAGCATGATAGATAGTTCTCCATCCCCTCACTTTCAATCTGGAGGTGTCCTCAGGTCTGAAATGAGTCTCTTGCAGACAGCAAATAGATGGGTCTTGTTTTTTTATTCATTCTGATACCCTGTGTCTTTTGATTGGAGCATTTAGTCCATTTACATTCAGTGTTACTATTGAAAGGTATGGGTTAGAGTCATTGTGTTATCTATAGGTTTCATGCTTGTAGTGATGTCTGGTCCTTTGTGGTCTTGGCAACTTTCGAAACTCACAGAGTCCCCTTTGGATTTCTTGTAGGGCTGATTTTAGTGGTGATGAATTCCTTCAGTTTTTGTTTGTCTGGGGAAACCTTTATTTCTCCTTCTATTCTGAATCACATGGTTGCTGAATAAAGAATTCTTGCCTGCATCATTTTCCTATTCAGCAGATTGAAAATTTCCTGCAATTCCTTTCTGGCCTGCCACCTTTCAGTAGATAGGTCTGCTACTACCCTCATGTGTGTGTGTGTGTATAGTAGTACAGATAGTAGTACATTAAAGATACACTTTCAGTCATCAGATGTAACAATTAGCTATTGAATTTAAATGCTTTTATTAATATTTAAAAATATACTGTTAATTTAGAAGTATTTTCGTACTTTAACTTATTTTACATAAGACTTTAAATGCTTATTGAACTGTAGTGCAGCGTAAACAGTTTATTGCATGCACTTAAACATTTATAAGTCACTGTGACTTATATTTTCTTTTTGTGTTTTTTAAAGTATTTTTCAAGTTCTATTTATTTATTTTGAGAGACCAGTGGGGGAGAAGGGAGAGAGGGAGGTAGGGTTAAACCCAGAGATAGGACTTGAGCTGAAACCAGGAGACAGACACCTAACCAGCTGAGCCACCTGGTGCCCCTATATTTTCTTTCTGTAATATTGCAAAATAGCTTACAGTTGCTATTAAAATTTACTGTATGACAGTGCTCTGTGAAAATAATGAGGTGAAAACCTAAAGCTTTTCAGTTTTACTCTTTGCCCATTTCCTTAGTCTGTATCACACAAGTGTTTATTTTAAATTGTAGTAAAACATAAGATAAAACAAAATTTGTCATTTTCCTGTTTTTAAGTGTGCAGATCATTGTAATTAAGTAACTAAGTAAACTCACATTGTTATGCAACCATCATCATTATTCATCTCCAGAGCTTTATTGATCTTAAAAAACTGAAACTGTATACATCAAATTATATGCATCACCATTGCTCCCAGCTCCCAACTCCAGGCCACTGCCTTTCTGTTGTCTTAATCTAGGTACCTCACATGAATGCAGTCATAAAGTATTTTATGAGTGACATATTTTATTTGACATAATGTACTTAAGGTTCATCCATATTGCAGCCTATGTCAAAATTCTGAGTATGTCTTAAGTCCATCTGGTCCAATGTATCATCCAGAGCCATTGTTTTCTTATTGATTTTCTGCTTAGATGATCTGTCCATTGTTGTTAAGTGGAGCCCCTACAAACATGGTATTACTAACTATACATTTGTTTGTGATTAATTGATTTATACATTTGGGTACCATCACATTGGGGACCTAAACATTTACAAATATTACTAGCTCTTCTCAATGGATAGAAGCCTTCTCAATGGATATAATGCTCTTCTTAATCTCTTGTTACAGTCTTTATCTTAAAATCTAGTTTGTCTGATCTAAGTATGGCTACTCCAGCTTTCTTCTGACATCCAGTAACATGATACATGGTTCTCCATCCTCACTTTCTTTTTTTTTTTTTTTTTAATTTTTTTTTTTAACGTTTATTTTATTTTTGAGACAGAGACAGAGCATGAACGGGGGAGGGGCAGAGAGAGAGGGAGACACAGAATCAGAAACAGGCTCCGGGCTCTGAGCCATCAGCCCAGAGCCCAACTCGGGGCTCGAACTCACGGACCGTGAGATCGTGACCTGAGCCGAAGTCAGACGCTTAACCGACTGAGCCACCCAGGCGCCGCATACATCCTCTCACTTTCAATCTGCAAGTAAATTCAGGTCTAAAGTGACTCTCTTGCAGGCAGCATATAGATGGATTTTTTTTTTTTTAATCCATTATGATACCCTGTGTCTTTTGTTTGGACATTTAGTCCGTTTACATTCAGAGTGATTGTTGAAAGATGTATTTAATGCCTTGTGTTACCTGTACCTTTCATGCTTGTAGTGATGTCTCTGGTCCTTTGCAGTCTTTTTTGTTCTCTATTCAGAGTTCCCCTGAGGATTTCCCGCATAGCTGGTTTAGTGATCATGAACTCCTTTAGTTTCTGTTTACCTGGGAAGGCCTTTATCTCTTTTTCTATTATAAATGACAGGCTTGCTGGATAAAGGATTCTTGGCTGCATAGTTATCCTGTTCATTACATTGAATATTTCCTGCCACTCCTTTTACCCTGCGAAATTTCAGTGACAGGTCTGCTACTACCCTTATGTGTCTGCCTTGTAGGTTAAGGCCCATTTGTCCCTAGCTGCTTTCCGAGTTCTTTTATCTTTTTTATCTCTTTGTATTTTGCCAATTTCATTATGATATGTCATAGTGTTGACCTGTTTTTGTTTTTTGTTTTATTTTGAATGGAGTTCTCTGTGCCTCTCAGACTTGGACGCCTGTTTCCTTCCCCAGATTAGGGAGCTTCTCGCCTATAATTTGCTCAGATAAACTTTTCTGCCCCTTTCTCTTTTTCTCTCTGTTTGTCTTCTTCTGGAACTCCTGTGATACAGATAGTATTTTGATTTATGGAATCACTTAGATTTCTAATTCTTTCCTCATGGTCTAGTAATTTCCCTGGTTTTTTGTTTTTGTTTTTTTTCAGCTTTATCCTTTTCCATAATTTTATCTTCTGTTTTACCTGTTCTTTTTCCTGCATCTTCCAACCTCCATGTCACTGTAGCTAGTTTATTTCATCTCATTTATAGCATTTTTAAATTCATTCCTAAGTCTTTGATCTTTGCAGCAATAGATTCTCTGCTGTCTGGTATGCTTTTTCAAGCCCAGCTATTAATCTTATGAGTGTTATTCTAAATTCTTGCTCACATGTTTTATAGATAGATATAGGTATGGGTATGGGTATGGGTATGGGTATAGGTATAGGTATAGGTAGATATATCTCTGTTTTGAGCAATTTTCTCTCTGGCTGTCATTTCTTCCTTGACTTTCTTTCTTCTGCTTTGTGTTTTTGGCTCAGTTTCTGTCTTTAATAGCTTGTGTGTGCTGCACCTGCTGCTGCTACTATATTAAAAAGGAGTCACACATTGTCTAGGGCCTGGCACTTTAGGAAGTATTTTTGGAGTGTGTTGTGTGCACTCTGTTCATGCGTATTTGGCTGCTCTGTTCCACTGGTCAGTCCTCTGCAAAGCTCCTCCTTACTTGTAGTGGTGGTGTGTTTGGACCTTCTACCAGGCGTGCTATGATTTGTTCTTCTAAGTAACCTTCATAGGGTTCTTATGATGATTCAATGAGTCATTGTTGCCCAGCATCAATTGTCTGATCAGTGAGATCTAGCTGTGGTTTGAAGCCAGCCCAATGGCTCCAGCATCCAACAGTGATTCCGAATCACCATTCTGTGCAGCCACTGGGCAGTAGTCTCTGTAGGATCTTTTTTCAGGTAGTGTTAGTAGCATCAAGAGGCTTGTGTTCACCTCTTCCTTCTGACACACCACAGGCTTCAGAAACAGCCAGAAAGACCATGAACTCAAGAATTCTGGGGGCAGCAGAATTCTGTTTCTTGTTCCCAACTGCCAAAGGAGGTTAGCTTCTAATCCAAATTCATTGGAAAACAAAATTCAACCAAGTAAACTTAAAGATTTCATTAGCTTTATTACACGTTTCATAAATCTGGCAGCACTCCTCCCAACAAGTTTCAGGCATGTTTTCAATTAGAAAGTTTGACCTAGCAACCATTGGTACTTTTCAAGATTGTTTGGCTATTTGGAAGTGGCTTGAGATTCCAGAGGAATTTTAGGAAGGTTATTTATCTGCAAAGAAATGCTTTCTGGGACATTAAGAGATTACATTGACTGTATAGATTGTTTTGGGTGGTAATGACGTATTAACAGTCATAAGTGTCTTTACCATGGATGTCTTTTCATTCATTTATATCTTACTTAATTTTTTCCAGGAATATTTTGTAGTTTTCAGTGTGTAAGTATTTTATCTCTCAGTGAGGTTTATTCCTAACCATTTAATTCTTGTTTGTGCTACTGTGAATGGAGTTGTTTTTGTTGTTGTTTACTTTTGAGAAAGAGTGACAGAATCCTAAGCAGGCTCCATCCACCCTTAGCATAGAGCTAATGTAGAGCTTGATCCCACCAGCTCGATATCATGATGGGAGCCAAAAACAAGAGTGGATGCTTCACAGGAGCCACCCAGGCGCCCCTGGAGTTGTTTTCTTAATTTTCTTTTTGGATTGTTAAGTGTTAAGTATGCACCTGATTTTTTTTTTTTTTTTTTTTTTTTTTTTTGTGTTTGATGTGGGAGACAGAGGCAAAAGGAAATACTACAACCAGTCAGAAAGACAAGAGAACTAATATCCCTTGTGAAGAGTGATGCAAAGTTAGCAACAAAATATTAGCAAACTGAATTCAGCAGCATGTCAAAAAGGTATACACCATGACCGAATGCAGTTTTCTTCTGGAATGCAAGCGTGACTCAGCATATGAAAGTCAGTCAGTATAATACACCAAATGAATAGAGTAAGGAGGGGAAATGCAGGATAATCTCAACTGATGCAAGAAGCACTTGACAGCATTCTTTTCAGCATTTTGAATATATCCTTGATTGGGTTTTGGAGTAGGTGTCTAGAGCTGATATCCAAGAAAGAATTCTGGAGACATCTTTGGCACCAAAAAGTGATTTTATTAAAGCACGGAGACAAGACCAATGGGCAGAAAGAGTTGCACTGGGATTGTGCCGAGTGACTGGTTAGAAACTAGTTGGGAAAGGTAAAGTCAAAAGGGAGGCCTCCAGAGGATCTTTAATATGCTAAAGAGGACTCCTGTGACACCTGAGGCCTTGCTATTTGCCAAGCTAAGGTTGCCTTCCCTCTAGTAAGGCAAACATTATAACACTAAGGAATTCCTGGAGCATTTTTAATATTCTTCCTATTTCAGGTATTTGTCAATGGGCTGCAGGTTTTAAGGAAATTTAATTTTACCTGCCATTTCCTTCCTGCCTTTGTTCCCCACGTCACTGTGGAAGGGAGGGAGGGTGATGTTGGGGCTCCAGGAAACTAAGTCTGTTGATAAGATTGCCTTTTTCTTATAATTTACCAAAACATTTGTAAACTGATGGAGAGCCCTATCCTGTGATCTCTATCAGTTACCCCTTTGTCTTCAGTCCTTTCCTTTGTTCTTGGGCAGCCAGGAGTACCTGAGGAATATCACATACATCCTACCTGGAGGCTAGAGGTGTGCTAGCTTGTTCTTTGCCCTCAGCTTGCCTTAGCATCCTCACACTACCTTCTGTGGGATAAGGTTTCTTTTTGAGAAAGGTCTGATTATCTTACAGAGGTTCCCTTGTATGTGTGGGACAAGTTATCTTTCTCCTGTCCCTTTTGAGATTTGTATACATTGTAACAGTTGGACTCCAATATGCCTTTGCATGGATGTTTGCTTTTATACTCCTTGGAGTTCTTTATTGATGTTCTGATTTTGTTTACTTACCTATATAGGCAAAGGGCAGGCCACCCCAACATGGCATATCTTGGCATAAATTACGTTTTGAGATAAAGCAATCAAAATCCAACAACTTCAAGAAAAGCTCTTTATCTCCCCCTCATCTGTGTGCCTGTACCAGGAAGAGAGCTATTAACCAAGATTCCTGTTTAGGTAAATTTTTTTTCTATAACACAGCAACCTTTGTTTTCGAAACACCTCCTCTATCACCCTCCTGGTAATGGTTTTTCTCAACCCTCCTGTCTTCACGCCATCGCCTCTTAGCTCCTGTAAGCCTCACATTTTCTCACTGTCTTTGGAATTTAATGTCTGTGGATTCCCCATATGTACAACATTAAATTTGGTTTTCTCCTTTACATCTGTCTCAAGCCAATATCATCATAGAAAGACTTTGAGGAGAGAGGAAATACTTTTCCTCATCACTGTGTTCTATAGGTCATTCTGCATTTTTAAGCATTTAAAAAATGCTTCAGGCAGTTCAGATATTCTTCAGAATTTGTTTTGTAGACTGTATTTCTTTGATAAGGTTTGACCTGTGTTGTTGTTGAGATTTGAGCATTTAAAAAAAAGGCAGTGGTTCCAGTCTTGATGACATGGCCTTGATGAAGTTTTGGGGTGATTGTGGGGTGGTCTGGAGCCCACAGCCAAGAAAGAATTCTTGAAGAGACGTGTTTGGTGCAAAAAGGGGTCAGGACCCCTGGGCAGGAAGAGCTGCACTGCAGTTGTGATGGATAACTCATTATATACTCAGGTTGGGAGGAGGTCAGAGATAGAGGAAGTCTCCAAGGTGTTTTGGAAGCAATATTTCCAGGACCTTGAGGGACTAGCTGTTGCTAGAGAAATACCACGTATTACTGTTTAGTAAAACATCACTCTTGAGACCCTTCAGATGATTATCACGGGGACCATAAGCTTGGAGTAGGAATGCCAGCATAGATCTTGGGGCAGTTGAGATAAAGGAAGTAGACTTACAGGATCTTCGAAGTTGGGATAATGTAAAGCTAAGATTCACTGTTGCCCCCAGAGAAGTGTCATCATCAAGGCAACTGAGCTCCGAGAGGGAAGTCACTCTGCTAGTGTCAAGGACTTGTCAGTGGGCTGTAGGCAGTAAGGGAATTTAAATTTTCATTTACCTTAGTTTCCCACGTACCATGGCAAACACTTAAACTCCTTTCCTTTGTTCTTGGCTAGCTGGAGTGTCTGAGGAATATCACACATATTCCACCTGAGGGGATGGGGGGTGGATTTTACACTCAGCCTGCCTCATGCTCCCTTATCATATGCCCCCTAAACAATTTGACCCTTAAATCCTTAACCCTAAAGGTTGTTGAAAGTGGAAGTTCTCATCTTCTGTAGTTTCTTCCTGCTGAGTAAGGGTGTAGAGATGTGCTTACCTATGGGTCAGTATTGATCAGGTAGGGAATACATGGAGCGGTTACAAAAGGCAGAGGCAGCTGAATCCAAGGTGGGCAATGTGTATGAACCTGCAGGAGTAGAAAGGATCATCGGTCTGATGATTATTTTCGTACTGATGGAGTCTTGGCACCAAATAAAGAGACACGGGAGAAAACAGCAAAACAAAATTAGAATAACTAGAAAGATTAGCCCAAATAAAAGTCCCTTGGTAGTTGACTTTTAGTAGTTGATTTCAGTTAGAAATCCAGTTATATTTTTTGCAGTAATCTGGGAACTGCACACAGCGTTTTGTTTTTATGAGATTCTAAGTCTTGTGCAGCAATTAAAGGATCTGATGCCATTTTATTTTGTAGAACTGTTGTATGCATTGAGTTCCTTTAGTATTTAATAACATAATGTTATTTTGAGGCCTCATTTAAGGCCTTAACTGTGTAACAGGTGGTATATAGATTGTCCAGTAAGCAATTAGGTAATTAATAAGAGATACTTTTATAGCAACAAGAAAAATATAGCTTAGTGGTTAGAGCATATTACAAACCCAGGGTCTACCAGTGCTGCCAAGTGAGATTTTTAGATGGGAGCCTTGAAGCATCCTTAGATGGGAGTGGTAACAGGAAGCAGAAATCAGGTTGGTCTTTCTGGTTTGTAACTCAAATCTCTGTGGTGATCCTTTTGAAGGGCCCATTGTATGATCGTTAGTATAAATTGAGGGAAGGAAAAAAAAGGTGCAACCATTTGAGATCTTTCAGAGGTTCACAGGAATAAGAAGGCACATTAGTTTGTTCATAGATTTCCTATGAAGGGGGTTCAGGTTTTATTTAGATACAGGAACCCATGAAGAGTGCACCTCTAATTTTACTTCATTGGCAGTTCATAATATGACCCGGTGGGGGGCCCTTTTATTTGGATTTAAATCCCCTGTTGTATTAGACTGGCCATCCTTTGAATACACAGGTATTTTGGGTTTATATGAGGTGGGTTTCTAGTAACTGTCAGATCAGGTTTAGGAAGGATATGGTTTGCATATTTAGAGATTTATGAATTAACCCAGCCTCATGTGAATAATAAACCACTATATTGTTACCTATTGATAGGTCTGCAGTGAGAAAAGTCTTTGCATACAGTTGTTGGGGGAATCCATCACATTTTCCAATTGTTTAAATAATATACCCCTGGAGTCTTGTTATTATCCCACAGAATAACAAGAAGATTGTCCATACCTGTGCTTATAGTGACAGTATCTCTTAAGTTTACCTCAAGTTGTCTAGTTAGGCAAACATTTAAGACAACTAGAATTAAACACCCATAAGTATACATTATTGAAACATTGTTTTTCTCTCTAAACATCCTCATTTCCAGAGATATCCAAATTGAGACTAATTCATTTGTAAAACAAGTCCATTTTTAATAAACTTAGTCTAATTATTTACATAAATTCAACAAGAATAGTGATTCATCATCAGGATCTTTTAAAAAATATTTTCTTCGTGTTTATTGATTTCTGAGAGAGAGACAGCATGAGCATCGGGGGGTGGGGGGAGGGGGGGGAGACAGAGAATCCAAAGCAGGCTCCAGGCTCTGTACTGTCCGAATAGAGTATGATACAGGGCTCGAACCCACAGACTGAAATCATGACCTCAGCTGAAGTTGGATGCTTAACAGACTGAACCACCCAGGCCCCCATAAGGATCCTTTAAAGTTTGCTTTGCTGGAATGTTTTATAAGGAATCTCCGGACTTAACTTTCAGTACGGTCTCTAGGCCAGAAGCCAAGCCAAGTACTTAATGTCAAGCATGTCTGTGATAGCTGTAAATTGGGTGAATTCCACTTCATGAGGTCCCCAAGATATCTTGAAGTTCCTGCACCTTCCTGGTAAGACTGCTGGGAACTCTCTAAGCAAGGTGTCAGGCCAACATTGCAAGGGGCTTTATGGCTCCATGTTTCACAAAGCCAGCCTTAGTTCCTTAAAGCTGTATGGTCATATCTGAGTCTGCAGGACTCTCAAATACGACATTCCAATCAAAGCCTTGGTAAAATAACCAGTATTTCCAGTGGTGTCCTGTTATAAGAAGATTCTTATTGAGCTTATTCAAGTAAGTATGATTGCTGGAAGAATACTCATTGAGATTTTTTGAATTTCAGAGGACTTACATAGAAAAGGTAAGTGCTTCAGTTTACATATGAATACTTTTTGACATCTCTATATATTTTATAGATATCTTAAGAGAAAGTTTCCTTAATCTGGAAGGCAAACATTCAAAGAACAGTGATATTTTCCTGAGTCACAAAACTATAATTTTCCTCAGTCATTTAGTGCCATGTTCCTAATTCTTGTTCAGTTTGAATGCTGCTTTTTAGGTCTGGAAATTCTTACCCATTTTAGTTTTAGGATTTTAAAGATTCAAATACCTGTATTTGCCCTAAAAGTTCTTTTTTTAAATCTCCTTGAAGATGAAACACGTTTTGTGAGAGATAAGAACAATTATAAATGACAAAAGTCTCAGAACTGGACATTGGTAAAGATTTGATGAGAGTTTATTATGATGCACTTGTCAAGGAAACCTGGCTATTTTGTGATACCTGCCAAACTTCAATAATCAGAATATCAAGTGATGAACTTATACCAAAACATTAAAACTTAGGACTTGCGTATATATTTGAGCAGTTACAGCATTTACCCGTGCAGTACAACCTAAGGATTTGTTATTTTTGTATTTCCAAGTAACTTAGTGTACCAAATAAAAAGGCCTAATTGGTCAAAAAGACTTCATTTACAAATTAAATCTTGGGAAAGTTTGTTAAAACCTTGTAAAGTTATAGAGCAAATCCTAACTAAGATTGCAGATCATTATAAATCCTAATTTTTTTACCTAAATTGGAAATATGAATCCTAAAGGCAAATATGTGGCATTATATAGTTGTTAGCAGACATTGAGAAGTTTTAACTTTTAAGTCATCAAAGACCTGATTAAGATGAAACAAAGCTTTGGATTTCCCTGCAGACAAAAGAGAAAAAAACTTTGTCTTTTCTTATCAAGAGAGGGAGACAGAATTTGAAGCAGGCTCCAGGCTCTGAGCTTTTAGTACAGAGTCCGACCTCATGTACTGCGAGATCATGATCTGAGCCAACCAAAGTCAGACACTCAACCAACTGAGCCACCTAGGTGCCCCGAAAAACCTTGTCTTTTGAATAGAGAGAAAAGCAGAATTTTAATCTTACATGAGTGTACTTTTAAAATCCATTCATCTAAGCCATAGTACATCCTGACCATATATAAAATTCCTTTCCAAAGATTTCTCTTCACGAACCTTCTACAACTTTTCCTTTGCCTTCACATTTTGTTCCAAACCATTTCTCTGCAAACAACCAGTCTCATTTAGGACAAAGTTACACTCTATTACCCTCAGCAAGAAATCGTATTTCCATTCCTTATATCTTTCTTACACATCTACTTTCCTGCATACAGAGTTGCTTTCCATATTTCCATCAGTCTTAACTATAGTAGCAGAATTTGAACTGTGAGAAACCTTAGTCTCCAGTGAAAACTTTGTGAACTGTTACATCAGAATTTTTTTTATATGGCAAATTCATGAATCAATCATAAAGCATGTTTTCCAATAGACCCAAATAGCCTTAGTTTCTCTGCAACAAGACAAAAGCCTGATAAACCTTACGTTTAGTAATCCATGCTCTAGCACTCCATTCTATTTGGAAAAGACCTAGATGTCCAGTGAATTTAATGTCATTAGCTGTGCAGACTTTAAAGCAGAACTTTTTTCAGGTTGCCAAAGACTTTGAAAGCGGTCTTAAGAATTACCCACGAAAACTTTGAGATAGACAAAATTAATCATCCTTTTAAGTCCTCTTTTTGCTAACAAAATGCAACAGAGATAACGTGAGCTTATTTGACCTTTAGTAAACCCTGATAGAATAAAAGTTTCATATTTAATGGTGATAACTCTAAAGACAGGTCCAAGAAACTTAAATTAGTTTAAACACTGAATTGTTTCACCTGCGTTCTCTTAAAAAGTCAGTTTTTTCCCATTGTCACATTTTACTTGGGACACCAGGGGGAGAATCTGAAATGAGTGGTCCAAGAGCACCTCCTTGGACCTCCTTTAAACACTGAGATGATTTAGGAACCAGTTATGTAGGCCACACCCAAGATAGTGCAGAAACCGGAGGGGAGGGGAAGATAGTAGAGGTGAGATACCAGAAGACAAAAGAATTCCTGGGTTTTAAATCTTGTCAGCTGGGACGGAGGAGCAGATGCTTTCTCTGTTTCTCTCTTTTTTTCCCCACCAATTAGTGAAAGTAGGCAGTCCATGCTTGGCTGGAGAAGACACAGAATTTCCCTGAAACAAATGGAATTTCAGCAGCTGCTTGGGAATTGTTCTTAAAGTTTCCATCCTGAGGTAGACTCAACCAATGTTGGCTCCAATTATTGTAGCCTTTGAGCCCAGGAAATGAATGAGGGATCAGCTGTCACATCTGTTACAAGGGTAAACAGCAAGACAGCATCCCCTTTGTCAAGGATGGCCTGTGTTTTCTTCAGTGACTGAGTTCTATTTAGGAGGAGGCCTGTTTAGACAGTTATCGTCCAGTATATCAGGAGAGAGTTTACTGACCTGGTTGCTGACCAAACACATTCTGCAAGACGCCCCTGGATCCCTGTAGCCATGACGGCTTGGACCTAGAGTACCTACATCCATTTGCCATTTACTAAAGGCATGCAGTGTTACAGGATCAGTCGTTTCTGCATTTTGCAATCCAGATTGTTTCCAGTGGGTTAAAAAGGCATCCCAAGGGAGAATCCCATGCTTTTCCTAAAGAGAAGCTCCCATGCTTTTCCTAAAGAAATAAGTAGAAAAGAGAGGAGGTCCATTACCCCTAAAATCCCCCACCCCCAACTCCTCGGTGGCATTCCACACACAGAATATAGCAGAGGTTCCTGGTGTCAAAGCTACCTAAGGCGTCCCTCAAACAAAATTGCTAGGACCACCAACCAGCTGACAGACAGCTTCTGAAGGAGGGATGCTAGTGTCCCCCTACTTCCCCATTGCATTCTAGACTACAGGTGGGTGCCTGGCGTTTGAACAGAAATAATGTACCCTGGAAGCCATACCCTAAAAAAGGCCATGCTTTGAAGAACATGTCCTGATGGTCATTCCCTGATTACCTAGTTTGAAGAGCATGCTGTGGAGACCATGCTTTAGTTTCCTGAAGAACCTGCCTTTTTTTAACCCATGGCAAACACTAGAAAACTTTTACAAGGGGGAATTACTCAATTTTGTAACTTAAGTAATAGTAGAAGACATTGATCAAAAACAGTAAAGGCAGAAATCCATCATGATCTGAGCGACATTGCAACACATCTAGTCTCTTACAGCCAACATCCTAGGAGATAGTCCCTGGTTTTAATTCAGTTGGGTACTGGTTTCAGCCAGCTCCCAGTGCATTTCTCCTGGACTGATAGGGCATGACCAGAGACTTGGAGGGGATCTCCTTAAACTAATGAGGAGTCTTAAGATTGGCAGTCATCCTGTGCCCAAGACAGACAACTTTGTGTAAGGCCAGGAATAGAGGGCATCAAGTTTCTGGGACTTACTCCCATTGTAGCCAGGATACTAACTTCCAGCCAAAAGGCAGGCTGTCTTCTTAGAGGCAGCCTAAGTAGTCAACATGAAAGTGTTTCAGTAAGACCATACTTCTTGAACAACCCCTGAAATGAGAATAAAGAAGCAAAAGAGAAAAGTATTCTCAACCATATTTGCACCAAGGCTCAGATTTCAAATGAACAGACTGAGTCCCACCTGTTGGGCACCATATAATGAAGTTTGGAGTCATGGTGGAGTGCTTCAGAGGCAGCAGGGGAAGAAAGAATTCTTGAAGGCGTCTTTGGTGCAAAAAGGTGATTTTAGTAAAGCATGGGGACCGGACCCTTGGGCAGGAAGAGCTGCACTAGGGTTGTGATGGGTACCTCATTATATACGTTCAGTTTGGGAGGGGGTCAGAGATAGAATAAATTTCTAAGGAATTTTTGAAGCAATAGTTCCAGAACCTTGAGGGGCTAGCTGTTGGTAGGGAAACACCATTTATGACTATTTAATGAAACTTCAATCATGAGACCCTTCAGATGTATATCGGGGATGGTAAGCTTGGAGCATGAATGCCAGCATATATCCTGGGACAGTTGAGATAAAGGAAGTAAACTTACACGATCCTCAGGGTTGGAATAATGTTAAGCTAAGGTTCTCTTTTGCCCCGAGCAAAGTGTCATCATCAAAGCAGCAGAGCTCCTAGAAGGGGGTCACTCTCCCTGTTTAAAGGACTTGTCAGTGGGCTGTAGGCAGTAAGGGAATTTAAGTTTTCATTTGCCTTAGTTTCCCACATACCATGGCAAGCACTTAAACCCCTTTCCTTTGTTCTTGGGTAGCTGGAGTGTCTGAGGAATATCACATCTATTTCACCTAGGCTGGGACCTGGGCAGGGGTGGGGGCTGAGGGAAGGGGAGGGTTTGGCCACCTGTATTTTCCCTAGGTTTGTCCCATGCTTCTTGATCAGCTTTGTGCAGGGTTGGGGGAGACTTTCCTTCACCATTCAGTGCAGTTGGACGTCTGGGTCAGGCCATCCTAGGAATGCATGTTTTGGGTGTTGTGTGTTTTCTTAATGGTAAATGTGGATACTTTGAACTGTCTTCATTTCCTGTTTTGTTTTTCTTTTCTTTTCTCATCAGTTTTGGGCTTGTGTTATTTTTGACTAACCTATTGCTCGTCCTGGCCTGCCTGTGCCTATAGTGTCTGCTGCTATAACATGCTATACAGCACTTGCCCTGTTTTCAGTGGCCTTCAACCTGTACTCAAACTATGCTGCAAATTTTAGATCTCTAGGATCTGAAGCTAGAAATATGTATGGAGTTAAGTTCCCCATACTCCTGCTGATCTGAGTGAAGGATCCATTAGGAGCCATGCTGGAATTGGGTGTTATTTTTAATTTTGTCTTGAGCTACATTGGACTGGGGGATGGGCTAGTGTAAATAAAACTTGAGTTAAAAACATAAACTCCTAAAAGTCATCAGTTCTGTTAAATTTATTCACTCACTTGGGTCCTGAATCCAGTTTCTCACTTACCTGCGTGCTTAAAGCCAGTTTCTAGCTTTCTCATAAATCCAGTTTTGTTTGCATAGTGCTGTTAATTTGGTGTCTCTGGAAGGTAGGGCCTGAAGTTTTTTATTCTGCTATCTTGCTGACATCACATTACTGATTTTTATCTTATTAAGAAAGGTGATAACTTTTCTAGTCCTAGAATATGTTAAGAGATGCTAGAGTTTGTATTGAAAAAACTGCTGCTGTGATCTAAAGGAATGTAGCATTGCTGTTTTAGATTACATTTTAAGTTATTTGAATAATTGCTAATTTTTTCAGAAACTGTCTTTGTAATGCAGGGTTTCTCCCTTGATTGGTCTGATTGGTATACCTTAATAAATCTATATGATAATTTTAACAGTATTATTTAAAGTTTGAGACTCCTACATGAAGTCAAGTAAAGCACTAACTTTTTTCCCCAGCATATTTTCTCCCCAGCATATTCCCCAGCATGTTTTCTCTCTAATTAAATGCAATCTAAGATATAGTCCCCAGTATCATTCTAGCCCCCACCCTCAGTATCATTCTTAAAGAACAGATATATGGCATAAGCTTTTCTGGTTTTGACTCAGATCTTTCCAAATTATATCTGAAAAGTTTGCTTTCCAAAATACTTCTCAAACATTCAAATGCCTCACAGTACACTGTAGTGTTAGAAAGCAGGGTATTTGTTGAAAATTAGTTTTTGCCTAGTAATAGTGAGACACTGTACTGAAGTAATTACATATGTTTATGAGTATGGTGGTATTTCCATTTCCAAAAACAGATTGGTTATTCTCTCTGTCTTTTAAAATAGGCAGGTATTTTAGTGGAAATGGTAACTTTGAGATCTGAGTTCAGGTTTGACTTTAGAAATGTATTTGCTCCATACATATTACTTGTTCATTTACCAAAAGACCAGCCATCTCAGTGCTTACAGGTGTCAGAAGCCATCAATCTAGCATGCTTAGGAAAGGAGAATTTTATGTGGAGGCAGAGATGATGTGAGTGATAAGGCAGAAACAATAGAGTAAAGTCTGTAAGCTAAGACTTGATATACCCTATGATGGAAGTTTGCTCAGCCCTACTGAATAGCTAAGAGTGAAGCATATTAATGGGTAGTTAACAGGAAAAGACCAGAACTCCCAGAGAACTGGAACTGTGAGAAGAGAAAAAGTACTGTCCAGGTAAGGCTTTCTCAGAGGCAAAAGATCATTCTATGATATAGGACAAACATACTTTGTTTGAGAAAAAGCAGAGATTATACTGTCAGTTTTTTTCCACTTATTCTTATAACAGCCTTTTGTTGAAAATGACTTAGAGCACCTGGATCAAGCAGCCGACATTGGCAGGTTATGATCTCACAGTTCGTAAGTTCAAGCTCCGAGGCATTGGGCTTGCTTTGGATCCTCTATCCCCGTCCTCTCTGCCCTTCCCCCACTCTTGCTTGCTCTTCCTCTCTCTCTCCTTTCTCTTAAAAATAAATTAAACATGAAAGAAACAGAGAAAGAAAGAAAGAGAGGGAGGGAGGGAGGAGAGGAAGGAGAGGAAGGAAAGGAAGGAAAAAGAAAACGACTTAGGCCTTTTGCTGGTTACTTAACTGTGTATCTCCAGATATAAGGATATGAGCAGACACAAAATGACAGGAAAACAATTTTAGGATATTTTATTTCGAATATTCTCATACCAAAAGGAATTCAACTTGCAATGGAAAATGTTACGAAGAAAAATTTAAGTAGAAATAATATCCACCCATCCCTCCCTACCTGCAAAGAGATGGGATTAGTTCTAGGGTTGCATGCTTAACATACCTGTGCTTTGGTCAAATAACTTCTTAGAATCTCAGGTTCCTAATTCATAGAATGTAAGTCACAAACTGCAAACTACAGAGTTATAGGGATAAATAGAATCTTGATCCTGAATCATACATAATCTCTATTACCCTCCCCCCAGAAAACATTTAGGAAGAGAGGTTTGCATGTTTGTTTTGAGAGAAACTGGTTTATTTCCAATGCCATATACGGACCTCCTTTAAAACCATCATGACAAATGCAGTTTTGAACGTGAATCAAATGAGGAAAAAGAAATAACGTAGACATTCTTTCAAGAAATTTCTGGAGAAGGACTGATAGGCTTTTAATAAGAAGAATTTAGGCATATTTGTAGACTAAGGAAAAAAAAGAAATTCAGAGAATTAAGATTATGGACAAACTGGCATCAGGAGCCCATTAAAAGGACAAAAGAGAAGAGAACAAACTTGAAGTAGTGAACAATGAAAAGAAGACGTCAAATTTTTTTCAAGTTGCATGAAAAAATGATTTTTAAATAGTTTTGTAAGCAGCGGGACTCAAATATAAAAAAGTAGGAAGTTTCTCTAAGTTTTAAAAATCATCTACTTCAGGAGCATCTGGGTGGCTCAGTCGGAACCGACTCTTGATTAAAGCTGAGGTCATGATCTCACAATTCTTGAGTTCAAGCCCTGCATCAGGTTCTTGGCTGACAGTGTGGAACCTGCCTGAGATTCTCTCTCTCTCTCTCTCTCTCTCTCTCTCTCTCTCTCTCTCTCTCTCTCCCCCTCTCTCTCTCCCTTCCTCCCTTCCTCCTTTCCTCTCTCTCTCTCTCTCTCTCTCTCTCTCTCTCTCTCGTCCTGCCCTGCTTGTGCTCTTGCTTCTTCTCAAAATAAACTTAAAAAAAAGTTTAGTTTGTATAAAGCATGTTTATATGCTGGGGAAAAACGTACTTAATGTGATCTTATAGTAGTTGACCCTATGGAGGGATTGTGTGTGCATTTATGTGTATGTTTTGGGGTCTTTTTTTTAACCTACTTTCTCATTCTGCGTATAATAAGGAGTACTATTACTATTTGCTAACTTGGTTTTTCATTTTATTTGTTAAAAAGTAGTCTACATCTTATTTTTTTTAGTATATTTCAGTGTATTTAAGAGAGCAGTTGATAGACATTTTCTGATTCTTTATTAAGTCATATATGATGAGTAAAAATCTTGTATTTTTTTCTAGTGCTACTATATATAATATTAAGAATATATTTTCTACATTTTCGTGTTAGAACTACTGGTAGGTGCAGTAGGAATTTAGTAGGTTGAATAACAATATTAATAAAGATTTTACTTCGGTCTTTTATAGCCATCTGTTAATGACTATAGAGAGTGATATTACCACCATCACCATAAAATTGGAATGATTCATTATTTGCCTTTTTAATATTTGAAACAAATATGCCTTTTTTTCTTCTGTTTTTAGGTTATGAAATGGTCTCTGCAAGATGGTCTGTCCTTGAATTTGACATTTTTAAGCCTGACATATGCTGGTACTTATTCTCCTTTAACTGGACTATAATTTCTTCTGTTACAATTGCTATATAAAGCAGAGAAAATAGCAAAGATCTGTTCTGTGTCAAGTATGACAGCCACAACTCGTGGCTCTCCAGTAGGAGGAACTGACAGCCAGGGCCAAGCCCCTGATGGACAATCTCAGCCCCCCTTGCAACATAATCAGGTAGGATATGATGTGTTAAGGCTGTGTTGTTCTGAATTACAAAATAATGACAGATGTCCTGAATAATTTATAATCATTAGAAGCTCATTTTCATTTTAAGTTACGCTTAAGAACAGTCACTGAGACGTATAAGAAACCTACTGTAAATGGTTAAGAAGGTAAGGTCCCTTCCATTTTTTAATACAAGTCTCTAATGACAAAATCATTAAATTAGTTGTTTTCTAACTGTTAGAAGCATAGACTCAAGTCAGCTCTTTATTTTGGAATCCCATCTTTGTGCCATACTAACCTTATAGCTGTGGCTAAGCAAAATACCTATGCCTTAATTTCCGTATCTTTAGTTAGTTAGGGAAGTAATTATTTTTTAAAATTGTGAACTGTTTATTATAGCATGTACAAACCACCCATACCCTGTATCTGTCAGAGACCTGAGGACACTGTCCAGCCTGCATCTTCAAGTCACTTTCCCCAAACTCTGCACATCTTCAGCACCTTCTGGCATTCCTGAGTGGCACAACAGCCATGACCCCATTAGTGACTGTCCTGGAGGAATGTATGGCAGCACAGGGTCCACAGCTTACCCCCAAGCCTTTTTTTTTTTTTTTTTTTTGGCTGACAGTGTTTAAAATGTTTTTTCATTGGTTGCCAACAACTCAAAAATCAGAATATTTCACATAAATATCTGGATTTTTGGCTTCTCCAGATTTTTCACATTAGACCCACACTCTCATTTTACAACAATTAGCTGTCATTGAATGTCAGCCACCAATTTCAGATAGGAATCTGCTTTGTCACTTGAAGCCAGTTGACATTAGTTTACTTAATCATTCAAATACTTATCACAAAGCCATGTCTCTTTATGTCCTATCCCCAGTAATAGAAGTCAAAGTTGCACTACAAAACCTCACAACTCAAAGGCCTGCTTACATTTTTATAACCTTGCTGGCCCTGAGGACATATAAATTAGAGATCTGTGAACTACCAGTGTCTGTATATTTAAAGTGTGGATAAGTAAAATAGTGTATGTACAGGGTTCAACTCAGATTTTATTTTATTTTTATTTAGTTAGTTTTTTCATTTAAGAGAGGGAGCACGTAAGTAGGGGAAAGGGACAAAGAGAGAGAGAGGGAGAATCTTAGGCTCCACACTGAGCATGGAGCCCAGCATGGGGCTCAGTCCCACAACCCCTGGGATTATGACCTGAGGCAGAATCAACAGTTGACACCCAACTGACTGAGCAACCTAGTTTAATGCTGGCCTATAATGGATGTAATTAATTTTTCTTTTCTGTGAAAGAATTTGTGTTAACAGAAATGTATTTCCATTTGATTAATAGAAAATAGTTGTTAAAGACTTAATGTAACATTAATTCTTCTTTATTTCTGAAAGTGGTAATATGCATTTCCTTTCCTTCCTCAGTTTTTCTAGGGGGTTAGTTTCATTCAACTTTGCAAAGTTTTGCAAGTATTGGCTTGGAATATGGGGTTTCTTTTTACATTAGGAATTTTATTATTTAATCTTCATTAGTTCTTTCCTTTTGCTTTTGTTGGGTTCCATTGCTGTGTATTTTCTGGTTTCTCGGTGTGGAAATTTAGACAGTTGTTTAGTACTTTTCTTTCAGTTTCGTTGTATTCTAAAACGTGCATTTTAGACTATCAAATCATATACCACAGCTTTTAATGCATTTATATCTATTGTCATTCTGCTAACATATTTTTTTTTAATGTTTAGTTATTTTTGAGAGACAGAGAGAGACCTAGCGTGAGCAGGGGAGGGCCAAGGAAGAGAGAAACACGGAAACAGAAGCAGGCTCCAGGCTCTAAGCTGTCAGCACAGAGTCTGAAGCGGGGCTTGAATTCATGGACCTTGAGATTGTGACCTGAGCCTAAGTTGGACACCCAACTGACTGAGTTAGCACCCTTCTGCTAACATATTTTAAAATTTGTGTGGTGATATTTTACATAAGAATATTTTTAGGAGGGCCTGGACAGTTCAGTCTTCAAGCAGCTGACTCTTGATTTTAGCTCAGGTCATGATCTCACAGTTCATGGGTTCAAGCCCTGTGCACTGAACAGCATACAGCCTACTGGGGAATTTCTTTTCTTCCTCTCTGTATGTCCCTCCCCCACTTGTGCATGTGCTCTCTCAAAATAAACATTTTTTAAGAAGAATATATTTAGAAATGTAGTGTGTCATAGTCAAGCACTTGGAGGTTTTCTCCAATTTGGTCACTGGCTTATAGGTTAATTCCTTTATGGATAGACAGTATGTTCTCAGTGATGTCACTGTTTGGGAATTTATTGAGGCTTGATATGTTGCCCAGCATATAGTAATTTGGAATATAAGGGAACTTAGAAAAAGTCGATATATTTCATTATAGAATTCATTTGTCATTTAATTTACTTGTTTTATTAGTATTTGAGAGGTGGTTAAAGTCTATTTGGGATTGTGGACTTGATCATTTTACTTTTTAAAAGTGAGAATAGTAGTGTTATCAATTATAGTGAAATAAAAGTTTGAACCTATAAGATGTATGCATATTGAAAATAGTGATAATTTTATTGCCCTTGTCCTTGGTTCCTTCTTTTGCCTTCAACTTTGATTCTACTTTTTGTGGTTTTGAGTGAGCATTTTATAGAATTCCTTTTTCTCTGCTTTTGTAACATCTTACAAATGATACTTTTTTTAATATATATTTTTAATGTTTTCATTTATTTTTGAGAGGGGGGTAGGGACAGAGAGAAAGAGGGAGACACACAATCTGAAACAGGCTCCAGGCTCCAGACTCTGAGCTGAACCCCTCCTCCCCCTACCCCCACGGGCTTGAACTCAGGAACTATGATATCATTACCTGAACTGATGTCAGTTGCTCAACTGACTGAGCCACGTGTTTGCCCCCTACCTTTTTTTTTTTTTTTTTGTCCTTTTATAGTGGTTGCCTTAGAGTTTGCAATACATTCTATCCACTTACAAATAACCTATACAACTTCATGGGAAATTCATATTCCTTACCACAATTTATGTTTAACTCCTCCCACTGCTGCTTTGTATCATTCTCCTCCTTTATCCTACCCATTTATTGAACACATTGTTGCTTTTGGACAGATTGTTGCATATTAATTCTATTAAGAATATGAAGGATGCCCCTGAGGGGTTCAATCAGTTGAGCAAGAGCTTCAGAGATTTAAGCTTCGACTTTTGATTTCAAGCTCAGGTCATGATGCCAGGCTTGTGAGATCCAAGCCTACAGTGGGCTTCATGCTAAGCATGGAGCATACTTAGGATTCTCCCTCCCCCATCTCTCTCTCTCTCTCTTTAAAAAAAAAAAAATATGTGTGTGTGTGTGTGTGTGTGTGTGTGTGTGTATACACATATGTATATGTGTATATATACATATATACATATGTATGTATATGCTAAGCAAGGAGCGTACTTAGGATTCTCCCTCCCCCATCTGTCTCTCTCTCTCTCTCTCTCTTGAAACATATATATATATATATATATATATATATATATATATATATATGTTTATATGTATATATAATTATATTTATATAAATGTATATTTACATAATACATATATTTATTATATTAATATGTTACATACATTAATATATATATATATATATTTAGAATAAAGGTCCTTATTTTATCTTCTCTTACTCCTGGCTGTAATACTTTTCTTTACACATACTCAGATTTCTGACTGTTTTCCTTCTCTTGGAAGATCTTGACATTTCTTGCAAGATAGGCAATAAATTCCCCCAATTTTTATCTGAGAAATTTCTTCTTTACTTTGAAGTATAATATTCAAGTATAGGGAATTCTAGACTGATGGTTGTTTTTTCTCAACACTAAATGTTGCAGGGTTTTTGTTTATTTTGTTTCCCCTTCCCCACATGGAAGTCTGTAGCAGGCTGGAGTTTGGTATTTCCCTTCTAGGTTGGTTAGGTTCTGATAAAAATCTAGAAGATTAGAACCTCGTAAAGTAGCCTCTCTTGAGGGTATGCTTTTTTTTTTTTTTAATTAAAAATTTTTTAATGTTTTTATTTACTTTTGAGAGAGAGAGAGACCGAGCATGAGCATGAGCAGGGAAGGGGCAGAGAGAGAGGGAGACAGAATCTGAAGCAGGCTCCAGGCTCCGAGCTGTCAGCACAGAGCCTGACGCGGGGCTCGAACTCACAAGCTGTGAGATCATGACCTGGGCTGAAGTCGGATGCTTAACCGACTGAGCCATCCAGGCGACCCAATGTTTATTTTTTAGAGAGAGAGAGAGAGAGAGACAGACAGAGGGTCAGCAGAGGAGAGGCCAAGAGAGAGAGGGAGACACAGAATCTGAAGCAGGTTCCAGGCTCTGAGCTGTCAGCACAGAGCCGGGTGCGGGGCTCGAACTCACAGATGGTGAGATCATGACCTGAGCTGAAGTCAGATGCTTAACCTACTGAGCCACCCAGGCACCCCAAGGGTATGGGGTTTTTTTTTCTGTTTTTTTTTTTTTAAAGAAGAGCTGAATGTTGTACCATCGTTCATAATAGCTACATTGCATCTTCTCCTGGAAATGGAATTCTCTGTGAACCTCACTGTGACAATTTGATAGGATTTCTGCAGGTAAAATCACAAAACTTTGAGTGTTCTCTTCAGTCTAGACCCTCTGTGGTTTTAAACTCAGACTTTTCACTCTTTGCTTCCAAGCAATTAATCAAGTGCAATATAAGTTTTCCTCTCCCAATCCTTATTCCCATGGAGATTTTGGTCATGGTTTTCTGCTGGTTATTTTTTTACTCTCTTTGTCCCTGAGACGCTCTTCTGTTTTTATAGGCAGCAGTTTCCTTAGGACCTTCATTCTCCATCAGATCTGTGAAGAGTTGTTACTTCAGTTTATTCAGTTTTTTACTTGTTAGGAAAGAGTAACAACTTCAAAGCTGTTTATATGCTGAACCAGAAACCAGAAGTCTCCTCCTGTCTTTTTACTTTCTTCTGCTTTATGTCCTTATGTTTAAGCATCTATATTTTATGTAGCTTGTAGCTATGTTCTGTGTTTTTGTCTTGATTTTCAGTTGTATTTTTAGTTCTTTTAATATAAATGCTGAAATATTTGGGATATTTGTCTTTTATGGTGTATGTGCCTTAAGAATTTGGGAATGGCTTAACTCATGGTTCTGACTTTTTTTGTGTGGTTGTAGTCAGCATCTCAGCTGGGATTACAGTCATCTGAAGGCTTGACCAGAGTGGCTCCCTCACATGGCTTTTCATTGGATGCCTCAGTTTCTCACCACATAGACCTCTGCGAAGGGCTACTTAAGTGTCTTCAAGTCATGACACTTAGGTTTTTCCAGAAAGATTGTTCTAAGAGAGGAAGAAAACAAGCATAACTTCTATGGCGTCACCTCAGAAGTTACACTGATATTTCCACAAGGATATATAATTAAGAAAGTTTGGCTCCTGGGTGGCTTAGTTGGTTGGGTGTCTGACTTTTGATTTCAAATCAGGTCATAACCTTATAGTTCGTTGATTTGAGCCCTGAGTATGGGGCCTGCTTGGGATTCTTCCTCCCTCTCCCCCGTCCCTGACCCTCACATCGTCTTGATCTCTCTGAAAAATAAAAAAGTAAACTTAAAAAAAATACTCATCACAGCTGTTTCATTAGCAGTAAACATTACAGAAACTAATGTTCTCTAATTTTAGTCTGCTCAATCCATACAATGCTATATGCTCAATTAATTTTTCAAAAATTCTTAATCTTTAAAATACAGTAAGTGTGCAAAATACCAGTTTATAAAAAAAAAGTGTGATCACAGTTGTATTAAATATTTATAGATAATTGCTAAATGTTATGCAAATGTCATAGAAATTTAAGTCTGGCGTATTTAATTTTTCAGACCTCATCGGCCAGTTCCTCCAATGAGAATTCCCCGGCATCTCCTCCAGATGAACAAGGTCAGGGAGATGCTCCACCACAGCATGAAGATGAAGAACCTGCATTTCCACATACTGACCTCGCAAAGTTGGATGACATGATCAACAGGTGAGTTGGTTTTTTTGTTTATTTGTTGTTTTAAGTTTATTTTTAGAGACAGCAAGCAAGAGCTCATACCGTGGGGGAAGGCAGAGAGAAAGGGAGAAAGAGAGAATCCCAAGCAAGGCTCCATGCTGTCAGCAGAGAGGCCATTGTGGGGCTCAGACCCATGGACTGTGAGATCATGACCTGAGTTGAAATCAAGAGAGAGACGCTTACCCAACTGAGTTACCCAGGCACCCCTTGTTAACCAAAAAAAAATTTTTTTTTTGAGAGAGCAAGTGAGTGAGGAGCAGAAAGAGGGAGAGAATCCCACAAGGGGCAGAGGGAGAGAGAGGACTGGGGCTCGCCTGGGGCGGGGGGAGGGGGGGTTATGTTTTTTGTTTGTTTTTGTTGTTTTTTTACCTGAAGCAGGGCCCCAGCTCTACCATTGTGGGACTCATACTCACGAACTGTGAGATCATGACCTGAGCTGAAGTCCAATTCTTAACAACTAAGCCACCAGGTGCCCGATAACCAGATTTTTAAGCATTGCCACTGCTAAAGAATGAAAAAAAGACTGGATTGCAGTGTCACAAAAGAAATTTTCCTCTTTCCCTAATAAAATTAACGCTTTAGACATTGCCAGATAGTTTGTAATTCATTGCTAACGCAGGCATTTATGTGAATTTTTAAAAATTAAAAGATATGAAAAAAGATTTTAAATTAATAATGCTTTGTGATCTTAATGGATGTGTTTCTAGCCTAGAACCATAGGTGGGAATTTCCTTTTGAGTATTTATAAAGGTTATGTCTCCTTGGTATTTTGACTACTAGACTTGCTCGATGACCTTCTTTCTATGTCCATTTTCTATTTAGAGAAATTATTGTAAAAGATTTTGTTTTGTCTGGTGGTTGTTGATTTTTATTAGAGTGACCTTCTAATTAGGACTGGAGGGCTGAGTAATATTAAATCTTAAGTTACAGGGAAATGTTTAAAAATCGCTTTTGCATAACCTATAACAAAAGTATCTATTACATTTTTTGTAATAGGCTATCTTTTTATTAAAACAGGGTATTCAGGGATTTTGTTGTCCTTCTGAAAAGGACTTAGGGACAGACAGAATACAGTTCTTTCTAGGAATTAGAGAGTTAGTCAGTGGAATGTATTCCTAGGTAACTGAGGGAAAATCCTAGCCTGGGTATGGTGGCATCTATATTGCTTTTGATACAGGAGTGTACTTAGTATGGTACACAGGCTCAGAGGCTCTGTAAGTCATACAGTTTTCAGGAAAAGTTGGTAAATGTCATGTTGAGATGAATTGAAGTAGAAATCAGCCATTTGTCTCCCCATTTATTTTGTCTTTGTGAAGATCAACAGAAAAGGGATGTTGTGTTGTCTTCTCTTAATGTATATGAACCTCAAAAGAACAGTTTGCTACTGACTTTTAACAATGAGTGTACATTTACTTGATAATTGATTAATTTTAGTTTTAGGGGGCTGTGAAAGTTACTTATTGAATTCTCCTTCATTGCTATATCTCTAGGTATACAGTGCTTTTAAAAATTGTGTCTGTAGATATCTCAGTTCACAAAGCAGGTAATTTGCCAATCTCTTCTTTCAGTTTGTGGTGAGTGTTTAATGTAGTCAGATTTTTCACTTTTTCATAGTAAAATTAATTTTGTAGGTAAGTTATCTTTGGTATTTCATTTGTGGCCAACTAATACGGCATTTTAAAACTGCATAATAATTTTTAGGCCTCGATGGGTGGTTCCAGTTTTGCCAAAAGGGGAATTAGAAGTGCTTTTAGAAGCTGCTATTGATCTTAGTAAAAAAGGTGAGTACATAGATTATTATGTTTTCCATAATGCATTATTGATACTTGCATATTGTTCTTGAGACTTTTGTTTTTCTCTTTTATAAAAAGTTGCTATATATTCTTAGACCACACTGTCTTCCTAAACTCTCTGTTACGGCTTATATGTATGCTAAGAACAAAGATTTTGTGTATCTTTGACAGTCTTTAAAGACCTCTGAATTCTTTAAAATTTTATGCAGAATTTTGTGTATATATCAACATTTCTAAGTGCAGGATCTGCTTGTATATTTTTAAAGGCACTGTTAATTAAACATTAAAATATTTTCTAGACAATAATTTTTTAAAAATCTGATGTGTGAAGTAGTATACATTAAAGAGTGTTTCACAGTTTAAAAAATACTAAATGACCATAGATTTCAGATTTATCTGTTGACTTTTTTTGCATGTAAGGCATTTATAATTGGGAAATAATGTTAATTTGCAAGTAATTTCAGTAAAACATATTTAAATTTACTATTTGAGTGACTTACTGAACAGCCAGTGAACCAAAAGATACACTAATCTTATATTTTTATGAAAATTACTATTTCATTAATATTTTGTTGTGAAAACTCAAGATTGTATTTTGACTTTTTAAAAACTAAATTTTTTGGAAAAAGTATCTTGAGAAATGAGGTCTTTTACTAATTTTTTTTTTAAAGCAACCAGTAAATAATCTGGTATTTTTCACTATTTACCCAAAATTAAAAGTATCATACTGGAGTCCATCACGTTTAAAAAAAAAAATTTAATGTTCATTTATTTTTGAGAGAGAGAGTATGAGCAGGAAGGGGCAAAGAGAGAGGGAGACACAGAATCTAAAGCAGGCTGCAGGCTCTGAACTGCCAGCACAGTGTCCTGAGCTGTCAGCACAGAGCCTATTGCGGTGCTCGAACTCACAAATCATGAGATCCTGATCTGAACCAAAGTCGGTTGCTTAATTGACAGCCACCCAGGCACCCCAAGAATGTTTCATTTTTAATTTTACAAACTATAAAAGTATTTTACCAACACTCAAGTTTCTTTTGTTTTGTGCATTTGTTCATTAATTGAAGGACTTATGAACTGGGCATGTTATCAATCTAAAGGTATAGAATGAACAAAAATTGAAATGCTACTTTGTTTAAATAAAGCATTGCCATTCAGTTGCAGAGGCTTTTCTCTCCCCATTCATTTTCTGTGGGATCCTATTTTTGCAACACAAAATTTAAGTTTTTTTTAAGGGAAGTCCCAGGTATAAATGATCTACCAATGTGTAAATGATCTAAACCAAACCAAACTGTGCAGATTTAATGTTTGAGTTCTTATGAAGTATTACAAATTTTCTTTTTGGCACTGAAGATACTTTTTAAATCATAAGAAATAAAAGAAGTACACATGCATAGATGCCTGGAAGTGATGAAAGGACTAATTAATTATGAAGATGATACAGGATTCATTTGTTAAATTTGGTATTAAACAGATAATTTAGAGCCAAATGAAATTTTTAAATGGTTACTTTTTTTTTTTTTTTTTTAAGTTTTGAACTGTAATTTCGGTGAGTAAAACCATGTGAAATGCTTTCATTCTCTATTTCCCCAGTAACTTTTTTGTTTAAAATGTAGTTTCATGTCTTGAAGCATTTTCAGTTAATCATCACATGACTTGATTTCACATACATAGCATTTATACAACTTGGTATTTTTAAAATTGAATATAGCATTTCATTTTTCTGAACCTTTTTTCTTTTTCATTGTAAAAAAGTTACCTTTTACCCTCTTGCAGAGACAAGTCATGTCTTATTTCAAAAGCTGCAGTACTGTTTGTGAGAGAAACTATCAATACTTAACAGTTTATCTTTAATGGTCTAATTGGCTAGAGAAATGTTTTTTTCTTTATGTTAAATTCAATTTTTTTTATGTCTTCTTAGGTCTTGATGTTAAAAGTGAAGCATGCCAACGTTTTTTTCGAGATGGTCTAACAGTATCTTTCACTAAAATTCTTATGGATGAGGCAGTGAGTGGCTGGAAATTTGAAATTCATGTGAGTCTTATATTTTGGAGACTCATATTTATATGGTGATGCCTATAGATTTATCTCTGGAAAACAGTCCTGTGAATAGTATATCAAGTCTGCTGATGTATTTGACAGAATTGAAGGTCTTTAAGAACAGTCTTATCTTTTAGAATGAATTTGAAATTTGAGTTATGAAATCTTGGTTTAAGCTCTTCTGGAATCCCAAGTACCTATAACCATATGCAGGTCCTACATTTCATCGAATGTGTCATGTTATTGATTGTAAGAGTTGACTGCTCTATATACCTTTAAGAAAGAAAAACACCCAAGATGACAAATAAAAGATTCCCAATATAGATAGCACTGTATCAGATATAATTTTAGAAGAGACCCAGCTGATAAATTCATTGACATGCAAGAAACCTTACAAGCTTTAACTTTGGTAGAGTGAGAAAAGAAAATCTTACCTGGAAATTTAAACCACAAGCCAGTATTCTCACAAGGTTTTGGTATGAATTCAAACTACAGTTTTTTAGTAATTAAAAAAGTCCCAACAAAATCTAAACAGTTCTTAAATTGGAAGTGTCTCTAAGTGAGTGACTGCAGAAAACTTGAGTACTCAGTAAATACCTTTAGTCTAGGACAGTGCAAGCAAATGCAAAATAATGCAAGCTACCATTGATTCTTAGATACCTTTGTGTTCCAGAGATTTTGAAAGTGAAATAATACGCACCTGACTTGATTCATTGAATTCTGTAACCTGGTTCTTGTGTATAACACAGAATCAATCAAGAGTTATGAAACAAACATGGTCTGTGGACTTCAGCTTGGAAAATATAACATACCTGATTTTTGAATTGATATTTAGATAACAGATCTCCTAATCTTAGATACTGACATAACTTTGAATGTTTAGGGTGTAGAATTACTGCCTCTAGCGTACAAATTCCAAAGAAAGAAAATGGTAATTTGCATGGCTCCTTTGTGCACACAGAGTAGAAATGGACAACGTATGGTGCCTACTTCATCTGTAACTTTTCTCACATAGCTATTGAAATTAGATGCATTACAAATATGAAGTAAATAATTACTGATTTATTTTTATTGTCTGCTCGATCACAGTATTAGTTGAAGTTACACAGAATTCAGATGACCAATATAGAAAATGGAGAAAGTGAGCATTAATAACAAGATTAGAATGTTTCTGTGCTTGAAATTACAAATCTCTTTTAAATGAACTTCTCTTGTCCTTGTCTCCTTTCATATGACAGAGGTGTATTATTAACAATACTCATCGTCTAGTGGAGCTTTGTGTGACCAAGTTGTCCCAGGACTGGTTTCCACTTCTAGATCTTCTTGCCATGGCCTTAAATCCTCATTGCAAATTCCATATCTACAATGGTACACGTCCGTGTGAATCCGTTTCTACAAATGCCCAGTTGCCTGAAGATGAACTATTTGCTCGTTCCTCAGATCCTCGATCACCAAAAGTGTGTTGGTTTTTAAAATTAAATCTTTTTTTGTGTTTGTTACAAAACTTGTGAAATGAACCTTACTTTAACATAATGATCAGTGTATAACTTTGTTTTGTATGGGTTTTTGCTTAAAAAGCACGTTATTTAATATGTATAGTTGATTCATTGAGGCAGGGGCCAGCATCACAATAATTCATGCCTAAACAAGTTATATATTGATCAGTTAATGAATATCTTCATATTGGAAGATTTTTCTGTATCTCCCCTAGTAGCAGGATACAGTATTTGCTCTTTCAATGTTCAGAATGACTTTAGAGAATATAACTGCTATAAGCCAAGGGCATGAACTGTACTTTGCACTTAGATGTATATTTAATAGCATATATTTATGTATAGGTGATATAAACAGATTTTTGAATTTTAATTTTTTTTGTAACATGCTGTTAGTCATTTCTTAAAATACATTTGATTTCTTATGAGAGAATCTTAGTATTGATTAGCATCTGAGTTTTGAGTCCAGTAAATAATTTTTCAGTTTGTATTCATTTTACAGAGAAGATACAGTCTGCCCAAATTATAACAAATTTCAGGGAAGCACAGCAGAAAAATTTAAAAACTAATGATCCATCAACAGAGCTGAGAAATCACCCAAAAGCAGTGTATTAGACCTGGCTATATAGAGAGAAGCTCTGTTTTGTACATGCTCATTCTCATGTGTCAGTAACTTACATGTCATTTTAATGGCTTTTTCTCAGAGACAACTTATTATATTCATTTTGATTAATATTTGAACATGTTGAAAGAACATAGCACTAGAAGCAGAAAACAAACTTAGTTTTATTGGGTATTAGTGCACACACACAAATAAAAAATAACAGAACAACACAAGATCCCTGTAAAGAAATGTGAGATATGTAGATACACAGATGATTTTTCCGTTTTAATGCTGCTCATTTCTTTTTCTAGCCTGATTTTCATGGCTGGGACTTTAGTACCTGGCTGAACAGGTTTGGTCAAGGCAAGCATCCTTGTTTGTTCCTAGTCTTGGAGGAAATGCTTTCATTTTATCATTTAGTTTGATATTCGATATGGGTTTTCCATATGTAGCCTTTCTTATTTTGAGGTAATTTTCTTTTGTTTTTTTGGTGTTTTTATTGTTACAGATTATTGAATTTGCCTAGTCCTTTTTCTTTATGAATTCAGATCATGTGAGTTTCTTCTTTCATTATGCTAATGTGTGTTACATTAATTTTGTATATTAAGACATCCTTGCATTCTAAGAAAGAACATCCCACTTATTCATGTTGCTAGTATATTATTGAGTGGTTTTATATCTGTATTTGCAGGATTCATCTCTAAATAAAATCTTTGTCGGGCTCTGATATCACAGTAATCCTGGTCTCTTAAAATGAGTTTGAGTATATTCCTTCCTCTTCAGTTTTTTTGGAAAAACTTCAGGAGATTGGTGATAACTCTTTAATGCTTGTTAGATTTTTTTCAATGACACTGTTTGGTCCCTCATTTTCTTTGTTGGAAGGTGGTTGATTCCTCATTCAGTCTCTTCCCTAATTATAGGCCTGTTCAAATTATTTCTCCTGATCAGCTGTGGTATATGGTGTGTGTTCTAGAAATTTGTCCATTTTATCTATGCCACCTTTTATTGACACATATAGTACTTTCAATACAGTTAATCATAGTGCTTTCTAATTTCTTTTATTCTTTGTTAACTCTAGAGTCAGTTCTCTCTGGTTTCTGATTTTGATTGAGTCTTTTTTTTTTCAACTTAGTTAACCTGTCCAAAAGCTTATCAGCTTTTTTATTTCTTTTTCCAGAAAACAATTTTGGTTGATTTTTTTTCCCCTCTATTTCTCTTTTACTTTTTTCTTTTTCAGGTTTTGTTTTTGTTTTTGTTTTTGAGTGTGTGTGTGTGTGTGTGTGTGTGTGTGTGTGTGTGTGCAAAATAGGGGAGAGGACCACAGCAGGATAGAGAGAGAGAGATGGAGAGAATCTGAAGCAGGCCACACACTTAATGCAAAGCCCAACACAAGGCTTGGTCCCATGATCCTGGGATCATGACCTGAGCCAAAATCAAGGGCCCTCTATGCACTGAGCCACACAGGTGCCCATCTAGTTCCTTTTAAAATGTAAAGTTACATTGTTGCCTTCAAAGCTGTTTTTTAAAAACAGGTTTGAACGTATAAATTTTCCTTTGGGCATGGATTCATATTTGATCAGTTAGATAAAGAGTACTTTGGGTTTTTTCTGCATATTTTGTGGGTTTTCCTGATAGTCTTCTATTACTGATTTCTAATTCCATTCCATTGTGTTCTGAAAAGATGTTTTGTATGATTTTACTGTTATTTAAAGACTTGCTTCTGCAGAATGTATTCTTATAAAGAATATGTATTCTGCTCTTGTTTACAACGTTCTATATGTCTGGAAGGTTTGGTTCTGTATTGTCATGTAAGACTGCTTTTTGCTTATTTTCTTCTCTTTAGTTTTTCTGTTACTGAAAATGCTGTATTGAAATTTCCAGGTAGTGCTGTAGAACTATTGTCTCCAATGTCAGTAGTTGTTTCATATATTTATGAACCCTGAAGTTCTATCTTCCTGGTTAATTGACTCTTGTTATCAAGTTTTGTACAGTTGAGTTTGTAGACTTTTCTCTTTGGGTTACTATTTGCATCGAATTATTTTTCCATCTTTCTCCTTCTAAGCTATACATATCCTCAGATCTAAAGTAACTCTGTTAGAAGACAATGTGTCATTGGATTCTGGTTTCCCATCCGTTCTGCTGATCTATATGCCCAGATTGGAAGGTCTGTCTTTTTAAATTTTTTTATAATGTTTAGTTATTTTTGAGAGAGGGAGACACAGAATCCGAAGCAGGTTCCAGGCTCTGAGGTGTTAAGACAGAGCTGGACACAGGACTCAAACTCACAGACCATGAGATCATGACCTGAGCTGGAGTTGGAGGCTTAACTAAAAAAAGTCTGTCTTTTTACATTCAGTGTTGTTACATTTATGTGCTAGTACCATTTTGTTACTTGTTTTTTATATATCTTATAGTTTTTGATATATTTTAATAATTTTTGGTGTATCAGTTTCTTTCTTACTGACTTTCATTTATTACGTTGATTTTTTTTGTACTGACATGTTTTCATTCCTTTCTCATTCTGTTTTGGGTGTAAGTGTTCACTCTAGTTACAATAGGGGTTAAGTGTAACATTCTAGGGTTAAAAGAGTTTGGTCTAATGTGATACCAACTTAAGTTAGTTGCATACAGAAACTATTACTTTATAGCTCCGCCACTTCGTTGTTTATGTTATTGATGTCATAAATTACTTCTTCGTATGTTTACATCTTTATAATTTTTATTCATATTTTTCCTTTTAAAAATTTTGCAAGGGATTAAAAAAATGAAGTTATGTGCCAAAATCAGAATGAAACTGGTTAAGTTGGTCCATTTATTTACCTTTTACATGCTTTGTATATGTTACCTTGAACACTGAGTCACTGTCAAGCATCCTTTCAACTTCATATTCTATTTAGCATTTCTGTTCGAGCAGGTCTAATGGTAATAGACTTTGTCAGCTATTCTCTGAGAATGTCTTGATTTCTTCCTCATTTTTGAAGAAATGTTTTACCAAATAGAGTTCTCACTTGACAGTTTTTCTTTTAACAATATAAATAATATTCATCTGGCCTGTGTGTTTCTTCTGAGTAATCAACTGATTACTTCTGGGTGTAATCAGGATCTTCTGGGTGTGAAGAATCATTGCTTTATTGTTGTTTGTAAGATTCTTTCCATGTATTTGATTTTAGTTTGATTTTAATCTGTCTTGGTGTGAGTCTCTTTGGGTTTATCCTCTTTACAGTGTATGGAGCTTATATATTTAGATTTGGGAAGTTTGGGCCATCATTTCTTCATAAGCTTTCTGCTCTTTTCTGATTCCCGTAGTGTCACTTTTCACAGTTGATGATGTTAAACCCCCTAGTCACTGTTCACTTTTTTTTAGTGTGGTTTGGTTTGGTTTTCGTTTGTTTTTTGTTCTTTTATTCCTTAGACCTGATCTGTCTTCAAGTTGTTACTTTATTCTGCCTGTTTGAGTCTGTTGTTGAACAGTTTAATGAATTTTTTCATTTTAAGTTTTTATATTTTCATCTCCATAATATCCCTTTTGATTCATTTTTACAAGTTCTATCTCTTTTTGGTATTCTCATTTTGTTCATATACATATTCCTTGTTTCTTTTATTTTTGTGTGTCTTCTTTAACACGTTAAGCACATTTAGGCAATTTTAAGGTTTTGTCAAGTAAGTTCAGTGTCTGCTTCTCCTTGGATGGTTTCTGGAAGTTTTATTTGAAAAGTCACCTGGTGCTCTTAGGCTTTGCAGAGTGATTACTTGGAAGGGAAGACTTTCATTAATGAGCCTTTTCTGGGCATGTGTCTTCACCTGCTTTTTCCCATTCTTATTCCTCTTTGTACACAATTGCTTTTAAATGCCTTCATTCCCTAAAGTATCTCACCCTTGCTTGTGGGAGTTTTAGGAGTTCGCATTGTATTTCTCAATCAGTAATTTGCCTTGGGAGTCTTGTAACCTATTTCTTCTTTGCCATTTTCATGAACTATGCCTGCTCCTTTCCATGGCTTTTCCCTAGCCTGAGTTCCAAACTACTTTTGTTTTTCTGACCTGCAAAATCAGTGACACAGACTAGTGTCTCAGGCATCTCAGAAATAGATTATAATGGTACAGATTTAGTCATCTTCAGTTCATGTAAGGGAATTGAGGATAAGACTCTAAAATGTGCTGCTTTCGGCAAGTTAGGCATCGGTAAGTAAAAACACAATGGAATTGCCTAACTACTTCAGTGAAAATAGTAAAACTTTTGTTTTCAGTGAAAACAATAAAACTTTTTTTTTTTTAAATGTGTATTTATTTTTGACAGAGAGAGACAGAGCATGAGCAGGGGAGGGCCAGAGAGAGAGGGAGACACAGAATCTGAAGCAGGCTCCAGGCTCTGAACTGACAGCACAGAACCCAATGCGGGGCTCAGACTCACAGACCGTGAGATCATGACCTGAGCTGAAGTCGGATGCTCAACCGACTGAGCCTTGCTGACTGTTTTTGATTCAGTGCTTGTTTGGTTCTTATAAATTTTTGACGCTGGAAATAGTTATTTCACAATAAAACGATTTTTGAGCTTCTTAATTTGACATCTTGCTTAAATCACTCCCCAGTTTAACATTTTTTAACATAACATTTTTTAAATGAAATGTAAAGGTCAGAAAATATTATACTGATTTTATTCAGTAATTAAATAATTGTTTACTGGAGGTTTTAAAATTTTAGGCTCCCGTATCAAATTTAGCATTTGGTGTATACCAGTGTATTCTTCTTATAACAGTTTCCTATTACTTAGCATTTCCTGTGTATCTTGAATAATTTTTTTTGTTTTTACATGTAGAACTCATTTCTATCTCTAATCTGTTTTCTATTTTTGGTTTGGGTTTGTTTTTTTCCTAAAAGTTGGCTTTTTAGTCTTAAGGTAAGACTTAAAGATTTTGTGCATTTGTTTATACATTTGATTTTTATATTTACACAACCTTTAAGTTTATTTTACATTCTTACATATAAGAATTTTTTAGTTAGGTACACAACCTTTGCCTGATTCCTGTTCACCAGATATTTGGGACATGAATAAATAACAACTGTGCCATTCTGTACTCTGTAGCTGCAACCTGTGCTGATTTTGACTCAGGGATACAAAGAACAAAATACTACAGAAGAAATCTTCTGTCTCCCTAAATAGTAAATGACTATATGTTACAGATAGTTTTAGTTCTTTTGAAAAATAATTTTGTGTGATTATTTTATTGCGCTTGTTCTAATTTATATGAAATCTATATTTCAGGTATAACTTCTAAGATTTTTATTACAGGGAAAAATTAACTCCCAGCATTAACTGTGTTGCAGGGTTGGCTAGTGGATCTCATCAATAAATTTGGCACTTTAAATGGTTTCCAGATTTTGCATGATCGTTTTATTAATGGATCAGCATTAAGCGTTCAAATAATTGCAGCCCTTATTAAGTAAGTTATATTTTAAATTTAATATTTAGGGGGTACCTGGCTGGCTTAGTCATTTTAGTGTTGAATTCTTGATCTCGCTCTGGTCATGATCTTATAGTCGTGAGATAGAGCCCAAGTGGAGATCTGCGCTGACAGTGCAGAGCCTGCTTGGGATTTTCTGTCTCTTTCTCCCTCCTCCTCTTCCCCTCCCCATTTGTGCTTTCTGTCTCAAAATAAATAAACATTAACAATTTTTAAAAACAATAGACTTAATTTTGTTACCTTGAAAATCATGAAATGTTACTTTTCTAGTCTGCTTTCTTATGTTAAATTGCTAATGTGATGTTTAAAACTTTGGAAATTCCGTTTTGGTAAGATAGAGATATTAACAGAAATTTTGTCTTTTTCTTTTTTTAGACCATTTGGACAATGCTATGAGTTTCTTAGTCAACATACAGTGAAGAAATACTTTATTCCAGTTATAGAAATAGTTCCACAGTTTTTAGAAAATTTAACTGACGAAGAACTGAAAAAAGAAGCAAAGAATGAAACAAAAAATGATGCCCTTTCCATGATTATTAAATCTCTGAAGAATTTAGCTTCAAGGATTCCAGGACAAGGAGAAACTGTAAAAAATTTAGAAATTTTTAGGTTGAAAATGATACTCAGGTAAGATACTTCCATCTTTAAATATTTTCCTGACATTTTTTTTTTACACTTAATCAAAGTTTCTCTTGCAGATTGTTGCAGATTTCTTCTTTTAATGGAAAGATGAATGCATTGAATGAAATTAACAAAGTGATATCTAGTGTATCATATTATACTCATCGTCACGGGAATCCTGAAGAGGAAGAGTGGCTGACAGCTGAACGAATGGCAGTAAGCCCCTTTGATTCTTTTATGAATAAGAATCTGCTTAAGGAAAACTGGATTGGCACCAATTAGTGTTAGAAGCAATATAACAAAAATAATTCTGAAATTGGGAGATTGATATATAACTATTCTAAAACTGTTCTTATAATGGTAATAGCAAACAATCTGTTACTTAGAAATTTATAGGTTAACTTATTGTGTCTTTGGTAAGTTTATCATTGTTGCAAATAGTTGCTCATGATGCAGTTATAATTCAGTGGGTTGGCTGAAATAACATACAGTTAAGGTGATCATTAGAGGGGATAGGTAGATCTGGAATCTAGTGAATGAATTGGCATGGTAACTTGCCAGTTCAGTTTTGAAGTTCTAAAGTGGTGATTATAATTAAAGCAGTAAAATCTGAATTAATGTTTTATCATGATTTTTAAAACTTATTTTTTAAAATTGTTTACATCTATAATTTTAACATTGAAACAGTATACCAGAGGTACTTCTATATATTTTGGTGTTAAAATGAATAGTAGTAGGCCTTGTAAGTTACTTGCTTGGTAACATATTTTGAGTGTATATGTTTGCCAGTACTGGGAATATATCTGTGAAGAATGATCTCCACCTTAAAGGAGTCTTTGGTTTAATAGTGAAAATGATCAAAATGTGGTAAAAGGTCTTTGAGGACTCTTTGTTATTGTCAAATGGTATGCAACCTAGACCCAGGTGTTCTGACATAGTGTTAGGAGTCAGGTGTCAACTATACAATGTGTCTGCTCTATGAAATGCCAGCATAATAACTACTTAATTCACTAGTTGTGAATTATTACAAGTCCTTGAAAGGTACAGAATAGGAGAGTGTTAAGAAACTTTTGAAGCACTTTGTCATCACTGTGGCATTTCTAATGATTTTTCTCCCACCAAAAATATGACACTAATTATTCTTCACAGATAGTGTAAGAAATGTGCTATGGTACATTTTAATGGGGCCATTCCTGAATGTGGAAAAAAAAATTCAGTACAACTATGTTTAATAGTAATTTTCATTAAAAACAACAATAAGCACATTACATTTGTGATTTATAAGTTTTAAATTTAGTGTATATGTGAGCATTTGCGTGCAAATTTGGATTCTAATACTGTAATATTGAATAGTTCTGAACTAAAATATTTAAACACATTACATTAGTATGTTATGATTTGTAAACATAAACACGATTTAGGCTTCTAATTAATGTTAGGCTTCTAACATTAATTAACAATAATGTTAATTCAGAATCTGAACTAGTTTTTTTTTTCCCTCCGGATTTTGAGGTGTAATTGATACATATATCTATATAAATTTAAGTATACAGCATAACCAAGGATTGTGGACATTGACCCCCAGCACAGTTGGAAATCCTTATATAACTTGAAACACCAAAAGCTTACCTACTGAAAGCCTTCTATTGACTAGAAGCCTTATTTATGACACAAGTCAATTGAGTATTTTATGTAAATAATACATATTCTTAAAATAAAGTTATCCAAAAAAAATTAAGAAAATCGTAAGGAGAAGAAAATATATTTATACTACAATAGTGTATTTATTTCAAAAATCTGTTTATAGGTGGACTCAACACATTTCAAACCTGTGTTGTCAATGATTAGTACAATAAATTTAGTTAACATGTATCTCTCATATAAGTTTTTTTTTTATTTTTATCCCATTGAGACCTTTAGAATGTACTGTCTGTATCACAGCAGCTTAACTATTGATGTCATGTACACTATATTCCCATTACTTATTTACCTTACAACTGGAAGTTTTTACCTTTCGGCCCTAAGTTGCCCACTCTAATTTTTAGTTCTGCTTTGAAACAAATTTTTGTATTACATTTAGGAGTGGATACAGCAGAACAATATCTTATCCATAGTCCTGCGAGATAGTCTTCATCAGCCTCAGTATGTGGAAAAGCTAGAAAAGATTCTTCGTTTTGTGATTAAAGAAAAAGCTCTGACATTGCAGGATCTTGATAATATCTGGACAGCACAGGTAAGGAATTTAAGATGGTAGCTATTTGATAAGAAAGTGGGCTCCTGGGTGGCTCAGTTAAATGTCCAACTCTCTGGGCTCAGGTTATGATCCCCCAAGTCATAATTTCATGAGTTTGAGCCCTGTGTTGGGCTCTGTGCTGGCGGTGCAGAGCCTGCTTAGGATTCTCTTTCTCTCCTCTCTCTCTCTCTCTCTCTCTCTCTCTTTCTCTCTTTACCCCCCACCCCCACCCCCGCTGCTGCTGTCTCTGTCTCTCTCTAAATAAATACCTTTAAAAATTAAAAAAAAGAAGATATTAAAAGTTACATAATCATTGGTAGTAATTATATATTGTGATGTGAATTTGTATTACTTGACTTTTTGGAGTTTAACTGTAGTTTTCCAGGGTGACTGGGTGACTCAGTTGCTTAAGCATCTGACTCTTGATTTCAACTCAGGTCATGATCTCATGGTTTGTGAGTTCAAGCTCTATGTCTTGCAAGATTCTCTGTCTCCCTCTCTTTTCTGCTGCTCACAGGCACTTTCTCTCTCTTTCTGTCAAAATAAGTAAATAAACTTAACAAAACAAAACCTCCCTGATCTTGATCCCCTTTGTTAATGGTATAGATCATAAATTTTACAATTGTATATATTATGTACTTACAAGAATAAATTTGATTTTCAAATCAATAGTAAATTTGTTTTTTCTTGCAAATTGTGTGAGGAAACAAATGTTACAGGAATATATTATTTATTTTTTGCATGAATAAACTGGGGAGTGTTATTAACGTCTAGATTACAAAGTCCTGCCCAGTCTACCCTTTTTTAAAGAGAAACTAACAAAATACTGTCTTCCGTCATTGAGCACTTCAGTCCTCTGTTTTGAGATGATTCGCTATTTTGACATATTTCCTCTTCATTTTTTTTGAAAATACCTGTAATAAATTTTCATTTGAATTCTGGAAGTGCATTATCATTAATACCAAGAAATTGAGTATAAAATGAATGTAACTGGCCCCTCTTCAGCATTTAAAATATTACCATAACCTCGGGGCGCCTGGGTGGCTTAGTTGGTTGAGCAGCCAACTTCAACTCAGGTCATGATCCTGTGGTTCACAGGTTTGAGCCCCGGGTCAGGCTCTGTGTGGACAACTCAGAGCCTGGAATCTGCTTCAGGTTCTGTGTTTCTGTCTGTCTCTCTCTGCCTCTCCCCTGCTCATGCTCTCTCTCTCTGTCTCTCAAAAATAAATAAAAACGGGGGCGCCTGGGTGGCTCAGTCGGTTAAGTGTCCGACTTCAGCTCAGGTCATGATCTCACAGTCCGTGAGTTCAAGCCCTGCATCGGGCTCTGTGCTGACAGCTCAGAGCCTGGAGCCTGTTTCGGATTCTGTGTCTCCCTCTCTCTCTGACCCTCCCCTGTTCATGCTCTGACTCTCTCTGTCTCAAAAATAAATAAATGTTAAAAAAAAAAAATTTTTTTTTAATGTTTAAAAAATAAATAAATAAATAAATAAATAAATAAATAAATAAATAAATAAAAATGTATCTCAAAAAAAGGGGGGGGGGTTTCCCCCCAAGTAAAAAAAAGAATTCTCCATAACCTCAGATGAACCATGTGGGAATATTTTATTAATGCAAGTAGACTCAGTAAAGCTACTTAGTTCACATCTTTATTTAAACCTAACTCTACTGCTGATTCTTTATGTTTTACTTTTATGTATTTCATATTTGTTTTTCAACAGGCAGGGAAACATGAAGCTATTGTGAAGAATGTACATGATCTGCTGGCAAAATTGGCTTGGGATTTTTCTCCTGAACAACTTGATCATCTTTTTGATTGCTTTAAGGTAGTAATTCAAGTAGTAAAATAGTACCACTTCATTTTAAGTAAACTTGAATTAATTAGATATATTTGAGTTTACCCAATCAACATTACTTACTAACAAATTTCACCAAACAATCTTTCATGAAGAAAAATTGGTCTTTGTTTCATATTCTGGTCAGAATTTAACAGTAGTTTTTATTGTATTTCTGATTTCCATTACAGAATAGTGCTCTTTTTTACTCAGTTTATTTCAGTTTCTTTAACTTTCTCTGGCAACTTTTATTTTTGCTTTAAGTTAAATAAGGTGGAATTGCAGAGGAGTGTTATAATAAATAGACATTTTTAACAAATGTGAAGACTAAAATGATACACTAACTGCAAAGAGTTCTCTAGGATAACGTGTAAAGACTGAAGTGAGATTCAGAAAGAACTCCCAAGAATCTCTATTACCTGTCTTCATTTATCTAATGGGGCACTTTTTTGTGTTCATTCTCTGTGGTTGGTAAAGTTGGTTGGAGAATTTGTAGATCAGAAATAAAAAATTATATGTTATTATTTATAAATGAGTATTCAAGTAACCATAGGCATTAGAACCCCAGGATTTCTTGCTAAAAATAATTTGCATTGTTCCTGGCAACTTTAGTTGCTACAACCAATGAGAAAAAGCAGTTTGACATTATCTGTTATGTGTGTATTCTTGTGTCCCATGACACAACTGTTGTATTTCTGTAGTGTATTCTGGAGAAATACACTATACATACACCAGGATACATGTTCATTGGTGGAGCATGTGACTCTTAATCTCAGGATTGTGAGTTTCAGCCCTACATTGGGTGTAGAAAGTACTTAAATAAATAAAACCTTTAAAAAGGTAAAAATAAAATAAATAAAAGTTAAATTCTGAGATCACTTCTGAAATGGTGATATATCTATAAAAGCCATAATGACAGAAAGATGGAGGGGTATCAGTTTTTCCTCTTTTTAATTCTAATATTCTCAAGATTCTATAACTATAATCATAATAAAAATTCCGTCATCTTTTCATACTCCTTTAGCTTACCAGGTGTTTGCTGAATACCTGTTGTTCAGTTAAAGGCATTGTATTTTAACATGTAGTATGGTATAATTTATTGTGTCTTGAAAGGCCTTTTACTAAAAAGCGAAATGTCTTACTAAAACCACTGAAAGAAAGCATAAAGTGTAAGTGACTTAACATTTTTTTTAAAGGTTGTAACTGAATGATCCTGGCTTTCTCTAAATACTTATTCTTAGTTGTATTTCCTTGTGTTATTGCTCAATTGGTGGTCTATAAGTATTTCAGTTCCTTTTAAGTCTTCATCTACCAGAGCATTTGTACTAATATACATTCCTTACCAGCATTTTTTGTCAGAATTTTTCACATCTCATGAGTTTGAAATTGTTTTTGTGTTAGTGTTCTTTTTAGTCTTTTATGAGATTGAATTTTTTTTAAAAAAACAGGTTTTTGAACTATGTGTCTTCTTTTTGTGGTGACTGGTTACTCCTATCTTTTACCTGCTTATTTTCCCTATTTGATTTCTCCTCTTTTTTACTCATTCCTAAGTTTTTTGTACATCTGATTGCTCAGTCATTGCCTATAGGGACTAAAAATAATTTCTTACAGTTTTATTAGCACTTTGTTATTTTCCTGACTGTATAACTGGTTGATGTATTTTAATCCTCTTTGATTCTGCTCCCGTTGTCTACTTTGTTTTTGTCACATACATGGTTATAATCATTTTCCTAAATCATGAGCAGTTTTTGTATTCCTTTCATCATTTTCAGAGGGAATTTTGTAGCGTATAGAACAGTTTAGAAGGAAGCCTTCAACTTGTCTTCCTAGAAGTCCCATATTTGTTTGTCATTTTATCTTTTCCCATATTTATCATTCTAAGTTGTATAATTCCATTAACAGTTATTCTTTGCTCTAATTATTGGATATTTAGGTGGCTAACAGTTTCTTACATTCTAGTAACCACTGAATACAAGAGAATACATAGCACTTCCCCTCAATGTTGTATTAATGAGCCTTATAGAACACTTTTATTTTTATTTTATAAACTAACTTTATTTTGGGAAAATAATAGTTTAACATGAATTTTAATAAATAATACAGATTTTTTTCATATATTTCTTCTGAAAACCTCTTCCAGAATGGTATTAGCCAAGATAGTGACATTGATACTTTATGATCTATTTCCATCACCATATGGATTCCACATTAGTTCTTCCATGTCCACACTCTGTCCTGCCCCTGCTTTATCCTAACCCCTGGCAGCATGGTCTCTATTTCCACAGTTTTTTCATTTTGAGGTTTTTAAATAAATGGAGTAATATAGTATGTAGCCATTAGAGATTTGGGGTTTTTTTCCACTCAGCATAATTTTGTGCAGGCTCATACAGATTGTTATGTGAATCTATGGATTGTTTTCCTTATTGCTGAGTAGTATTCATGATACAACTTTAACTACTTATGGTTTATTTAACTGTTCCCCCATAAATAAATGTGTTTCTCATTTGGAGCTCTCACAAATAAAGCTGCTGTGAACATTGGCGTGAAGATTTTTTTGTACGTGAACCTAATCTTTCCCTGAAATTGCAGTTGCTGTGTTGCATAGTAGTTGCACGTTTCGTTTATTTAGTATTTTTACAAATGAGTTTTAGAAAGATACAATTTACAAACTGTGGATTCACACTAAGGAGTATGATTCGGTATATCTTAGTATGTTCACAAAATTATGCTACTACAACCACTAATGTCAGAATATTTTCATTATCACAGCAGAAAATTTCAGTTGTTATTCTGTCCATCTTCCAGCCTCCGCCCCTACTACTTCTGTTTTTATGGATTTTCCTATTGTGGACATTTATCTAAATATGTGGCCTGTTTTGACTTGATATATGGCTAAGCATAAGAGTTAATTTCTGCCATACCATGTATTAGAGTTCATTCCTTTTTTTTGATAACTTCTGTTCAGCAGTGTGGATGTATTAATTTTGTTTATCGATCAATGAACTTTTGAGTTGTTTCCACTTTTTGTTTGGTGTGAATACTGCTACTCGAAAAATCCACGTACAGGTTTTTGTTTGCATATCTGTTCCTTTGTATTACCAGATAATGTTTTGTTGTATCAATTCATTAGTTATGAATGGTTTGGGTATTTCACACTTTCTGCAAAGTAAATAATGCTGCTGAGAACAGTATGGACATATATATTCAGGTCTCTTGGGTATATATTAGAAATTGAATTGCTAGGTCACATGGTAATTTAAAGTATAACATTTTGAGGACTGACAGGCTGTTTTCCAAAATAGCAATAACTTATATTCCCAACAGTGTATGAGGGTTGCTGTTTCTTCTTGTCCTTGTTAACTCTTGCTATTGTCTTCTACTTATTAGCCATCTTAGTGGAGTTAAAGTAATAAATGTCTCATTGTGGTTTTGGTTTGCATGTTCATAATGGCTAATAATGTTGAATATATTTGCTTAAAGACTATTTGTATTTTATCCTTGAAATTTCCTTTCAAATTCTTGACTGTAGGTCTTAATTTTTGATTTATAGATTGTTTATACATTCCATATGCAAACCCAATATCAAATTATGTTTTGCAAATATTTTCTCTTTGATAGGTTACGTTTTTTCTCATTCTTCATGGTATTTATAGCACAGTTCAAAAATTTTTTAATTCAGGTGGATTTGACATAACGTAAATAAAATAAACCAATTTAAAACAAAAATTAATGTGGTCAGTCTGTTAAGTGTCTGTCTGACTGTTGGTTTCACCTCAAGCTATGATCTCACGGTTCATTAGTTTGAGCCCCCACATCAGGGTCTATGCTAACAGTTTGGAGCCTTTTTGGGATTCTCTCTTTCCTTCCCTCTCTGCCGTTCCACCTCTTGCCCTCTCTGCCTAAGTTTCAAAGTAAATACACACACACATACATACATACATACATACATACATACATACATACATACATAAAACTTAAAAACAAAATTTAAAACTAAAGTTAGTAATTTTTTAGTACATTCAGTGTTGTGCAACCACTACTTTTATGAAGTTCCAAAACACCTTCATCACTTCAGTTATTTCTCTTCTTAACCCTTCCTTGCTGCACCCTAGAAATCAGCCTGCTTTCTGTCAAAGACATGTCTATTCTGGCAAAAGTTGTTTTGTTTTCTTTGTTTTGTTTTTTTGTTTTAATTTTTTTAACGTTTATTTATTTTTGAGACAGACAGAGACAGAGCATGAACGGGGGAGGGGCAGAGAGAGAGGGAGACAGAATCGGAAGCATGCTCCAGGCTCTGAGCCATCAGCCCAGAGCCCGACGCGGGGCTTGAAGTCATGGACCATGAGATCGTGACCTGAGCTGAAGTCAGATGCTTAACCGACTGAGCCACCCAGGCGCCCCTCTGGCAAAAGTTTTTAACTTTGTAAAGTCCAGTTATGTATTTACTCATTTTATTGATCACTTATGCATTGTTTCCTATTTTAGAAATCCTTGCCTAATTGACAATCTCAGAGGTTTTTATTTTTAATGTCTTCTTCCTAGTATAAATGCATACTTACAAGTACAGTTTAGGTGTAACCATATAAGTTCATACTTAGATCTACATTTCATTTTGTATTACTTTTTTGCAGTGTTGTGATGTAGAGTTCGAGTTCATTCTTTTTTATGATGTTTAGTTGTCCCAGCAACATTTGTCTAAAAGACTACTCTTGGGGTGCCTGTTTGGCTCAGTCGGTTGAACATCTGACTTCAGCCTAGATCATCATCTCACGGTTCATGAGTTTGAGCCCCACATTGGGCTCTGGGCTGGACAGCTGAGAGCCTGGAGCCTGCCTTAGATTCTGTGTCTTTGTCTCTGTCTGCCTCTCCCCTGTTCGTGCTCTGTCTCTCTGTCTCTCAAAATAAATAAACATTAAAGAAAATTATAAAAAGACTATTCTTGGGATGCTCAGGTGGCTCAGTCAGTTAAGTTCCTAACTCTTGATTTTGACTCAGATCATGATCTTACCGTTTGGGGGAATCAAGGCCCACGTGGCCAGGGGGACGGGGGCTAGGGGTCGCATGAGATTCTCTCCCTTTGTCTCTCTGCCCCTCCCCAGTACTTACCTGTGCATGGTCTCTTGCTCTCTCTCTATCCCGCTCCCTCAAAAATTGCACACATTATTAATAATTAATTAGTTCTTTTTATGCAGCTGTCCTGACATCATCTGGTCTGTTAATCTGTATGTGATTATGTCAGTACTACTTTGCATTGATTGCTATAACTTTTACAAATGATTTTCTAGTTAAGAAGTAGGAGTCCTTTGGGGAACCTGGGTGGCTCAGTCAGTTAAGCGTCCAGCTTCGGCTCAGGTCATTATCTCATGGTTTGCGAGTTCGAGCCCCATGTTGGGATATGTGCTGACAGCTCAGAGCCTGGAGCCTCTTCAGATTCTGTGTCTTTCTCTCTCTCTCTGTCCCTCCCCTGCTCATACTGTCTCTCCCTGTCTCTCAAAAATAAATAAACATTAAGAAAATCTTTTTTTAATAAAAAAGTTAAAAAAAGAAGTATGAGTCCTTCACTATTGCCTTTTAAGATTGCTTTGGATGTTTGAAGTCTTTTGACTCTGCTTACAAATTTTAGAATGTGATTGTCAATATCTGCAAAGAAGTGAGATTTTGATACGAGATTGTGGGGTATTTGTAGATTATATTATATTATTATCCCAACAGTATTAGTCTTTCAGTCCTTGAATCTGAAATATCCTTCAATTTATTTAGAGATGTCGTTCCATTTATTTAGGTACCCTTTAACTTCAGCAGTGGGGTTTTTTTTCCCCCTTGTATTTATTGTATTTTTGGTAAATTTATACCAAAGTAGGGTGTGGTTTTTGATACTATTGTGAGTGTAACTGTTTTCTTTATTTGGGGGTTGTTCTTACCTAATATATAGTAAAACATACCTAATATATCTAACAATTTATTAATATTCATTTTGTATCCTAAAACTATTATATTTGTTACTTGTATGTATATTTTTTTTAATGGTATCCCATGTACAAGATCATATGATTTGCAGATAAAGATAGTTTTACTTCTTAATGTCATTACCCTTTTTTTTTTCCACTTCTCCTTAATGGCCCTGACTAAGACTTACAGCAAACTATTGAAGGATATGTTCAAAGTGGGTATTATCAGTCTTGAGTGGAAAACTTTGTTTCATCATTAATTATGATGTCAGTTGTTGGGTTTTTGTAGATGCCCTTTATTGGATTTAAGAAATTCCCTCCTTTTCCATATTTATTGAGTATTTTAGTTAAGAAAGGGTGTTGGACTTTGTCAGTTGCATTCACTGGGTCTATTCAGTGTTACAGACTTTTTGTTCTCTGTTGCATTGATTGATATTTCTATGTTTAGATAGTCTTCCACTTTAGGAATAAATTCCACTTATTGTGATGTATAATTACTTTATATATAATTCTTTAATTTGTACAAATTCTTTGTGTATTGCTGGATTTATTTGTATTTTGTTGACAGTATTTTTAGGCTTTTAAGAAGCTGCCAAACTGTTTTCCAGAGTGACTGTAATATTTCACATTCCCATCCACAGTTATGAATAATTCCTTCTTTTCATATCCTTCCCAGATTTTGGTGTATTTATTTATTTATTTTTAATTCTAAAGGTGTGCAGTGAACTTTCTTCATGGTTTCAGTTTATATTTGGGCTAATTGCTATGTTACACATCTTTCATGTGCATATTTGCCATGATACAGTGAAATGCCTGTTCATGCCTTTTGCTTATTTTCTAAGGGAGTTGTCTATTTTTTAATTATTCAATTTATAGAGTTCTATGTATTCCAGTTACTAGTTGTTTGTTAGATATGTGGTTCTGGTCTTTAGGTTGTGTTTTCATTCTGTTAATAGGACCTTTGGCCAACAAAGGTCTTAATTTTGATGAGTCTAGCTTATTTATTTCCTGTATGTGTCACTCTTTTGGTGTCAAAACTAAGAACTTGTTGCCTGTCTGTAGACCCCCAAAGAATGTTTCCTACATTCTTTTTTTGGGAAGTTTTATAATTTTGCAGTTAAGTATGATCCATTTTGAGCTAGCTTTGTTTAGTTGTGAGACATAGATTCCAGGGGTTTTTTACTTTTTGTTTTTGTCAGTGTGTATGCCCAGTTCTAGTACATTTTAGTGAAAGGCAGTCTTTTCGTCTTGCCCATTTTAGATTACTTTTCCACCTTTGTCAAATATCATTTAGACATGCTTGTTTCTTTAAGTAATCTCAACACCCAGTGTGATTATCAGTTACTCTGTAATGGGAGAATATTCAATCTTCTCAAACACAGAACTGTTTTAGTAATTGAACTCAAACCATGAGATGAAGAGTTGCAGGCTCTAGTAACTGAGCCAGCCAGGTCCCCCAGTTTGATGTATTTGTACAAATCTATTTCTGGGTTCTCAGTTTTGTTCCATTTGTCTCTTCCTTTGCCAGTTCTACCCAGTTCTGTACAATAATTGAATAGACGTAGCTAGAGCAGACATCCTTGTTTTAGGGAGAAAAATGCATCAATATTTCACTGTTAAGAGTAACGTTAGCTGTATATTTTATATAGCTGCCCTTTTATCAGGATTGAAAGTTTCCCTCCATTCCTGTTTTTCTAATTATTTTTATGAATGGAAGTTGAATTCTTCAGTTGTTTTATATGATATTGATGTTACTATACCATTTATGTTCCTTACTTGTTAATGTGATATGTTAATAATTTTCAATTGAATCAGCATTACATCCTAGGATAAACTGTACTCGGTTATCTATTTTTTTAGTATTTTCCTGAATTTCATTTACTAATATTATGTTCAGTACTCTATATGTATTCATGAGGGATATATAGTCTGTAGTTTTCTTTATTTTTTGTATTTTCAGAGTGTTTCTTGTTTCATAAAGTAGATTTTGTGTGTTCTCCTTTTTTTTTTTTTTTTTTTTAAATTTTTTTTTCAACGTTTTTTATTTATTTTTGGGACAGAGAGAGACAGAGCATGAACGGGGGAGGGGCAGAGAGAGAGGGAGACACAGAATCGGAAACAGGCTCCAGGCTCCGGGCCATCAGCCCAGAGCCTGACGCGGGGCTCGAACTCACGGACCGCGAGATCGTGACCTGGCTGAAGTCGGACGCTTAACCGACTGCGCCACCCAGGCGCCCCTGTTCTCCTTTTTTCTGGAAGAAATACACTATTGTTATTTCTTTAACACTTAATATTTTCTGTGTGTTTCATAATAGCCATGCTAAAGAATGGGAGTTAACTGTTTCATTGTAATTTTGGTTTGCATTTCCCTAATAATCAGTGATGTTGAGCATCTTTCCATGTGCTGTTGGATAATTTGTGTATCTTTAGAAAAATGTCTGTTTAGGGGTACCTGGATAGCTCTGTCTGTTGAGCCTTTGATTTCAGCTCAGGTAGGATCTCAAGAGTCCAGGTTTTCAGCTCTGCTCAAGATCTCAGAGTCCAGGTCGGAACCTGCTAATTTCTTGCTGTACCTCTCTCTGTCCCTCTACCCTACTTGCATGCGCACATACACTCCCTCTGAATCCCTCTCAAAAAGAAAGGGAGGGAGGGAAGAAGGTAAGGAAAAACATCTATTTAAGTCATTTGCCGATTTTTTAATTAAGTTTGTTTCATTTTTGAATTTTCGGATTTCTTAGTATATTTTGTAACTGATTTTAAAGTCAGTAGAGTTATTTGTAAACATTTTTTTCCTTGAGTTTAGATTATTCTATCCCATGAATACTGTTTGTTTTCTCAAATGAGACATGGTTTATTAAGTACTCTGTTAAGCCAAGCTGTTCGTTTGTATATCTGGCTGTGATGAATTGAATCTAGTTTATTGAAAGCCATGTAATTAAAACAGTGATGACTTAATATAAATGTATAAATTGTGATGTTTACAGAATTTAAATTTTCTTTTAGGCAAGTTGGACAAATGCAAGTAAAAAGCAGCGTGAAAAGCTACTGGAGCTGATTCGTCGTCTTGCAGAAGATGATAAAGATGGTGTGATGGCCCACAAAGTTTTGAACCTTCTTTGGAATCTGGCCCATAGTGATGATGTGCCTGTAGACATCATGGACTTAGCCCTCAGTGCCCACATAAAAATACTAGATTATAGTTGTTCCCAGGTATGAGAGTGCTTCCTTAACTCATTTTTTTCTTACATTTTGTCCTTCACTATTAGGATGACTTAGTTGTAGGGTAATTCTGTTATTTTTGTTTTTTTTTTTTTTGTTTTTTTTTTAATTTTTTTTTCAACGTTTTTAATTTATTTTTTTTGGGACAGAGAGAGACAGAGCATGAACGGGGGAGGGGCAGAGAGAGAGGGAAACACAGAATCAGAAACAGGCTCCAGGCTCCGAGCCATCAGCCCAGAGCCTGACGCGGGGCTCGAACTCACGGACCGCGAGATCGTGACCTGGCTGAAGTCGGACGCTTAACCGACTGCGCCACCCAGGCGCCCCTGTTATTTTTGTTTTTAAAGTAATCTTGAAAAGTTGGCATTTCTTTGTTTTTTCCCACATTTTTTATATCATTTACTACATTTTTACTTCTTTACAAAAAAAGATTTGCCTAGGTAAAACAAGGCATTACAGTAGGACTGTAGTTGAGTATATGAAGATAAAATAGAGTCATAAAGTATCGTAAGCTAGAAAGGATACTTAGATTGTTTTGCTTAATAGAAGTTAATAAAACTAACAGAATTTCCTAAATAGACCTTTCTTTACAAGTAAATCACATCTTCCCTGTATTTAAACTCTATTTATGTTTACTGATTAGGAGTGTATATTTTTATATGAATATTATTTATATTCTTAAACGTGTTTCCAGATTTTTATCAGTGCCTTCCCATACTTCTAATAGGTTGGTTAAGGATTAAAAAAAAAAAAAAAAACTGGGCAGGGTTATTAGTTTGACTTTTAGGTTTTGGAAAGTATGTAATTGTGAAGGCTTAGAAGTATTAGCTATACTGATTACCTGAATCAAAAAAGTACCATCATACATACATAGAGAGCCCAGTGAATAAATTCAGAGGAGAGTAGCTTTACCTGGGTTAAACAAATGATGATGGACCAGTTAGTTGCAAATGTCCATATAAAACTGATTTTTAGTTCTGAAGAAGACACAAATTAAAATTTATCCAACTATTGTCCTTTACAAGTAGATTAAAAACATTGAGGTTTGTTTTTTTTTTTAATTGTAGTTGCAGTAATACATTGGATCTGTAGTAATCTGTAGAAGTAATCTGTAGAAGTTTCAGATTTATCAAAGGGGAGGGAAAAACCTAGTTCAGTTATTTGATTAAATGACAGTGTTATATTGTACTTGATCCTCACAAAGGAATAATTATTCTTTGCCCTGTCAACTGAAAGCATTTTTTTAGAGTCGTGACATTTTTAGTATTCATGTATCCACTTTGTTTCCATTTATTTATTTCCAGAGAGAGAGCATTGCATGAATGGGGGTGGTGGGTAGAGAGGGTGATGGATGGGAATCCCAAATAGGCTCCATGCTGTCACTGCAGGGCCCAACACACAGTTCAATCCCACAAACCATGAGATGGTACATGACCTGACTCAAAGTCAAGAGTTGTACACTTGACCAACTGAGCCACCCAGACACCCCTTACATATAAATATTTTTAAAGCCTTGAAAATGTGCATAGAACTCAGCCCAGGAACATCACATGTAGAAATATTTTCCTAAGGAATAGTAATGAAAGCATGATATTTACAGACTAGACTTACCTCATTGTTTAAGTAATTCAAAGTGGAACCACTTAAATTCACAAATACACTTTACAGCATGTCATGCAGTCAGAAAAACTTTTAAGATGTCACAGAAATGGAGAATAATTAAAAGGTTTTCTGCTTTGTATTTGTCAAAATAATTTGAAGATAGAATTATATTGAATACTTGTCCATGTAACCATTAATTTTTTGTATGTGTATTTAAGGATCGAGACACACAGAAGATCCAGTGGATAGATCGCTTTATAGAAGAACTTCGTACAAATGACAAGTGGGTAATTCCTGCATTGAAACAAATAAGAGAAATTTGTAGTTTATTTGGTGAAGCACCTCAAAATTTGAGGTAAGATTTTTAATACAGAAAAGTATCTAATTTTCACGTACATACTATGGTGAAGACAGCATACAAATAAAAGTAAATGTTAAAACTAGAGTGAGAAAACAAGAGGAGGGTTTGGAACAAAATGAGTAACCTTGATTTTATTCATTTCCTTTATGTTTTATGACACAGAATTGAAGTTAACTTGTGCAGTGTCATATTGCATTTAAGTATCAGTCAAGTTGTTGCTTTCGTGTCATAGTTCAGAATTGTCTAAGACTTCTAGCAGATCTACCACACATTTGTCTTAGCTAGAATTTTCTTAAACAGCTAATTTTATTTGTTTGGTCTTGATGCTAAATTGTGGTTATGGGAATAATTTACCTTTCATTTTCTTGTAATGTATTTGCAAATAATGACATACAGAGAAAATAAAACATGGAAAAAAGGCTTAGGTAAACAGTGTTTACAACACATTGGGATTTCTAAAGTGAGCTCTAGTTTTGTCTATCAGTAATCAGGGATAACTGTTTAGAAGTAGTTTTCTTATAAGATAGATACATGATTGCCAACATGTTTTTTACAGCTCTAGATTGATATAATTGTGTATACCAACAAGATTCCTCTTCAAACTGAATTGCATAATGCCACTTTTTGCTTTTATTTCTCAAGTTGTTTTTTTTCCTAAATCTGGGAAAATTAACATGAAATTAGGAAAGTCCCTGGAGAAAAATACTAGGGTAAATCCTGAAACAATCTAATCTATTGATAATATTTATTTACATTTATTTACAAAGGGCATGTTTTGCTTTGTTTGATTCACTATACTTGTTTTTTATCAAACGCAACCATTTTCTGATTGCTTATTTATGCATGCAGTATTACACATAGTCTTCAAGAGCAGGTGATTTAATCACCACTGAATTAACACTGATGTGAGGATTGGGTGGTTTCACTGAAGATGGCAAAATAGAAAGGGAACTAGGGATCCTTCTGGTTATGTTCATGGACATAATTGGCTGTGAATTGAGTGTTCCAGAATGAACTTTTAATGGCTAATATACTTGCCCATGTAACCAGTTGTGTTTTGATACTTCTGTAGAATTAATCTTGGTAAAGTTGAAGAACATTAATAGATGATTTTTCATGTAAGGTATGAATATTAGAATAAATATGTTTTGAGGTGTTCGTTTTTTCTCTTTAAAATGCTTGATATTTGCTATTCACCAGAGGATATTGAGCCAAATTTTATTATGAATATAAAACTTTTTAAATTTCTGAATTAGCAGCTAGAATTTAATGTGTGTAAACTGTTAGTTACAACAGTGTTCATTTGCCTAATTATACTGTAATTACAAATTACAGTAATTAGTAATACTAATTAATTACTTCTTGTTTTAGTCAAACTCAGCGAAGTCCCCATGTATTTTATCGTCATGATTTAATCAACCAGCTCCAGCACAATCATGCCTTAGTTACTTTGGTAGCAGAAAACCTTGCAACTTACATGAATAACATTCGACTATATGCTAGAGGTATGTATTCTAAACTAAAATTAACTAAAATCAGTGTAGGCTTCCCTTACCTGGTTTTTATTTTGTCCTCTAATGTTAATTACCTAAGAAATGAAAAACATATTTGTTTTTACAAGGACCAGAAAGTGCAAGTGAATTTGTGTATGAATTACATACTTATAAATGCACTCAGACTTCCAAATCTTATACACACTAAACTTTTTAAGTCCGTTTTTCAAGGCCCATTACTAAGTGCTTATTATGTTCCTGGTCATCCTTTTTAAATTGGTTTCATTTTTTTCTATATGTGGGAGCTCATCTCCTTTTACCCTACATTGGTTACTATACTTTTAGATATATACCCAACTCATTTTAAAATTTTACATTCCTCATGCTGCCACTTATGTTGCCTTTTCAAGAAAACTTGATTAATAATTCCTCTGTTAATTTTGCCCATGTCTGTTTTGGAATAACACATTACACTTGTTTTTAATGACCCTGAATTAATATTTTTCATTTGTTGAAAATAATGATCAGCACTTTACTGAATGAGTTCACATTGGTTCACAGAATTTGAAACTATTTAAGTATATTATGATAAATTTTCTTATGTTCCAACAGAAAACTTTTGATATTTACTATATGAGAGGCTTGGCTCACTCCTTGGTACTTTAAAGATCAATTCCTTGTTACTTGTCCTTTAAGAGTTTTATTAAAATCTGTGTGTGCTGGAACACAAAGCATTCCTTTTATTTTTTATTTTTTTAATGTTTATTTACCTTAGAGAGAGAGACAGAGCATGAGCGGGGAAGGGGCAGAGAGAGAGGGAGACATAATCTGAAAACGGCTCCAGGCTCTGAGCTGTCAGCACAGAGCCCGACACGGGGATCAAACCCACAAACCGCGAGGTTGTGACCCGAGCTAAGTCTGATGCTTAACCAGCTGAGCCACTCAGGGGTCCCTCAAAGCATTCTTTATATGTCTGTAACTCCTTTGTATTACACCAAATTCATACACCAACAAAATCCTGGCTGCCTAGTAGGCCCAATTGCATATTTGAGAATAGAGAAGAAAAAAAATTTTTGTGCATTTAAAACAGGAATGAGCATAATATGGAACTGAAAAATACTCTGTTGACATGCTACATCAGGATGTGTGAAATTGAGTTATATATATTTAACATGTGGATATTTGTAATACTCATTATCTGACTGGAATAGTAGGCTCTTTGATTGTGTTTGTGTCTTAGATGGTTGCAGTTTGGTGTGGTTGAGTAATAAGGTTTGTAAAAATCCCGAAGTTTTTGTTAATTTATACTTCCCCATATAAAAATTAAAGAAGTTTTGTATATGGTTCTTTTGAGATTTTTATGATACTAAATATTGTATCTATATCATTGACATACCTCACTTTCATGATTTCGTGTCAGCATTTTTCATAATCTTTTTATAAATTTATATTGCTTTCTTGCAAGATTAGAAAGAAGAGTACATAGCCTTTAGAGTTAACTGTCTATATTAAAAGCCTAGTTCCAGCACTTGATTAAGCCTTCTATAGTTAAGATTTACCAAATCGGTAAAATAAAGATAGCAGGAGTATATGTCTGCTTCTTAAATGATTAGATAGTGAACATTAAATTATTTGTATGATATAGAACTGACCAACACAAAATGTAGTGATTGCATCTCTATAAGAAGCATGTTTCGTATGCCTTCTCAAGGATGTGACAAAATATCCTACCAGATGATGTAAGATTCCAACAGTTCACTGATTCCTTCTGTTTCATTTCATTGGTATTATGCATTTGCCCACACTTTATTGCATAGTACACTTCAGTTTAGTTCATTAGAATGGGACTCTTTGCACTGATATGCACTTAATGAAAGTTTTAAGTGTCATTTTCTTTAATTTCTGGATGAGATTTATAACAACTTATTCTGGTTATAGGACACATTGCAATTCATTTAGGTCTTTGTTTTCTAAGTACTGACATTGCATTACCTTTTCCTATTCTCTTTGGTTTCATTGTGTCACCTGATTTTTTTCAGGACTACTTGCTAACATAAAAAGTTCTCTTTACAAGTGTCATTCAATAAAAGTGCTATGGCAGAATGCATATCCTGATTCAGTTCACTTGTTAGTTCTACACGTGGGTCATAAAGAACTGTTAGATATTTGTGGGTTATTGTAATTTAAAAAGTACTCCTACTTAATACTCATTTTATTAAGCTAATCATTCTTTGGAGAAGAGTCATTTTAGGTAGGCCTACAGCAGGAAAGTAAGTACAGGATGAGACTTTGGAACATTATTGTGTCAAAGTGCTTGTAAAGTGTTTTTAAAGAATCAATAGCATGTGAAAAAGATAAGTCATCTCTTACTAGGTCAATTTGTAATACTTGGAGCATTAAAATGATATTCTGGATCACAACATTTTCAGTGTGTTAGTGCTTGAGTTCACAATGATATTAATAAATGAAGGAGAATGTCAACTAAAAATGTAGGAAAAAATAGTAGATGATAAAAACTAGCAAGTGAAATTTAGATGAGGACCCCAATAATGACATAGTATCGGAGAATCATTCCACAAATTATTAATACAAAGGAAAGTAACCCTTCAGTGGAAAAACTTGGTAGAAACACCTTAACCAAGTAATCTATGTAAACATTATTAATATCAGGACAAATTGACATGGTATCGGATAACAGTATTTGTCAAACATACAGCTTTACTTTTGTGTTATTTCTTAATTAAAAATGGATAACCTGAATGTTACTAGAGGAAACATGAACCCAGATTAGGTGGCATTAGACTAGTATCTTTTTATTCTTTAAAATGGTCAAGGTAAGAAACACAAAAAAGAACTAAAGAAACTGTAGCCTTAAGGAAACAACTTTACGTGATGTATGAATCCAAACTTGATTCTGGACTAAGAAAAAAGGAGATCATTCTGGGGGTAGGATATTAATGTGATGAAATTTAAATGTAGGCTGTGGGTCAGATGATACTCTTTTATTAATCTAAAAATCAGATGAGTATATTGTCATTTATGACTTTTTTTTTTTTTTTTTTTTTTTTTTTTTTAATGTTTCTTTGTTTTTGAGAAGAGGGAGACAGCATGAGCAGGGGAGGGGCAGAGAGTGAGGGAGACACAGAATCCAAAGCAGGCTTCAGGCTCTCAGCTATCAGCAGAGCCCAATATGGACCTTGAACCCAATATGGGCCTTGACCTCTTCAAGGTCATGAGATCATGACCTGAGCCCAAATCAGACTCTTAACCGACTAAGACACCCAGGTGCTAAGGACTAAAGGGACTTCTGTACAATTTACCTTCAGATGGTTAATAAAACTGATACAACATGTATAAATGGAAATACTGATAAAAGAAATGGATAAAGTGTAAACAATTGTGTGTATCTGGATAAAGAATAATTTCTTATATTAGTTTTGCACTTTGAAATTATATCAGAAAACGAAGTTATACAAAGCTGTCCTCTCTGGCCCTCAACTGATCCTGGGAAGTAATCACACACATTTTTAGACATAAGTCTATGGTATTTAAAAAAAGCAGTTAACATGGCAGTCCAGACTTTAGTCATAATATTTCAAGTTTAGTTTCCTGAAAAACTAGAAAACTTACATGTAGTAGGAAAAATTTTTTTAGCATTTGGAAACCCATGGTTTGATGCAATTGATGACACTTTAAAGAAGTGCTAAAATTGCTGGCAGTTGCTCACTCAAATGTAAAGTACAAAAAAGTCATAATACGATGGTTTCCTGTCTTTACAGAACTCAAATCCAGATAACATTGCTAAATATTCTAGATGATTTATCTTTATAAATCAAGTCAAATGTTACATCCAATTGCAGTTTTTCTGATATGGAAAAATCTTGGCATTTGGAAAACTTGGGTTGCCTTCACCAATTTAAAAGGATTAGATGATAACCCAAATGACCTGATCAAGTTCTAAAGCTACATAACTGATAAATATCAGAACATTTTACTAAAAAGGAATTGTATAACTTCTAAATCCTCTATTACTTGCCTCAAAATTTTGAAATAAATGTCATTGATTCCTGAGTGGCTGAGCTGTTGGAGGCATTTACTTATTACCCTTTTGTTCCACCCACAAGCCAACTTGGTCATTTCCATACAGAGGAGTTATCCAAAACTTCTAATACTTTTGTGAAGTTTTTTTGCCTGATACTGAGATAATCTCATAAGATTTTTTTTTTTTTTTAAAGACAGGCTCTAAATTCTCATTGTCTTCTGCTTTTTAAAAATAAACTTCCCATACATACACATAACAGTATACATACCATTTTTACGATGTTTACTTTTAATTTTTTAGTTTGCGTTGTCATTGACTCTAAGGATTTTTCACGCAGCATGTATGTTAATAAAGGAAGTCCATAGTACTTACTAATTTTAGTTTTAAACTTAGGATCTCCTGAGCACCTGGATGGCTTGCTGAGTTAAATGTGGGACTCTGGATTTTGGCTCAGATCATGATCCCAGGGTAGTAGGATTGGGTCCCATATTGGGCTCAACACTGGGCAAGGAACCTGCTTTTAGAGTCTCTGAGCTCTCTCAACAACAACAACAACAACAACAAAAATCAACAAAAAAAGTTTTAAAAAATAGGATTTTCCCACTGAGGCTAGACCTCATTACTAGTTTGTTTTCATGATATTGTGAGGGTAGGTCTTTTTTTTAATATCTGAGATAAACATTCATAATCTGGTGATGGTGTACTTTGATAAGTATCAAATACAGTAACTTCTCTGTCACCCTAGTATTTCTGTATGAAGTGCTGTTAATAATATTTTTTATGCAAACATACTATTCCTTGTAAGGTAGTATTAGTATTAAAAAAATTAAGACAAAAAAAATCATAACCTGTATTCACAAATTGCTTCAGTATATGTGAAGAGTGAAATAGGGAGTTGTGCTAAAGTTTTAATTGCATATTTAACAGATTGTATTTTCCTTTGGGCTGTCTAAAATGTTTATTTTTGTGGGGAAAATTGGATATATGTAAATATCACTATTATAGGTTGCATCATAATGATAAAGTGATTATTGACTTTATAATTTCTTTAAGGTTAGTGCTGATTTGGATATACATACACATTATGCACTGTTAATTGTTGTTAACTTACAGACAATGAAGACTATGACCCACAAACTGTGAGGCTTGGAAGTAGGTATAGTCACGTTCAAGAAGTCCAAGAACGGCTTAACTTCCTCAGGTTGGTTTTAAATAAATAGCACTGTTCCTTTTAAGAACATAAATGCAGTAATGTTAATATTCATTATACCTGTATTTCTGTGGCCATTCCACCCTGCAGCTAAATACTTCCCCACAGAAAAAACATTGACAAAAGTTAATGTGACATTTCCTGTGTTCATTATTATATTTAAAATTATTTGCTAAGCCTTAACTTTTGTCTTTTTTTTGAATTTTGAGGAAAATGCATTTTAAATTTTAGAATACAGTTTATATTTTTTTATGTTAGAAATAAAAGTTGATTCATTACACATTTTCATACCTTAAAATTTAAGGCACTAAACAGCTCAAGGGGACTTAATGTTGTTAGGGCAGTAAGGGACAGTGTTGTTGATAGGCTTTTGGTGCTTTGTTTATAATAACAATGGCTAATAAAAATAATTTAAAGTTCTATGTAATATATTCACATAGGGTTAAAAATGTAGTGTTAGGCTGAATTTGTTCAGTAATGTTTAGCTTTTAATGACATACATGTGTGTGGATATGTATATGTGGCTTAAATAAATGAGACTTTTTTTTAGGAATGCAGTTTCCATCCTAGCAAAACATATTTGAATCATAAATATTGTAAGAAAAAATATGAGACTTAGTTTTTCATAAAGTCTGTTGCATTTGTTATTTTCAGATATATTAATGTTGGGGGATTTTCTGTTTGGGGTATTTATTATATACCATATTTATGTTACTGAGCCATGTAATGATTTATCAGGAAATATTTAGGTTGATACATAGTCTGTTTCCACATCGTCCCATGGCTACATTTAATAATTTTATAATATACCAAATTGATCTGATCTTTTCAGATAGAAGTGTATATCACTTCAACTTGAGAAGAATTCTAGTTCTCAAATTATGTAATATTTATTTAAAGTGCCTTTTGAGGGGGGGCGCACCTAGGTGGTTCATTCAGTTGAGCATCCAGCTTTGATGCATATCATGATTTCATAGTTCATGAGTTCGAGCTCCACATTGGGATTGCTGCTGTTAGTGCAAGAGCCCTCTTACGGTCCTCTGTCCCTCTTTCTCTCTGCCTCTCCCCTGTGCGCTCGCTCTCTCTCTCTCAACAATATATAAAAACATTAAAAAAAATAAAGTGCACTCCCCTTTTTCAATCACCTGGAAAAAAAGAACATGCCTCCCTATATAGACGCTCTCCCAAAAGCCATTTTGTTGATGAGTGTACAGTGTCACTTAGATCTATTGGAATAGAAAAAAAATGTTGTAGAATTTATTTACTCTATTAATAAAGTTTAGAATCTAGAGTCCTTGTATAGTTCTTGCTCTGTAAATTCTTAGTAGTACAATTCATTAAAGTCAGAGAGGAACTGAGAGTTAATGCCTACTGCATATTTGGATTTGCACTAATCCTTTTAATCATCATAGCAACTCTGTGAGGCAGTGTTATTCCAGTTTGAAATAAGACTGTGATTCAGTTGGGGGAAGTAACTTGTTTGAAATGACACAACTGCGTGTGATAGAACTGAACTACTAATATTTAGTGTATCTCACTTTAAAATGTCTGCCGTTTCTGCAACATCCAGTAATTTACCAAACTTACCTGGGGGCCATATTTTGAAAAGTTTTGCATTTTACTACAAACAGTAGTGCATTTTTTGTGTTTTATTATTCTGGATCCCATGTTCATGTATATATGAAGGTGTGAAGGATTAGATAAGGATTGAAAACTACAAGGCCTCTTCATATTCAGTCCTACAATTACGGAGATATTGGAAACATGTAATTAATACCCAAAAGAAGAAACCTACTGACATGAAATAAGTATATCATACTCTATTGGACATGAAGCCACTATCGTTTTGTTAATTAAGAATTAAATGCAAAAAAAGTATTATTTAGGTTAAAGTTAGCTTCTGTTTTCATTCACTGTCATTCACTGAAAGGGCAAACAGTAGATGGAGCAGACTTCTAGCTACAGGAAACTAGAATCTGAAGAAAGACTACCTGAAGCAGACCCACCACTCTTATTAAAATTTTACTTTAATAGTTGTGACTTTAATAGTCATAGAATTAACTAGATTCTGTGCATACAATATCATAAATATATGCTTATCAAATAAATGAATGTTATTTTTTTACTACCAGATACAATATAAGAATAAGTTCTTTTGAAAGAATACCTCTGTAAGCTATAGTTAAAACCTAATTGTGATAAATACTACTTAAGACATATTGAAATAAATTGTGTTGGAGGATTACATAGACCTAATTACTGTGATTGGTTTTTTTTTTTTTAATTTTTCCAAGATTTTTATTGAAGGATGGCCAACTGTGGCTCTGTGCTCCTCAGGCAAAACAGATATGGAAGTGCTTAGCAGAGAATGCAGTTTACCTTTGTGATCGTGAAGCCTGTTTTAAGTGGTATTCCAAGTTAATGGGGGATGAACCAGACTTAGATCCTGATATTAATAAGGACTTCTTTGAAAGTAATGTGCTTCAGCTTGATCCCTCCTTGTTAACTGAAAATGGAATGAGATGTTTTGAACGATTCTTCAAAGCAGTTAATTGTCGTGAAGGGAAACTAGTAGCAAAAAGAAGAGCCTATATGATGGATGATTTGGAACTAATAGGATTAGACTACCTCTGGAGGGTAAGTGAGAAATAGGAACTCTTGTTCACAATTATTGTACCTGGGGTTGTTTTTAAGTACACTTATGGAAATCAGAATTTTACTTGTAAGTTATATGTACTGATCCTGCTTTGCTGTTTGTCATAGAAATCTGGGGGGAGAGATTGTTCATCTTTACCTTCTTGTTAACATCACTTTTGTTTGCCAGTGATTTGCGGGTTTTCCCCTCAGTTTTGTCTTTTATCATTTGCCACTGGTAATCTATTTTAACTTAGACTGAGATATATATGAATGTACTGTTCCATTGTCTACCTACACATTTTTCATCCCTCCCTCATGAAAGTTATTGTCTCGTATTTAAGTTAGGTCTCCAGGCTTATTGTATATTTAATGCAAAATGAATAATGGAGAGAAGGGAGAATTATTTTTACAGAAGAATTGTGTTTTAATACCTTTATTTACACTGTTTAATTTTGTATGTGTTTAAGTACCTGGAAGAGAAAATGTTAACTGTTTTCATTTAAGGTTAACATTTCCATTTTGATAGTGTAAATAAATCTTATTGTCATCTTAAATCTAACCTGTTATATTGTTATATTTTTCAGCTTCCATGTATTTTTGTTATATTGAGTTTTTGTTCTTGCTTGTAGTTTTTGCAAACTGTATGTAGACTAAGATTTGCTGGGTTTTTTAATTAAAATCAAAGGTTTTTAAACAGTTTTAAACATCAGTAACTGCCATAATGAAAATTTATATAATGCTAGTTGAAACACTCCTTGAAAATCTCACAGCTTGTCTACCAAATTGCAGAGTTAAATAATCCTGATTAAAATGTATGTTATCTGAAGACGGGGAGGAAGGTGTATGTATATATAAATAATTGCACTATCAGAGCACCTACATTTTGCGTCTATTAATCCTTCATTTTAGGTTATTTAATTTTACATTATTTAAGTGCCAAATAAAATAGTCCTTGAATATTACTAATACTCTAATTTTTGGATCTAGGTTGTGATTCAGAGTAATGATGACATTGCCAACAGAGCTATAGATCTCCTTAAAGAGATATACACAAACCTTGGCCCCAGGTTACAGGTCAATCAGGTGAGGTTTAAAGTGCATAAAAACTTTCACATGAGCTAAGTCAAAAGTATTCTTCTGTTTAGAGGAAGCTTTTTAAATTTAAAACTAGAAATTAATTCTTTGAGCTCTTACCAAATATTTAAGTATTTGATCCACATTTGTCCCTTATAAAAATTCTAACTCAAAGAGTATTGGCTTGGTAATTACCCCGAGGTGGTTAGTATTATTTTGAATAAAGCTAATTATTGTTGAGATAGCCAAAAATTTGACTGACTTGATACTTAGTCCTAAAGGTTTTTGTTGTGGTTGTTTTCAATAATTGGTTTAATTGCTTGTGTTCTTACTGTCAGCCTTCTTTTGTGTATTATTAGTGAGTAAATATGTGATTGATAACTAGATACAAGTCGAAATTTTACTTTATTTTCTTTTATTAGATTGTTGTCATATTTGATTGTGAATCAACTTAAATTGTCTTTCTTTGGTCTGTTATTTATAGGTTGTTATCCATGAAGACTTCATCCAGTCTTGCTTTGATCGTTTGAAAGCCTCATATGATACATTGTGTGTTTTGGATGGTGATGAAGACAGTATTAATTGTGCAAGACAGGAAGCCATTCGAATGGTTCGAGTATTAACTGTTTTAAGGGAATACATAAATGAATGTGACAGTGATTATCACGAGGAAAGAACAATTCTGCCTATGTCAAGGTTTGTAAGAAATTCATTTAGTAGTTAGTTTGTAGTCATTTGTTATTTTCCTAGCCAGTGAATTAGGAAAGTAATGACATATAGGTAAAAAGGGCTGTAAAGAATTTTTCCATTTCTAGATTTCAGTGTCCTGTCTTTTAAAAACATTATTTGCATTCTCAAGTTTTTTTGTTTTTTAAGTAGAAAGTTCTGAGTTTCATTTTCATTGCATATCATCAGTCATTAACCATAATTTTTCTTTTTCTTTTTTTTTTTTTTTTGCCTCCTTTCTTTTCTATTCCTTTTCTTTCCTTCCTTCCTTTCTTCTTGATTGGTTTGGTTCTAAGCTATTATCACTTACTAAATGGGAACGGTATTTCATACCAGCTGTGTATTTTATTTTGTTGATAATATTCACTTACTCTAATAAAAATAAAATTCTTGAAAGATACATATTTAATAGATATGATGAACAAGAATGTTTTTAAATGGTCTTTGCTAAGTTGTCTTTAGATTTGGAAAGTACTAAAAAATAAAAAATTACTAAATCATGTTAGTATAATCATAAATTATAAATAATTCCAGTATTTTGCAGTATAAATCAGATAATCATAAACTACACAAGCTCAATTAATTAAAAAACATTTAAATGGCAATTTTAGATTTGGGTAAAGTTTGTAGAATTGGTACTGTCTGGTTTTTAATTGTGATCAATTTTAAAGTTAAAAATGTAAAATGATTCTTGAATATAATTTTTGTTTTGTATCTCATCTATAAGAAGAGAATACTGAAAGGTAAATATTTTTGGGTGACTTTTCTTTTTAAGAATTTCTATAAATGTGTAATAGAAACATGCACTTTATTTTGATACTTTCAAGTTGTGTATGTTTTCATTTGAAAATATTCTTAGTGAATTGAGATCTTGTAGCTTAAAATTAACTGATGTCTCTTTATCATAAAGTAGAGATTTTTCATTTTGCAGCCATAGAAACAAAGATTAGCCACAGTGGGATATAATTATATTGTAGTTCCAAAATTTAATGTTTATAATTTAAAGAAGTTATATTTAATATTCTCAAAACAAAGTAAAACTAACTGTCTTCCTCTTTTAAGAAAATATTAAAATCCCAGTTTCATGTTCTTGGTAATTGCTGAATATGATTGTTCATTTTTTTAATTTTTTTTATTTTAAAAATTTTTTAGGGCATTCCGTGGTAAACACCTCTCTCTTATAGTTCGATTTCCAAACCATGGCAGACAGGTTGATGACTTGGACATATGGTCTCATACAAATGATACAGTTGGTTCAGTACGACGATGTATTCTGAACCGTATTAAAGCAAATGTAGCCCATACAAAAATCGAACTTTTTGTGGGTGGTGAGCTAATAGATTCCGAAGATGACAGAAAGCTGATAGGACAATTAAACTTAAAAGATAAATCAGTAAGTACATATGTAATTTTCTTTTTTACTTTTTAAAGTTTATTTATTTTAAGAGACACAGCATGAGTGGGGAAGAGGCAGACAGAGGGAGACGGAATCCTAGCAGGCTCCATGCTGATGAGCACAGAGCTTGACACAGGGCTCGAATTCCCAAATCATGACCTATTCCTAAACCAACAGTTGGATACTTAACCAGCTGAGCCACCCAAGCTCCCCAATACATATATAACTTTCAAATATTCCCAAAGAATTAAACATCCAGGCTGTTTTTCACTCATTCAGTGATTGTTTAACGAACTTTGTGTGCACTCTTGTCTGTTAAGTTTCTGGATTATAACCCTGTAAAAGATAAGTATCATGACACTAGGATAGTGAAAAAAGTACCCTATTAAAATGGTTATTTTGTACAGTACTTTTTTAGTATATATCTAAAATAAAGCATGATACATATTTTAGTCTTTTGGTATATCAAATTTATGTATTTTGGAAAAGTATTTTCCCTTGTCTTTGCAACTAATATATTCTATCTTTTTTAGGTAATTACAGCTAAACTTACACAAGTAAGTTCCAACATGCCTTCAAGCCCTGATAGTTCTTCTGATTCATCAACTGGATCTCCTGGCAACCATTGTAATCACTACAGTGATGGTCCCAATCCAGAAGTGGAGAGTTGTTTGCCTGGCGTGGTGAGTCAGCTGTGTATGCAAAACATTACATGTTTCTTGGAATGGTCCTTTTTCTAAGGAATTAAACAAGTTTCATAGATGGGTCAAATGTCAAGTAAATATATACAGTTAACTGTAACTTTTGGATGGATTTCTTAATTGTTGGAATTTAAAATAAAAATTTTCCATAGAGGGGCACCTGGGTGGCTCAGTCTGTTGAGCGTCTAACTTCAGCTCGGGTCATGATCTCACAGTCTGTGAGTTCGAGCTCTGTGTCCGGCTCTGTGCTGATGGCTCAGAGCCTGGAGCCTGTTTTGGATTCTGTGTCTCCGTCTGTTTCTGTTCCTCCCCTGCTCATGCTGTTGTCTCTCTCTGTCAAAAATATATAAACATTAAAAAAAATTTTTCCATAGATACGGTATTATTTTTGGGTAGAATTAATCTATTACAGTTGAATTAGAGTATACTATTACTTATGAAAATACTACTATATTGTCAATCTTTTCTTTGAACCTCTTTTTAAGGAAATATATAATCTGTCTTCAGCAAATTTTTAGTAGTATTTTTCATATCTAAAGAAACAACAAGTGTTCAATTACTTACACTTTCTCTTCCCTCTACCTTTTAAGAATTGTTATAGCTGCAGTAATACCAGCTGCTTCAGTGTGAAGAGTCATTTGAGATTGCCAACAATGAGATTAGGGATTTACCAGCAACCCCTCAAGGGGCGAAGTCCCTTTTGTATAAACAGCACCTGAGTCCTATGTAAAATTTCTGCTTTATGAAAACAGTAGAACAAGCAAAGAAATTATACCAGGTAGTTCAGAAAGCTTAATGAGTTATTAAGTTTGCATCATAATGGAATCATTGGATTTGTAAATGTGAAAAAATGGGAAAGGAGGTAATTTCATGTAAGACAGTTAGAAAACTTTCTTGGAGACAGTAAAGATACTAATTCTGAATAACAAAACCTTTTAAACTTATTTTATACATAAACCTTCTTGTTTTCTGTATTCCAGATAATGTCACTACATCCCAGATACATAGCTTTCCTCTGGCAAGTTGCTGATTTAGGTTGCAGTCTCAATATGCCATCTCTTAGAGATGGAGCAAGAATACTTATGAAACTCATGCCACCAGGTAAGAAAATTGCCTGACCTTTTCTGCCAACACTCTCCCCTTCAGTGTTGACAAGAACATGATAGATTCTGTTCCCTATGATATATACTTTGGTATAGTTTATAATATGGATCATGTGTTACCCACAATATTGTCACTGAGAGATTTTTCACGGGTAGATAAGAATATTTTACATAGGAGGTGCCTGGCTGGCTTAGTCTTGATCTCAGAGTCATGAGTTCAAGCCCCACATTGGATTTAGAGATTACTTTAAAACATAGTAATAATATTTAGCATAATTTTAAAATATTCATAGTAAACTAATTCACACAATTTAGAAAATCAGGATTCTTCAAAGGCCAAAATGAATAACAATGATCTGGTACCGCACCCATCCCCACCTTCCATTTTCTTTTCAAAGAAATGACCATTTTCAGCATTTAGCTCTTATTGTTATGCAGTTTACCTCTAAATAATGTAGTCATATCACTTTTATGTCAGTTACTGTATACTGATGTCAGTATAGACAAAAACATTTCTTACTCCCATTCTTTTTTGATCATTAATGTTTTTTGCTTAAATTTGTATCAATCATTTACATTTTCAAAACTATGTAAGTAGGTGTATTTTGGACTCAATAAAATAAATTTTAACAAGACTGTTAAAATATTTTTATTTTATTATTTTAAGTTTGTTGTTTTAAGTAATCTCTGGCATGTGGGGCTCAGTCATACTCCCAAGATCAAGAGATACATGCTCTTCTGACTGAGCCAGTCAGGTGCCCCTGTTTTTTTTTAAATTCTTTCTTAATTCCAGTTTATACATTGTTACTTTAGTGTACATGTACCATACAGTGATTCAGCAGTGTATGAAAAACTTTAATTTCCTAGGCTACTCACACTTGTTTATTCTAGATGTAAAAATTTCCCTTTGGGTGGCCTGGATGGCTCAATCAGTTAAGCACCAACTATTGATTTCAGCTCAATTCATGATCTCACAGTTCGTGAATTCAAGCCCTGCACTAGCAGTGCAGAAAGAGCCTTCTTGAGATTCTTTTTCTCTCAAAATAAACTTTAATAAAATAAATTCTCCCCTTCTGTTCATTTGTCATGAGCATATATGTTCATATGTTCATATGTCATTTATATGACATTTATTATTGTTTCTCACATTCTCTTTAATAATTTTGTAAAACAATTTTCCACATGGTCAAATTCATTGTATTATATTTTTGGGGTGTTTCCTCCTTTTCTTTTAGTGTAGTTCTTCTCTTTGATATATTTACTCTTCTGGGCCTCCCCCCCTTTTTTTAATGTTTATTTTTGAGAGCGACAGAGCATGAATGGGGAAGTGGCAAAGAGAGAGGGAGACACAGAATCCAAAGCAGGGACAGCATAGAGCCTGAGCTGTCAGCATAGAGCCTGATGTGGGGGCTCAAACTCAAACTATGAGATTGTGACCTAAGTTGGATACTTAACTGACGAGCCACTCAGGCATCCCTTTCTGGGACCTCTTTATAACAGACTTTTTTACTGTGAATCCTGCTGTAGTCCCTTGTTGAGTCAGTCCTCATTTTTGCTGAAGCATATTCTTCTAATAAAGGGGTCCATGGGGAGTAGATTTTTTTTTTAATCACTTAGCTGAATACAACTAAACTCTCACTTGCAGTATTACATATTTTTTTGTTGTTTTTTTTTTTACAAGCAATATTTTAATCATAGTGTCTTTGATTGAATGTCTGTTCCATTATAGTGCCATAAGAGTGTTGGCTGGTGGGAAAATTGAAGCTGTTTGTATGTTGTATATTTTTAAACCCTTAAATTCTGAAATATGTTGATGAAGTGCCTTGGGGTAGATTTGTGTGTGTGTGTGCTATTGATGAAGGTTCAGTGGACCTTATTGGTAAAAAGGTTATTTTTTTCCTTTTCTTTCCTCATGGCTTTATTTGTGCTTTTGAAAAAAAAATTTTTTTTTTTTCCTTTACTTTAGAATATACTGTTATATATTTGTGTTAGGATGTTGTTAAATCCCTTAACAATTTTGCCTCTGTTACTCAATCTTGTAGTTTTCTTTTGGGGCCTTTTCTTTTCAGCTTTCTGTAGCGTTTTAATGTTATTTTTTTCTACTGCTTCTTCATAGCCTTGTGTTTTATTTTATGAACATTTTACAGGGTTTCTGCTATATATGATCACCTAAACTTTATGTTCTACAAAATCATGTGTGTATTATTTATTGAGGTAATTGCAAAAATAAAAAAATGGATAGTATAATACAAAGAACTGTTTATTTCTTAAACCATATCACAGTTATTTGTTGGCAGGATGTTTTTATTGTATCCCGAAACAGTAAGCCATGTTTCCTTCAAACGAGGACATTCTCCTATGTAACATCTAAATCAGAAAATTAACATTGACATATTCTGCTATATAGTTGACTGACCCCAGTTAAGATGCACCAGTTTCTCCAGTAATATCTTTAGCAAAGAGATAGAAAAACTTTTTTTATAAATGGCCAGATAGTAAATATTCTAGGTTTTGTCAACCAAGAGGCATGATAAATAAACCTTGAAAAAAAAATTATGTAGGAATTTACATAATGAGAGTGAAAAATATTTTTTCACAAACTTTGTATTAGTAAAATTCTTCCTATAAAAATAATAAGTGCAGTTTTTTTATAATACATGTTTCCTAATGAGAATTAATGTAATTTTTTATGGTGGGGTATGACTTTATTCCAGGAAAGGGCTGAAAATTTGTATTCACTATCATTAAATTAGTTGTAAACACTTATTTGTTATTGTTGGGCTTTAAAATATAAATTCTGTAGCATTGCCTGGGTGGCTCAGTTGGTTAAGAATCTGACTTCTGTTCAGTTCATGATGTCACGGTGCATGAGTTCGAGCCCCAGTCAGGGTCTGTGCTGATAGCTCAGAAGCCTGCTTTAGATTTGTGTCTCCTTCTCTCTCTCCCCACCCTGCTCGTGTGCATGCTCTTTCTCTCTCTCTCTGTCTCTCTCTCTCTTTCTGTCTCACAAAAATAAACATTGAAAAAAAAATTTAATAAATAAAATAGAATTTTGTATATTTTATCTTTGACATGGTTTTTCCACAAACAGGTACTGCTGGTTATCTCATTTCATGAAAGAAATTTATAGAATTCTCCATCCTTGTGTCAGTATTCTTTAATTTTTTATTTTTAGCATGTCCTTACATTACAGATTAATCCCCTTTGAAATTTAGGCTGGATGGGGGCACCTGTGTGGTTCAGTTGGTTAAGTGTCTGACTTCACCTCAGGTGATGATCTCCCGGTTTGTGAGTTTGAGCCCTGCATCAGGCTCTGTGCTGACAGTTCAAAGCCTGGAGCCTGCTTCGGATTCTGTGTGTGTGTGTGTCTCTCTCTGCTCCTCCCCTGCTTGTGCACGTTCGCTCACTTGCTCTCTATAAAATAAATAAATAAACATTTAAAAAAAAATTAAAAAGGTCAGGATGGAAGTTTCTCAGTTGCACAGTTAAATGCATTCTGAAATAGTGAAATCTTCTTTGTATTTACATCAGGGTTTGAAAATTATACAGCAACTACATTTACAGTTTGGAAAGTATGTCAGCTGTAAATTTGTATAGAAATGGAAATCATTTTTTAATTTTGATTGGAGTGGGAAATGTATAATACTTGACATTTCTTGTGAATTAAAACATGTTAGCATCTAAATGACTCCACTGCAGCATTTTTCATTTAAAGTACTCTTTTGCCTTAGGATTACCCCGTTTATTCTGGTGTCTTTTTTATTCTAGCCATTCTGACTTGTGTTAAGGTTCTGATTTCCCTGATAATGTTGAGCATCTTTTAATATGTCATATTATACTAATACACATATTATACATATATTCTCCTTTTTGGCAGAGCTTACTGGTGTTACAGAAATATGTTCTTGTAGGACAGACTATACTCATTTTTCTTATGCTATAATTGGTAGTGAGTTTTTTTTTTTCTCCTCTTTACTGCATTGTCTTATTCTTTTTTTCTAGTTAGACAGTAGTTTTATTGCTTTAGTGCATACACAAATTTATGCAACGAGGGCAGAGACTGTGGATGACTTGTATTTCCAATAGATAAGGAGGACTCATTTGGTCTTACAGTGTTAAGCCAACTGGTGATTACAGCAGTTCTCAGTCAGACTCCATTGGCATTTAGCATCTTTCCTGTCTGTTCCTCTCAAGATGCTTTCAAACAGCAGTACCTTTCTTAAATAACAGAGATCCTCAGAAAGATCAGGAGCAAGTCCTTTCAACTTAAGTGTTTTCAGGATTTTATTGCCTGCTCACAAAACGTGCAACACCATGGGAGTCTTATAGGGAGAGACTGAGGCAGTCAGGCCCTTCTTAGCCAATTTGTACATCAGTTCCTTCATATTAGCAGCCATCAAGTTCAACTTCAGCCACTGGGTATGTACATGTGACCCATGATGGCAGTGGTCAGGCAGAGAAACAAAATGTCTTCTTTTTCAATTAAAAATCATTTGTTGGGGCACCTGAGTGGCTCTGTCGGTTTAAGCACCCGACTTCCAGCTCAGGTGCTGATCTCAATTCGTGAGCTCGAGCCCCGCATCGGGCTCTGTGCTGACAGCTCAGAGCCTGGAACCTGCTTCAGATTCTGTCTCCCTCTCTCTCTGCCCCTCCCCCACTTGCACTCTGTCTCTCTCAAAAATAAACGTTTAAAAAAATTTTTTTAATAAATTTTTTTTATTAAATTAAAATTATTAATTATTAAATTTATTAATTTTTTTTATTAAAAAAATTTTAAATCATTTGTCGTGGGGGACAGGGGCTGCTTGGCTTTGCCACTTGATCACTGGACTCCTGATTTCGGCTTAGGTCATGACCTCACAGTCGTGAGATTGAGCACCATGTTGGACTCTGCACTGATGGTGCAGAGATTCTCAACTTGGGATTCTCTCTCTCCCAGTCCCTTTGTCTGTCTGTCTCTCAAAATAGACTTTAAAAAATCTTTTTTTTTTTCTTAATTAAACCAGTCTTTTTCTTTGTTTGTATTTTAATTTTTTTTATTTTTGAGAGAGAGACAGCGTGAACAGGGGAGGAACAGAATCTGAAGCAGGCTCCAGGCTCCGAGTTGTCAGCACAGAGCCTGACGCAGGCCTCAAACCCACTAACTGCGAGATAATGACATGAGCTGAAGTCAGATGCTCAGCCAACCCAGGCATCCCTGTTTTAAGTAGGTTTCGCACCCAGTGCAGAGCCCAACAAGGGCCTCAGACTCACAGCTGTGAGATCAAGACATGAGCCGAGATCAAGAGTTCAACAGCTCACCTGACGAAGCCACCTAGGTGCCCCCAAAACCCACTCTTTATATTGTAAGATTTTTTTTTTTTTTTTTAATGTTCATTTTTGAGAGAGCAAGACAAAATGTGAGCAGGGAGGGATCAGGGAGAGGGAGACACAGAATCCAAAGCAGGCTCCAGGCTCTGAGCTGTTAGCACAGAGCCCAGTGTGGGACTTGAACTCATGAAATGTGAGATCATGACCTGAAACAAAGTCGAATGCTTAACCGACTGAGCCACCCAGGCGCCCCTATGTTGTAGGAATTTTAAAACTACATAAAATGATAAAAAGAACTTCCAAACACTGTTCACAATTCAATAATTGTTAACATTATGGTACATTTGCTGTATTAGTCTTCCTTTATGTAATTTTCTAACTTAAGAGAAAGGGGTATAGCACCTATGCTTTTTTTGTTTATTTATTTTTTGAGAGAGAAAGCACAAGTGGAGGAGGGGCAGAGAGAGAGAGTGAGAGAGAGAATATCCCAAGCAGGCTCCATGCTGTCAGTGCGGAGCCAATTGCGTGACTCACACTCATGGACTGTGAGATCATTACCTGAGGTAAAAAGTTGAGACCACTTGTTTTGCAGACTACATCTCAGTTTGGACTTCTTTATGCTTTTTTATAATCTGCACTTTACAAAATATACAAAATTTACAAAATATTTACTATGCAAAATACATACATAAAACTGGCCATCTTGATGTGTTAAGTGGTGTTAACTGTATGCACAATTGTGCAACCAATTCCAGAACATTTTCATCTAGAAAAACTGAAACTCTGTATCCATTGAACAGTAACTATCCATTTTACCTTCTCTTCCCAACTACATTCTACTTTGTTTATTTGAATGTGACTCTTCTATATACCCCATAGAAGTGGATTCATACAGTATTTGTCTTAATGCGACTAGCCTACTTCACTTAGTGTAAAGATATATTCTTCCATGTTCTAGTGTTGTCAGAATTGAATTTCTTTTCTTTTTAAGACTAAATGTATATTTCAGTGTATGGAAATCACAGTTTTGTCATCCATTTTCTCTGTCAGCAAATGCTTAAGTTTTGTACAGTTTTTGGCTGTTGTGAATAGTACTGCTGTGAACATTTCAGTACTAGTTTTGGTGTGAACTTTGTGTGTGTGTGTGTGTGTGTGTGTGTGTGTGTGTGTGTGTGTCTATGTCTATATATATGTATACATATATATATGTGTGTGTGTGTGTGTGTGTCTATATATATGTATACATATATATATATATGTATACATATATATATATATATATCTGGGAGAAAAATTGCTGGATGAGGAAGTAACTCCATGTTTAACGTAATGGGGAACTACCAAACTGTTTTCCAAAGTTGGTGCACCACTCCTAATTCCACAAGTATAAGGGTCCCAGTTTTTCCACATTTCATTGATAATCTATTACTGTTTTTCCATTTCGTCTTGCTAAGTTGTATTAAAGGGGCATTTCAATGAGGCTTTCATATGCATTTCTTTGATAGTTAATGATTGTTTCTTCATGGGCTTACCAGCCATATGTACGTCTTTGGAAAAATGTCTATTTACAGCTTTTGCTTAGTTTTTAATTGTGTTGTTTGTCTTTCTGTTGTTTTTTAAGTTTATTTATTTTGAGAGCAAGAGAGAGCAAGATCAAGCACAAGCATGGGAGGGGCATATAGTGGGGGATGGGGGAGAAGAGAAAGAGAATCCCAAGCAGACTCCATGCTGCCAGTGTGGAGTCCTACATGGGGCCCAAACCCACAAACTGAGATCATGATCTGAGCTGAAACCAAGAGTCAGAGGTGTGACTGACCGAGCCGCCCAGGTGTCCCTCTCTTTCTGTTATGAATTGTAAGTGTTCTTGGTACATTCAAATAGATGTCCTTTATCAGATATATAGTATATAAATATTCTTCCCATTTTGTCCCATTTTCTCTTTTATTTCCAAATCGTTTACTTTTATTCACAGAAGATTAATTTTGACGTAGTCCAGTTAATGTTTTTCCTCTTGTCACTTGTGCTTTTGGCACCATACATAAGAAATCATCGTGTAGTCTCAGATCATGAATATCTACTGCTATGTTTTCTTTTAAGTGGGGATATTCAGGTTAGCATCATGTATCTTTTTTTTTTTTTAAGTCTCTGTTGATAATATGACAACAATGCAAAGGGTTTGCACTGTCTGTACATCAGGAAAGTTTTCTCTATGGTCTTAAATTGTGACTTAATTTTAAAAACAAACCGTTCATCATGTGAGGCAAATAATTAAGCAGTTGGTGGGAGGAGATTGTGTTTTAAGGAGAATAATTCCTTTTGAGTGTTTGGGGGTTTTTTCTGTTTCCAGTGGGTGTGGGAGGACATGTTGATTTGCCGTCTCTGGATAGGAAATTGCTCCTTTCATATTTTGGGTTGACAATTAAAGAACTGTGGTTGGGCGCCTGGGTGGCGCAGTCGGTTAAGCGTCCGACTTCAGCCAGGTCACGATCTCACGGTCTGTGAGTTCGAGCCCGCGTCAGGCTCCGGGCTGATGGCTCAGAGCCTGGAGCCTGCTTCTGATTCTGTGTCTCCCTCTCTCTCTGCCCCTCCCCCGTTCATGCTCTGTCTCTCTCTGTCCCAAAAATAAAAAAAAAAAAAAAACGAAAAAAAAAAAAATAAAAAAAAAATAAAGAACTGTGGTTGATTATTAATCAGTCCAGGTCTGATTATATCTTAACATTTGATCTTATAGGTCAGCTTTGCTAATATTTATTGATGGTGTTTTCTAATTAAGATAATATGCTCTTCAGTATATTAAATGTGAAATGTTAAGAACATGTGATACATTTTACTTTAGTCTGTGTTTTTTTGCAGATAGCACAACAGTAGAAAAATTAAAAGCTGTTTGTTTGGACTATGCAAAACTTGGAGAAAATAACCTTGGATCATCTCTTGATTCACTTTTCCTTGGTCCTTCTGCCTCCCGAGTGCTATATCTAACAGAGGTTTGTTTTATTTTTCAGAATGTGATTTTCATATCATATGGTAATGGAAATAACATGCATTAAGATTATAATCTTTGGAAATTTTAACATCTTTTAATACAGCCCCCTCTTATTTTTTTTCCCCAGGTAGTTTATGCCCTGTTGATGCCTGCTGGTGTACATTTGGCAGATGATTCCTCTGACTTTCAGTTTCACTTTTTAAAAAGTGGTGGCTTACCCCTTGTACTGAGTATGTTAACAAGAAATAACTTCCTGCCAAATACAGATATAGAAACTCGAAGGGGTGCTTACTTCAATGGTCTTAAGATAGCCAAACTATTGTTAACTGCCATAGGCTATGGCCATGTTCGAGCTGTAGCAGAAGCTTGTCAGCCAGTTGTAGAGGGTGCAGATCCTGTAACACCGGTAATAAAACTTTAAAAATCTTTAATAAGTTTTATGGTGGATGTTTAATTTTAAAGCTAAACTGCTAAATGATTAAGTACAGAATGCAAGTTCAATTGAATCTATTAAGTTATATTTGTATTGTAAATGTAAATACTCTCTGGTGATTATACTGATGTCACTAATCCTTAAGTCCCTTTTGAGTGTCAGTTGTTTAGGTCTCAGAAACTTCACCTGAGCCTTTATTAACTGATACCTGAAAAATATAATGATATATAAAGGTAGAAAAGAAAAGATCTAATTGGCATATTGCCCACCTCTTCTTCCATTGTGGCCATTGTAACAACCATTATTGACAAAAACTCTTCTCTCCCGTGGTATCATCCTGATACACTGAGATTTGATGCAAATGGGGTTGAATGGGGGCATTTACTTCACACTGGATTTTAGTTCATCAGTGATGGTTACTTATGATTGTTTTATTAAACACCAGCTAAAGATAAAAATGGGTTAGGGATATAGATTTTCTTTATAAATATGTTGGTTCTTCATCACAGAAATTTGAATTACTACACATTTGATACTTACACATCCCCTTAATAACATGAGGTGAGTTAATAGTATTATGGATATTACTTCAAAGAAGACTCATATAGTGAGGCATTTTAAATAAAATATAATGTCTGAGATTTTCTCTAACAGATTTCTGGAGGTGTGGTCAGAACTAGACTTTTGTTTTTAATTTTTTTAAATTTTTTATTTACTTACTTTTGAGAGAGAGAGTGGGAAGGGGCAGAGAGAGAGAATCCCAAGCAGGTTCTGCACTGTCAGCTCAGAACTCCATGTGGGTCTTGAACTCCTTAACTGTGAGATCATGACCTGAGCCAAAACCAGAAGCCGGATGCTTAACCAACTCAGCCACCAAGGCACCCCTATATTCTTTCACTTTTATATAATTTTGCAATTTTCTGCATATAAATGGATGAAAAGAAAAATGGTGGCTGTGTACAAGAAAATTTTTAAAAGAAAATTACAATAACTTTACTCCAAGTGTGATGCTTTATTTGTGGGTTCTGTACATATTTATATAAAAACAGGTTTTTGTCATGATCCTTTGCATACTAGCTTAATGAAGTACATGGAAAGCAGTTTTATGTATCTCTTTATACCTTCAATATTTACTGTTTAGAAAATGTGCCATTAAAATACAAAGGTGTACTTAATACTGTCCAGTTGCAGGTTGCTCACATTCTAATAAGGTACCAAATACAAAATTCATTTTAAAAATATGTTTATTATAGGGGTGCCTGGGTGCCTTAGTTGGTTATGCATCCCGCTTCGGCTCAGATCATGATCTTGTTCATGGGTTCTAGACCTACACTGAGCTCTGTGCTGAGAGCTTGGAGCCTGAAGCCTGCTTCATGAATTCTGTGTCTCCCCCTCTCTCTGCCCTTCCCCTTCTCATACTGTCTCTCAAAAATAAATAAAATCATTTAAAAAATTAAAAGTTTTCATTGTATAATTACCAATAATATAAAGAAGAGGGTTATAATTTGAGAACTAGAATAACTATTGAATAAAATTAATTCTAGGAATTTTTCCTTTTAGATTTAAGAGCTTGTATATACTGTTGAGTAAAATTTTGTGACCTTTCTTTTTTTATTTTTCCTTGTTTTAACTTCTTTTGCCATGAAGCATTTGAGGCCTTTTTTTTTTTTTAATTTTTATTTATGTTTGAAGGAGAGAGAGACAGTGTGAGTGGGGAAGAAGCAGAGAGAGAGGGAGGCACAGAATCTGAAGCAGGCTCCAGGCTCCAAGCTGTCAGCACAGAGCCCGACACAGGGCTCAAGCTCACAAACCGTGAGATCATGACATGAGCCGAAGTCAGACGCCTAACCCAGCTGAGCCACCCAGGCGCTCCTGAGGCCTTTTTTTTTGAATAGAAAAATATTTAATTTCAAAGGTAGCATAGGGAGAAAAAGTTATTATTATCCTGAAGAATATACCTAATCTTAATTACAGTTTATTGGGTTGAATTGGAAATTAATACCAATGCTGACCTTAATAAGAATAGTTGCAGCATAAGAAAAGTGCAACAAGATTCTACTGACGTAAAAAATAAAATCTAATTGGTTGTTGAAAGTGAATTAGCATTTTTTTAAGGACAGTTTTTTAAGTTTATTTTGACAGAGAGAATACAAGCAGAGGAGGGGCAGAGAGAGAGTACAGAAGACTAAAGGGGAAATAATTGAGTGGTTATAAATTTAAAAGTTAGAAAAAAATTGAAGGTGTATTTATGTAGTTTGAAGGTGTATTTATGCATTTCTCTCAATGTTATCTTGACAGGAATAACCAGAAGGGTGGGAAAAGGTTTTACCTGGAAATTTGTAAAAGATTACTTAAAGCCATGTCATTTATCTTCTGCAATTGAAAGTGAACTCTGGGGCTCCTGGGTGGTTCAGTCAGATAAGTTTCCAATTCTTGATTTCAATTCAAGTCATGATCTCACAGTTGTGAGAGGCCCGCATTGGGCTCTGTGCTGAACATGGAGACTACTTAGGATCGATCTCTCTCTCTCTCTCTCTCTCTCTCTCTCTCTCTCCCCCTCATTCTCACTCCCCACCACTCTCTCTGTCTCTGTCTCTCTCCCTCTCTTTCTCAAGAAAAGAAAGATAGTGAATTCGGGTGTAGAAACAATGTTCATCTAAGAATGGAGTTTACAGTAGAGTATTGTCACTCCTAAAGGTAACTAAGAGAAGTCTACCGTGTTGGCAGGCTGAAATGCTTTTTATGAAGATCACTGAAAATCGTACAGTGGATAAGTGGAAGGACTACATTCTAAGAGAGGTGATAAATGAATAGCAGAGAGTTAGGTTTTTGTTATGTGCAGATTTTTGAAACTGTGCTTACGTATAAGATTTTTCTCCAAGTAAAAATGTTAATGTTTACAGATCAACCAAGTAACTCATGATCAAGCAGTGGTACTACAGAATGCTCTTCAGATTATTCCTAATCCATCATCTGAGTGCATGCTTAGAAATGTGTCTATACGTCTTGCCCAACAAATATCTGCTGAGGTTAGTACCAGATTTTGAAAGCTCTAGGGTTTTGAATGGTTTATTTTTTTTTCAATATATGAAATTTATTGTCATATTGGTTTCCATACAACACCCAGGGCTCATCCCAAAAGGTGCTCTCCTCAATACCCATCACGCACCCTCCACTCCCTCCCACCCCCCATCAACCCTCAGTTTGTTCTCAGTTTTTAGGAGTCTCTTATGCTTTGGCTATCTCCCACTCTAACATCTTTTCTTTTTTTCTTCTCCTCCGCCGTGGGTTTCTGTTAAGTTTCTCAGGATCCATATAACAGTGAAACCATATGGTATCTGTCTTTCTCTGTATGGCTTATTTCACTTAGCATCACACTCTCCAGTTCCATCCACGTTACTACAAAGGGCCGTATTTCATTCTTTCTCATTACCAAGTAATACTCCATTGTGTATATAAACCACAGTTTCTTTATCCATTCATCAGTTGATGGACCTTTAGGCTCTTTCCATAATTTGGCTACTGTTGAGAGTGCTGCTATAAAAATTGGGGTAAAAGCGCCCCTATGCATCAGTACTTCTGTACTCCTTGGGTAAATTCTTAGCAGTGCTAACTGCTGGGTCATAGGGTAGGTCTATTTTTAATTTTTTGAGGAACCTCCACACTGTTTTCCAGAGTGGCTGCACCAATTTGCATTCCCACCAACAGTGCAAGAGGGTTCCCGTTTCTCCACATCCTCTCCAGCATCTATAGTCTCCTGATTTGTTCATTTTGGCCACTCTGACTGGCGTGAGGTGGTATCTGAGTGTGGTTTTGATTTGTATTTCCCTGATGAGGAGCGACGTTGAGCACCTTTTCATATGCCTGTTGGCCATCCGGATGTCTTCTTTAGAGAAGTGTCTATTCATGTTTTCTGCCCATTTCTTCACTGGATTATTTGTTTTTCAGGTGTGGAGTTTGGTGAATTCCTTATAGATTTTGGATACTAGCCCTTTGTCTGATACGTCATTTGCAAATATCTTTTCCCATTCCGTTGATTGCCTTTTAGTTTTGTTGGTTGTTTCCTTTGCTGTGCAGAAGCTTTTTATCTTCATAAGGTCCCAGTAGTTCATTTTTGCTTTTAATTCCCTTGCCTTTGAGGATGTGTCAAGTAAGAAATTGCTACGGCTGAGGTCAAAGAGGTCTTTTCCTGCTTTCTCCTCTAGGGTTTTGATGGTTTCCTGTCTCACATTCTCCATTTTGAGTTTATTTTTGTGAATGGTGTGAGAAAGTGGTCTAGTTTCAATCTTCTGCATGTTGCTGTCCAGTTCTCCCAGCACCATTTGTTAAAGAGACTGTCTTTTTTCCATTGGGTATTCCTTCCTGCTTTGTCAAAAATAAGTTGGCCATACGTTTGTGGGTCTAGTTCTGGGGTTTCTATTCTATTCCATTGGTCTATGTGTCTGTTTTTGTGCCAGTACCGTGCTGTCTTGATGACTACAGCTTTGTAGTAGAGGCTAAAGTCTGGGATTGTGATGCCTCCTGCTTTGGTCTTCTTCAAAATTATTTTGGCTATTTGGGGCCTTTTGTGTGGTTCCATATGAATTTTAGGATTGCTTGTCCTAGCTTCAAGAAAAATGCTGGTGCAATTTTGATTGGGATTGCATTGAATGTGTAGATAGCTTTGGGTAGTATTGACATTTTGACAATATTTATTATTCCAGTCCATGAGCACAGAATGCTTTTCCATTTCTTTATAACTCCTTCAGTTTCCTTCATAAATTTTCTATAGTTTTCAGCATACAGATCTTTTACATCTTTGGTTAGGTTTATTCCTAGGTATTTTATGCTTCTTGGTGCAATTGTGAATAGGATCAGTTTCTTTATTTGTCTTTCTGTTGCTTCATTATTAGTGTATAAGAATGTAACTGATTTCTGTACATTGATTTTGTATCCTGCAGCTTTCTAAATTCATGTATCAGTTCTAGCAGACTTTTGGTGGAGTCTGTCGGATTTTCTATGTATAATATCATGTCATCTGCAAAAAGTGAAAGCTTAACTTCATCTTTGCCAATTTTGATGCCTTTGATTTCCTTTTGTTTTCTGATTGGTGATGCTAGAACTTCCAACACTATGTTAAACAACAGCGATGAGAGTGGACATCCCTGTCGTGTTCCTGATCTCAGGGGAAAAGCTCTCAGTTTTTCCCCATTGAGGATGATGTTAGCTGTGGGCTTTTCATAAATGGCTTTTATGATCTTTAAGTATGTTCCTTCTATCCCGACTTTCTCGCGGGTTTTTATTAAGAAAGGTTGCTGGATTTTGTCAAAGTCCTTTTCTGCATCGATTGACAGGATCATATGGTTCTTCTCTTTTCTTTTATTAATGTGATGTATCATGTTGATTGATTTGCAAATATTGAACCAGCCCTGCATCCCAGGAATGAATCCCACTTGATCGTGGTGAATAATTATTTTTATATGCTGTTGAATTCGATTTGCTAGTACCTTACTGAGAATTTTTCCGTCCATATTCCTCAGGGATATTGGCCTGTAGTTCTCTTTTTTTACTGGGTCTCTGTCTGGTTTAGGAATCAAAGTAATGCTGGCTTCATAGAATGAGTCTGGAAGTTTTCCTTCCGTTTCTATTTTTTGGAATAGCTTCAGAAGGATAGGTATTATCTCTGCTTTAAACATCTGGTAGAACTCCCCTGGGAAGCCATCTGGTCCTGGACTCTTATTTGTTGGGAGATTTTTGATGACTTACTCAATTTCTTCACTGACCATGGGTCTGTTCAAGCTTTCTATTTCCTCCTAATTGAGTTTTGGAAGTGTGCGGGTGTTTACGAATTTGTCCACTTCTTCCAGGTTGTCCAGTTGTCATATAAGTTTTCATAGTATTTCCTGATAATTGCTGTGTTTCTGAGGGATTGGTTGTAATAATTCCATTAATATTCATGATTTTATCTATTTGGGTCCTCTCTCTTTTCTTTTTGAGTAGCCTGGCTAGAGGTTTATCAATTTTGTTTATTTTTTCAAAAAACCAACTCTTAGTTTCATTGATCTACTGTATAGATTTTTTAGATTCTGTATTATTTATTTCTGCTCTCATCTTTATTATTTCTCTTCTTCTGCTGGATTTGGGCTATCTTTGCTGTTCTGCTTCTATTTCTTTTAGGTGTGCTGTTAGATTTTGTATTTGGGATTTTTCTTGTTTCTTGAGATAGGGCTGGATTGCAGCGTGTTTTCCTCTCAGGACTGCCTTTGCTGCATCCCAAAGCGTTTGGATTGTTGTATTTTCATTTTCGTTTGTTTCCATATATTTTTTAATTTCTTCTCTAATTGCCTGGTTGACCCACTCATTCGTTAGTAGGGTGTTCTTTAACCTCCATGCTTTTGGAGGTTTTCCAGACTTTTTCCTGTGGTTAATTTCAAGCTTCATAGCATTGTGGTCTGAAAGTATGCATGGTATAATTTCAATTCTTGTAAACTTATGAAGGGCTGTTTTGTGACCCAGTATATGATCTATCTTGGAGAATGTTCCATGTGCACTCAAGAAGAAAGTATATTCTGTTGCTTTGGGATGCAGAGTTTTAAATGTATCTGTCAAGTCCATCTGATTCAATGTATCATTCAGGGCCCTTGTTTCTTTAATGACGGTGTGTCTAGATGATCTGTCCATTTCTGTAAGTGGAGTGTTAAAGTCCCCTGCAGTTACCACATTCTTATCAATAAGGTTGCTTATGTTTATGAGTAATTGTTTTATATACTTGGGGGCTCCCGTATTTGGCGCATAGACATTTATAATTGTTAGCTCTTCCTGATGGATAGACCCTATAATGATTATATAATGCCCTTCTTCATCTCTTGTTACATCCTTTAATTTAAAATCTCGTTTGTCTGATATAAGTATGGCTACTCCAGCTTTCTTTTGACTTCCAGTAGCATGATAAATAGTTCTCCATCCCCTCACTTTCAATCTGAAGGTGTCCTTAGGTCTAAAATGAGTCTCTTCTAGACAGCAAATAGATGGGTCTTGTTTTTTATCCATTCTGATACTCTGTGTCTTTTGGTTAGCACATTTAGTCCATGTACATTCAGTGTTATTATAGAAAGATATGGGTTTAGACTCATTGTGATGTCCATAGGTTTCATGCTTGTAGTGATGTCTCTGGTACTTTGTCTCACAGGATCCCCCTTAGGATCTCTTGTAGGGCTGGTTTAGTGGTGACGAATTCCTTCAGTTTTTGTTTGTTTGGGAAGACCTTTATCTCTCCTTCTATTCTAAATGACAGACTTGCTGGATAAAGGATTCTCAGCTGCATATTTTTTCTGTCATCACATTGAAGATTTCCTGCCATTCCTTTCTGGCCTGCCAACTTTCAGTAGAGAGATCCGTCATGAGTCTTATTGGTCTCCCTTTATATGTTAGAGCACACATATCCCTAGCTGTTTTTAGAATTTTCTCTCTATCCTTGTATTTTGCCAGTTTCACTATGATAGGTCGTGCAGAAGATCGATTCAAGTTACATCTGAAGGGAGTTCTTTGTGCCTCTTGGATTTCAATGCCTTTTTCCTTCCCCAGATCAGGGAAGTTCTCAGCTACTATTTCTTCAAGTACACCTTCAGCACCTTTCCCTCTCTCTTCCTCCTCTGGAATACCAATTATGCATAGATTATTTCTCTTTAGTGCATCACTTAGTTCTCTAATTTTCCCCTCATACTCCTGGATTTTTTTATCTCTCTTTTTCTCAGCTTCTTCTTTTTCCATAATTTTATCTTCCAGTTCACCTATTTTCTCCTCTGCCTCTTCAGTCCAAGCTGTGGTCATCTCCATTTTATTTTGCAGCTCATTAATGGCATTTTTTAGCTCCTCCTGGATGTTCCTTAGTCCCTTGATCTCTGTAACAATAGATTCTCTGCTGTCCTTTATACTGTTTTCAAGCCCAGCGATTACTTTCATGACTTATTCTAAATTCACTTTCTGTTATGTTGTTTAAATCGCTTTTAATCAGTTGGTTAGCTGTCGCTATTTCCTGGAGATTCTTTTGAGGGGAATTCTTTCGTTCGTCACTTTGGATAGTCCCTGGAGTGGTGCTGAACTGCAGGGCACTTCCCCTGTGCTGTCTTGAATAACTTGCATTGGTGGGCGCGGCTGCAGTCAGACCCGATGTCTGCCCCCAGCCCACCGCAGGGGCCCCAGTCAGACTGGTGTGTAACTTCTCTTCCCCTCTCCTAGGGGCAGGATTCACTGCAGTGTGGCATGGCCCTTCTGGGCTACTTGCACGCTGCCAGGCTTGTGGTGCTGGGGATCTGGCGTGTTAGCTGGGGTGGATCCGCAAGGTGCACAGGGATGGGAGGGGCAGGCTCAGCTCACTCTTCCTATGGAGGTCCACTTCGGGAGAGGCCCTGCGGCACCTGGAGGGAGTCAGACCTGCCGCCTGAAGGATGGATCCACAGAAGCACAGCATTCAGTGTTTGAGGTGCAAGCAAGTTCCCTGGCAGGAACTGGTTCCCTTTGGGATTTTGGCTGTGGGGTGGGCGAGGGAGACGGCACTGGTGGGCGAGCGCCTTTGTTCCCCACCAAGCTGAGCTCTGTCGTCCGGGGCTCAACAACTCTCCCTCCCGTTGTCCTCCAGCCTTCCCGCTCTCTGAGCAGAGCTGTTAACTTATAACCTTCCAGTTGTTAAGTCCCGCTTGCTGTCCAAACACACTCCGTCTGCCCCTCCGCTTTTGCCAGCCAGACTCGGGGGCTCTGCTTGGCCAGCGGGCTGCCCCTCCACCCCAGCTCCCTCCTGCCAGTCCAGGTAGCGCGCACCACCTCGCTGCCCTTCCTACCCTCTTCTGTGGGCCTCTCGTCTGGGCTTGGCTCCGGAGACTCTGTTCTGCTAGTCTTCTGGCGGTTTTGTGGGTTATTTAGGCAGGTGTAGGTGGAATCTAAGTGACCAGCAGGACGCGGTGAGCCCAGCGTCCTCCTACACCGCCATCTTCCCCCTTTGAATGGTTTATTTTTTATTATTCTTGACACAGTATCTACTTACTCATAAATAAATGAAGATTATCATAATTTAGGATTAAATACTGAGACTATAACCTCTTTTATTTTAGCGTAAGTTTCATGAAATTGTATTTAATGTTCTCTATTAATAATAGTACTTTAGAAAACACTTTGTAAAACTTTTAAACACGTTACTTGAGGTATAATTTTTATACTGTATGAACTAGGTCAAAATAAAGCATATGGTGAGCATATATGGTACAGTCAAGAAAATAGGCTTTTCATCAGCCCAGCAGTTTTCTACTCTGACCTACAGGGAATCGCTGCTCTGCTTTTTGTCATTATAGAGTAGTTCTCTGTTTTTTAAATTTTGCACAAATGCGGTCATATTGTGTAGTATTGTGAAAAGTAACCAAGTCACACATGCTTTGGTAGGCTTATTTTTCCTTATCCATGTACGCACATAGAAATTAATGGCTGGGTGATTTGGTTTTCCTGTGTTTAAAAATTCTTAAAAGTATGTAATGAGCCAGATTACATTTTAACCTAAGGCATACTTAGTCTGTAGCAGATAAACATGTTTTTGCTTCATCTGCATATATTTTATGACTTGAGGTGAAGAGGTAAAAAAATGGTACCAAGGCTACTTTTAGACACTAGGTAGTGTGTAGCATATTTGTGTTATTTACAGTCATTTATACTACTACTTGCACAAAGAGAAATATTTTGTTTTCTGATTATTTCACTTCATATTTTGTCAGCATTTTTAAGTATTCATTTTCTTTCAGGCTTCAAGGTATATGCCTGATACTTGTGTAATTAGAGCTATACAAAAGATCATCTGGGCATCAGGATGTGGGGCCTTAGAGCTGGTATTTAGCCCAAATGAAGAAATCACAAAAATGTATGAGATGGTAAGAATGATTACAAAACTGTGTTTCTTTTATGTTAATTGTGCACATAACTAAATTTTCATCATCTCTGACATCTTTAAGACCAAGTCATTTGTACCTTAATAGTTTAAGCTTATTGCTATAATTAATGTAACAATATATAATTTTATCTTGAAAGGAAAACACTTCAGTGTATCTTAAATTAATGAGTAATTCTTGATTCCCTAACTTTACAGACATCCAGTGCAAGCAGTGAGCCAGAACTGGAGGATGAACAGGTTTGCTGTGAAGCATTGGAAGTGATGACATTATGTTTTGCTCTAATTCCAACAGCCTTGGATGCACTTAGTAAAGAAAAAGCCTGGCAGACATTTATCATTGACTTATTGTTGCACTGTCCCAGCAAGTAAGTGATTTTTTTTTTTTCTCTAAAAGAAAGCTGACCTTATTCTTTTAAACAGAAATGAATTAGTTTTTATCATAATTTATCAGAAGTTAAATAAGGAAACTTTGGTTGTTTACTTAGCACTTTTATGTATAGGAAACATTTATTTCACGTTTCACTTAACCCAGGTGGACAGTTCAGTGACCTTTAGGCTTTTAAATAAAGTGTTGTGCAATTATCACCACTATCTGTTAAATTTTTTATCCCCCTAACAATTTGTTTTTAACTGATGATTCCCATTTTCCAAACCTCTATCTCCTGGTTACTTCTGATCTACATACTGTCTCTGTGAACTTGCATCTTTTAAGTATCTCTCACATAACAGGAATCACAAAGTATTAGTCCTTTTGTGCTTGTATTGTTTCAATTAGCACGATGTTCTCAAAGTTCATCCATGTTGGAGCATGTTGCAGAATTTCCTTTTTAAAGCTGAATAATCCATTGTCTGTATATATGCCATGTTTTTACTTATACATTCATCAGTTGATGGATAATTGGGTTGTTTCTACCCATGGCTATTATAAATCAATAATGCTACTATGCTAATTGCTATGAACCTGGATATCTGTTGGGGTACACATGCTCAGTTCTTTTAAAAATGTACCTGAGAAATAGTTATGCTAGGTGAAATGGTAATTCTATGTTAAGCTTCTTGAGGGTACACAAAACTGAATTCCACAATGGTGCACTATTTTATATTGCCACCAGCAATGTACAGAGATTCCAGTTTCTCCATACCCTCTCCCATGCTTGTTATTAGTTAACTTTTTCAGAATAGTAGCCCTTCCTGTGGATGAGACAACATGGCATTTTATCATGGTTTAGATTATTTCTGTAGCAAAGTTGAGATTTTTTCATGTGCCTATGGTGTATCTAGTGTGGAGAAATACACTCATTTTTAAATTGGATTGTTCAGGGATGCCTAAGTGGCTCACTGTTAAGCATCCAACTTTGGTTCAGGTCATGATCTCACATTCCGTGACTTCGAGCCCCATGTCAGTCTCTGTACTGACAGCCCAGAGCCTGGAACCTGCTTCAGATGCTGTGTAACCTACCCCTCCCTTGCTCACGCATGTGCACTCTCTCATGAGCTCTCTCAAAAAAAATAGTAACATTAAAATTGTTTAAATAAATAAATAATTTGGGTTGTTAATGTGAATTTTACATAGGTTCTCCCCATTCAGCTATAAGTACAGTTGGAATCTTGAGCAAGATTACATGAAATCTATAGATCACTTTGAGTAGTATTAGTATCTTAGTAATATGAAGTCTTTCAGTACATCAACACATGTTGTATTTTATTTAGATCTTCCATTTTTTTCAACATCTCCTTGTACCTTCTTAGTTACGTTTATTTATTCCTGAGTGTTTTATCCTTTTTGCTGTTTTTGTGGGTAGTACTGTTTTCTTAACTAATTTCTTGTTGTCTCTGGATATTCATTGCTTAGTGTATAGAAATGCAGGTAACTTACATATTGACTTCATAGTTTACAGTTTTGCTGAATTCAGTTTCTTGATGAATTCTTCAGGATTGTATTAATATATAACATTGTGTCATTTACAAATGGAAATAGTTTCACTTCCTCCTTCCCAATTTTGGTATGTTTCATTTTCCTTTTCTTTGCATATTTTGAATAGAAGTGGTGATAATGACATCCTTGTGTTGTCCTGATACAGAAAGATTTTAGTCTTTAGTCACTGGTTAGGAGGTTAACTCAAAGATTTTTGTGTATGATCTTCATCCTTTTGAGAAGTTTCCTTTTTATTCCTTGGTCGTTAAATGAATTTATCATAAAAAGGTTGGAATTCAGTGAGGTTTTTTTTTCTGAATCCATTGAAATGGTAACAGGATTTTTCTCTTTATTTTATTTATGTGATGTATTAAAAAAAATACTGATTTATGTATTAAATCTCTTGCATTACTGGAGTAAATCTCACTTGATCATTACATAGAATATTTTTAATACACTTACGAATTTGTTACTAATTTGTTGAGGATTTTATTTTTATTATGGTACAAATATATAACATTAAATTTTCTAAAGACCATATAGCTAATTAATATTAAATATATTTATAGTATTGCATAATAGAGCTCTAGAATTTTTTCATCTTGCAATAGTGAAACATCATACCCACTAAATGCTAATATGTCCCCCAGCACATCACCACTACTCTGCTTTGGCAACACCTTTTTACTTTCTGTTTCGGTGATTTTTTACTACTTTAGATACTTTGTGTGATTGGAATCATGTGGTGTTTGTCTTTATGTCAATGGATTATTTGTTTAGTGTGTTATCCTGGAGGTTTTTCCATGTCAAACCACTTGACAGGATTTCCCTCCTTTTTCAGGCTACATAAAATTGCACTGTATGTATTGTCACATATTTTTTATTCATTCGTCTGTTGATAAACATTTCTGTTGCTTCTGTCTCTTGGCTATGGTTAACAATTCTGTGATGAATTTGAATGTGCAAACATCTCTTCAGAGCCTACTGTTTGAATTATTCTGCCTGTATCCAGAAGTAGGATTACTGGGTTATAGTTAATTCCCTTTTTTTAATGTTTACTTATTTATTTTTGAGAGAGAGAGGGAGCAGGAAGCGTCCACACAGGGGAGGAGAGAGAGAGAGGGAGACAGAATCCAAAGTAGTCCGTGTAGAGCCCAACGCAGGGCTCGAATTCACAGACTGTGAGATCATGACCTGAAACATCAGACACTTTACTGCCAGTTAATTCTGTTTTTAATATTTTGAGGAATCTCAATACCGTTTTCGTAGTGAGAGCGGCTTTTTACATTTCCACCAACATGGTGCAATTGTTCCAATTATTTCACAAGCTGTATGACACCTCTTATTTTGATAGTGGTCATCCTAATGGGTGCAGAGTGACATTTTGTTGTGTTTTGATTGACATTTCACTTTTGAGTTTCTTCTCATATGCTAGTTGGCCTTTCTGGGAATATTTATATATTTATATTCTTATGGGGTTATTTAGGGTCTTGGTATATCTTTGTTGGGCTTTGTTATCAAGGTGATTTTCATGTTAAGGAGTAATTAGGAAGTCTCTCCCTTTAAATTATTCACTAAAAATTATTGATTTGTTACATTTCTTCTTTAGTATAATTCACCAGTGAATTTTTCTATTCCTTGGCTTCTTTTGTTGTTGTTGTTGGGGGATGTTTTTTGATAACTGTTTGGATTCCCTTCCTTGTTACAGATCTATTCATTGGTTTCGAATCTAATTTACTGTTCTTCTACTACTTTTTTCATGTTGGGAACGTAGGTTAATCATTGGAGTAGGTCTTCCTTTCTTAGTATGTATTTGCTGCTGAGCACACTGCTTTTGCTATACCCTAAAAAATGTTGATGAAGTATATTTTGTTTGTGTTTTAAATGAATAGTTTTTAAATAGCTTAATTTTTTCTTCCTTGACCCATGTGTTACTTAGAATTATGTAGTTTCATCTCTCTATTAAGCATATGTTAGGGTTTTCTAGCCATCTCTCTGTTAATTGATTTTTAATTCCATTGTGATCTGAAAACATACTTTGTATGATCATTCTTTTAAATATTTTAAGATATGTTTTATATCCCAGAAATTTCTATCCTATTGATAGAAAATTCTATCAGTGTCAATCTGAGATGAATATACATTCTGCTTTCATTAGAGGAAGTACTTTCTAGATGTTCATTATATACAGTTAATTGGTGGTGCTCTTCAGTTCAGCTGTGTCATTATTCATTTTCTGACTGATGGATCCGTCGGTTACTGGTAGTGGGGTACTGAAGTCTCCAACTGTAATAGTGAGCACTTCTATCTCTCCCTGAATTTTTATCAACTTCTACCTCATGTATTTTGTGCTATTGATAGTTGCATAAATAGTGTTCTGATAACTTTCCTTGCTCTGTAGTCTGCTCTGTTTGAAATTATAATTTTGTCTGAATTATCACTTCTCCAGCTTTCTTACTGAGTAGTATAGAATGTCTTCTCCAGCACTTTAATTTTAATCCGTGTTTTTAATAGGGGTTTCTTTCAGTAATATATACTAGTCTGTAATGTGCTAAAGTATGTATTTTTGTGTATTTAGACCTTTTAATTTTAAAGTGATTATTGGTGTCTTTTGAATATTATCTACCATATCTCTACTCATTTTCCATATTATTGATTCTTTCATGTTTTATGCCTTTTTATATCTTTCACTTAAATATATATAACTATGTAACTTGTTACTACATTTCATGTACAGAGTTTACCTGTACTAATGTTTGTTTTCTAAAATTTGCAAATTGGTCACAAGTGCTAAGATTAATATTGGAAAAGATTGGTATTAAGGTTTTTTTTGATGCATTATAATTTTAAAGAAAAATTTTCTTCAGAAAACAAAATCAATTGTTTAATATTGTATACTGACCTATTTTTATTTTTAAAAATTTTCCCAGCTTTACTGAGGTGTACCTGATAAATAAAAGTTATGTGTATGTACAGCATATACTGTGAATTTCTTAAATATGTAAATTGTGGCATGGTTACTGAAATCAAGGTAACTAATACATCCTTTGCTTCACACAGTTCATTTATTTATTTTTTCTATTTTTTGCAAATTTGCAAACTTGAGATCATCTGTTAGCAAATTTTAAGCACTAAATATAGTTACCAAATTGTACTTTATTTCTACAAAACTTGTCAAAATTCTGAATAATCAAAATTTTGTGCCCTTTAACCAAGATTTTCCTAAATACCATTCTACTCTCTCCTTTTAAAAATGTGAGATTTTTCTTTTTTTTTGAGATTGAATTCTGCCATTAATCAGTTTGTTTTTTTTTTTTTTTTTTTTTTAATATATGAAATTTACTGTCAAATTGGTTTCCATACAACACCCAGTGCTCATCCCAAAAGGTGCCCTCCTCAATACCCATCACCCACCCTGCCCTCCCTCCCACCCTGCCCTCCCTCCCACCCCCCATCAACCCTCAGTTTGTTCTCAGTTTTTAACAGTCTCTAATGCTTTGGCTCTCTCCCACTCTAACCTCTTTTTTTTTTTTTTTTTTCCTTCCCCTCCCCCATGGGTTTCTGTTATGTTTCTCAGGTTCCACATAAGAGTGAAACCATATGGTATCTGTCTTTCTCTGTATGGCTTATTTCACTTAGCATCACACTCTCCAGTTCCATCCATGTTGCTACAAAAGGCCATATTTCATTTTTTCTCATTGCCACGTAGTATTCCATTGTGTATATAAACCACAATTTCTTTATCCATTCATCAGTTGATGGACATTTAGGCTCTTTCCATAATTTGGCTGTTGTTGAGAGTGCCGCTATAAACATTGGGGTACAGGTGCCCCTATGCATCAGTACTCCTGTATCCCTTGGATAAATTCCTAGCAGTGCTATTGCTGGGTCATAGGGTAGGTCTATTTTTAATTTTCTGAGGAACCTCCACACTGCTTTCCAGAGCGGCTGCACCAATTTGCATTCCCACCAACAGTGCAAGAGGGTTCCTGTTTCTCCACATCCTCTCCAGCATTTATAGTCTCCTGATTTCTTCATTTTGGCCACTCTGACTGGCGTGAGGTGGTATCTGAGTGTGGTTTTGATTTGTATTTCCCTGATAAGGAGCGACGTTGAACATCTTTTCATGTGCCTGTTGGCCATCCGGATGTCTTCTTTAGAGAAGTGTCTATTCATGTTTTCTGCCCATTTCTTCACTGGGTTATTTGTTTTTCGGGTGTGGAGTTTGATGAGCTCTTTATAGATTCTGGATACTAGCCCTTTGTCCGATGTGTCATTTGCAAATATCTTTTCCCATTCCGTTGGTTGCCTTTTAGTTTTGTTGGTTGTTTCCTTTGCTGTGCAGAAGCTTTTTATCTTCATAAGGTCCCAGTAATTCACTTTTGCTTTTAATTCCCTTGCCTTTGGGGATGTGCTGAATAAGAGATTGCTACGGCTGAGGTCAGAGAGATCTTTTCCTGCTTTCTCCTCTAAGGTTTTGATGGTTTCCTGTCTCACATTCAGGTCCTTTATCCATTTTGAGTTTATTTTTGTGAATGGTGTGAGAAAGTGGTCTAGTTTCAACCTTCTGCATGTTGCTGTCCAGTTCTCCCAGCACCATTTGTTAAAGAGACTGTCTTTTTTCCATTGGATGTTCTTTCCTGCTTTGTCAAAGATGAGTTGGCCATACGTTTGTGGGTCTAGTTCTGGGGTTTCTATTCTATTCCATTGGTCTATGTGTCTGTTTTTATGCCAATACCATGCTGTCTTGATGATGACAGCTTTGTAGTAGAGGCTAAAGTCTGGGATTGTGATGCCTCCTGCTTTGGTCTTCTTCTTCAAAATTACTTTGGCTATTCGGGGCCTTTTGTGGTTCCATATGAATTTTAGGATTGCTTGTTCTAGTTTCGAGAAGAATGCTGGTGCAATTTTGATTGGGATTGCATTGAATGTGTAGATAGCTTTGGGTAGTATTGACATTTTGACAATATTTATTCTTCCAATCCATGAGCAGGGAATGTCTTTCCATTTCTTTATATCTTCTTCAATTACCTGCATAAGCTTTCTATAGTTTTCAGCATACAGATCTTTTCCATCTTTGGTTAGATTTATTCCTAGGTATTTTATGCTTCTTGGTGCAATTGTGAATGGGATCAGTTTCTTCATTTGTCTTTCTGTTGCTTCATTGTTAGTGTATAAGAATGCAACTGATTTCTGCACACTGATTTTGTATCCTGCAACTTTGCTGAATTCATGTATCAGTTCTAGCAGACTTTTGGTGGAGTCTATCGGCTTTTCCATGTATAATATCATGTCATCTGCAAAAAGCGAAAGCTTGACTTCATCTTTGCCAATTTTGATGCCTTTGATTTCCTTTTGTTGTCTGATTGCTGATGCTAGAACTTCCAGCACTATATTAAACAGCAGCGGTGACAGTGGGCATCCCTGTCGTGTTCCTGATCTCAGGGAAAAAGCTCTCAGTTTTTCCCCATTGAGGATGATGTTAGCTGTGGGCTTTTCATAAATGGCCTTTATGATCTTTAAGTATGTTCCTTCTATCCCGACTTTCTCAAGGGTTTTTATTAAGAAAGGGTGCTGGATTTTGTCAAAGTCCTTTTCTGCATCGATTGACAGGATCATATGGTTCTTCTCTTTTTTTTTGTTAATGTGATGTATCACGTTGATCGATTTGCGAATGTTGAACCAGCCCTGCATCCCAGGAATGAATCCCAAAAAATGTGAGATTTTTCAATTCCATATTTATGTGAGATTGTGCATGCATACTTGTCTTTTGTAGGTCTGGCTTGTTTCATTTGGCCTCTTGCCCTCCTGGTTCACCCATGTTGTCACAAATGAAGAATTCACTTCTCTCGAACAGCTGAGCTGTTCTCCACTGTACATACATATCATGTTTTCTTTGTCTAGCCATCTATAATAAACACTTAGGACTGAATTGGAGAGTAGATCTTAAAGATTAATTTCACTCAGTTGGATATATATGCAGAAATTGGACTGCTGGATGATATGGTAGTTTTATTTTTAGTTTCTCTTAAGGAATCCATAATAGATTTACAGATTTACATTTCACCAACATTGTGCAGTGTGTTCTTTTTTTAATCCACATCCTTGCAAACACTGGTTATCTCTTGCCTTTTTGAAAATAGGTCTAATGGGTCTAAGGTGATACCTATCTTGGTTTTAATTTTATTTCCTGATGAGTCACAATGTTCTTGTTACATATCTATCAGCCTTTATATATTGTCTTTGAAAAATGTGTCCGTTAATGTCTTTTGCCCATTTGAGGGATTTTATTTTTTTTTATGTTAAGCTGCATAAGTTCCATACATTTTGGATAAAAACTTCTTACCAGAATCATGGTTTCCAAATAGATTCTTTCATTCTATAGGTTGCCTTTTCAATCTGTTGTTTCCTTTGCTTTGCTGAGGCTTTTTAAAAAGTTTGATGCAACCCTGTATCTATTTTTGTGTTTTGCTGTACTTTTGGTGTCATATCCAACAATGTATGATACCTCTATCTTTGTTCTTAATTGGGATTGCTTTGATTATTAGGGGTATTTTGTGGCACCATATGAATATAGGATTGTTTTTCTGTTTCTGTAAGCATGCGATTAGTATTTTGACAGGGATTATATTGAAGTAGATTTTTGTTCGAATGAACATTATAACCATATTAATACTTCTGATCCATAGATATGGGATGTCTGTCTGTAATTTCCTTCATCAGTTTTAAAATTTTCAGTTTACAAACCCTACACCTCTTTAAGTTTATTGTAAGCATCTTATTTTGTTCATATTAGTAACAAGCTTGCTTTCTTAGTATCTTTTTTTTAATCCTTGTTTGTTTATAGAAATAAAACTTTTTTATGTTTTGATTTTGTATTCCACAACTTTAGTTCCAACAGATATTTTTTGTTATTGAGTAAAGTTTCCTACATATATTTTCATTTTTCTATAGTCAGTTTTACTCTTCTGGATCCATTTTATGTTTTGTCTAATTGCTCTAGAAAGAATTTTTACTTCTGTGATAATAGAAGTGGTGAGAGTGGGTATCCCTTGCGTTATACTGTATGTTAGAAAGCTTTTCGGGTTTCCACCATTGATTATGATGTTAACTATTGGCTTTCACATTAATTGTATTGAGGTAAGTTCCTTCTATTTCTTTTTAAATTTTAATCACAGATGAATATTTAACTTTTACTAAATGCTTTTCTGCATGTATTGAGCTGATCGTTCTGTTACTACTACATTTTGTTAATGTGACATATCACTGACTGATTTATATATATTGAGTTATCCTTGCATTCCAGAGATAATTTCCACAAGGTCATGATGTAACCCTTTTTATGTGCTGTTAAATTTGGTTTGTATAATAGTTCTGGTGATTTTTATCAGGGATATTGGCCTGTAGTTTTCTTAAAGTGTTTTTAGCTAGCTTTGATATATATAGAGATGATGCTATCCTCATAAAAGAAGTTTGGAGCTGTACTCACTTACTCTGTGTTTTTGGAAAACTTTAAAAGAATAGGATTAATTGCCTGTCAGTGGTAGAGCCATGAATTACCCATGAAACTCTCTGTATTGGTTGGGAGTTTTTAATTGTTAATTCATGCTTCTTAATTTGTTTCGGTTTGTTCGTTGTTTCTCTTTCATGATTCAGATTTGGTAGATTGTATATTTCTAGGAAATTACCAGGTCTTTTTAGATTTTTGTTAGTATTTGATTGTAACACTACAATAACATTTTTTCATAATTCATTATCCGTTTTATTCCTGAGACATACATTACAGTGTTTCCCCTTTCATTTTCGGATTTTATTTAAGTTTTCTATTTTTCTTAGTATAGGTAAGGGTTTCTCAATTTGAAACTTCCTTTTGAGATTGCTTTTCCTGCCTTCCACAAGTTTTGGTATGTTCTGCTTTCATTTTCTCAAGATATTTTTTAAATTCCGTTTTTGTTACATCTTTTATTTGTATCTTAGAGAGCAGGAGAGAAGGCGGGTGGAAATAGAATCTGAAGCAGGCTTTCCACTCAGCATGGAGCCTAACACAGGGCTCCATCTCAGACCTGGGATCATCACCTGAGCCAAAATCAAGAGTCAGACACTCAACTAACTGAGCCATCCAGGCGCCCCATAAGTTCCCTCATTTTGATTCTCTTACTTAACGCTTGCTCAGAAGCATGGATGAAAAGTTCTGAATATATCTAGTTAGGTCTATTTAGTCTATAGTGTTGTTCAGTTCTGCTGTTTTCTTACTAGTTTTCTGGCTGAGTAATCTATTCTTAAGAATGGAGTATATCAAGTTTCTTTGTATTATCGTATTGCAATATTTGTACCTTCAAATCTGTATTTGTTTTATATTTAGATGCTTTGATGTTGGTGTTGAACATCCAGTTGAATTGACTCTTTATCATTACTTAATATCCTTCCTTGTTTTTAGTGAGAGTTTTTGACTTAACGTTGTTTTGTCTACCCTGTTCTCTTTCGGTTACCATTAGCATGGAATAATCTTTATTCTTTTCTTCAGCGTCAGCCAGTGTCACTTTATTGTAGGCAGCAGATGGTGAGATCTTGGTTTTTTTTCTAATCCATTATCTATTCAGGGTGGAGGTTTTTTGTTTTGTTTTTGATTAGCAAATTTAGGCCATTTACATTTAAACTAATAGATATAATAGTTTGTTAATAGATACAAACTTACTCTTGCCATTTTCTTAATTGTTGACTATTCCCTCCATCTTTGCTATTCTATTTTATGATTTGATTTTTTTGTGTAATGATACACTTTGATTCATTTTTCTCAAGTATGGCTTGCACTTACGACCTGAGCTGAGAACAAGATTCAGCGCTTAACTGACAGAGCCACCCCAGCATCCTTGATTTTTTTCAATATAGTATCTGTTGTTTTTGACATAAAGTTGTATCTCCTTGTGGGTTTGATTTGCATGTCCCTAATGGTGAGCATTTGTTCATGTGCTAATTAGCTCTAGTCAGGTATCTCTCTTAGAGATACGTCTATTCGTGTCTTTTGGCCATTTTTATTCACAGTTTACATCTTTTTATTGTGTGTCCATTAACAAATTATAACTACAGTGAGTTTAAAACTTTAGCCTTTACAGCTGTTAGAGATAGTAGTGATTCATATACCACCATAATGGTGGGTGAATGAATGATGAATGAATGAATGAATGAATGAACAAGTGAATGAATGAGTGAATTTGACTATATTTATCTTTACCAGTTTTATACTTTTATATATATTTTTATGTTACTGATTAACATTCTTTCAACATGAAGAACTTCCTTTAGCATTTCTTATAAGGCAGATCTTGTGGTAATGCATTATCTTACCTTTGTTTGCTTCAGATGCATTTATATTTTATTCATTTCTGATGGACAGTTTTCCCAAGTATAGCATGCTTGGTTAACATTTTTTTTCCTTTTAACACTTTGAATATTTCTCTCTTGTTCTACTGGTTTGTCAAGTTCTGCTGACAAATCCTCTTACAGTCTTAATGGAGGATTCTTTTCCTTTGAAGAGAGTCACTTTTCTTGCTATCGAAATTCCTTCTTTGTCTTTAACTTTTGATAATTGGATTGTAACACGTGTGTCTTGGTAAAGTCTTTATATTGGTTTGCATTTGGGATCTTTTGAATTTTATAAATTTCATAATCTGTATCCCTCCCACAATTTGGAAGTTCTATCTCAAAATAAGCCCATTTGTTTCTTCTCCTTCGGTGACTCCCAACATGTATTTATTGGTGTTTCTTGATGTTACAAGACTTTTTATTACTATTTTTCTTTTTCTCTCTTTTTTTCCTCCACTAACTGGACAATTACAAATGATATCTCTTAGTATTCACATATTCCTTCTTCTATTTTATTTCTGCTGGTGAAGGACTCTGATGAATTTTTTCATTTTATTCATTGTATTGTTCGGCTGCAGAATTTCCCTTTTCTTTTCATATATTTCTGTTTTCTGTCTTCATATATTCATGTATTGTGTTCTTGGGTTCATTGAGTTGTGTATATTCTCTTGTACTCATTAATCTTTTTTAAACAATTATTTTGAATTCTTTGTGAGGCAGTTTGTAGTTTTCGTTTCTGTGGAGTCAGTTACTTAAAGATTATTTTATTCATTGCTGGTGTCTTGCTTCCTTGATTCTCCATATTTTAGTAGCTCTTAGTTGTGTGCATATTTGAGGGAGCAGTCACCTCTTCCAGACAGAAAGATCTTTACCTGTGTGTTAATATATTGGTGCTGGATGATGGGATGTGCAAGCTCCCGCTTCATGAGAGTATGGCAATTCTGAGAAGTTAAGGTCAGGGTTGAGAAGGATACAGGCCCTATTCTGTATAACCAAGGCCATAGATATTAATTGTCAAAAGCAGAAATTTTAAGTCACTGGAGAAGTAGAGAGCATGGCTGCAGCAGTGACAAGGTTATCTGGGTTCCTCCTGTTTTCATTTTCCTCCATGAGAGAAAATTGCAACTGAGTAGATCTCTCTTTGCTTTGAGTTACATTTTCCTCAGGGATGGGGTAATTAATGTACACTTTTCTATGTGGCCATTCTCAGTTTTTGTGCCCTGATTTTTATGTGCTGCAGCCTCATTCAACTCTGAATCTGTCCCAGGGATATTTTTGTGGATGCGTAGTGGTTTATTAAATTAATTGTTTTTGTTGGAGGGACAAGCATGGAAACCTCCTATCGATAATCTGGCTAATGTGGGTTCACTGATCTGGTTTTAATTCAGCATTTGATCTGATTCTGTTCTTCCCCATCTTATCACTTATACTCCCTTAATTACTTTTTAATGTGGTTACTCTTGAATCTGCAAGAACACTGCAGGTTCAAGAATGAGCCAAATTCCTTATAACATAGAGTTTCCAAATCGCCTTCTTTTCTTTGTAACATTGCTGTCATTCATTTCATATGTCCATAAGCTGTACTCAACAAGTTACTGTCCCCATTATTATTTTGAATAGACTATTATCTGTTAATAGTAAGAAAAGTAAGATTTTCCCCCTTAATATAGTACTTCTCTAAAACTCTGTATTTCTTTGTATAGATTTAAGTTTCAGACCTGTATCATTTTCCTTTCTTCTGAAATATTTCTTTTAACGTTTTGTAGGATAAGTCTACTGACAATTTCCTTACACTTTGTTTGAGAAAGTGGTTTTTTTTTTAATTGTTTTTTGTTTTTTGTCTTTCATGTTTTAATGACAGTTTTGCTGTGTACAGATTTCTAAGTTGATGGGTTTTTCCTTTCAATACTTTAAATATTTCACTCTATTTTCTTCTTGCTTTCATGGTTACTGAAGAGATGTCAAAAGTAATCATTATTGCTCCTCTGTATAGGTAAGGATTTTTAATCTCACTTCTTTCAAGATTTCCACTTTTTCTTTGGTTTTCTGGACACATAAAAAATGCCTATGTGTACATGTTTTGGTATTATCTTTCATGGTGGCCTCAGTTTTCTTGATCACTGATTTAGAGTATCGTTGATTTTGGACAATTCTCCATTGCTATTGCTTAAAATAATTTCCTTGTTTTGTTTCTTTGTTATATACCCATTATCCATATGTTTTACTTTCTGTAGTTGTCTCACAATTCTTGGTATTCTGTTTCATCATCTTTTGCCCTTTGCATTTCCATTTTCAGAGTTTCTATTGCCATTTTTTCAACTTCACCAGCTATTTTCTTCAGTTGTGTAATCTTTTGATTACACCACAGGCATTCCTTTCTGTTACAGTGACTTATATATATAATTAGCATTTATTTGGTTGTTTCCTAAAATTGCCACTGTTGTGTCTACATCACCCCCATGTTCATACATGTTCTTTGTTTTACCTGTTAGATCCCTTGGTTTATTAATTATACATTTTCAAATTCCAAGTCTGGTATATTTGCTCTGTTTCTTCAAAATTTGTTTTTTACTTTTCTTTTAGTGTCTTTTATATTTTGCTGAAAGCTGAACTTGACATTATTAGGTAAATAGACCTTATTGAGGAGGAACTTGGCTGTGTTTATTGTCTGTTATAGATACTAGTCGTAGAGGCTAAAATTTCCTGTGGTATCCTTGTTTTTTCCTGTGTTGCGTTACATTTCTCTAGAGACATTTTCTTTAATAAGATCTGAGAAGTTTAGTTTTTTCCAGTGAATTCCATGTTATTATAAGGGCTGCCTATCGATATGAGTTAGAGGAAGTTACCATATAGTTTCATCTTTACATTACAAACTCTGAGGTTTTGCTTATCTGTGTACAGCTCAATTTCTTCCTCATATTTGAAATACAGTTTTGTCAGACGTAGTATTTCTGCTTGGTAGGTTTTTTTTTTTTCTTTCAGCGCTTGGAGTTTTTTGGACCATAGCCTTCTTGATGAGAAACCCACTGATAATTTTGATGAGAATCCTGTGTGCCTGATTTGTTGCTTCTCTTGCTGCTCTCAAGATTCTTCTTTTGTTTGGCTTTTGATAATTCAGATATATTACACGTGTATATGTGGGTCTGTTGGATTCATTTAGGTTCTTAAACTGCATGTCCACTTCACTCCTCAAATTGAGGAAATCTTTCAGTCTTTTTCGAATAATCTCTGCTGCTTTCTGTCTCTTTTCCTCCACTTGGACTCTTTGTTCACTTTCAGTTATTCTTTCTGCTTCTGACACAATCATTACAATTGTTCTATCTTCACATTTGATGATTTCTTTAATCTACCTATTAAATCTACTTACTCAAATATTTCTAAAATGGATTTTTCATTTAAGGTATTATACTTTCCAGCTGCATAATTTTTTAGGGGATTTCTTTTTTATGTTTTCTGCCTCTTCATTGTTTTGTTTTTAATTTTATACATACCTCCTTTCTTGATGTTCTCATTCTTTTCATTCTTTGAGCATCCTTAAAACAGTTTTTTTGGTTTTGTTTTTTTTTTCTTGAAGTCAGTATCTGATTGTTTTCAGGGACATCTTTGTTGACTTGTGGTTTTTTTTTCTTGACTGGACTATAGTTTCCTGGCAATTTATGCATTGTATGTTCTTTGATGAAACCTGGACATTAGAAATATACAGTGTTGTATTTCTGAAAATCAGATTTTCCCTTTCCCACAGTTTTGCTGGTGTTTGATGTTGTCATTGCTGTTATTATTGTACGCAGTCTCTGCTCTCATAATCAACCTGGGGTGTAAACTGTACGTTTTCATAGGTATTTTCTGAACCTTTTCCCTTCCTTGAGCACATATAGTGACTTTTCTAAATTCCCCCATATATGTGTTTGCTATTGAATGTCCTAATCCTGAAATGTGAGAAGAGAAGAGAAGAGAAGAGAAGAGAAGAGAAGAGAAGAGAAGAGAAGAGAAGAGAAGAGAAGAGAAGAGAAGAATAAGAGAAGAGAAGAATAAGAGAAGAGAAGAATAAGAGAAGAGAAGAATAAGAGAAGAGAAGAATAAGAGAAGAGAAAAATAAGAAAAGAGAAGAACCAGAATCATAAGAGAAGAATCAGAAAAGTTAGTCACAAAATCCATCTGCCCTTTTTAATGCTATGGAAGTGCTAAGCCAGAGCAGAGTGGTTTCCCCAGTGGGAGTGAGAGTTGAATAATGACTTCCCGCCTCTATATTTACACTGTATTACCAGGAGCAGCAACCAAAAATCAAAACACGTATCTCTGATATTTGGAGGACATAGTGCCTAACTGACCATTCTGACTCACATGTGTTGCTGCTAGAATATTTGCTTTTGTTACATGACACAACTTTTGCTTGGAGATGGAATCTTGGAACTCTATTCAGCTATCTTCCAAAATTATCTTTTACTTTTAATTATGTGTCTTTGTATCTAAAGTGAGCCTCATGTAGATAACATAAGTGATTCTTTTTTAAGTCATTTTGGCAATCTTTGCCTTTTAACGGGAGAGTGTAATCTCTTTAAATTTAAAGTAAATGAATGACAGGCACCTCTCTGGCTCATTTGGTATAACATGCAGTGTATGAGTCTTGATCTCAAATTTGTGGATTTGAGCCACAAATGTTGAGTGTAGACATCACTTAAAAATAAAATCTTTTTAAAAAGTAAATAAATAATGACTTAATAGTCATTGATTTATCTTTTATAGGCTCTAAGTTGTTATCCCAAGAATATCAGTTAATACCCTAAACTTAAACAGTCCTAGTTTGAATAAGAACAGTGTGTTTGAAAAATGCCAAGTTAGTTTTACTAACATATAAATACCGTTGTCTCCACTTTAGTCCTTTTCCTTTGTATATTTATTGTTGAAGATTACATCTCTAAACACTAGTGTGACCATTCACATAGATGTAAAATTGTTTCTTACATTTGCCTTTTAAATCTCATAGTAAGGGGAGGCTGGGTGGCTCAGTCGGCTGAGGGCCTGACTTTTGACTTAAGCTCAGGTCATGATCTCATCATGTTCATGGGTCTGAGCCCTACATCTGCCTCTGCTCTGACAGCATGGAGCCTACTTAGGATTCTCTCTCTGTCTCTGTCCCTCCCCCCTGTTTGTGTGCTTGCTCATGCTTTCCTTCTCAAAATAAATAAATAAACTTCAAAATCCATGAGTATCATAGTAAGAGAGGCTACATGCTCAGAGCAGTGCTGATTTTTGTATTTCAAATATAGTTAACCGTTACCACTGTTGTTTACAGAATATGGCTTCATATAACTGGTTAGTGTGTTTTCATTTCGTTTGTAGGATGCCCTTTTAGGACAGCTCTTCATCACATTCCCTTAACTTTTTCTTATCTTGAAATTTCTTCATTGAAGATGTTTTGTACTGGTTGATAGTTTTTTCTTTTGTCACTTTATATCTGTCATTCTGCTTTCTTGATTGGGAGTTTATGATGAGAAATCGTCTGTAAATCTTACTGAAGATTACTTAGGTATGACAAATTGCTTCATCCTTTATGCTTTCAAATCTAGTCTTTGGCTCTCAGTAAATTGACTATAATGTATTTCCCTGTGACTCTGTCTCAGGTTTTCCAGTTTCAAGTTTGTGGCCTTTGTTGGGTGTGTATTTTCATGTCTTTCATCAAAATTAAGAATGTTCAGTCATTATTGTTAAAATATTCTTTCTGTCTTCTGGGACTTTTGGTTTACTTCATGGTATGTCACATGTTCCTTGGACATTTTAAATTTTTCTTTATGTTCCTCATACTAGATTGTATCTGTTGTTATCTTACTCTTTTTCTCTGCCTCCTCAAATCTAGTCTTGAATGCCACTGTGGAGTTTTTTATTTCTGTTGTTTATTTTTTGTGTCTGGAATCTCTATTTCAATTTTCTAACACTTTCTATCTCTTTCATAAAACTTTGTCATACATTCTTGTTTTTCCTTTGTACCCCAGTGGTTTGATCATGTTTATGAGTGTTTCAAATCTTGTAGAAAGTTCAACATCTAGCTTCCTGAGGTACACTGTTAATTTATTTCTTTTCTTTGAATTCGCCATACTTTTTTATCCCTTTGTATAATTTTTTATTTTTCCCCCTGAAAATGGTACATATCAATTTTACAATTCATGTAATAACTGGAAATTAGATCTGTCCTCTTCTCCAGACTTGCTCTTCTTGATGTTGGAGAGTTAATTATGTAGTGCCAGGGACGCCTGCTGGCTTAGGCTTAATTGAGTGGAGCCTGCGACTTTTAATATGGGAGTCATGAGTTTGAACCCCACATGGGGTGTAAATTGCTTAAATAAATGCAGCTTTTTTAAAAAAATTTTGTTGTGCCAGTATTTTGGCAAAGTACAAAGAAAAATCTGTTTTACAAATTGGAACTGTATTAATAGTACATTCCTTTAGTACTTTATGCAAACATTTGTGCAAACATTTGTAACCATGCTTCATCATTCACTCTCTGATCATACTGTCCTACATATTAGCCTGAGGTGAAAGCTTAACTGTCATGTTTTTTTTAGTATTTGTCCCATCCTATTAATGTGACTTTTCTTTCAGTGTTTTTGGCTGCTTTTCAAAGTCCTGACTTCCTCTCCCCAAAAACACTCTCTAGGTCTTGCTACTTTGTCAGTTATAGGTTTCAGTTATAATCTTTGCTCCTAAGAGCTTTGGGTTTTTCTGTTGCCATAGGATGTTTTTGCCCATTACATTGTCTTTTCCACCATAAGTGAGTTCTGAAGAAACAGAAATTGAGTGTTCTCTGTGTACATCAGTTCTGCAGAAGCCTTAGATAAACTAGCCACAAACACAATAGTTTACAAATAAGGTCTTCTTTGCTCCATCCAGAAGCAGGAACAAGATCTCACATTGTGAATGTGGCTTGCCATCTTGAAGGACTTATACCACACAGAGTAGATGGTGGGGAGAGCACCAAAAAACTTTCCTATCATTTTTAAGTTGTGATTTTTGTTATATGGTGTTTGTTTGATTGATACAGATTGGTTTTTCAAGAGTTCTGTAAGTTTTTGATTGGTTTCTGATGTTTCCATAGAGGAACAGGAGCTTGGAACTGGCTGCTATGCAATATTGCTTCTATCCTTTTTGAGCATTATTTATTTTTAATTTCCAAATTTTCATATAAGAAGTTTGTTTTAACCCATTAAAAACCTGATAAAAATACTTAAATAGGATATTAACCTCCTAACTTGGTTTCACTACTGTTGAGCTTTTGTTTTGTTAGTGATGTCAGTTTTTTGTTTGGTTTGTTTTTAAATGAATCCATGTACTGCATATAAAATTTGATACTTTAGATAGGATAATTAGGAAATAAATATTTCACTAACTAATTGACTTTCATCTAAGTACCTGAAAGAAATACTAAAGGAATGAACACATAGGTTTAGAGAAGTGTCGGCATATGTAAAAGTTCTGGACACGTCTTCTTGACCTCCTAGTAGAAAAACAAGGTCATTGTTACTAGAACTGAGTGAGTAAGGGGGACATTTTTAGAGATGAGGTAAGAGATAACTAGCAATGTGTGTGATTATGTAAAGCTATCGGTCATTGTAAGGATTTTGGATTTTATTTTAAGTCCGTGGTAACAACTGAAGGTGGAATTGCAAATATATCTACAATTTGCAGCGCTGTTCTCTTGCACCTTGACTTATATGAAATAGGAAGTGATTGCTGTGTTTTGAGTGGAGGTGATATGTTTGACTTAACATTTCAAGTTATTTTCTTGGGCTGTTTTTTTTTTTCCTTCAGAAAAATGACAAGTATCAGATATTTTCAGTGTGTACTCATTTTTTCTGAGTTTGAGCAGTGTACTATGAGACACCTGCGAATTCTTTAAAAGTATTAAACCACTTCTGCAGAAAATTTTGAAGGAAGTTATTTATGTGGATGTACTTAGATGTATTTTGGAGGTTTTTTTGAATCCCATCTTTGGTATTTGTAAATCAGAGGAACTTTTAATTTTAAGATCCTTAAAAGTTGTGTGAGTTTACATTTGGGCAGACTACATAAATTGAAGTCTGGCTAGTAATCTGGCTTACTAAAACTGAACTATATATTATTTCCTCTTCTCCTTGTCTTCTTTTTTATTCATTGCTTATTAACAATTTTGTGAAACCATAATATGTGTGAATAAGAGCTTCCGTCTCTAAGGTAATTGAAGGAAGAGGAGCACAGAACTAGATCCTTGGTTGGTATTTGGGGAACTAATCTGGACTAGAATTGGAATACATGTCTATTCAAACACCACACCACATCATTCATATTCTGATGTTTATGTTTTCCTCTCCCAATACATAATTGCTCTTGTGATACAACAGGTGCTAATGATTTTCCAGCAAGCAACCCAAAAGTTTTTTTCAAGAATTATAGTAGGGGTTGGCAGAATTTTCATTCCTAAGGCATTAACTTCAGTAGTAATTTTTACCAGTTGAGAAAATACTTTAAAGTTAGGATATGGGCATTAATTATGTTCTGTTTCAAATTTGAATCTAGCAGCTGTCAAGAAGAAAGAAATGTGGCATTTATCCACAAATACAAGTAATTTATAATGCCCTTTTACCCACCAGTTAACACCTAAACATGTGTTAGGCTATTAATACCAGGATATTTCTCTTCATTTATAAAGCCTGAAAGACTTTGCTTTTGTCAAAGATTAAAGAGATCACCATTTAACCTGAAATCAAAAAGACAAGTGGATTTATCACTGATAAACTGATAAAAAAACAAAACAAAACTTGTTTTTGTCTTGTTTTGAATCTTATCATTGAGGATAGTAAGGGAGAACTATGCCAATTAGGCACATTTTCTGAGTAAAGCAGACTGTATGGAGTTCAGGCACTGGCAGATTTGCACAGGCATCAGTAGGTTGATGTTTTTTTGTACATTCACAGATTCAGGTGAGACTGGGTGTTGCTGGATGGGTGCTTTATTGAAGTCTTTTTCTGATCTGATTTTGTTAACACGCTCTTTGGTTGTTTCCAAAAGCTCAAAAGTTGACTGAGGCATTTGTGCTTTGTTGATTTCATAGATTTTAAGCTAATTTTATTGCCTTCATTTTATCCCAACTAACGGTAAGGCTTTTCCCAAATTTGTGAAAACTTTAAGGTCTCATTTCTAATGGGAATTGCAGACAGACCTCTAGCTTTTAAACAAGTAGTCTTTACCAGCGTGGTAACTATAGAATACCTCTTATGTAGGTTTCAGAATCATCATCATAAACACAATATTCCAGAGAGATCAACATATTATTCAACATTTTTGAAGATATAAATAAATAAAAGTTACATGAAATTTTTGGTACTGAAATTACAGACTGTTTCTAAAAATCCTCAATGAGATGAAAATATATAATCAATATAGTATTCAAATGATCCTTAAATTTTGGTGTATATCAGAATCCTTAAGATTCCTTATTAAAATGTAGATTGCTGGACCTCTCTGAGTTTCTGAATCAGAAAGTATACATTGGGCTGAAGAATGTGTATTTTGAAGAAGTTCTCTATTTCGCAAGTAACACACCTGCTTCTCATCTGATGATCATTTTGACAACCATTGAAAAATGACAAATGGCTTCATCTGTTTTGAGTTACTTGCTTCAAAGTACAGATCGTTGAAACAGTTCTTCATGAGGCCAAAAAAAATAGTTTTCATTACTATATGCCATGTTCTGTTGAGGCTCTGGGTTATTGCAAGATTTTGTTGTTTTTTTTTCCAAGGGACATTTTAAAGGATATCCTGTGGGCACCTGGGTGGTTCAGTCAGTTAGGCGTCCTACTTTTGATTTCTGCTCAGGTCATGATCTGATGGTTTGTGAGGTAGGACCCACGTCAGAATCCCCACTTGTACACTCACTTGCTCTCTTTCTCTCTCTCTGTCTCAAAATAAATAAAATTTAAAGGATATCCTGCAGATAATGGTTTTATTCATGTATATTTGCCCTTTTCATTTTTAGCAAACCTTACCCCCACATCATAATGCAAGAAACTTTAACCAGTTAATTTCCAAGCTGTGGTTATAGATTGAAGTTTCACTCTCTGAAAAATAGTTTATTTTTATCTGTTCTGTGCTGCTATCTCATTTTTAATGAGTTACAAGTCACTGCCTTGTATTTTCCAATTAATTCATCTCCCCTGCTAAAGATAAACCAGTGTGTATTGGAGCTTTTTTTTTTCATTAATGTAATACATTAAATAAAAAACGTTTTCATTTCAGAACTGTTCGTCAGTTGGCGCAGGAGCAATTTTTTTTAATGTGCACCAGATGTTGCATGGGACACAGACCTCTACTTTTCTTCATTACTCTGCTCTTTACCATTTTGGGGGTAAGACATTTTTTAATGGACTCAATATGATTCATTCTTAAAACCAAGAACATTCAGGAAATTACAGTTTTAAGTTTTATTAAGATTTGGTAGGCAAGGCACCTGGCTGGCTTAGTCAGTGGAGCATATAGTTCTTGAACTCAGAGTTTTGATTTCAAGCCCCATATTGGATGTACAGATTGATGTTTTTAAAAAATCTTTTTTAAAAAATTTGGTTTATGCTTAGTAAATAAAATAATATTTTCTAATAATTTCTGTAATGTTTGTAAACTGACTTTTACTTTTTATAAAACTTTCTTGGAAAAAGGTAATTCAAACTCCTTATGTTTTATGTCTTTGCTAGATAGATGTTCCTACTTTCTGATCTGGACTTTTTTTTAATTAACATGAATTTTTAACATGACTTTGCAAATTCATAGTACATAATTATATTGCAGAACACAGCAAGAGAGAGAGGTAAACATTCAGGTGACTATTTCACTCTTCTGCGGCATCTTCTTAACTACGCTTACAACAGCAATATTAATGTACCCAATGCTGAAGTTCTTCTGAACAGTGAAATAGATTGGCTCCAAAGGATTAGGGTAAGTGGTATAATATTCTGCTTTATTAAAAGTGGGCTGATAGTTTTGCGTATGTTAAACAAAAAATCCTTGGGAATAATAAAAATAAGAGTACACTTTTCATTACTAGGTAACTCCTAATTCATAGAACATAAAACTAGTTTTATAGAAATGTTTTACTTCAGTTGGGAGACAGAAAGCTAATGTTCAGTGTTTCTCCACTTTGATATTTTTGGCCTATTTTATCTATTATTGTATTTAATGAATAGTCTTGATTTTTTGTTTCTAAATAATACAGTCTGATAAGTTGCCATTTACATTTAACCGCTTGGTACCTTATACCAGTTTTACCAGTTCTGTGAGAGTATATTTCTGAAGTGTATAGCTTTTGGCTGCAGATTAGCATTCTCTTAGAGGCTTGTGAAGCCTATTTCCAAAATAGTATTTCACAACCTTGAACTTGACATTTTAGACCAGGTTATTCCTTGTTTTGAGGAGCTGTGCTGTGCATTATAGGATGTTGACCAACACTTTAGCCTCTGATTGTTAGGTGGTATCTTCCCTTCCCAATTGTGAAAACCAAAATGATCTGCAGACATGGCCAGTATCTTCTTGGGGCAAATTTCCACATTTACTGTTCAAAGAGTGCTGCAGTAGGAAGAAGAAATCACATGAATGGAAAGGTTGGGAGTAATTGCATCTGAGATCTCACTTTCCTCCAGCTCCCTTTTGTTCTTTCTTTTTTTTTTTGTTCTCCTTTCCTATGAGTTAGATCTCTAACATTTTTATTTTGGCAGGATAATGTTAAAACCACAGGTGAAACGGGTGTTGAAGAGCCAATCTTGGAAGGTCACCTTGGGGTAACAAAAGAGCTACTAGCCTTTCAAACGCCTGAGAAAAAGTATCATATTGGTTGTGAAAAAGGAGGTGCTAATCTCATTAAAGTAAGTTCTAAATTTTAGCACTATACCTACTTATCATGACCTTTTAACAAACATTTGTTTGTTAGCAAATCTGTTTGGTTGAGCTCTACAATAGTTTCTTTGAGATACCATCTTTGTTACTTACCTTATAAAAACCTTGATCTCAAAGGTTACACCGATTTGTTTATTTTTTAAGTTTTTATTTAAATTCTAGTTTTAACCTAAAGCGTAATACTAGTTTCACATATATAACATAGTTGATTCAACACTTTGTACAACACCCAGTTCTCATCATAGGAAGTGCTCTCCTTAATCCACATCACCTATTTCACCACCCCCATGTTTCCCTGACCCTGCACCTCTGGTTACTATCAGTTTGTTCTCTATACTTAAGAATCTGTTTTTTGGTGTGGGCTTTTCTCTTTTTTCCCCTATATTCATTTCTTTTCTTTCTCAAATTCCACAGGAGTAAAATCATATGATACTTGTCTTTCTCTTATTTTGCTTAGCATAAAATGGTGATTTTTAAATAAATGTATGCCGCCTTTAATTCAAGAGATTTTAAAATTATAGTTCACCTTTCAACAATGCGAGGGTTATGGGCACTGACCCCTGAGGCAATTGAAAATGCACATGTACTATTTGACACACTAAAAACTTAACTACTGATAGCTTATTGTTGACCACAAGCCATACCAACAACATAAGTACTTGATTAACATTTATTTTCTATATTATGTGTATTATATACTGTATTTGAAGAAAATACATTTTCTTTGTCTCTTTCTCTTTCAAAAAAAAAAGGGTGAGAGGTTTTGGTGTGTGCCTGGGTGAGTTGGTCGGTTAAGCATGCAGCTTCTGCTCAGGTCATGATATTGCAATGGTTTGTGGGTTCGAGCCCCACATCAGGCTCTGTACTAACAGCTCAGAGCCTGGAGCCTGCTTCAGATTCTGTGTCTGCCTCTCCCTCTCTCTCTCCCCTTCCCCCCCACACACTCACCCTTTATCCAAAATAAACATTAAAAATTTTTCATTAAAGATTTTAGTTCATATTTATTTAAAGGTGTAGGCTTATTTAGAATGTTTTTCTTGTAGTCAGCTTTTTTGTTCCTTAAAATAGCTCTAAAATTGTGTGTTTAATAGTGCTTTGAAAACTTTCATTTTGTTATTTGAAAATCCAAAATTGTTTTCAAAATGTAAAAAGATTTGGGGCGCCTGGGTAGCTCAGTCTGTTGAGTGTCTGGCTTTGGCTAGGGTCATGATCTTGCAGTTTGTGAGTTCAAGCCCCGTGTCGGGCTCTGTGCTGACAGCTCAGAGCTGGGAGCCTGCTTCAGATTCTGTGTCTCCCTCTCTCTCCACCCCACCCCTGTTTGTACTCTGCCTCTCTCTGTCTTTCAAAAATGAATAAACATTAAAAAAAAATTTTTTTTAATATAATAAAATGTAAAAAGATGTTTAATTTTCTCAAATAGTATAAAAATACTACCTTCCAAGGGAGGTTTTTTTTTAGAATATATTATTGCTAATAATATGTCATCTATTTTTTTCACCTCTTTAGGAATTAATTGATGATTTCATCTTTCCTGCTTCCAAAGTTTACTTACAATGTATGAGAAGTGGAGAACTGCCAGCAGAGCAGGCTATTCCAGTCTGTAGTTCACCAGCTACTATCAGTGCTGGTTTTGAGTTGCTTGTAGCCTTAGCTGTTGGCTGTGTAAAGAACCTCAAACAGATAGTTGACTCTTTGACTGAAATGTATTACATAGGCACAGCAATAACTAGTAAGTATTTTAAGTTGTTTTGTTGGTTGAGATACCTCTTTGTTTAAAATTAATGGGTTTTTCTTTCCTTTAGAAAATGTTTAATTTGTGTTTGTTTTTAGCAACTAGTAAGTAGTTTAATAAGTTTAATAATGTGTATAATTAATACTATTATAAGTATAGAAACTTCATACAGAAAAGTTCTCAAATTCTATTTAAATGCCTTCATTTAAGTGTTTCAAGTAACTTTGCAAATTGTTTTATTTTATCAAATGTAAAATGATGTTATGGAATACTAAAGGTTATGAATGGAAAGATTTGCAAGCCCTCACTTTGAGATTTTTCAGTGTTATTTTAATCTGAGTTTTAAGAAAGTTAAACTTTTGAAAATGAGAATGTAAAAAGATAACATTTGTGTACATTTTAGTCAATTAATGCCCACATCAGTCTGATGACATAGTAAGTTATTCTGTTAGATAGGTTTATTACAACTGAAACACAAAGGGAAAGGAGTAATAAATAAAATAACAAATAATAACATAGTATCTAATTTAAGAGCAAACCATGGATTTGGGAACACAACATACTTCAAGAATGTCTTCACTGATTTATTTATTTATTTGCATCTGAGACTATCTTGGCCTTGCTGAGTGTAAGAAAGTTTTCAGTCACATTGCAGAGTTTTTAGCTAAACTTTTTGTACTGTGGAATCTATATAGAGAAATGTTTGGAAACTTAGGTTTGTTTTTCTAAATTTAGCTTATGAAACTTCTGGTTATTTCATTCACATATAAAAGACTTACCATGGGACGCCTGGATGGCTCAGTCAGTTAAGTGTCTAACTCTTGGTTTCAGTTCAGGTCATGATCTCACAATTTGTGAGCCCTGGGCTCTGCAATGACAGTGAAGATCCTGCTTGGGATTCTGTCTGTCCTTCTGTATCTGCTTCTCTCCCACCCCCTCTCAAAATAAATAAGTAAACATTAAAAAAAAAAAAAAAAAAGACCACAACTTAACACTGGAAGTGCTAACTTTCTTTGTGTATGTGTTTACATTTTTCCTTTCTAACACAAATTGGGATATACTTCACACATTGTTCTTCACTTTCTGTTGTTTGGTTTTACATTTAATAATATATCTAACAGCACATCAAGATCCATCTAATTCTATTTATTCTATTTATTTATTCTATATAATTTGCAGTTTAATATACTCTAATCTATCACCCAGATAATGATTAATGTTCAGGATTTTTTTTGTTTTTGGAAAGTAGTGAATAATGTAAAGTGATTTACAGTTCTGACAGACCTTTCAAATATACTGTCTTATTAATTCCTCAAGATGAAACTGTAGGCTGTCTTTACTCATGGTCCTAGAAACAACATCAATAAAATACAGACTCAGTACTTCTTAGAATGGATCTGTGTAGTGGCACACACATTAGTGAAGTAACAATTTGGAGTACTCTTTAAAATGGCTTGTAGTAGTGATAGAATTGTTACCAATGTTAATTTATCAGCATAACACAGCTGTCAATGAACAGAGTCATTATTTTCATGTTATGAGAATCTTTTTTTCTCTCAGCTTGTGAAGCACTTACTGAGTGGGAATATCTACCACCTGTTGGACCCCGCCCATCAAAAGGATTTGTGGGACTTAAAAACGCTGGTGCCACTTGTTACATGAACTCTGTGATCCAGCAGCTCTACATGATACCTTCCATTAGGAACAGTATTCTTGCTGTTGAAGGCACAGGTAGTGATGTAGATGATGATATCTTTGGTGATGAGAAGCAGGACAATGAGGTAAATTTTAATTATACTGTATTATCCCTAAGTAACAAAGTCTTGATTAGCAGATATACTGTTGTGGTGGTGGTTGTGGTTGTGGTTGTTGTTGTTTGTAGTGTTTTTTTGTTGTTCTCGTTTTTTGTTTCTGAGAATATTGTACTTGTAGAATCTTTTTGATTACACTTTTGGTGGTAGGACAAAGACCTCTGAGCTACTCTCTGTGGCTTACCCTAGTGCTTATCATCTAACAGACTTAAAAGTGAAGTTGAAATTTTCTCTTTTTTAATAGGGTTTTTTTGTTTTTGGTTTTGGTTTTTTTTTGCTTTTAATTTTTGTTAATGTTTACTTATTTCTGAGAGGGGGAACAAGCAGAAGAGGAGCAGAGAGAGAGGGAGACAGGTACCCAGGATATCATGACGTGGGCTGATGTTGAACATTTAACCAACTAAGCCACCCAGGTGCCCGGTGGAGTTTCTTTTAGAGCAGTTTTAGGTTTACAGAAAAATTTCCCAGAAAATACAGAGATTTTTTTTCATACCTCTGCACCTCTCAGTTTCCCCATTATAAGTATCTTTGCATTAGTTTCATATTTCTGTTACAGCTGATGAGTCAATATTTTCGCATTTATTTACTAAAGTCCATAGTTTACATTAGGGATCACTCTTTGTGTTGTATGTTGTAAGAGTTTTTACAAAGGAATAATGTTATGTGGTCATCATTAAAGTATCGTACAGAATAGTTTCTTGGCATAAAAATCCCCTCCTTTCCACCTGTTTGTCCCTCTCTTCCAACCCCTGGAAACCACTGATATTTCTGTTCCTCAGTTTTGCCTTTTCAGAATGTTACATACTTGGAATCCTGCAATGTGTAATCTTTTCAGACTGCCTTCCTTTCACTTAGCAGTATGCATTTAAGTTTCCTCTATGTCTTATAGCTTGATAGATCATTTCTTTTTAACTTCATCCCACTGTGTTTGGAGGAGATATTTTGTACAATATATTATCTCTTTAAAATCTGTTGACTTAATGTGTGTCCTAACAAACGGTTTTTTGTGGAAAATGTGTCTTGTGCACCTCAAAAGAAGGTACATGCTATTGTTGAGTAGAGTTCCACGTCAAATCCAGTTGGTTTTTATATTGTTTTTGTTTTGTTTTGTTTTGAATCTTATTTAAATCCATGTAAGTTTACATCAGTGTAGTAATGGTTTCAGCAGTAGAATTTAGTGATTCATTACTTTAATTTAGCACCCAGTCCCATCCCAACAAATACTCCCTTAATGCCCATCACCCATTTAGTCCTCCCCACCATGCAACTTCCCTCCCACAACCCTCAGTTTGTTCTCTGTATTTAAGAGTCTCTTATGGTTTACCACCCTCTCTGTTTTTATCTTGTATTTCCTGCCTTCCCCTCTATGTTCATCTGTTTTGTTTCTTAAATTCCACATAGGAGTGAAATCATATGATATTTGCCTTTGATTTATTTCAATCAATGTAAAACACTCCAGTTCCACCTACATTGTTGAAAATGGCAAGATTTCTTTCTTTTTGATTGCTGAGTAATATTCCATTGTGTGTATCTTCTTTATCAATTTGTCATTCGATGGACATTGGCTCTTTCCATAGTTTGGCTATTTTCAGTAGTGCTGCTATACATTCAGTAGTGCTGCTAAATACTGGGGTGCTTATGCCCCTCAAAACAACACACCTGTATACTTTGGATAAATACCTTGTATGCAATTGCTGCTTCATAGGGTAGTTCTATTTTTAATTTTTTGAGAAACCTCCATAACGTTCCCCAGAGTGGCTGCAGCCACTTTGCATTCCCACCAAAAGTGCACAAGGGTTTCTCTTTGTCCACATCTTTTCCAACATCTGTCAATTCCTCAGTTAATTTTAGGCATTCTGACTTGCTAAGAGGTAGTATCTCATCGTGTTTTGATTTGTGTTGCCCTGATGATAAGTGATGTTGAGGATCTTTTCATGTGTCTGTTTGCCATCTGGATATCTCCTTTCAAAAGTGTCTGTTCATGTCTTTTGCCTATTTCCTCACTGGATTATTTGTTTTTTGGGTGTTGAATTTCAAAAGTGCTTTAGATTTTGGATACTAATCCTTTATCCAATAAATATGTCATTTGCAGATATCTTCTACTCATCCCATTGGTTGCCTTTTAGTTTTGCTGATTGTTTCCTTTGCTGTGCAGAAGCTTTTTATCTAGATAGGGTCCAGTTTGTTCATTTTTGCTTTTATTTCCCTTCCCTTGGGAGACATGTCTATTAAAAAATTGCTGTGACCAAAGTCAAAGAGGTTGATGCCAGTTGTCCCTTCTGGGATTTTTATAGTTTCCTGTCTTATATTTAGGTCTTTCAGCTATTTCTTCATTTATTTTTGTGTATATGGTATAAGAAAGTGTTTAGTTTCATTCTCTTACATATTGCTGTCCAGTTTTCCCAGCACCATTTGCAGAAGAGACTGTTTTTTCCATTGGATATTCTTTCCTGCATTGTCAAAGATTAGTTTACCCATATGTTTATGGGTCCATTTCTGACTTCACTATTCTGTTCCATGATCATTGTGTCTGTTTTTATGCCAGTACCATACTGTCTTGATGATTTCAACTTTGTGATACAGCTTGAAGTCCAGAAGTGTGATACCTCCAATTCGGTTTGCTTTTTCAGCATTACTTTGGCTCTTTGGAATCTTTGCTGTTTCCATTCAAACTTTAGGATTGTTCTAGCTCTGTGAAGAATGCTGTTGTCATTTTGATAGGGATCACATTGAATATGTAGATCGCTTTGGGCAGTATCGACATGTTAACAGTATTTGTTCTTCCAGTCCGGGAGTATGAAATGTTTTTACATTACTTTTTATCTTCAATTTATTTATAAGCTTTCTATAGTTTTTAGCATACAGCTCTTTTACCTCTTTGTTTAGGTTTATTCCTAGGTATTGTAAATGCAGTTGTAAGTGAAATTGATTCCTTAATTTCTCTTTCTACTGCTTTATTATTGTTGTATAGAAAGGCAGTTGAGTTCTGTATATTAATTTTATATCCTACAACTTTTGCTGAATTCATCTATCAGTTCTGGCAGTTTTTTGGTGGAGTCTTTCAGGTTTTCCATATATAGAATCATGTTCTCCTCAAAGAGTAGAAGTTTGATTTCTTTGTTGCTGATTTGGATGCCTTTTATTTCATTTTGTTGTCTGATTGCTGAAACTAGGGATAATGTCTATTGCAAGTTCTGTGTTTTTTTTAAAGCAGGATGTTTGTGCCGTGTGTTAAGTAAAATTTGGTGTTGTAAAGTGACAAGTATCTTTATTTTAAAATAATTTGTATTTTGATATTTTTAACCTTTGATAGTATATTGTTTTATTTAGTGTTCCTTTTATATGATCAGTTTTACCATCTGTGTGTATTTTTAGGAGACTCTTAATAAAGTTTTTCTCACTTTATTGCTTTTTCTGGTACAAAATCAAACTTGTTTGCTACTTTAAATAACACCATATGGTCCTGTTAATAATATTATTAAACAGTGATACATTATCATGCTATCGAGAGTATTCAGTGTATAGATAGAAAAGTTTTAGTGGCAGATCAGAGTAAATAAAACTGGGATGTAGTTTTTATTGGTTTTTTTTTTTTTAATTTTTTGTTTTTTTTTTTAATGTTTATTTACTTTCGAAAGATAGGGAAGAGCATGAGCAGGGGAGGGGCAGAGAGAGAGACACAGAATCCACAGCAGGCTCCAGGCTCTGAGCTGTCAGCACAGGGCCCGACGTGGAGCTCGACATGGGGCTCGAACTCACCAACCGTGAGATCATGACCTGAGCCGAAGCCAGATGTTTAACCTACTGAGCCACCCAGGCGCCCCGGAATGTAGTTTTTTATACATTAACATGGAGAACTTAACTTTAGTTTTTTATATCAAAAATGTTTATTTTTCTTTTACTTTTTCCTTTCTACAAGTTTCATAGGAATTAGTAGAGAAGATAGAAAATATTCTATTTATAGTAAGTGGATGGGTCATCCTTATTCCTACACTTCTTTCCTTCACTGACCAAAACTAGTTTAGCAGTCTAATGGTTGTGGAGATTCCAAAACATATACCTGCCTACTCTTCTTATATCCAGTAAAACACTCCCCAGGCATAGTGTCTGAATTTGTTTAGTTTTTTTCCTTTTTACCGTTTGGTTTTTTTAAGCCCCCATATGAGGTGCTGACACCAATACCTGGTTAAGAACCAGTGTTTGAAAGAAAATTAGAATTTAAATCTTTGTTCTGCAGCTCATGTTACTGCTAAGATGTTGAATTAAACATAGAGATGGCTAAACATACTAGCAAGAAAAAAATAATACTGAGAAAATACCAAATTTGTTTTTACTGTTTGATAACCCTGTGCTTTATGTTGTTTCAGCAGTACAGTGTGGTTGTCTGCCTGTTTACCAGTATGCTTTCCTAGATAGCGAACTTCTGAGGGGCAGGAACTGGATGTTGTTTACTTCTATCATAACCCTCTGACACAGAGGAAACAATATAAAATGGGTATTCAGTACTCTGTAATAAACAACTAAGTTTTGCTTTTGTAGCATAATTAAGACCTTTAGATGTTCTGTTTATGCTGCTGTTTCTACCAAAGGTAGTCTTAACTGTGTATATTAATAATCCTGATCATGTCACATAAATTATTTCATGTAATTTATAAAGAATGTGTTAATCTCTGGAGGAAAAATTGAATCCTGGGAAGGTTAAATAACTCATTTCACAAAGTTATTTATAACAAAGTACTCCTTTGTCTCCAGTGTAGGATACTAAATTAAATCTTTGTTTCTTATATTATACCACTTCCAGTGGATGTTCAGGATTATTCCTTTTTGATTTTTATATGATAATTCATCTGTGAAATTATGGGAATAAGCACTAATATTAATAAACTAAAAGTTGTGTGCTTTGGAAACATGAAGTGTAAAATAATGCAAATTATTCATTCACTATTTTTATTTGTCTCAACTTACTTTACTTCTAAAGTTAGATTAGATCATCAGTGATCTTTTTGTTTTGTTTTGGGGGGGTTTTGTTTTATTTGTCTCCAGAGTAATGTTGATCCCCGAGATGATGTATTTGGATATCCTCATCAGTTTGAAGACAAACCACCTTTAAGTAAGGCAGAAGATAGGAAGGAGTACAATATTGCTGTTTTAAGGCACCTTCAAGTCATCTTTGGTCATTTAGCTGCTTCTCGACTACAGTACTATGTGCCCAGAGGATTTTGGAAACAGTTCAGGTAAATCATCAATAGGGGATAATTTTGATTCAGTATACTAACTTTAAATTAAAATGTTAGAATGTCTTATTATGTGTGTGTGTGTATATATATATATATGCATATACATATATATATAAGGCTTCCTTCTGATTAACGCCTTTATTCTTTCAGTTCTGTCACTTGCGAATACCTTTCTCTTATCTCTAGTTATTTTCGGTACTTATGTTTTCCCATCATGTGTCTGACTCAAGACTTTTGTCAGTAGTCTAGTCATACTTGTTTTTCCAAATTACCATAGTATCCTATACTTTGACCTTTTATCTTAAAATCTTTCGCTCAGTTATTTGTACTCGTGTATAATGTATCTTATGTGCATGTATGTATTTCTTCATATACAGCAAGATTTATAGACAGGTTTAGTTTTGACCCTGAATTTATGGTGTGTTTGAATTTAAATGTACTAAATTGTAATATATTTGTACTTGAATATATTTATGTTTTTCTCTTCATAGTTTTCTTCTTTTAATAGACAAGCTTACAGTTTGTCTGCACTTTTGTATTACTTATGTTCTAGATACATAATATGCTGTGTTTGTTGTGTTTTTTTTCTTTTTGGTAAAGTTGACATAACATGAAATTAACCATTGTAACTATTTAAAAATGTATACAGTTCCTTGGCAGCTTAGTGCATTCAAAATGTTTGTGCCATCATTACACTACCTAGTTCCACAAATTTTTCATGACCAAAAAGCAATGTTAAATACTTATTCCCTAGTTTTCCTTTCTTCCAACACAGGCAGCACAAAAAGCCAGTGTTCTTGCCATATGAATATGGCATTTTCATCTAGCTTCTTTCATCACAAAGTGTGTATTGGAATATGCAGTATCCCATTGTATGGATATTCCACATTTTGGTTTTCTGTTCATAAATTGATGGCCATTTCAGTAATTTCCTTCCTTTGGCTGTTTCAGTAGTACTTCTGTCAGCATTCATGTTGTATAAGTTTTTGTGTAGGCTTATGTTTTCAATTCTCTTGGTATACATGGTAGGAATGTAGTTGCTGGCTCACATGGTAATTGTTTTAAGTGTCAGGAACCCCTCAAACTGTTTCACTTCCTCTATCATTTTACTTTGCCACCAGCAAAGTGTGTTTTTCAACATCCAGTATTTTATTTTTCATTTTTTCTTTTTCTTTTTTTTTTTTTTTGTATTTGTCACAACCTTCTGAGTTGGTTTGAGGTGACATTTCATTGTGCTTTTAATTTGCATTACACTAATGAGTAGTAGTGTTGAATATGGATTCATATGTTTCTTGGCCATTTGTTTTGTTTTTAAGAAAGTGTCAGGGGCGCCTGGGTGGCTCAGTCGGTTAAGCGGCCGACTTCGGCTCAGGTTATGATCTCGCGGTCCGTGAGTTCGAGCCCCGCGTCAGGCTCTGTGCTGACACCTCAGAGCCTGGAGCCTGTTTCAGATTCTGTGTCTCCCTCTCTCTGACCCTCCCCTGTTCATGCTCTGTCTCTCCCTCTCTCTCAAAAATAAATAAAACGTTTAAAAAAAAAAAAAAGAAAGAAAGTGTCTATTCAAGTACTTTCTCTATTGTCTTTTTGTAGTTGTGTTGTAACAGTTCTTTGTATATTCATCATACTAGGCCCTTATAGATGATGTACACCTATTTTCTTCCATTGTGTGGATTTGCTCTCCATTCATTTGGTAGTATCCTTTGATATACAAAACTTGTAAATTTTGCTGAAGGTTCATTTAGGTATTTTTTCTTTTTCGGTTTCTATTTTAATGTATTATTTTTTTATTGTAGAACAATATATGTTACATATAGCTTAAAAGCTTCCCATTTTAAATGCTTTTAGGTTTGGGGCGGTTAAGTGTCCGACTTGGGGACTTTGGCTCAGGTCATGATCTCACGGCCCATGAGTTTGAGCCCCACGTCAGGCTCTGTGCTGACCACTCAGAGCCTGCAGCCAGTTTCGGATTCTGTGTCTCCCTCTCTCTCTGACCCTCCCCTGTTCGTGCTCTGTCTCAAAAATAAGTAAATGTTGAAAAAAAATTTTTTTTAATAAATTAAATAAATGCTTTTAGGTTTACAGTGCAATGGCATTGAGCACATTTATATTTTGGTGCACTATCACTGAAATCCAGAACTCTTTACCTTCTAAATTGAAACTCCATATGCATTAATTAGTAACCCCCATACTGGGTTTTACATGTTGATTTTTATATCCTGCAACTTGGCTATATTTTTGCTGAATGCTAAAAGGTGTGTGTGTGTGTGTGTGTGTGTGTGTGTGTGTGTGTGTGTGATCTTTTGGTAGACCTGCCAGTGCTGTGTTGATAGAAGTGAAGAAATAGGCATCCCTGACTCACTCCTGATCTTAGAATGAAGTTTTTGGGACACCTGGGTGGCTCTTTGGTTAAGTGTCAGACTTTGGCTCAGATCATGATCTCCTAGTTCACAAGTTTGAGCTCATGTTGGGCTCTGTGCTGATAGCACAGAACCTGGAGCCTGCTTTGGAATCTGTGTCTCTCTCTCTCTGCCCCTCTCTCAAAACTAAACAAGAATTTTTTTTTAAGTTTTTTTAATAGAAAAGAAACAAGCATTTTTTTTTTTTTTTTTTACCATTTGACCTTTACCTTACATCATATGTACTAATATTGACCCCAAATGGATGAAATACCTAAACGTACCAAATAAAACTATAAAATATAAAACTTTTATAGAAGAAAGCAAAGGCAGAAAGCTTTAGTACATTGGGTTTTGCAATGATATCTTGGTATGACACTAGTAGGAAAAATAGCCTAACATTCTATATCCAGGGAAAATATTCTTCGGTAGTGAAGGGGTGATAAGTACATTCTCAAATAAAGAGAAGTTTGAAACAACCAGTATATTCATTGAAGTAGAATTACATAACTAAGTCATGCCCAAAAGGATAAGGAAGAAAAAACTGATATACAAACAATAAAATAATAGAATTCTATGCTTAAATTCAGTTATATTAGTAGTAATATAAAATGAAATTGATCCAGTTAAAAGCTGTAACTTGTCAGATCAGAACTCCAATTATATACATCCTGTATATGCAAATTTAAATTTAATGCTGTGGGTTGAAAGTAAAGAGATGTGGGGCACCTGGGTTGCTCAGTCAGCTAAGCGTCTGACTCTTTGATTTCGGCTCAGGTCACAATCTCTAGGTTTGTGAGGTTGAGCCCCTCTGCACTAAGAGTACAGAGCCTGCTTGAATTCTCTCTCATCTCTGTCTCTGCCACTCCCTTGGTCCCATTCATTCTCTCCCAAAATAAATCAATAATACTTTTAAAAGTAAAGAGATGACAGTACATGAGATACCAGTACACATATATATTGATAAAATTACAGTTACTGGAAACATCAGCTACTGGCTAGGATGCCAAGAAATAGGGTCACCTATTGCTGCTGTGAACGTAAAATAATACAGTTATTCTGAAAAGTGGTTTGGCGTTTCTTATATATCCAGGAGTTGCAGTCATGCACAATTTTCCCAGAGAAAAGAAAACTTAGGTTGACACCAAACTTGTACACAGTAATTCGAAGCAGCTTTAAATAGCCATAAACTGGGGGGAAAAAACAAGCTTTCTTCCAGAACTCAGTAAGTTTAATGAATTGGTACATCCATATTAGGTACCAGAAAGCAATGAACTATTAGTACCTTCAACAACTTGGGTGAATCTCAGTATTATGCTGAGTGAAAAAGATGTACACACTATATAATTTTCTTCATATAAAAAATTTTTTTAAGTTTATTTATTTGGAGAGATGGAGCAAAACAGGGGCAGAGAGGAGAGAGAAATTACCAGCAGACTCTGCGCTGTCAATGCAGAGCCCAACACAGGGACTGACATGGGGCTCGAACTCACGAACTGTGAGATCATAACTTGAGCCAAAACCAAGCAAGAGTCAGACACTTAACCAACTGAGCCATCTAGGTGCCCCTTCACATAAAATACTTGAAATGACAAAGTTTTAGAAATAAAAACATATTACTGTTTGCCAGACATTAGGAATCAGTGGCAGACAGATTGGTGTGATTGTAAATTAGTGCTTCAGAGATCGTGATGACTGTTCTGCATTTTGACCATAGGGTGGACACAACAGATACACAGGGAAGTAAAAAATTGCTTACTGATGCGCATGGGCAGCTCAGTAGTTTAAGTGTTCAATTTCAACTCAGGTCATGGTCTCATTACTAGGGAGTTCAAGCCCCCACATCTGTCAGCACAGCCCGCTTCAGATCCTCTGTCCCCCTCTCTCTGCTCCTCCCCCTGCTTTCGCACGTGATAACATGCTCTATCACAAATACAAATGGATAAACATCTAAGAATTTTTTGTGGGGCACCTGGGTGGCTCAGTGGGCTAAGTAAGCATCCAACTTTGGCTCAGGTCATCTCACAGTTCCTGAGTTCAAGCCACGTGTTGAGCTCTGTGCTGACAGCTTAGAACCTGGAGCCTGTTTCAGATTCTGTGTTTCCCTCTCTCTGCCCATTCCCGCTTGCTCTCTGTCAAAAATAAACAAATTTTTTTTTCCTTTTAAATTTTGTTGTTGTTGCATATAGCTTGGAGCACCTGGCTGGCACAGCCAGTAGAGCATGCAACTCTTGGTCTCAGATTCATGAGTTGAAGCCACACATTATATGGAGAGATCGATTCAAAAATCAAATCTTTAAATGTTTTGTTTTGTTTTGTTTTGCATATAGTTAAATACCACAGAGATATGAGTAGAAGTACGCCTAGAGAAATCTTAGTAAAATTGGAGTTTGTACTACTATCCATATCCTGATTGTGACATTCTATAGGCATAGATGGCATATTTCGTGTTATTTCTTAGAACTCTGTGATTCTACAGTTGTCTCAAAATGATCCAATCACTTAATATAAGAAAAGTTGAAAGGACAAATCCAAGTAACTTTGGAGAACAGTACTTCGAATACTGTAAAACTAAAAAAAGTTGGTTTTAAGAAATTAAGGCTATGGCAGAGTTTGACTACTAACAGTAGCTTTAGCAGATTTCGGTGGGTAAAGACTGAAGTATTGTTGGTATCTTGATTGTGGTAGTCATTACTGTGCTCCAAAAAGATTGAATGTTAATGTATGTAAATTTAATTTTTTTTTTAATGTTTATTTTTGAGAGAGAGACCGTGCAAGCTAGGGAGGGGCAGAAAGAGGGAGATACAGAATCTGAAGCAGGCTCCAGGCTTCTGAGCTCTCCACACAGAGCCCGACGTGGGGCAAATCCACAAACTGTGAGATCATGATCCAAGCTGTAGTCAGGTGCTTAACCACCCAAGCACCCCCCAAATTAATTTTTAAAAATAAGCATCTAAAAATAAAAAATACCTAGTTTTTAAGTTACAAAAGTACACCACACACAAATGAAACACAATAAACTTCCTTAGCAAAGTTAATATTTTACCATGTTTTGGTCAAATGAATATATTTTATCCTCTTAACATATATTATTCTATTACTGTTAAAAAGTATTAATACCATCCAAGATGAAATGGGTGTTAGCAGCAAATAGTTTTCATTTTTTTTTGTTGTTGTTGTTCACACTATTGGTATTTTTCTCAGGATTGGTTGCCTAAATTGTGTTTTATTTTATATTATCTTTTGATTGTATCTGTTGATGTCAATTTGTTGATTGAGCCAGCAAGTCATTCCTTGCCTAAATTTTAAATTCATTGGGATTACTGGGAATACATTAATTCTAGAATATTAACTCTTCTCTGTTTTCATTTGGAAAAAAAAAAAATCCCTTTAGTTAATAATAAATGTCTATGGACTTTACAAGATAGCATGTAAGATTTAAGCAGAATTAAATGCCAATCTAGTAATTGTGACAACCCTGGAGTTGTCATTTTCATGTTAATGGTACCTTTACTTGAATTCAGAATGCCCAAATACAGTGTTTTATAAAAAGGACATGATTCTCAAAGCCTGCTACCCATAGTTTCATGATAATCCTTTCATGAAGCATAATTATTACTGTAAGCTTCACTTTCAGTAATCATTGCCACTCAAGAGATAGTGTTTATTTCTTTATTTCCACTTCCTGTCTAAGGCTCAACTTAAATTTCTGACATTTTTCTTGCGGTTATGAAAAATAAAATATGGATATTCTGGGGATATATAATATAGTACTTAAGTTTATTCTGTTTTTTCCTCAGACTTTGGGGTGAACCGGTTAATTTACGTGAACAACATGATGCCTTAGAGTTTTTTAATTCTTTAGTGGATAGTTTAGATGAAGCTTTAAAAGCTTTAGGACATCCAGCTATGCTAAGTCAAGTCTTGGGAGGTTCCTTTGCTGATCAGAAGATTTGTCAAGGCTGCCCCCATAGGTAAGTGGTAATTAAGATTTTTATTGTTCTAATTTTAGAATATGTGCTGCCAAAATGAGCACAATTAATTAAGGTTTTTAGTATCTGCTTTGCATTAATCCTTTTTTTCTTTTCTTTTTTAATAGTATAAATGAAATTTTTACTTTTGCTTATGTAGGAAAGCACAATGTACCAAATACTACTAAATGCCTAGGATTGTGAATGAGTTACAATTCTATATTATAACCAAGTGTTTGTCTTTTCACTTTTTATCCTATTGAATATCTCACTACTTTCTCTTACATTTTTGTATCATTTGTTATGTCATTTTCCCTACATCTACACTTAGAGATTTATGTCATCATCAAAATTAAAATTGAAATATCTTAAATATAGTAAACTTAGAAGGTAACTGGCAGGTGTGGGGCATTATTTCCTGTACAAATATAAAAGCTAACTGTTAAATTACCATTGATCCTTGTCATTCTTGAGATAGGTTCATTATGTTTGCACATCAAACCATTAAGCAACATTTCACAAGGCATTATTTTGTTTGGGAGTTAAAAAGAAATTGATTTGGGGCACCTGGCTGGCTTAGTCAGTAGAGCATATGACTCTTGATTTTGGTATTGTGTGTTTGTGTGTTTGAGAGACCACTCAAGAGCAGGACTGGGCAGAGAGAGAGGAGGAGACAGCCCAATGTGAGGCTCAAATACACAAACCATGAGATCATGACCTCAGCCAGAGTTAGACACTGAACTGAGCCACCCAGACACCCCTAGGGTTATGGTTTTAAACCCAGATACAGGGCCAAGATTATGTTTTTAAAAATTAATTTTAAAAAGAAATTGATTTATGAAGAGTTTCTAATGGAAATAAGCAGTGACCCTTGGTTAGCATTAATATTTCAGAAAGTTCACTGATGGATATGCATTTGTGTCTGTGGTGTATAAGCTTTAGTTTGGGGCTTAACTGCTGTTTTTATAAGTGTTGATTTCAAATCCTTTCTCACCAAAATAATCACAATAAGAGTGTTTTTCTGTAGTCTATTATTCTACAAACTATATGCCATTTTGTTACTCTATAAACATTAGCTGCGTATAGTAGGTAAAGCAGATTCTTTTTAACATAGGGAAATGTTTGGAGAAAGATAATATTACATAACTGAGAAATTTTTATCATGTCCTAGTGCCATTCTTTTGGAAAAAGGTTGGTGGGGAGCAAGACGTTTATTCACCTGGTTTAGCCAGTGTTTCATTCTTATGAAAGATATTTTACATCAGATGGGCAATAAGTATCCAGCAGTCCTCAGTGTTTTTTTTTTAATCGGTTCTCAAACTTAGTTGTAAATTATTGCTTTATTAAGTAAAAGTAAAGTGCAAATTAAGTAAATTTGAAACTAATTCCAACTAAAACTAATGTTACTATCACTAGATAAATTAGGGGGTTTCATGCTAGAGTTCCAGCTCTTTTCAATATTACAGAGCACTGGTTTCTTAGAGAGTCCTGTTTTTTTGCAGAAACACTCAATTCCATTTATTCTCTAAAAGTTTTTTTTTTCTCCTTGTGTGCAGTTTCTATTACAGTAGTAATGAGTCATTCATAGATACTTGTACACTTGTTTTCTCTTTTTAAGTTACAGGCTTCTAAATCTGAAGGACTGTGTCTAAAACACAATATCCCCTTGTGCTTTAATACATGAGGCACCCTTAATGTATCTGTTGGATGAGTAAATGTAATGGTTGAGAATGTATTCTCAAACTACCACTTCCTGAGTTTATTTAGTGTGTGTCATCAGGTATTCCTGCAAGTTGCTTTTATGGAAAATCATGTGGCATGCTGATTCCATTCCCTATTACTTTTTTTTTTTTTTTTTTAATTTAAATTTTAGTTAGCCAACATATAATTCAATATTGTTTCAGAAGTAGAACTCAGTGATTTATCACTTACATACAACACTTAAGTGGTAGTCACAAGTGCCTCCTTAATACCCATTGCCCATTTAGGCCATCTCCCCAACCACTCCCCTCCAGAAACCCTCAATAGGGGATTAACCCTCTATAGTTAAGAGGCATTACTTGTTCTCTACTGATTTCTATGACTTTGTAGAACAGAACATCCAAGGTAACAAGTGTGTTGGATGTTTGAACTTACAAATTCTGTTAGAACCTGATATCTCAGTGCTGTAAATATTAAATGTTATTATCAGAGAAGTGGAGGAACATTTAAAATTTTCGTTCATGATTAGCCTTATTGAATCTTTCCCGTTACCTTTCCCATTGCCATAAATTACTACTTGAAGAGCACAAGTACTAAGCAGTATGAGAGACTATAAGGAACTTAACCAGTGAGGTTAGAAAAGCCCTGACTTCAAGTCACCCTTCTGCCTAGTAAAGTGCACCAAATTAATCTACTTGACACCTTACTCTCTTTGACACCCCCGCCTCCCATCCCACTCCAGTTTCCTTATCTGTGAAATAGGAATAGATACGCCTCTCTGACAGGTTTCAAGAAGGTGAAGCAATGGTATGTATAAAGAATTTAATACATGGGGCGCCTGGGTGGCTTGGTCGGTTAAGCGTCCGACTTCGGCTCAGGTCACGATCTCACGGTGCGTGAGTTCGAGCCCCACGTCAGGCTCCACGCTCTGAGCCATCAGCCCAGAGCCTGACGCGGGGCTTGAACTCAACGCATCGTGAGATCGTGGCCTGAGCTGAAGTCGGACGCTTAACCGACTGAGCCACCCAGGCGCCCCTAAAAAAGAATTTAATACAGTGTTGCCTGGCTGACTCAGTAGAGTGGAAGACTCTTGATCTTGGGGTCATGAATTTGAGGCCTGTACTGGGTATAGAGATTACCTACAAAATTAAAAATTTTTTTTAAAAAATCTGTATTGCCTACAGAAAAGTAAGTGGTAACTGGAAACTTACTAACAACTATGGCTAATGTATCTGACATTATATAATAAATAGTTGAAATGTATTTTGTATCAAGTGTACAACTAAAAATTATTAGAAACCCAAGGAATAAATTCTTTTGTCTCTTAAAATAATATCTTTAGGTACGAGTGTGAAGAATCTTTTACAACTCTGAATGTAGATATTAGAAATCACCAAAACCTTCTTGATTCTTTGGAACAGTATATCAAAGGAGATTTATTGGAAGGTGCAAATGCTTATCGATGTGAAAAATGTGATAAAAAGGTATGTATTGTATAATAGTTTCAAATCAGGAATTAACATTTAGCAGAACTGGAAGATGTCAGAGTTGCTTCTATTAAACCTCAAAATTTACGTCTCTCCTGTCTCTATTTTGTAGCAGTGATGGCAGAGAGGCAGTTGAGATGATTTACTTAAGGGTTTGACAGGAAAAAAAAATAAAAATAAAGATTTATCAGGGGAACTACTGAGAGAAAATAATGCCAGGACTAGGAAAAATGTTTTCATTTGGTTGATTTATTTTTGCTGTTACAATTGCTGTTGAATTCCTCAAAGCAGAATTGCTGATAATCAAAGACACTGTTCCCTTTTATATTCTAGATTACTCTTCATGTTTAGAAGAACATGTTTAAAAGAATATGTGTGCTTATTTTATTTGGTTACATCAGATTTTCAGAACCACTTGCATCTTTAAACACCAGATTCGATTTTTCAGCCCATCCAACTGATTTTATTTTAGTCTATTAAACAGTTTATGAGATGGAATGATAACATGTTTTTGAAGACACATATTATGGAAATATTTTTCTGAGCTCCACCTTGTCATCTCCCTAATGACCTGTATTATTCTGACATTAAAACGCATTTAGATTATGGCCTCTGAAGCCACAATATTTTCTGCTACCTGCAGATCTCAGATAGTTTTTGTCTGAAGCATTTTGTTTTTCACACATCCTGCCACTTTTTTCCCCCAGATACTTTTTAAACTAAGGACCTTTTCAGAACACAGAATTAACACATTACTATGTGTGCAGCATTTAGCACATTATGTGGCATCTAAATGTCATATGTATTAGATGATATTATACGCACAGTTTCTTGGGTTTGTTCATACCAGATTCTATTCATTAACATAAAAATAAACATCAGAAAAGTAACATGAAATATGGAAACAGCCATTGGTTTCTATATCACTAATTTTCCGTTTCATATAAGACCATAATTACATATTTTAAGGTTTGATTTAAATGTTTTGAAAAAGTAGTAACAAATGATATTCATTGTGTTCATTACTATTTACTCATCTATTTGTAAATAAATTTAGATCATAAAGTCTCATTCTATTTTTTATAGGTTGATACAGTAAAGCGCTTGCTAATTAAAAAGTTGCCTCCTGTTCTTGCTATCCAATTGAAACGATTTGACTATGATTGGGAAAGAGAGTGTGCAATTAAATTCAATGATTATTTTGAATTTCCACGAGAGCTGGACATGGAACCTTACACAGTACCAGGTGTTGCAAAGCTGGAAGGAGATAATGTAAAACCAGAGAGTCAGTTGATACAACAGAATGAGGAGTCTGAAAGTGAGAAAACAGGAAGCACAAGATACAGACTTGTAGGTGTGCTTGTACACAGTGGTCAAGCAAGTGGTGGACATTATTATTCTTACATCATTCAGAGAAATGGCAAAGATGGTGAGAGGAATCGCTGGTATAAATTTGATGATGGAGATGTAACAGAATGTAAAATGGATGATGATGAAGAAATGAAAAATCAGTGTTTTGGTGGAGAGTACATGGGAGAAGTATTTGATCATATGATGAAGCACATGTCATACAGGAGACAGAAAAGATGGTGGAATGCTTATATACTCTTTTATGAACGAATGGACACAATAGACCAAGATGATGAGATGATAAGATACATATCAGAGCTAACTATCACAAGACCCCATCAAATTATGTCACCAGCCATTGAGAGAAGTGTCCGAAAACAAAATGTGCAGTTTATGCATAACCGAATGCAGTACAGTTTAGAGTATTTTCAGTTTGTGAAAAAACTGCTTACATGTAATAGTATTTATCTAAGCCCTGTTCCAGGTAAGTTTCTGCAATTCAGGTTCTTATCAGTAAAGTAATTTTTATTTCACTTACAGGATTTTTTATCAGCGATAAATACATATTTAATATTTTTCTTGTATCCTTTTTTTTTCCCCATAAAATATTAGGCTCGTTTTATTTTAACTATGTCAGCATTTTTAGTTCCAGTTAAAGTCAAATATTTAAGATCCCTCTATTTTTGAATACTGATAATCATATCTAGAAACATTAGAAGAGCTTTTATCTGTAAGTGTTTTTTTGAACAAGCATTAGTTTGAAACATGGTTTGTTGAAGTGCTAAGGTAACCACTAAAGATTACTTTTAGTCTTTTTAATGTGGAGCATTTGTTCAAACAAATGTAAACAAAAATGTATTTGATTATATGTATGTTTCTTAAGGACAAGATCACTTGTTGCCTGAAGCAGAAGAAATCACTATGATTAGTATTCAGCTTGCAGCTAGATTCCTCTTTACCACTGGATTTCATACCAAGAAAATCATCCGTGGCCCTGCCAGTGATTGGTACATGGGTTTGGATTTTACTCATATTATTGTTAATAGTTTGTTTGAATCTTTATAGCACTGCTTAATTTTTCCCTAGCCATAAAAATCTTATTTCAAATACAGGATAAAGATTTGGTAGTAATGTTGAAAAGAATATTAAAATTAACATGCCTTCTTTTAGTCATATATTGGCCCCTATTTCTGTTAACCTGTATCGTATCTCTTACTGTTTCATCATAAAATTATCTTCTAGATGGAATTCTGGCTTACGTTTAAAAACAAGATGTTTTTAAGTGTTTATGGTCTTACATTTTTAATTGTAAAGTTACAGAGAACACACTGATCTAGCAGCTGTTTTCAGCATCTTTGAGAATATAAGACCACTCCATGAGGAACATGATGGATTTTGATAATAGATTTGGTAACAGATTTGCAAAAGCCTAGACAAGTTCTCATTTAATTCAACTATGACCATTAATTGTAAAGGCGAATTTTCTTCTTTATTTGATTCATAGAAATCTGTTGGTTCACTGTAGAAATCAGAACAGAAGCACATTAATAAAAAATTGATATTCATGTATTTTTCTTGTTTTAGGTACGATGCACTGTGCATTCTACTCCGTCATAGCAAAAATGTGCGTTTTTGGTTTGCTCATAATGTTCTTTTTAATGTTTCAAATCGCTTCTCTGAATACCTTCTTGAGTGCCCTAGTGCAGAAGTGAGGGGTGCATTTGCAAAACTTATAGTATTTATTGCACATTTTTCTTTGCAAGATGGGCCTTGTCCTTCATCATTTACATCTCCTGGGCCTTCTGGTCAGGTAATTGAAAGTTTTTTTCTAACAATGAAATACAATTAATTTGTATTTGATCTTTCCTACAAGATCAAATCACTAAACATCTGTTTAACATATATACCATATATGCATGTGTGCATTTTTTAGTTTATTACAGTTGTTTCACAGCAGTGAGTAATGATTATTGGGCACCTTCAAAATATAAGGAAAATTTTTTCTGTTCAGTTACTTCTAGTTATGCAATAGGTCTTCAGATTATATATGTTTTAATATGTTTAATGAAGGTTTAATTTTATAAATTGCTAAATTTAAATGTTTTAAATAGCTTGTTGAGCATAAAAGTGTTGAGCATCTGCAATGAAGTTCTTAACTTTTTGTTCCCTCTCAAAAAGCAACTGTTTTTAGTAATTTCCTTTCTCATATTTCTGCTTAATGCAGTCATATGTACAAACATATCCATGATGCAAACATATATATAAGAATCCTTTTCTCCATATGGTGCTAATTAAATATTTGTCTTTTATAGGCATGTGATAACTTAAGTTTGAGTGATCACTTACTAAGAGCAGTATTAAATCTCCTCAGAAGGGAAGTTTCAGAGCATGGTCGTCATTTACAGCAATATTTCAATCTGTTTGTAATGTATGCCAATTTAGGTAAAAACTTTTCGTAACTTATTTAATGTATTATTTCATGTTTAATACTAAATGATGAAAGTATTTTAATGCAACGATGAGATCTAATTCCTTCTGAAATAGAAGCAGTATTCCATGTTTATATAAATGTTAAAATCCATTGCAGACTTCTTGTATTTTTTTGTATTTTTTATTTATTTTTTTATTTTTAGTGTTTGTGTATTTTTGAGAGAGAAAACATGAGCATGGGAGGGTCAGACAGAGGGACAGAGGATCCAAAGCGGGCTCTGTCCTCACAGCAGTGTCCAATGAGGGGCTTGAACTCAGGAACTGTGAGGTCATGACCTGAGCCGAGATCAGATGCTTAAGTGACTGAGCCACTCAGGTACCCCTGATTAGCTTTTCAATAACAGTCCTTATCTTGGACTGTAGTTCAGAAAATGTGTCTGGTTCATGTTTTTATTTCTTAATGCTGGTTTTAAAAAAATGATGCACAGGCTATATCCTACATGATATGAATCAGAATTCCTAGAGCTAGGAAAAACTGTTTTCAAAGGAAAGTGGTTGTATTTGTCAGCTTTAAGAATCACTACCTAAAAACATTGGCCTTATACCTATGTTTTTTGTTAAAATCAATTCAATTCACTAAAACTGTGTATAAGTTATGCACTTAAATTCTGTTGAAATCAGTATCAATATCATTGTTGTCAAAATATACTTCTCTTCATTTCTTCTCAGTGGCTCCAGAGTGCTTACCTAAAATATTATGGTGTATGTTTTATTATACTCTGATGCTCATTGCATTTTTGTTTTGATTTGTTTTTAAGTCTAGTCTTGCTACTCAACAACTAGATTATAAAATTCTGGTGATGAGGGCCTTTTTCACGGTAAACATGTTTTCTAAATGGAAGGATCGTCAAGAAATTTATAAGAAATTTTCTAAAATTTTCTGTATTCTTTTAGGTCACATTTATTAAGAGGAGAAAGAGTAGTGGCACCTGGTTGACTCAGTCAATTAAGTATCCAACTTGTTTTTGTTTTGTTTTTTGTTATTTTTAATGTTTATGTTAGAGTATGAGCCAGGCACAAACAGGGATGGGACAGAGGATCTGAAGCAGGCTCTGTACTGACAGAGATGGGGCTGATGTGGGGCTTGAACTCACAAATTGTGAGATCATGGCCTGAGCCAAAGTCAGATGCTCAATCAACTGAGCAACTCAGGTGTCCCAAGTACCCAGCTCTTGATTTAGGCACAGATCTTGATTTCACAGTCCTAAGATCAAGCCCTACATTGGATCCATGCTGGGTATGGAACCTCCTTGAGATTCCCTCTCTTTCTTTCCCTCTCTGCCCCTCCCACTCTCAAAAAAAAAAAAAAAAGAGAGAGAGAGAGAAAAGAGAAAAAGTAACTATGTTGCATTTACAAGCATAAAATTGCAATGTTAGTTATTCAGGTGTTGATGCATCAATAGCTCAAAATTACTAATGTTTTCAGATGTAGTCTAGTTAAAAGTTTTGCAGTATTGGGGCACCTGGGTGGATCAGTTGGTTAAGCATCCAAGTTCAGCTCAGGTCACCATCTCACAGTTTGTGAGTTCATGCCCCTCATCAGACTCACTGCTGTGAGTGCAGAGCCTGCTTTGGATCCTTTGTCCCCTCTCTTTCTGTCCCTCTCCCGCTTATATGCATGCATGCACTCTCTTTCTCTCAAAAATATGACATTTAAAAAATAAATCCTTGTTTTTATTCCTGTTTTTAATACAAAACTATCAAATTTAAGCCCTCACAGAAATCATATTTTAAACAGTTGGTCACAAGTCATTTATTATTGTTCTGTAGTATAATCTTTATTTCCATAAATATATGGATTGATAAATATTAGCATTAAGTCATTAAAGCCAGATGTAGCTTAGGGTTCAATTTTTTTTGGATTTTAGCAAGGTAAAACAGTTCATTTGCCACACATTTGACTTTCTCAGTAAGGTCTCCAGCATCACCCTGTAATCAAACATGTGAGTATTTCAGTAATCAATACTGACTTCAATTGGTGAAAGATATGAGGTAGAAGAAGGAATTAGTAAGATACTGTAACCCCATGGTCTTCTGACAAGTCTTGTGAGAAAGTCTATAGTTGATTGAGGGCATTGAAAGCCATTATACCATAGTAGACCACCAGTAGACTGCTTCTCCAGTTTGCTCTGTGTGGTTTCAATATGTACACAGTCAACCATGGTCTGGAAGCATATAGTCCGCCCCCGCCTTGAGGTACTGTCAGAAGGTCAGTTGTAGCCTAACACTATATCACAGCATGATACACCTTGCTAGTTCTCATTACACAGGCATTTTTATCACTCATTTACATCATCACAAGAATGGTGAGTACAGCACAATAAGATTATTTTGAGAGAAAGAGATCACATCCATATAATTTACTACATTATGTTATAATTCTATTTTATTGTTTTTGGTGTTAATCACCATGTCTAATTTACAAAGTAGGCATGTGAGTATAGGGAAAAGTTAACATATATAGGGTTCACTACTAGTAGTAGTGAACTAGGCTTTAGGAACCCACTAGAAGTCTTGGAACATAATCCTTGAAAATAAGGAGGGCCTACTTAATTAATCTTTACCTTAGAAAGATTACCCTGACTAGGGGTGCCTGGGTGGCTCAGGCAGTTAAGCATCCAACTTTGGCTCAGGTCATGATCTCACTGTTCATGAGTTTAAGACCCCTGTCAGTCTCTATAGAACCTGCTTCAGATTGTGTCTCCCTGTCTGTCTGCCCCTCCCCTGCTCGTGCTCTGTCTCAAGAAATAAACATTTAAAAAAATTAAGGTTGCAGTGAAAACTGGATTACAGTGGAGCAGAACATTGTAAAACAGTGATCTATAAGCTGAGAAGATCATTGCTGCTTTATATATAGACTGGACAGATTTAGATTTAGAACATGGACATGGACAGATTTAGAAGTTCATTATAAGAAAATCAGAACTTGAAGGTTGGATATTTGACCAGAGAAGAGATGTTTAAAACCATTGTGTAGGTGTGCCTGGCTGGCTCCATGAGTAGACCATGTGACTCTTGATCTTGGTGTGGGAGTTACAGTCACATATAGGGTATAAGAGATTACTTAAAAAAATGAAAATCTTTAAAAAAAAAAAAATAAAAAGACCAAGGTATAATAGTGCCATTTGCCCAGAGGAAACCTAAAAGGAGGAACCCATTTGGGAAGGCTAATTTTTTTTTATTTTTTTAATACATTTATTTTTGAGAGACAGTGAGAGAGAGAGAGAGAGAGGGAGAGAGAGGGAAGAGAAGGAGAGAGAGGGAGAGAGATACAGAGTATGAGTGGGGGAGGGGCAGAGAGAGGGAGACACAGAATCCAAAGCAGGCTCCAGGCTCTGAGCTGTCAGCACAGAGCCTGACATGGGGCTTGAATTCACGGACTGTGATATCATGGCCTGAGCCACCCAGGTGCCCCAAGAAATTTAATTTCTCATTTAATTTTGTTTCTGTCTTTATCACTTTACCATATGTTGATGAGAGTTGCTATCTAGGCCCCAAACAGTATACTACCTTAGAGCTCAGTGTAATCAAAATGCCACAATTTCACAGTTAGAATAAACTAAATCAATGTACTTTCAGCAGTTATGTAGTCTGCACTTCTTCAGCTTACACAATGAGCTTTAATCATAAAAATTATAAGCAAGTATATTATTTTTTATTAGTTCAGTACTTGCCATTCTTATTGTTTTTTGTCTCTTTATTTCTCCTGCACATTATTCTTCTTCCTTTTTTTTATAGGTATGGCAGAAAAGACACAGCTTTTGAAATTGAGTGTACCTGCTACATTCATGCTGGTATCTTTAGATGAAGGACCAGGTCCTCCAATCAAATATCAGTATGCTGAATTGGGCAAGTTATACTCAGTAGTGTCTCAGCTGATCCGCTGTTGCAATGTCTCATCAAGAATGCAGTCTTCAATCAATGGTAAAGTAAAATGTTTTATTCTATACAATGATTTAAAATTAATGGTAGGCTACTATAGTACTTAATTAAAATTCTGAATATTTATAAAAATGAAGTAAGAGTCTGAAGGTCCATTCTTCTATGTTTTTAAACCATTAAGTTGTTCCACGTGTTAGAAGATTTTTTGAAAATTTACTCCCTAATGTGATAAATGCCTTATTTATGAAATGGTTACTTCAGAATTTTAACTTGGTAAAAAAACATGGTTTTTTGCATCTTCCCATCTTGGTATATATCTGATCGTTTTAATGAATGTTTTGTTGAGCTTAGGAAAGTTAATTTATAATCAGTTTTTCATGTAAAAAAATTCAGTATCTTAATTTCGTATAGAAGTTTATTGGCTTTTCATTGATGACAAATCTATTCTAGGTAATCCCCCTCTTCCCAATCCTTTTGGTGATCCTAATTTATCACAGCCTATAATGCCAATTCAGCAGAATGTGGCAGACCTTTTATTTGTGAGAACAAGTTATGTGAAGAAAATTATTGAAGACTGCAGTAACTCAGAGGAAACCATCAAATTGCTTCGTTTTTGCTGCTGGGAGAATCCTCAGTTCTCATCCACTGTCCTCAGTGAACTTCTCTGGCAGGTTAATGGAAAATAAATATTGATATGTCCATAACTTGATTCATGATTCCCTTAAATTAGGAACTCAGCTATGTTTTATTGTTTTAGGTTGCATATTCATACACTTACGAACTTCGGCCATACTTGGATTTACTTTTGCAGATCTTACTTATTGAAGATTCTTGGCAGACTCACAGGTAGATACATACTTTTTGCTACCAGAATACTTACGTTTTTTTTAGATTCTAAAAATAACTGAAATTGCTAGCAGCCAAATACATTTTTACTTCTTAAAGCTCTGTTTATATTTTATAAGTGGTAACTTTTTAGAACTAAAATTTTCATACTAACAAGTCTTTATATAAGGACTTTTTCTCCAAATTCCTGTCTTTGTTCTTTGCCATAAAATTCAGTCTACAAGTGATGATTTAGAATTGGGTCCCCAGTTCTGCCAGGTGATGCCTGCTTTTCTCCCCACTGGCATTATTTTAGCATGGTTTCTTTAATGAAACAAATACAACAAATTGTCACCCACTAGTCATAACAGTGAAAGAAAAACCTCAAAATAACCTTACACTTTTTAATAAATTTGTAGTACTTAATCACTACAATCTTGAATTTAAGATTCAATTTCAGACAACTTTAAAATTGTTATGTAACCTAATTCACTATCATAGATTCCAAACAAATCAGTTAATGTTTAAATGCCATTATCTCAGTCACCGTGAGATAAAAGTATAACAAGCTCCAACCTACAGTCATTTATTACTCAGTACCTATTTCAGTATCATGAGGAAATTTGACTTTTTTTTTTTTTTTTTGAGTTTATTTATTTATTTTGAGAGAGAGACTAAGACAACACAAGTCGGGGAGGCACAGACAGGGAGACAGAATCCCAAGCAGGCTCCATCATACTGTCAGCACAGACCCCAATGTGGGGCTCAAACTCACGAAACTGTGAGATCAGGACCTGAGCTGAAGCCAAGAGTCAGATGCTTAACCAATTGAGGCACCAAGGCACCCTGGGAGTTTGAAATTTTATAAGATGCTTATTTTAATGGGATGTAATTTTTACTTTTAGTGTAAAGAACTTAGTTTACTGTGTGTATTCTTATGTATGCTTTAGACACATGAATCCTACTCAGCCATCTTGTTTCATCCAAGCAAATACAGTAAAAGTATAAATTCTGGATTAATACATAAAATAGTGGGCTTTGTGAAGAAATCAGTAAAGTATTTTTATTATGAGCCATAATGTTTCATTTAATGAACATTAGTTTTAGTTTATTCACTAAGCAATAGGTGATATTTACAAAGTGTCTACTATTGTGCCAAGACAACAGGACAAACACAATATGGATTAGTTGTGTATAATAAACAGTTGAAGTAATGGTGGTGTGGCTTGGAATGCAACTCTTGATATTTGGGTTCTGAGTTCAAGCCCCACAATGAGGGTAGATATTACGTACATAAATAAACTTTAGAAAGTCACAATACCAAAAAATTGTTTTTGATTTGGAATATAATGACGTAAAATAAGTAAATAAGTAAAATAAATGATGAAAAGGAGAATTTTCTAGTCTAGGTCCTCCATGACAAGAAATAAGGCATCTGTTTGCCCATAAATAATTTTTAGTTTGTTTTTGAGAAGAACAAGAAATAAGTGGCTGTATAAAATGTTATACTGAGATTTGGTTAGAACTGCATTGAAATCACTAGTCATCCAAGTTGACTCTTGCCAAAAAGATTGCTTTATCCACTGTGCATATATTTTAATGGCGTAGATTTCAGGTTCATTTTGTACTGTCAGATTACTTCCACTTGCATAGTCACTGGAATCTGCAGTCTTAGAAAAAAATTATCTGGGGGCACCTGGGTGACTCAGTCAGTTGATTGTACTACTCCTGGTTTTAGCTCAGTTCATGATCCCAGCCAGGGCCATGGGTTTAAGCACAGAATGCGGTTTGGGATTCTCTCCCTGCTCATCTCCCCACTTGCTCTCACACACACACCCTCTCTCTTCTTAAAAATAAATACCAGTTAAGCATCTGACTTCACCTCAGGTCATGGTCTCAACGTTCATGAGTTCGAACCTTTCATTGGGCTCTGTGCTGACAGCTCAGAGCCTGGAGCCAGCTTCACATTCTGTGTCTCCCTCTCTCTCTGCTCCTTCCCGGCTCATGCTCTGTCTCTGTCCTGTCTCTCCTTACAAATATAAATGAATGTACAAAAAAAATTTAGAGACAAAATCTGAAGCAGGCTCTAGTCTGTGAGCTGTCAGGAGAGAGCCCGGCATGAGGCTCAGACTCACCAGCCATGAGATCATAACCCGAGAGAAAGTTAGACGTTTAACCAACTGAGGCACCCCAACACATACACTTAAAAAAAAAAGATTCTCTCACTCTGCTCCCCTCACCCTTGCTTGTGCGCTCTTTCTTTCTCTCAAAAAAAAAAAAAAAATAATAATAATAATAAGTAAATAATAAAATAAATTTTAAAAATGATCTAACTCCAGAGTAAATTTCTCAAGTGAAGCAGTCATGCAGACATAGTTATAGTTAACTTTAACAAAAATAATGTAATATTGATATCCTTAATTTACCACTGATAATGCACTTAAATTGTGAGATAGCAAAATAATTTTGGATTGACAGTAATTTGGGTGAGACTTCAGACTCAGGTCACAATTTAGCAATCTTCCCAACTTCCTAGCTTTATGACATTAGGTAAGCTGAATTCTGTACTTATTTTCTCATTTATTAAGTGGGTTTATTTATAATAATGCATACTCAGGTAAGTAACTCTAGAAGTAAATAGGTTAGATGCTTACATCAAAACATGTATTGAATGATGGTAGGCACAGTGTTAGCTAGTAGATATTATAAATTTTTATATCTGGTTCTTTTTAGAATTCATAATGCGCTTAAAGGAATCCCAGATGATCGAGATGGTTTGTTTGATACAATCCAGCGCTCTAAGAATCACTATCAAAAAAGAGCATACCAATGTATAAAATGTATGGTAGCACTCTTTAGCAATTGTCCCATTGCTTACCAAATATTACAGGTGAGAATTTTTTTCTTAAATCACGTAGTAATCTGTAAAAGACTGCCTTAAAAGACTTGTGAAAATTTGGACTTGAAATTTAAGTTATCATTGAAAATTATTCTAAATTTTTTCACACAGTTTTATTTCTTTTGAAGGGTAATGGAGATCTTAAAAGAAAGTGGACCTGGGCAGTGGAATGGCTTGGAGATGAACTTGAAAGAAGACCATACACTGGCAATCCTCAATATGCTTATAATAATTGGTCTCCTCCAGTGCAAAGCAATGAAACATCAAATGGTTATTTCTTAGAAAGATCACATAGTGCAAGGATGACACTTGCAAAAGCTTGTGAACTCTGTCCAGAGGAGGTAAAAAAAGCCACCAATGGGCAGCAGATAAAAATGGAAGAAAGAAAAGTAATTTTTTATTTTTATAGGCCAGGGTTCATTGTATTAAAAAATTTGTATTGTTATTTTGTTGACTTTAATGTCTTGTTGCTTGATTTGTTTTTTAGTAATCAAAGGAGTTTATTCTTTGCTAGAATTTTTTGGAGGTATTTCTGTGAAATTATCAAAAAACAAAATCTATATGTGTGTGTGTGTGTGTGTGTGTGTGTGTGTGTGTGTATAGGAAAGTCTGTTTTTTCCCTCTGTTAATTATTGTATTTGCTTTAAATGAAAAAATGTTAATGAGGTCAGCCTTGTGGATTTTTAAGAAATTTTTTCCAGAAAGAGATTAAAATAAAGTTGCTTTCATAATCAAATTATTAATTTCTAAATATTTAAAATTAGGAGCCAGATGACCAAGATGCCCCAGATGAGCATGAGTCATCTCTACCAGAAGATACTCCATTATATCCTCATCCATCTGGATCTCACTGTCAACAGGTGACTTTTTTGTGTTTTTTGTTTTCATTTTTATTCACCAAATTATTTTACTTTATCTAAAGAGGATTTAATTATTTTTCTTAAATATTTTATAAATTATTGGTTGTGAGTATGAAGTAATAAAGTGATTATCTAGAATAGCTTTGCCAAGATGATCAGAGGAAGGGTGGTTAGAGTTGAGGTCATGTTGCAGCATGTTTCAGTCTATCCTCATGGTATTTTTCCTTGTCACATAGCCCTCTTCTACTAATTGCAATAGTTAATTCAAGTGTGTGACATTTCACATTAACATAAATTTTGTTAACATTAAATTAATAACTATCAGAAGAAATGTTAAGACGTGAATGTCTTGGTTACTTTTGCCCCAGTGTTCAGGTGCAGTAACGATGTTCTTAAAATCAGCAGTTAGACAGATTTCAATAAATGAGTCACTGGAAAAATGATAGATTTCTGACAAGAAATATCCGTAAGGAAACCTTCATTCAGAAACAAGAATTTGGACAAATCTTTCTGGAAAGATTGTGGTTTAAACCACAAACATGACTAATTGAGGCCTTTTAAGGCAGTGGTTCTTATATTTATATGCCTCAGAATCCTATAAAGGTGCTTTTTAAAACAGGTTGCTAAGTTCCGTGCCTCTAGGATTTCTGATTCATTAAAGGTGGGACTTTACATTCCAAAGAAGTTTCCAGGTGATGCTGTTGCTGCTGGTCTAGGGAATACTCTCAGAGAACCAGTTCTTTTAGGTGTAGCATTTGGGTCATAAACACTTTTAAAATACCTCCTTTGTGAATATAGAATCAAATTTTATCATGAAGTCACATTTTCAAAACAGTTTATCATATTATGCTTACATTCCTTACAATATCAGAGTTGATTTGTAGGTTATTTTGTAACTATTACATGACTGTTTTTAAAAGATAAGTCCCTAGAAGAGATGTGTCTACTTTTAGACAAACTTTAGCCCATGATTTTTAATTTTAGTATGTGAAAAGTTTGACATGCAAGTCTTTTTCACCCTCTCAGAATAATCATGTGCATGGACAGCCATATACAGGGCCAGCAGCACATCACTTGAACAACCATCAAAAAACTGGCCAGCGCACACAAGAAAATTATGAAGGCAATGAAGAAGTACCCTCATCTCAAATGAAGGATCAGTAAAATGCCTATCATTAACTGCTTCCTTTAAGACCATGCACTCAGGCCTTATTATCCAAACTTTTTCTGTGTCTGGCTATTATTCAAAACTAGAGAAGCTGTTCAATATAGAGCGGAGATTGTATTCACTGTCATTTGCAGAAATTTTCCGTCAATATATATAAGCCACCTGCAGGGGAAAGTGTATAGTGTTTTGTATTAAATGGCTGACACTAATCTGTAAATGGCAAAGATGTATATAGTATATTAATGTTTGACTGTTAATTCTTAACCGAGAAAATTTTTTTTTGATGAAGAGTTAAAGATCTACAAAAAAACAATTTTCTTGTTACGTCTGTTGCATTCTGCATTCAGTATTGTCTGCTTCATGGCAGTTGGATCAAATTCTTTACCAAAAAAAAAAGAAGAAAAACAAAAACGTTCTATAAAACAGCCCATCCGTTATCAGTCACACCCCATTGGTTTCTTGTTAATTCTTAGTTACTAGAGCTATATAAGGCTGATTGGTAACCTTTGAAATATGTGGGTGATGTGGAAAAATTGGTGATGTAACATTGTTTCTGGATATTTCTCATTACCTTTTTATTCAGGTTAATTCAGTTTAAAGCTATAATTATGCTTTAACATTTAGCATGGCCTCACACTAAGTTTGTGTAGCCAATAAAAAGCAAAATTACCAGTATACAGCAGTTTCTCCAAAGTGACAGTTGTGTTACCCAGAGGTTTTGTTACACCTAGAGTAAATATAAAACAAGAGGAGAAATGTGACAAACCAGAGGTTTTTAGTTACTCATTTATTCATTGTGTTTAAAGTTTGACAGTTCAGTCTCTGGATGGGATAAACAATGTGAAAGTATTGATAATAGGAATTTTAAAACAAATATACAGATACGCAAATATGCCAGAATGTATGGAGCGTAATAGACAACTGTATTTTGTGTGCTTGTTTTGTTTTATGATAGAGTTTATAAGGTGAAACTTCTAAAGAACCCCACTGAATTGGACATCATCAGAAATCCACAATATTTTGAAGTACCACTGCACCTAGATACCTGGCTGGTTTTCTGGTCAGTCACAGTTTTACTTGAAAGCAAGAATTGTCCCAGTTCTTTTTCCATTCCAAAATTCTTATTGTTGTGGGGTTTAATTAAAGCATAAACTTCTGGTTAATATAATTCTGAAATACTATTTTAGAATGAACATTTGTTTCAGGATTCTTCAAAACTCATGAGTTAATACTATATTTAAAAAAGAATTGGTAACTTTGGAATGTGTGTAATATTTTGGAACCGCCTAAAAACCAAATATTCCTGCAAACAGATATGGCGTGTCCTATACTATTTAAATATTTTGCTGTTTTGTTTTATAGAAATTATTTTGCTGAATTCACAAATAGAATTTGATTTAAGAAGAATTTTGTTTCTTTGTTTTTGTTCATTATTCTTTTGTTCTGAAGCATTATACTTTCATTAAAATTAATTATTTGCATAGCACAGCTTGGCATAATGCTGAATTCAGCATTTCAGACATGGAGTTTTTGTGCTTAAAATGGTTTTTTCTTTGCTCTTTATGGATTTGGAGAAAAGAAAAACTATTTTTCTTTTGAAAAAATCCAATATTAATCAGCCTTCTACTTTTGTCACATTTTTGTAGTCATTTCTTATTGTTTACAGTTGTTGTCTTCTCTGGAGTCACTAGGAACACTGAGTTTACAAATACTGAACCTAGGTTCCTTAGAGAAATACTGGGTTAGAATCATGCAAACTGGTGCTTACAGTTTCATCAACCTATCAGTACATAACCTTGTTTTGTGTTTCTCTTGAAAGATTCTTCATTTAATATATACTGCTGATTAACACTGAACTCAATGCCAACAGCACCAAAACTCATTCATAAGGCATCCTTAACTAAAATTTAAATTCTCTGGGCGCTTGGGTGGCTCTGTTGGTTACACATCTGACTCTTGATTTTGGCTCAGGTCGTGACCTTACAGTCATGATGAGATCATATACCCCTTGTCAGGCTCTGCTGGGCAAGGAGACTGCCTGGGATTTTCTTCCTTCCTCTGTCTCTGATCTTGTCTTCTGCTCATGTACATATTCTCTCTCTCTCCAACATAAAATAAATTGTGATTTCTCTTTAAGGCATAAGACCACTGGGGAGCTAAGCACTTTTCCCATTTTTTAAACAGAATTACCACCGAACATAAAGAACAGAATGTGCCTCTCCATAGATCCAAAGTCTGTAGCTGAAATACAGATGCAGATTTTCAGCTGTGTTTAGCTGTATCTCAAACCATTCACATCAAGCACCTAAAAAATTTTCCTGCTCTGTGGATGTCCATGAATGACCACACAAATACTGATTTTGAGTCATAAAAATCATAAATAAGTTTTACTTGACAGGGCAAGTTCGTGAAGAGAGTCTTCATTTCTATAAATTAACAAGCACAGTTCAATGGTATTGCAGTTGGATTAGTAAGGAATTCTTTGACAAAAAGCCTATATTGAGCTGAACTAAGAAATATACATACTTGGTTTTTTATTTATTTATTTATTTTCAGAGATAGTATGAGCATGGATGTGACACAGAATGCTAAGTAGGGTCCACACTGAGTAGAGCCCAACATAGGGCCTCAATCCCATGAATCATGAGATCATGACCTGAGCAAAGATCGAGAGTCAGATGCTCAACTGACTGAGGTGCCCCTGAACTAAAAAATACACTTGTGATTAGGTGTGCCTGGGTATTTCAGTTGATTAAGTGTCCAACTGTTGGTTTTAGCTAAGGTCATGAGTTTCATCTCACAGTTTCATGAGTTCAGGCCCCACATCGGGCTCTATGTTGACAGTACAGAGCCTGCTTGGGATTCTCCCAAATCTCCCTTTCTCTTTGTCCCTCCCCTGCTCACACGGTCTCTATATTTCTCAAATAAACTTTTTAAAAAACATTTTAAGAAATAAACTTAGGATTAAAGGGGAACATTTGTTTCCACTATATATAATTTGTTCTTTTAGGTTTTTCGTAGTAACTAGCAAATTTAAAACCATAGAGATTATATTTCTATCTTTTTTTGTATTACATCTGCATTTGTTGAGAAAAATTGTAGCATATGAAATTCAAGTTGGTTCTTTAAATTTTTTTTAATGTTTGTTTTTGAGAGTGAGAGACAGCACATGAGTTGAGGAGAAGCAGAGAAAGAGAGACACAGTCTAAAGCAGGCTGACAGAGCCTGATGCAGGGCTCGAAGTCATGATCCCTGAGATCATGACCTGAGCCAAAGTTGGGTGCTTAACTGACTGAGCCACCTAGATGCCCCCATTGCATATCTAGCAGTAGAATCTGCCCCCACACACCAAGAATTTTATATTTATTACTATCTTAAATTTCCTTAAATACCCAGTAGCCAATAATCTAGGACTTGAGTCAGACCATTTCTAAATTACACTGATAACTTTTACCTTTAGTGAGCAGTGTCTCGGCAGCAGTAATCCTACTCCATGGGTGGCTGTGTTATCTCCCAGAAATCAAAGGTTCGTTAACTCCTGCCTTCTTCCTCTATCCAAACCAGTTGTTTCATTGAGAGCTATTCTTGCTGATCTTTTCTGACAACAGAGGTATCAGTTCCAAAATCATCCTAGGATTCAATTATTTAATAATTCACTATGAAGACTCTCAACTCACTGAAAGTTCTTACAACCTCATTTATGATGTATTACAATTAAAAGATATGGATTAATACCCACCAAGGGAAGACTTATGTGGGACACAGTCTTGGAGAGTACATTATGAAGCTTTTGTCCTCAGGGTGCCTGGGTGGCTCAGTCAGTTAAGTGATCGCAGCACAAATAATGATCTCAGGGTTGTAAGTTCAAGCTGAGAGTTGTGCGTGAAGTCTACTTAAAAATAAAGCTGTTGTCCTCTGTCATTGGAGTTGTGGACAGCACTAACTTCTCCCAGCAATGTGCACACAGAGTACACACAGAACTGCATGAGCAGCAAAGCTCATCTGAGCCTTACTGTCCAGTTTTTATTGGGATTCAGTCACTTAGATATAGTAGACTACTTACATGGCCGAAATGATTTGCAGCCTCTCTAGAGGTCAACTAATACCATATGGAGCAGACACCCCTTTGTAAATCACATTTAGCATAGGTTGTCTGGCATGACTCCAGGTTCCCTATGTAAACACATTGTTTGCAGGGCACTATACGGCTTAGAAGTTCTCTCCAAGGAGGGGCACCTGGCTGGTTCATTTGTTCAGCATGCAAGTCTTCATCAGCAGGTTGTAATTTTGAGCCACATGTTAGGTGTAGGCATTACTTAACAATGAAATTGTTTTAAAAATGAGAGAGGAGGAGAGTAAGGTTAATTCTTTCCAATTTGGGTCTGTATTTTGAAGGTACTACATTTTAACAACTCACTGTCCATGGTTGTATAAAATTTAAATGGGAAATATTCTTATACCACTGAAACTTATTTTTCAGCTGCACCAAAGGCATAGCCTAGCTTTACTAAGAGCTGCAATGCAGAGCCAATATAAAAACACAGAATGTGCCTTCAGTTTAATAATAATAATAAATGAAAAACTGGAAAACCAAGGTGGTAAAAACAAAAAACAGAAAACTGAAGGAGCAGAGAAACGGCCCATGGTCCAGAGGATAGGGAATACCACAGTCTGGTGTTGGCTGTTTCTACTGGGGAGGGAGGTGTGGGGGGAGATTGTTACTATTCACCTGGGCCAAAGACCCTTATTTTCTGAGTTGTCCTCAGCTTCTGCATGCCTCAGATCTTGCGCAGCAGGCCAGAGATGAAGACCTCAGTTGGTTTATAACAACCAGCAGCTTATTGACCGTAGCCACCTAGGCATCATCACTGTGCATGTCCAGGAATTTGTACAGGTCAGTCTCCAGCTCCAAGATTTCTTCTTCCTGCCAGTAGTAAAGGCAAGAATGCTGCTCCAGGGTCGTACTTGACCATGACCTTCTCTTGGCGCTTCATTGGGCCCTCACCTGCAGCTTCAAGGGGCCTGTGAAAGTCTATGCCAGGTCTTGGGTCAGGGCTGCCAAACCTGGGGACCCAACTGCCAACAATGTACCCCTGCTGGTTTGCTGTCAGCCAGATCAGATTCCTCATCACTTTTGTGTGACAGGCCTTGTCCTGCACTTAACACTCCCTGACTGACTCTGGAACACTGGAAAGAGTTAGGTCACTAGCTTGGCTCCTCTCAGGTCTTAAGGGGCAGGGAACCAGTAGGGTAGCTGCATCATGGGGGGCCCCAGGCCTGCCTGTCTCATTCTGTCTCCTATCTCTCTGTTCTGTCCCCTGAACCTGCTGTCTGAGCTCTAAGAAACTTTGCAGAATGAAAGTTTTGAAGAGATTCCTTAAATGTGCAAAACTTTAACATCTCCTATAAAACAAATGTAGCCCACAGGAGGGCTGGGTTGGTTAAGGTGGGACTCTTCAGTTAAGCTCAGGTCATGATCTCAGTGTTGGTGAGATTGAGTCCCAAGTGGGGACTGACCCCTGGGCTGACAGTGCACGGCCTGCTTGGAATTCTCTCTCTGCCTCTTCCTCAAATAAAAATAAACATTTTTTTTAAAATAGCCCAATTCCACTAGCTTGTAAAGAAATTACTATATTTTGTAAAAACAAGATGCACTAGTAAGAACAAATTTGTGTACTAAATTCATGTGTAATTTTTTTTAATGTTGAGTTTTTTGTTTTTTTGTCTGAGAGAGAGAGGGCCAACAGGGCATGAATAGAGATTTTTAACCAGTACTCTCTTTTCTGTTTATGTTTATTTATTATTTTGAGAAAGAGCTTGAGCAGGGGCAGGGCAGAAAGAATCTGTAACAGACTCTGCAGAGCCACACACACGGTGCAGGGCTCTATCTCACACCCTGAGATTGACACCTGAGCAGAAATCAAGAGTTTGAAGCTCAAGCAGATGAGCTACCCAAGTGCCTCATCAAAATGACATTTTTTCAATATAAATCTCCTTTGGTCCATTTTCAACAACAAAATTGGCAACCATGAAGAGTCCCTGGGGATAATCCCCTGCAGAAACTTTGTAGCTTCATTGGAGCTTCCTAGGGCAGTTTTCCACCAGGTCTCCCTTCAGGAGTGGAGGGATGGAATCACTCTGTGGAGACCAGCTCTTCAAACTTGAGAAAGTGGTATTTCAAGAGCTTCTCCCAAACTGTAGGTAAGGTTTAAGGCCCCAGTTTCTCAAGTGGCAGGTGCTACACAGGTGGGTATTGGCTTAGTGGGACAGAGGAAATCAGAGATTTCTTACTTTGATTTCATCGCCAGAAAACCAGCTTCCATTAAGAGGGCAAGGTTTGGGATTTGTTGAACAGCATGCAGTTTTTGTATGTGAAATAACATGGGAGGCATCCTTTCTATTCCATGTAACAGGTCCCTAGGGAGAATTTTGGCTGGTTGGTTGACTATATAAGTGTATGTCAGAAAAGGTCATGGTGTTTTATATAATTGTGACTGGCTTCTGGATTTTTTGAGAAGGGAAAGAGGATGATATTCTGCATATACAGGTCTTTGTGCAGTTGCATAGGAGGGATGGTATACAACTAGGCAGTAAATTGATGGTGCAGTGGAAATGTCAATGGCAACATCCTGTGTTCCACTCCTCTAGAACCCTGGAAAATAGTGAATGAGGACATGTTAACTTTGAGGGTAGTGAATCTCTTTAATCCAATTTATAATAACTAGGGCAGCTCCTTTTTGGTAACAGAAAAAACACTGCGGTTGAGTCTGTTTCTCTCTCATCCCTCTGCCCTTCATTGCTAAGTGGAGGAGTGGAGAGAGGTTGCCATCAATGAAAGACCTTTCCAAGTCATGACCCAGAAGCAGGCATGGTCTGCCCCTCAAAGACCCAACAGGGCACACAGTTTCAACAGGATCCACCTGATAAGGGCATAAGGCAATTCCCAATGTGCCAACTACCCATTGGAGCAAACAGACAAAGTCAAATAACCACTTATTACTGGGCTTACAAAGTCCATTCTGTGCCTCAGATTTGTTGAAATCTAAAAACTCTTCATATAGAGATGATCCTTAAAAAATGGTTGAGGGTGCCTGGGTAGCTCAGTTGGTTAAGTGTCCCAACTTTGGCTCAAGTCATGATCTCGCAGTTAATGGGTTTGAGCCCCATGTCGGGCGCTGTGCTGACAGCTCACAGCCTGGAGCCTGCCTGAGATTCTGTGTTTCCCTCTCTTTCTGCCCCTCCCCTGCTCACACTTGTCTCTCTCTCTCTCTCTCAGAAATGAATGAACATTAAAAAAAAAAAAAAAAGTTGAATACACTGATTTACATGAAGAGGGCCCTGAGAATACACGGCTAGTCAAAATGTTCTTCACTGGGCAGAGCGCTCCTGACGTCAGACAAAAGCTAAATAAAGTTGAGGGTGCTGTGTCCAGCCTGTTTGGTGGAGATTATATACAAGACTTATAATGCTAGGGAAGAACAAAAGGTGAGGCTGATTTGAGTTTTGCTTTTGTCATCTGGTGAAAGAGACCAACCAAAGGGCAAGTCGGGACATCCCAGGTTGAGCAAAGACCGATGTGTCTATTGTAAAAAAGGCATAGGAAGTGAGATTGCTCAACATTTTCTAAACAGGGCAAGGAAGGCCACATTGAAACTTCTGGGAAACAGATGGTCATTCAAGGGGAAGGATGGGACAAGGATAGTGAATGAAGGGACCCAGCACTTAGAGCCATATCAATGACCCCTATTAGAATAGCCCCACAAGAACCCCACATGCATTTAACGTGGAGTCTGGGTTGATAAACTATTTGTAAATACTGGAGAAATCTATGCGGTCTTAAATAGTAGCTGACTTCATTAAGTCCTTCTACTCTGTCTATGGTTAGCGTCACTGGTTGGGTACAACAGTGTCCTCTTACAGCCACTGTAATGTAAATGAGGTAAACAGAAGTTGAGACATAGTTTTTTACACATGCCTGATTGTCCAATTCCTCTTGTTCTGCAAGATATTTTATAAAAAGCAATTTAAATGCTCAAATAACTTTCTCATCTGAGAAATGTCAATCACGATTACAAGATCCCCCTGAAAATGCCATAAGGCTTCAGCTGATGGTATTGAATGCAGAAGACTGTAAGGCGGCCTGGGACCACCTGAGTTGTGTGAACAAGTGAGTACCACTGTTTGGGCAGGTGGGATACCTGGGTGAATTAAGTCAGCCACTCCAATAGTAGCACTGTTGAAAGAAGAAACAAAATTTCTTCATGTTAAACAGTGGCTTTAAAGGAGGAAACAGGGTATCTGGCCAACTCAAACAGTAGACAATGCAGCTTTTGATCTCAGGGACATGAGTTCAAGCCCAACATTGGTCATGGAGGCCACTTAAAGATAGGTAGGTAGGTAGATAGACAAAGACAAGACAGACTGGATGGATGGATGGATGGGTGGATGGGTGGATGGGTGGATGGGTGGATGGATAGATGGTTGGGGTCTATAAAATATGGATGGATGGATGGATGGATGGATGGATGGATGGATGGATCAATAGAAAGATATATAGATACATAAAGAAGTATTAAGAGCCTACAACTAGTTTTCAATCAGTTTTAGTAACATGGACTGATTCACCCTTACCAGTTTCCCTGTAACCCTACCATTTCACCAGTGAGGAAACCCCATTTGGAGGAATATGTCTTTGTTCAAGATTTAAGGGCTATAAAGTTTAGGATATCCATCCCACAATCCATACAAATGACTAGTGTGCCATGACACTATAGATGGTTTATAGTGTTGGGAGTCAAAAGATGTCTTCTTTGATATTCTTTTGGAAGGAAAGTCTCAATTGCTGTTTGCCTTTGAATGACAAGACCCAGACATGGGTCATTATCCAGTATTGTTGGACTATACTCCCTCAAGGCTTCAAAAATTCACTTACTTAATTCAAGTAAGGAGCTAGGTAAAGACTTCTACAGACTACACGTAGACCAAGATATATTATTGCAATATGTTGATCTGTTAATAGCCAGACCTGATTATGAACATTGTCTAGAAAATGCCATCAGTGTGTTTAATCACCTGGGCTGGTATGGGTACAAGGTTTCCACTAGGAAGCTAAAATTTGTAAACAGCAAGTCTCCTATCTGGATTTCCTGTTAAATCAGGGAAACTGAAGTTTAATGGCTAGTGGAAAGCAAGCCATCTGGGATTTGAATATTCCAAGAAATCAGAGACAGTTATGCAGGTTTTGGGTATGGCTTGATTTTGCAGAATCTGAATACTGAATTTTGGCCTTATGGCTAAGCTCCTTTATGAAGCCTTAAAAGGACTCAATTTAGAGCCCCTACTATGGTCTGGATTGTCAAAAGGCCTTTGAGACAAAATGGGCACCTTAGTCCACCACCACCTTAGGACACTCTGATATGAAAAACAATTTTTTTTAAACATTTACTTATTTTTGAGAGGCAGAGGAGGGGGAAAGAAAGGCTCTGAGCTGTTTGTTAGCACAGAGCCTGATGTGGGGCTCGAACTCATGAACCACAAGACCATGACCTGAGCTGAAGTCAGATGTTCAACCGACCGAGCCACCCAGGTGCCCCTGAAAAACAATTTTAAATTGTGTATTCCTGAAAGGCAGAGGCTGGCCTTGGGAGTGCTAATACAAATGATGGGAAAATGCCATGTCCTGTCCCTGGACAGTGTGGTAACGGTATATTGCCCTGTGCTAATGTGCACTGGCTGCCACCTGTGACTTACTACAGGAAGCAGAAAAATTCATATTATGGTTAGGACAGTCCATTGTTATATAGGTGCCCCACCAAGTGTTGGTACTATTAGAATAAAGGGGAAGCTATTGGTTGACCCCAAGCCCAAGCAATACTTTCTGATAGCCCAAATGTCACTTTAAAGATTGTGAGCTCTTGGGATACCCAGGTGGCTCAGTCAGTTAAGTGTCCAACTTGATTTCAGCTCAGGTTGTGATCTCACAATTCATGGGAACGAATTTCACATCACAATGTGCTGATAGTGCCAAGCCTGCTTGGGATTCTGTCTCCCCGTCTCTGCCCTTCCCCCAGTCACTCTGTCTCTTTCTCTAAAAATACATAAGTAAACTTAAGACCATGAGCTCTTTAAATAAACTGCTGTGCTGCTTTCTGTTTCAAACAAGTCTCTTCCATAATGGTTTGGAAATTCTTGAAACTATGTACTCTAGGAAGCTTGATTTATGTGACCAGCCATTGACATAGGCTGACTCGCACTTTTTTACTAATGGTGGTTTTCTTGACCACAAACACTGCTAAGCACATTATGGCATGGTGAATGGCCAGGGGGTTGTGAAGCAAGAGTACTTCACAATCTCCCACCCCCAGGGCACATGAGCAAAAAAGGCAGAATTAAACCCCCACAAGCTTTGCAACTTTCCCTTGGGAAAAAAAAATGTCTATATAGATTTCTAAATACAGTTTATGGTGGTGCACTATCAACAGGGTAACATGGGATGGGTGGGGTTTGCTGACAGCAGGAAATCAGGATATTAAATATATCCCAGAGATATGTGCTGTCATGCAAACTCAATCTGAGCCAAAGGCCATGGCTAACATGCACTACCTGGGACATCAAAAATTAGACTCCTGGGGCACCTGGGTGGCTCAGACAGTTGAACATCTGACTTCAGTTTGGGTCATGATCTCCAGGTCCGTGGGTTTGAGCCCCACGTCAGGCTCTGTGCTGACAGCTCAGAGCCTGGAGCCTGCTTCAGAGTCTGTGACTCCTCTCTCTGCCCCTCCACCTTTCACACTCTCTCTCTGTCTCTCCCTCAAAAATAAACATTAAAAAAAAAAAAAAAATAGACTCTTGTGTGGTTCAAGGTAATCAAGCAGCAGATAGAGCAGACAAATGAGCAATAGCCAGTCATCAGTTTGAAGGAGCCTATTGCCCCAAATGGATTTGATCCAGTTTACTCCTGTGTAAGATGAGGACAACAAAAGGGTAGAGGAATACGAATTTGACTGGTGGTACCCTAATCATTAATGGGAATCAGTTCTCGTGGCCTTGTGATACTGCTTGATATCACATTTGCCCTGTCTGCCTAAGGAATAATCTAAAAGTTAATAAAAGAAATTTGCCAGTGGGAATATAACATATGGGAGAATGCCCTTATTATGACTGGCACACTGATTTAACCCAAATCCCACAAACTACTGGGGACTTTCCATGCTTACTAGTTTCTGTGTATATCTTCTTGGGCTATGTGGAGGCTTTCCCCACATGAAGTGAAAAGGCAATTGAGAAGGTTGTCAAAGTGTTCCTTAAGGAAGTTAAATCCAAGTTATAGGGTCCCTACCTCTATCCAAAGTGATAATGGACCCTCCTTTACTACAGTAGCAACTCCATGAATAAGCAAGGTTTGGGCATTCAATGGAAATTACATGCATCATGGAAGCCCCACTCTATAGGAAAAAAAAAAATAATAATAATCATCCTACTTAAAAAAAAAAAAAAAAATGTTTACTGTTCAGAGGCAGAGTGTTAGTTGGGGAGGGGCAGAGGGAGACCGAATCTGAAGCAGGCTCCAGGTGCCAAACTCAGCACACAGCCCTACCCAGGGCTCGAACCCATGTATTGTGAGATTGTGACCTGACCCAGAGTCACTTGATTGAGCCACCCAGGCGCCCCAAAATGAATCCTACTTTAGAAAAGACAAAAAGCTCTACCGATAAACAACTGAAATGGGATCAAGTTCTACCAATTGCCCTTCTCTGCATCTGAATGACCCCTAGAAATGGGCTCCAACTAAGCCTCAAGAGATTATGTATTATAGGTCAGTCCTAACACCCCAAGGTAGGAGGGAAAATACACACTTGGTTCAATAAATAAAACTAAAATGATATATTCAACAATTGAATCAGTTACTAATAATAACTATGCATGAGTTTGTTTCTTTCAGAAATCCAGCCCAACCAGAAGCACCACAAAACTTTTAAGGCTTGCAGCTAGGCTTCCTCATTCAACATGAGGAAAGAACAGGGCCCAGATCATCAGTTGGAAGAGAAACGGAAAGGACCATACAATGTTCTCTTGACAACCCACGTATCCCTCAAGTTGGCTGGAATAAATTAACCTTGGTGCACCATATTCAGGTTAAACGGAACCAGTCCCAAAGAAAAGTCAACCCTTGGGAGATTTGAAATACTTATTTAAGAAAATAAAAATGAGTAACGGTGCAATGATACTTTACTTTCTATTTGCCTTCTCTTTAGGATGGAGAGATAATTCCCTAGTTCACCCTGTTCAGGCCTTGTACTCATCCAAATGGGCCACTGAGTGCTGGATTTGCCTTCTGAGAGCACAGTGTGCACTGTATTACTGTGACACACTTGTACATCCAGTAAGGAAGTTTACCCAGTCACCTTAATGGACAAGGGACTACTGCTGAAGCTTCCCGATCCCACACAGTGATTATAGGTTCAGGATAATATATTATCCTCACAGAAGTAATTCGGAATTGCATGGCCTCAGATTATATGTTGGCCAACCAAGGAGGTGTTTGTACAATTGCAAATACATCCTGCGATGCATATGTAAATACTTACCAAGCTGAGACTGGTGTGGGAAAAATGCAACATTAGGTTACAACCTGGATGCAACAATCTCTAGCTCATCAAACTCCTATATTGGAAGGAATGGACAAGTTCTGACCAACTGGTTCTCAGGTCTATTCTCATGGATCCCAGATGGAGTTAAATTCTTGGGGATTTCTTGTTTTCTTCTAGAAATCCCAGGAATGTATGCACTGCTAAAGGTTATCCTTTGTTCTGTGCCTTATGTCTGTAAACATACCCTATCCATCTTAAAAGCCAGAAAGGGTAACTGGGAAAAGCAAATTCAAGTTTTCCACCATAAAAGTCCCCTGACAGGAAGCAACCAGATGAGTATGATGCCCCTCTTCCATAGAAACAGAACACTTAAAATAACAGTGGTATACTGAAACCATGTAAATGCATAAAGCTGAACAAAAGTAAAATGCACTAATGCTACAGCAAAGCTCAATTTTAAAGTAACCTTTTTCTTCTCTTCCTCTCCTCCCTTCTTAGCCTCTGTTACAAGAACCTGGTAACACCGTAAAGAAGTGAAGAAGAAGGGTGGCAGCACAGACACAATTCCTGTCAAAACTGGCCAGATCCCATATTTTCCTATAAAACAATCCAGCCCCTTCTTCCACAAAGCCTTGCAGCTTTTTGAAGACCACTGTCTGCTGCACTGTCTTTTGCCCGGCAAAGCAATAAAGCTATTCCTTTTTATCTCAGACTCTGTCTTTGCATTATATATTGACTCTAAAGTATAGAGGTCAGTTTTCAACATTAATTCTGATTGCATCATGGTCAGTGAATCTCTACCTAGAAAGATAAGAGAATGTTAAAAATAATTATTTTCAGCATATTTTTAAACTATTCACTAAGGTGAATTTTTTTTTTCTTAGTTTGAGAGCAAGGGCACACACACACAAGCGGGGGAGGGGCAGAGAGAGAGGAAGAAAGAAAGAATCCCAAGCAGGTTCCGGGCTCTCAGCGCAAAGCCTGATGCGGGACACAGTCTGTGAACTGTGAGATCATGGCCTGAGCCAAAACCAAGAGGCAGACACTTAACTGAGTCCCCAGGATCTCCTATAAGGTGAATTTTAAATCCACTTCAAATTACTATTTTCGTAGGGCTATTATACTTAGGCCAGCTGAAGAGTTCACTTTGAAGTACGTGAAGGACTACCTGGAGAGTTTTTAAGGCAAAGTTTTTTTTCCTTTCCTAGAGACTAAGTCTATAAATGTAGCCTATGACCCAGAAACCTGTAAGTTATGTGTGTAACCTTTGTTGAGTTAAAAGCCACTTCAACTGCGTCATGCAAAACAAACAAAAAACATGATTTTGGTGAATCTAAAATATTGAGAAGTACAGTTGTCATGATTTCAAAATGTTCTTCCAGTTGCTAAATGCTGAGAGATCAGCCCCGCTGTAAATGCCAAAAATTTTTCCTTGAAGACCCCTAACTACATTTCCAGGAGCATTCTTTATGAAAATGAAAGGTGCTTTAGAACTAACAGGCATTTAGTTAGTTCATTATTAAGAAACTTGCTTAAAGATGCAAATAAAAGGAAATAAATCGTTCATATACATTCTCATTTCTTGTGTACTGCATCTTTTACCATATTATTAATGATGTCTCCAGTGTTGACAATATGACCGATCAAAATATGCCACCCCAAAATGTACCACCCAGGCATGAGGGTTATGAGTTGAAGTCAACAGACAAAAGGTAGACACGGTATGAGCTCTCACATTCCCTATATCTGCCTGAAAACAGATCATAAGTCCCCTTTGTGATCCTGTTCCTGTCACTCCTTCACACTTATCACTGGAGAAGAGTTGGCACTGAACAAATCTACAGAGACAAACTACTAATGAGCCCTTATCTACTATTGTTTACCCATGTATTTGCCTTCCCACAAGGTGCCACCCTTTGAAGCTCAAAGTCCTTTCCCTTGGTCTTGTCACTTTTAATTTACCTTGGGTCAACTTGCTGGTTCAGTGACTCTTCATCTAAGCATCGTGGGTTCGAGATCCACACTGGGTATAGAGATAACTTAAACTTTAAAACAGGGCCCCTGGGTGGCTCAGTCAGTTAAGCATCTGACTCTTGATTTCAGCTCAGATCATGATGTCATGTTTCGTGAGTTCAAACTCCATGTCGGTCTCTGTGCTAGGCATGATGCCTCATTGGGATTCTTTCTCTCCTTCTCACTCTGCCCTTCTCCGTTACACACAAATGCACACACATGCGTGCACTTGCTCTCTCTCTCTCTCTCTCTCTCTCAAAATAAACATTTTTTAAAAAACTTTAGGGGCGCCTGGGTGCTCAGTCGGTTAACCATCTGAGTTTGGCTCAGGTCATGATCTTGTGGTCCATGAGTTTGAGCCCTGTGTCAGGCTCTGTTCTGAGAGCTCAGAGCCTGGAGCCTGATTCTTTGGATTCTGTGTCTCCCTCTCTCTCTGATCCTCCCCCATTCATGCTCTGTCTCTCTCTGTCTCAAAAATAAATAAATCTTAAAAAAAATTTTTTTTTAACTTTAAATAAAATTTATCCTCTTTTGCTCTGATGGTGTATAAAAATCTCCAAGGCTTCCCACTGGGAGGGGATCATTCTCTTTCTATGAAACATGCCATGTAAAATTCTTAAGAGTAAGAGAGAGAAAGTGTGTGTGTGTATGTGTGTATGCAGAAGAGGGGCAGACAGGGAAAGAGAATCCCAAGCCTCTCTGTTGTTAGTTCATTTCACAGACCTAGCAGAAGAACCTAAGAGAGTGAGGAAAATATTCTTCCCACACAACAAACTTCACAGGTAGTTTTGGTGTTTCTATTCTAGAAGCAAGAAATTTTCTCAGAGTGTGTAGGGTGTACTTTAGAATGCCGTTTACTTACTTTCTTGCCCTAATCCAAAACCATCATGAATTAAGAACTATGGCTTTATTTTAAAGTCAGTATATATATACATACATATATACATATATATATACATACATATATATATGTATGTATATATGTATATACACGTGTATATATATACATATATGTATATATTTTTTTTATTTAATTTTTTTTTATTACCTATTTTGAGAAAGAGAGTAGGCAAAGGTCAGAGGGAGAAGAGAGAATATCAAACAGGCTCTGCTCCTCTGAGTGCAGAAGCTCAATACAGGGCTTGAACCCATGAACTGCAAGACCATGACCTAAACCAAAATCAAGATCCCAACTCTTAACCACCCAGGCACCACTAAAGTCAGTTAAAAAAAAAAAAAAAATGCAGTCAGGCACACCTGAGTGGCTCAGTCAGGTGAGTGTCTTAATTCTTGATTTGGCTCAGGTCAAGATCCCAGGGTCATGGGATAGATCAAGGTCAGCATTGGCTCAATCATACTTCATAGTTCATAGTTATTTGGTAAGAGCATAACCATAGCAGCTCTACCACTTACTCTCTATTTGCCTTTGGAAAGTCATTTATCCATGTGTTTCATTTGCTTCATGTGTAAAATGAGGAAAATGTATGAGGATTAAATAAATTATTGTATCTAAAGAGTCTAGGCAGTACTTGGCATAAGATGAACTCCTGAATCTTTTTACTGTATGTAGAGACACATTTACCCTAAAGATAGCTTGAAGACCCAGACAACTGTGTTTTATTTCTACCAAAACAACAACAACAAAAAAACTTTTAACAATAAATTTTAGTTCTTCTTCCAGAGGTGATATTTGAAGAAGATGTGCAGAAATGGCATTGTGAGGAAAAGCAAAAGAATGAAGGATGGGTCATTGGCCTTGGACTGAAGGTAACTAAAGGAAAAAATGTGTCTGCCACATTTCTGCATCTTTCAGTGACACTTTTGTCTGTATCACTGATCTTTCTGGCAAGGAAACTCTCTGCCATGTGACTGGTAAGATAAAAATAAAGTCCTCTCCCTGTGCTGCCATATTGGTGCCCAGTGTGTAGCCCAGAGGTGCAAGTAGCTGGGCATCACTGTCCTCCATATCAAACTCAACGCCACATTAGGAAATAAAACCAAGACTCCTAGACCTGTGGCTTAGTCAACGCTTAGAGCCACTCAGGAATGAAGGTCAGGCTGATTTGAGGATGTCATCCCCACCACACATAAAGAAGGTAAGCTCCACAAGGTCAAAGGTTCAGTGTCTTGTTTATCACCATATTCCCACTACGTAGGAGCGTGATGTGGATTTTTTTTTAATCTTTATTTTTGAGAGAAAGCGCATGTGCTCACACAGGCATGACCAGGGAGGACTAAAGAGAGGGGGACAGTGGATCAAAAGCCCAAAGTGGGCTCTGAGCTGAGAACAGAGAGCCCAATGTAGGGCTCAAACTCAAGAACCATGAGATCATGACCTAAGCCAAAGTTGAACACACAACTGACTGAGCCACTCAGGTTCCCCAGTGTGGATTCTTACTGATTGCTTTGTTTGAGTGAATAAATGAACTGTCTCTCGAAACTTTCCATTCATTGTATAATTGTTTATAAAATATCTTTGATTTTTTTTGTCAAACTTCTTCACAATTCAGTGTATTCTCCCTCATTCTCATTGCTACACTTCATAAAATGTCTTTCCTGTCCCCCTTAATAAATTATCATCTTAATGTTTCCAGATTTGACCCAAAATCCAGTAACTGTGACAGCTGTCTGAATTTCCTAGCCCATGGATGTATCTTCCTCCTTTTAAGAGCTCTAACATTTCTGGGCACCTGGGTGGCTCAGCTGGTTAAGTATCCCACCCTTGATTTTGGTTCAGGTCATGATGTTGTAGTTCATGAATTCCAGCCCCTCATCAGGCTCTGCTCTGATAGCAGTATGGACTCTGCTTGGGATTCTCTCCCTCCCTCTGTCTCTGCCCCTCACCTTTTTATGATCTCTCTCTCTTTCAAGTCTCTTTAAAAAATATTTCAAATCAGGATTTGACTAAAGCAGGATAATAATATTTCTCTTTGCATTATGAAAAAGAACATATGATTGATTTAAGAACACTTCAAGAATGGGTTGATGGAGGTACCTTGGTGGCTCAGTCAGTTAAGCATCTGACTTTTGGTTTGGGCTCAGGTCATGATCTTGGTTTGTGAGTTCAAGCCCTACGTGGGTCTCTGTGCAGTGTAGAACCTCCTTGGGATCCACTGTCCCCTTCTCTCTTCCTTTCGCCTGCTCATGCTTTCTAAATTTTGAATTTTGAGTTTCTTTTAAAAATAAATAATTTAAACTTAAAAAAAAAATGGGATGGCAGTCTGTGAATTCCATTTTCCCTTTTCTAGCACTAGTATGATGAACAAAAGAGCTATGATGATTTTTTCTGTCTGAACCATACATTCTTAAGTAAACATTCAAATTAAGGATTATAATCACAAGCCTTCATTTAATCTACAAATAGTGCAACAAGAAAAGCCTGAAAAAACAAAAAACCTCCAATCTAACATACAGAAGAAGATACAAACTGAAGGCTTACTCACAAAATTAAACACACAATGGATTGAAAGATTTTTGATTTTTAAATTTTGAATGTTCAAAAAATTAATATGCATGCAAAGCATTCATAGTACAAAAAATACATATATTTATGCAGTCATTAACCTAGCTTAAAAATAGTCATACCACAGAGATGAAAAACTAAAGATATTCTCTGCTTTCAGTCAACATGTAATTTTGCAGAAATTGAGGTGTGTGTGTGTGTATGTATGTGTATGTATGATATACATGTATAAATATAGAAAAATACATGTGTACATATATTTATATTTTACATATATACACACACAAATATATGTAAAATATATATAAATCACCAATATAATTGTATACTATTACATATAATAAAAGACAAGCTAGATGAGAAAAAAATCTGAAGCAAATGACAAATGCAGAAAAACATGACTAATATCAGTTTATCTGAAGCAGAAGCTGCTAGAACCATGAATTTGGGAGGTCCCTTCAATGGTAGTTTTAATGTATTGTTGGAGGCTGAATGTGGACTGTTGTGTCAGAAACCACTTGAAGCCACAGTATTAGTGAAAGTGAGCTACACTTTCATGGTTTTTAACTCTAGGAATCACACCAAGTTTTGTAAATTAGGAGTAAGGAAAAGTCATCTATTTTTGGCAAAAGTATGGAAAAATAACCATTATAAAATACATCACATACATACTCCATGACAAATATCTAATCTCCAAAGAAAAAGACTATCAGAATCTCAAAATCTACAATTTATCTCAATTGTATGGGAATACAATTACCCATATCTAACATCCTCCACCTGTCCTATCTCATCTAAGAGGGAGAAAAAAGGCAGAAAGAAAAGGAACACTTACACATTTGTGAAAATCAAAGCCCAGGAATGGGGTATTTGAGTGACTCAGTTAAGCATCAACTACTGATTTCAGCTTAGGTCATGATCTCATGGTTCATGGGTTCCAGCCTCACATTGGGCTCTGCAGTGATAGTACAGACCCTGCTTGGGATTCTCTCTCTCTCTGCCTCTCTGCCCCTCTCCCTTGCTCGCATGCTCTTTCTCAAAATAAACTTAAAAAATAAATAAATAAAAAAGCCCGGGAACATAGACCTACAAAGATCAATTTAATCATAACATTTTAGACTACTTTAGCTCCCCAACTCCTTACTAATGCATCAACAGGGGCCAGTTAAAAATACTGAATTACAGATGAAAGAGCTGCAAGACACATTCTACTTAAGAAGGAATTCTTATGGAAACCCAAAGGCAAAAGAGGGGTGAAATTTAAAGACAGGACACTAGGAGAACTTTAAGTCTCTGGCATTAAAAGCACTGAGGTTCTTGGATGGCTCAGTTAATTAAACATCCAACATCAGCTCAGATCATGATCTGATGGTTCATGAATTCAAGCCCCATATCAGGCTCACTGCTGTCAGCATGGAGCCCACTTCGGATCCTCTGTCCTCCTCTCTCTCTCTGCCCTTCCCCCACTTGCACTTTCTCTCTCTCAAAAGAAATATAATATTTAAAATTTTTTTAAAAATCTACCACAAACATTTAAAACAGCCCAACCATATCTAGTTTAACGGTTTCACATTTAAAGGTTTATTTTCTTCAGTCTTATCATTCCACATATCATGCCTGTCTTTCAACAAAAATATCAAGGCAGACTGAAAAGACAAGAAAAAAATGTATTTAAAGAAAAGCAAGAATCAAAACCAGACTCTGATGTAATACAAATTTTGGAAGTATCAGGCAGGAAATTTAAATGAAGTAGATTTAATATGTTAGCAGTTTTAGTAGACAAAGTAGACAATATGCAAAAACAGATGGGTAATAAAAGCTGAGAATAGAAACTCTGAGAGAATCAAAAGCAAAGACTAGAATTAATCAATAAGCTTGAAAATGTATCAATAGAAATACATAAAGTAAATAGAAATTGCCAAACTGAAATACAAAGGCAAAAAACTCCAACAGCTAAGAAACAATTTCAAAACATACAACATATATGAAATTAGAATACCAAAATAAAGATAATAGAGAAGAAATATTTGAAATATTAATCCCAAGAATTCTTTTTTAAGATTTTATTTTTAAGTAATCTCTATACCCAATGTGGGCCTTAAACTCATGACCCTGAAATCAAGAGTTGTATGCTCCAATGACTGAGGTAGCCAGGTGCCCTTTTACGAGCAAGAGCTCTTAAAAATTGATAACACCAAGCCATTAATCCAAGAATCTCAATGAGCAGCAAGCAAGATAAATACACAATAATTACACATATGCATTAATATATTCAAACTGTGGCAAATCAAAGACAAAAGAGAATATCTTGAAAGATGCCAGAGAGAAGAATACCTTACACTGAGATAGAAACAAGGATAAAAACACATTAGACTTCTTGTCATAAACAATGAAATCAAGAAGAAAATAGAGTACAATATTCAAAAGGCTAAAAAAAAAAAACCCACAAAAACCTAGAATTCTGTATCTAGTTAAATTCAGAGTTTAAGGAAAATGCAGATTTTCTCAGCTAAACAAAAGTTAATAAATTAATTAATTAAGCAGATTTGCCCTGGCAAAAAAAAGGGGGAAATTTATATACATCAGAAAATTGATAGAGAAAGGACAAGCAAAAAATGGCAACTTAAAAAAAAAAAAAAGAGGGGCACCTGGGTATCTCGGTTAAGCATCTGACTGTGGCTCAGGTCATGATCTCACAGTTCATGAGTTCTAGCCCCACGCCAGGCTCTATGCTGACAGCTCAGAGCCTAGAGCCTGCTTTGGATTCTGTGTCTCTCTTTCTCTCTCTCCCCACCTCTCTCTCTCTCTCTCTCTCTCTCTCTCTCTCTCTCTCTCTCCCTCCCTCTCAAAAATAAGTACACATAAAAAAAATAAAGTGTATTTATTTTGAGAGAGAAAGAGAGAAAGGGTGCACGTGCCACACCCATAAGGGAGGGGGAGAGAGAATCTTAAGCAGGTTCTGTGCTGTCAGCACAGATCTGATGCAGGGCTGGATCTCACAAACTGCAAGATCATGACCTGGAGGCTTAATTGACTAAGCCACCCAGGCACCCATCTAGAATTTCACTGTAAATGATCATTACACCCAGCATGGAGCTCATAACTCACAACACTAAGATGAAGAGTCACACGATTACCCACTGACCCAGCTAGGTACCCCAAGAACTTTACTTTTATTTTTTTGAAGGTTATTTTTTCTAGGATTTTATTTTTAAGTAATCTCTATACCCAGGATAGGGCTCAAACTCACAACCCCGAGAGCAAGAGTTTCATGTTCTACTGACTGATCCAGCCAGACATCCCATGAAGTTTTTATTTTAAAAAAAAAGAGGAATAATTAACATACTAAGAGAGATCATACTAAAATGATCAATTGATACCAGAGGAGAAAGAAAGAAAATGAGGAAGTGCAACAAATAGAAAATGTGACAGATAATACACAGTAGATATTAATCCAACCATGTCAATTTCATGTTAAATAAAATTGGTCTAAATAAACCAGTTAAAATAGATTGTTTCAGTGAATTATAATAAAACACCAAAAACAACAAAATCTGCATACACATCATAAGAAATTCATCTTAAATATAAAGACATAGATATGTTAAAAGTAGAGGGATGAATGAAGATATGTCATTATAACACATTAAAAGAAAGCCAGGGGAGCTGTGTTAATTTCAAACAATTTGACTTCAGAACAGGAAAATTATCAAGGATAAAAATGGTCATTACACAGTTATAAAGGGACCAATTCTCCAATAATTATCCAAGAGCAATTAAAAATCCTTTATATGTATGCACTTAAAAAAGAGATAGTCAAAAGTTCACAGAACCACAAGAGAACTACACCAATCACTGTTACAGGTGAAAATCTCAATACCACTCTTTCAGCAATTGATAATCAAGCAGGCAAGGTATAGTTTAGGCCTGAACAGCACTATCAATGAATTTTATCTTATTGACCTTTACAGAATACTACAGCATGTACCAGGTGAGTATACATTCTTTTCAAGTGAATATACGTGTATATTTGCTAACACAGACCACATTCTAGGTCATGAAATACACCTTAACACACTTAATAAAATAGAAATCAAAGGAAACTACAAAACTCTAATTAAAGAAATCAAAGGTATATAGAAATAAATATGGATTAAAAAACTCAGTCTTATTAAAATAGCATTTCTTTCTCACTTCATTTATAGATTCAAAGCAACCTCAAAGAAAATAAAAATCGCAATCAAAATTCTAGCAAACTCTTTCATATATATTAAGAAGTTGATTCTTTAAAAAAATTTTTTTTAACATTTACTTGTTTTTGAGACAGAGACAGCATGAGCAGGGGAGGGGTAGAAAGAGGGAGACACAGAATCCCAAGTAGTCTCCAGATTCTGAGCTATCAGCACAAAGCCTGAAGCAGGGGTCAAACCTATGAACTATGAGATTGTGACCTGAGCAGAAGTCAGACACTCAACCAACTGAGCCACCCAGGCACCCCAAAAGTTTATTTATTTTGAGAGAGAGAGGGCATATGCACAAGAGCGGGGAAGAGACAGAGGGAGAGGGAGAGAGAGAGAAAATTCTAAGCAAACTCTGTCTGCACTAGACTAGGCTCAAAGCCACAAACCATGGGACCATGCCCTGAGCCTAAATCAAGAGTAGGTCACTTAACCAACTGAGCCACCCAGATGCCTCTAGATAATTTATACTACCCAACCACAAGGCAAATTATAAAGCTACAGTAACCTACAAACTTCAAGTTGTATTACAAAGCTATAATCATCAAGACAGTATGGTAACTGGGACAAAAACAGACAGAATAATGGAGCAGAATAGAGAACCCAGAAATGGACCCGCAAATGTATGGCCAACTAATCTCTGACAAAGCAGGAAAGAATATCCAATGCAATAAAGACAGTCTCTTCAGCAAGTGGTGCTGGGAAAATTGGACAGCAACATGCAGAAAAATGAACCTGGGCGACTTTCTTACACCATACACAAAAACAAACTCGAAATTGATGAAAGACCTAAATGCAAGACAGGAAGCCATAAAAATCCTAGAGAAGAAAGCAGGCAAAAACCTCTTTGATCTTGGCTGCAGTGACTTCTTACTCAGCACATCTCTGGACAAGGGAAACAAAAGCAAAAATGAACTATTGGGACCTCATCAAAATAACAACCTTCTGTCCAGAGAAGGAAACAATCAGCAAAACAAAAGGCAACCAATGAAATGGGAGAAGGTATTTGCAAATGACATATCAGATAAAGGGTTAGTATCCAAAATCTATAAAGAACTTATCAGACTCAACATGCAAAAAACAAATAAACCAGTAAAGAAATGGGCAAAAGACATGAATAGACACTTTTCCAAAGAAGACATCCAGATAGCCAAATGACAGATGAAAAAATGCTCAACATCACCCATCATCAGGGAAATACAAATCAAAACCCCAAAGAGATACCACCTCACACCTGTCAGAACAGCTAACATTAACAACTCAGGCAAAAACAGATGTTGGTGAGGATGCAGAGAAAGAGGATCTCTTTTCCATTGTTGGTGGGAATGCAAGCTGGTGCAGCCACTCTGGAAAACAGTATGGAGGTTCCTCAAAAAATTAAAAATAGAAGTACCCTATGACCCAGCAATTGCACTACTAGGTATTTATCCAAGGGATACAGGTATGCTCTTTCAAAGGGGCACATGCACCCCAATGTTTACAGCTGCACTATCAACAATAACCAAAGTATGGAAAGAGCCCAAATGTCCATCGATGGATGAATGGATAAAGAAAATGTGGTATATATACAATGGAGTATTACTCAGCAATCAAGAAGAATGAAATCTTGCCATTTGCAACTACGTGGATGGAACGGGAGGGTATTATGCTAAGTGAAATTGGTCAGTCAGAGAAAGACAAATATCATATGACTTCACTCATATGAGGACTTTAAGACACAGAACAGATGAACACAAGGGAAGGAAACAAAAATAATATAAAAACAGGGAGGGGGACAAAACAGAAGAGACTCATAAATATGAAGAACAAACTGAGGGTTACTGGAGGGGTTGTGGGAGGGGAGATGGGCTAAATGGGTAAGGGGTATCAAGGAATCTACCCCTGAAATCATTGTTGCACTATATGCTAACTAACTTGGATGTAAGTTTTAAAAAGTAATAAAATAAATAAATCTAAATCAAAATTAAAAAAAAAAAAGCTACAGTAACCTAGGCAGCATGATTTTGCAAAAGGATACAAATGTACCTCAATGGAGCAAAACAAAGAGACCCACTCCTAAAATTAATATTGCCCTATGATAACAAACTAGAATTAAAAAAATTTTTTTTAATGTTTATTTATTTTTGAGGGAAAGAGACAGAGAGTGATCAGGAGAGGGGCAGAGAGAGGGAGACACAGAATCTGAAACAGGCTCCAGGTTCTGAGCTCTCAGCACAGAGTTTGACAAGGGTCTTGAAATCATAAACTATGAGATCGTGACCTGAGATGAAGTCAGATGGTTAACCAACTGAGTAACCTGGCACCAATCAAAAATTTGTTCTAAAAGACAGGAGGTCAAAGGGGAGAAGGGAAACTCAGAAAAATGGAAGAAATTTGGAGGCTAAGTATAAAATAGGTTGAGTGTAAATATCTATTTGGCAAGGGGAGTACAAAGGATCCATAGTGGGTTCCACGCTAACAGCAGCGAACCTGATGCAGGGCTCAAACTGATGAACTGCAAGATCATGACAAAAGCTTAGATGCTCAACTGACTGAGCCACCTAGACGCCCCTGAAACATTTTTTTTTTTACTTTTTTCCCCTACATGATCCCCGAGAATTCAGAAACTCTTAAGTATTCTTTTCATGACAAAATAATTCAATCTGAGTTCCCTTATAAAAATTTCCAGGGGCACCTGACTGGCCCAATTGGAAAAACATACCACTCAGAGTCATGAGCTCAAGCTGGGTGTACATGTCACCTCAATAAATAAAAACTTAAAAAAAAAAAAAGTCCAGGAAAGCCATCTTTAAAATAGCTTATATGGTCCATTACTATTCCTTTTTTTTAATGTTTACTAATTTTTGAGAGACACAGAGCATGAGGAGGGAGGGATAAAAGAGAGGGAGACACAGAATCTGAAGCAGGCTGCAGGTTTGGAGCTGTTAGCACAGAGCCTGATGTGGGGCTCAAACTTCACAGACTGGACCGTGAGATCACGACCTGAGTGGAAATTGGATGCTTAACCAGCTGAGCTACCCAGTTGCCCAGGTCCATTGCTATTCTTGCTGCACTATGTAAATAGTCAGGCAAGATTAAGGCAAACAAATTTATTTTACTGTGATTTTCTTTGTTAAAAGAAGTGTGGATAATTGTAGGGACACCTGGCTGGCTCAGTCAACAGAGGCTGTGACTCTTTTTTTTTTTTTTTATCCTTTTTTTAAATGTTTTCATTTATTTTTGAGACAGAGACAGATAGAGCATGAGCAGGGGAGGGGCAGAGAGAGAGGGAGACACAGAACCTAAAGCAGGCTCCAGGTTGTCAGCACAAAGTCAGACACTTAACCAACTGAGCCACCCAGGCGCCCCTAGAGCCTGTGACTCTTAACCTCAGGTGGTTGGTTGAGTGTGCAACTCTTAGTTTTGACTCAGGTCATGATCCCAGAGTTGTAGGATCAAGTCACATGTCAGGCTCTGCATTGAGCATGGAGCCTGCTTGAGATTCTCTCTTTCTACCTCTGCCCTCTTCCCTGATTGTGCTGTCTCTCTCTAAAATAAAGGGGAAAAAATCACAGGGTTGTAAATTCAAGCCACATGTTGAATGTAGAGATAACTTAAAAATAAAATTTATTTATTTATTCATTTATTTAAAATTTACTTATTTATTTTTGAGAGAGAGTGAGAGAGAAAACAGGAGAGGGGCAGAGAGACAGAGGGTGAGAGAGAATCCCAGGCAGACTGCATGCTGCCTGATATGGGGCTCAAACTCACAAGCTATGACATTACAACCTGAGCCTGTCAGGATATGCACTGAGCGGGGAGCCTGCTTAAGATTTTCTCTCTCCCTCTGCCCCTTTCCCCCATTTGCATGTTCTCTCTCTCTCTCAAATAAAATAAAATAATGATAATAATAATAATAATAATAATAATAATGATAATAAAATAATAATAATAATAATAATAATAATAATAATGATGATGATGATGAATTGACAAAGAATAGAAATAGCTGATATTGTTGTAGATTGTCTCCTCCCAAGAGATCAGATCAAGACTTCCTATTTTAGGGGCTTCTGGGTGGCTCAGTCGTTGGGTGTGCAACTTTGGCTCGGGTCATGAGCTCATGGTTCATGAGTTCAAGCCCTTTGCAGGACTCTGTGCTGACAGCTCAGAGCCTAAAGCTTGCTTTGGATTCTGTGTCTCCCTCTCTCTCTGTTCCTTCCCTGCTCATACTGTTTCTCTCTCAAAAATAAACATTAAAAAAAATTTTTAAAAAGAAAAGACTTCCTATTTTAACTAAACATTAAATACTTCCTTCTTTTCTTTCTTTCCTTTACTCTGACATTGGCTTGGATTTTCCAGGCCATTATGTATATCTTCCAGGCCATTGCTGGGGTGAAGGGGTGGGGAGAGGAGGGGACCATTCAGATTCATATATTTGTCATCAAAAAGTGATTTGTCCATTAACACTGCTACTTAGCAGGAGTGGTTTGTGCCCTGACAGGGTTTATCTTCTCTGTGGTTGTAATAATTTTCCTTGGGTCTTTGAATGCCTAGATGGCTGGCACATAGGACAAGCCTCTTGGGGTTACCTAACTATGCCCTTAAATGTTCAAAAACAGACTGAGAAACCTTATTGGTTGACTTTCCTGAATTTATAGCATCAAGAAAGGACATTCTAGGAGGCTTTCATAACTCAGGATTTCATTCCTTTTGCCAGGTTCCTAGTTCCCTGGTTAGGGATAAATGGAAATGAGACTATAATCAATAACTACTTTTTTTTATGTTTATTTATTTTTGAAAGAGAGAGACAGAGAAGGGAGGGGCAGAGAAACAAGGAGACAGAATCTAAAGCAGGCTCCAGGCTCTGAGTTGTCAGAACAGATTCCAACACGGGGCTCGAACCCATGGACCGTGAGATCATTACCTGAGTCGTAGTTGGACATTTAACTGACTGAGACACCCAAGTGCCCCTGTAATCACAAACTTCTCAACTTTTTTTTTTTTATGTTTATTTATTTTATTTTGAGAGAGAGAGAGACAGTGAGCATGTGAGAGCAGGAGAGACACACAGAGAGGGAGACAGAATCCCAAGCAGGCTCTACTCTGTAAGCATGGAGATCATGACCTGAGCTGAAGTCAGATGTTTAACCAACTGAGTCACCTAGGTGCCCCAAGAACTTCTAAACTTTTGAGAATATCCAGAATCTGCTACAGAGGCTATAACTAACCAACAAAGATCCTTAGAATAATTTTGATTTGGATGCTAAGAGTCATTGATTATCTTTTGTTGAGCAGGGAAGTATCTGTGCTGTTACCAGAACCACCTGAAATACCTGAAATACCACTTCTGAAGAAGGTGAAACTCAGTTACAGACCACTGAGATGTTAAAGGTAACTTAAAAAGGTGATTTGGGTTAAAAAAGATAACTCCCTTAGGAGGGTCTTCTTTTACTTACTTGCTTTTAATGGTTTGGGTTTTGTGCACTCTAGACATTGGGTGATAACCATAGTTGTAGTGATGATGGGAGTACAAATAGTAGCATTAATAATAGTAACAATGTTATAACAAAATAATCATAGTAATCTCCCCAGTGCACTTTATTCTCTCAAAAGATTTATTTTTTATTATTTTTTATTTTTTACATTTTATTTATTTTTGATAGACAGAGAGAGACAGAGCACAAGTGGGGGAGGGGCAAAGAGAGATGGAGACACAGAATCTCAAGCAGGCTCCAGGCTCTCAGCTGTCAGCACAGAGCCCGATGTGGGGCTAGAACTCACAAACCGCGAGATCATGACCTGAGCCAAAACTGGACGCTTAAAACTGACTAAGCCACCCAGGTGCCCCTATTTCCTTTTTTTTTTTTTTTTTTAATTTTAAAATGTTTAATCTTTGAGAGAGAGACAGACGATGAGCTGAGCGGTGAAGGGGCAGAGAGAGAGGGAGACATAGTATTGGAAGCCGGCTGCAGCGTCCATGCTGTCAGCACAAAGCCTGACATGGCACTTGAATTCATGGACTGTGAGATCATGACGTGAGCTGAAGTCAGACGCTCAACTGACTGAGCCACCCAGGCACCGCTCTCTCAAAAGCTTTAAATGTGTGTTTGTAGCTGCTGAATACCAAGCAAATGATCTCCCGAAGACTATCAGAAAAGAAATGAAGAGGATGAGTGACTTAAAAATTATGAATCTAGAGGGGCACCTGGGTGTTTCAGCTGGTTAAGTGTCTGATTCTTGGGGTTGGCTCAGGTCATAACAACCTCCCAGTTTTGTGAGGTCAAACCCTAAGTCAGGCTCTGTACTTGAGCACGGATGCTTCTTGAGATTCTCTCCCTCTCCCTGACCCTCCGCCACTCGAGCTGTCTCTGTCTCTCTTAAAATAAATAGATAAACTTATTTTTAAAATGTAAAAAAAAATTGTCAATATGGAGGTGGCTCAGTAGCTCAGTTGGTTCAGTGTCCAACTTTGGCTCAGCTCATGATGTCCAGTTTGTGAGTTGAAGCCCTGGCAGCTCTCTAATGTCAGCATAAAGCCCACTTCAGATCCTTTGTCTCCCTCACTCTCTGCCAGTCACTCACATGTGTCCTCTCTCTCTCTAAATTAAACATATTTTTAAATTATGAATCTCAAGTCATCACCTGTGAATATCATAGAAATTAAGCAAAAGCATGATGAACTTGAATATGACACAAAGAATCAACCTGAATTGAATAGGTAAGAGTAGTACTAATGCTTTAAATGTTGGTCACATCTGAGTGAAACTGGTGTTCTAATCAAAAAGGGGAAATTATAAAAGCGAGGGAAAAAAACTCAATAGAAGTCATTTCTGCTAAGCCCCACTTCAGTAAATCAAGACCTAATATCTACCCTAACTGTTAAGTTTCAGCCTCTCCCAGGAATGTGTCCTTAAACCAGTCCATCAGGAAGTACATGATCAGTACAACTGATGTAAGCTGCACAGCACACTCCTGCCTTCCCCAAAGGTAGGTTACTTTTCCTGAAACAAGCCACTCAATTTTTCTGCCCACTTCTGCATATAAAAGCCTTCGAGCTTGTCCAGCTCCTTGGAGTTTCTTTATATTTGCTAGATGGTATGCTGCCCAATTCATGAATCACTCAGGCCAATTAAACCTCCAAATTTACTCAGTTGAATTTTTTTTTAAACCTCTTTTAAGTATTCCAATGCCAGTATCTACACTCTAACACTACTCAGAAGTAAGATAAGGCACAGAGCCTCAGTCATTATTATTATTGCTAAAGCACATACAGTCAGAAGAGCTGTCAGAATGCAGAGCAAACTCAGACTCAGGTTTGCCCTGCTAAACATGAAAAGGAAATGAGGGGAGCTGGCGCCTGGGTAGCTCAGTGGGTTTGAGCATCTGACTCTTGATTTCAGCTCAAATCATGATCCCAGAGTTGCTGGATCCAGCCTTTCATCCAGCTCTGTGCTGAGCTTTCAGTTTACTTAGGATTCTCTCAAATAAATTTGATTATTTATCAAATAATAAAAAGATACAGAGAAAGAAACAAACAAAACACACCTCACCAGTGCTCTCTAATTTGAATTCACAAATCTCAGAGTTGGAAAGACCCTAAAAATCATCATGGTTACTGTTTCTCAAGAGAGCATTTTGCAAATCTGTGTGAGCAGCTTGATTCTCACAGCAACTGGCAAAGGCTACTAGCATTGAGTAGGCAGGGGCAAGGCATGTTACATGTTCTACAATGCAGTGGACCATTATTTACAAAGATCATTCACATGGATGAAAATACTGTTTGTTAGACTCTGCTTTACATACAAAGTATTTCTTACTAGTCTCCACATGTTGCATGTAATTTAAGGTAAATTCGCATTTTCAGTATTTTCTAATATTACCAAAATCAGTTTATTTTCTTGAGTTGTGACCACATTGTATTAGTAGCTAAATGAGGAAGCCCTTTATTATTAGTGTGGTAGCACAGGATATTTCACATGTTACTATGTGTTATGTTTATTTGTGTTAGATAGTTTGGAGCATAACGATCACTAGGTTTAATTTATACCATGGATCTGTTTAATTTCAGAATCATAAAAGTGTCTTACCAAATATTTCCTATACACAAAGTTATCAAATTTAGTTTATAAGGTAACAAAAAGCAGTAAAGCAACTTGTACTAATCACCTTTGAACGTTTAAGTTTTGAAAAGGAAAATTTAGAACGTCTTTTTTTGTGATAAATGAGAACGGAGCCATTTAAATCCTAGCAGCAAATGACCTACGAAGATGGGGCAAAACCTTTTCATAGGTCTTTTTCGCTAAAAGGCACGGAAGGGTGCACGCGAACCAGGATACACGTTTTTTCATTTCAGAGGCCTATAATACTGAATCCGGACTAAGTGATCTAGAGGACAGCCACAGGAAGCAATTCTTCACACAGCAACTAGCTCATGTCCTTCCCATCCTACCACCCCCTCCCCTCCCACCCCAGTATGGCCCGAGGGTCACTTTGAACGTAACTCAAGACAAACTTCACAGTTCCTTTATCAGGTTGATTCCGTGAAGCGAGAAACAGTCCCGAAGGCTTTTGGACCTTAGGAGAGTACACAATTTCCAGAGCCCCATTTCATTGGGTAAACAGTACGGCACAAATGGCTATAATTTCTCTGGGGAAAGGAGGAAAAGCTCAACGGGATGTGAGTGACGGGGCGGGAGGAAGAGGGTTGGGAAGCAAGGTCTCCCCAAAAGTGCTTTCCAACAGCGTCACTGAGGGTGTAATTGTTTCATTGTTTCCTCACTACGTGACGCAGAAGCTGCATGACCCAGAAGCGTAAACTCGCTGCTAGGAAACTGGAGGGACCTTGAGTTCCTGGCCAAGCCCCCGCAGCCTAAGCTCACGCCGGGAGGAATCCGGCTGCCCGCACGTGCTGCGGTTTCCCCTCCGCTGACCGCGACCGGTCCACCTTTTGCAGATCCCGTCTGGCCACCTTCTCTCCTTCCGTTCCTCCAGCCAGAAGATTCTACTCAACCCATCGTTGACCATTCTACAAAATGGTGCCCTCGATCATCTCGGCTTCAGGCTTCTTTTAAACTAATTCCGGCTTTGATGAATCTCCCAAAAGCTGGTGGGGAACACAGATTTTACGATCCCAGTAACTGAAAGGGAAGGGAAAGGGAAAGCGCTAGAGAAAAACGGAGGGAAACTAGGAGGGTGAGGAGGCGGGAGGGTGACGTAAGGGATATACACTGGAGCTATGTTTAAGATCTCCCAACTTTTGAAAAGCGGGAGAGGGCGAGTTCTCGCTACCTTCCAAAAATTCCAAGACTTTGGGGGAAGGTGGAGGAAAAAAGCTTTCGCGAACTATGAAAGCGTTTTAGCTATCAGTCCGACTAGAAGATACCGCGATGTTATGACTAAACGAACGCGATTTAGCGAAGCAGAACTAACGGTACTGATAATAGGTTGCTGGGGGCGGGGCGGGGCGGGGACGGGGGGACAGAGGAGGAAGTCGTACGACTTACGTGCTGACGTACAGTCGTGGCTATATTACGGCTGTGGTCAAACCTTGTGCTTCAAAGGGCTTTTAGTTCTCTTGTGAGACTGTTCCTGTCCCGCGACTGTAGACTTGCAGTTGGGAAACTCCGAGTTCTCCTTTCCTTTCAGGCATGAGTCATGTGGTGGTGGAAAATGCGCTCGGGCTGGACCAGCAGGTAAGTCGAAATAAGCCTTCCCGTGCTGTCTCCGTGGACTTCTTTCCTAGTTTAACGTTACTTGTGGCGCAGTAGTAACTAGCCGCCTTTCGTTTCCCTTCTGTCCCCGTGGTTTTTGGTGGGGGAACTGTGAACGGAGAGGGAAAGCAACTGTCTTAAACCATTGGCCATAGCGAAGAAGATGAGGGTGTAACATTAATGTCGATAGTAGCTGTTACTTGGCCCGCGTTCGACTTAAGGGATTGTAACTCGGCGGGCGCACAATGGCGGCTATTGTGTGTTCGCGCTGTCGCAGAGACGCGCATGTGCGAGTACACAGTCAGTAGTAACCGGACAGAGGTCCGCAAATGGGGACGTTTTTTGGTCATACGGCTTTGGTTTTCACTGGTTGACCTTTTCTGGCCCAGAGATGCCGTTGGTATGTAAGGGAAGAGTTGGTTGTAGCCAGGGAATGGGGACGGAGCAGGGGGAAGGCATGGACCTTCTTTCAGGGTAATGGCGGCGGTCTCCTTTGTTCATGCTGCGTGGCTGTACAGCGTGCACCCTACTAAGAGAAGGTGCAGGCCTGCAAGACCTGAACGGGCAACTGGCTTTATAAAACTCTTTACGAAATGGCTGTCTTGTTACTTTGCGGGCCCATATTGGCAGCGTATCTGAGCCGAGTACTAAGGATGGCGGGGTGGTGTTTCCGGACTGGAAAGTTTTGTGACGCAGAAAAGCCGGAAAGGGAGAGTGGGGAAGGAAGGGAGGAATGGCCGCCACGTGTTTCCCTTGACCGGTGTCCGGAAATAATGGAAGTTAGACGCCGGGTAGCCCTTTCGCAGGTTAGTGGTCTGGAACTGCCATATTTCTTTCAGTTAATACAGAAAGTCACTGATGGCCATTTAGCCATTGGTAGTGGATTTTTTGTTTTTGTTTTATATGTCCATAGGTTAGGAATAGGACGTTGGAGTGCAGACTGGAAAAAAAACTCGAAAAGTGGTTTGGTAGGGCAGAGGAGCTTATTGTTACTAACTTCGATACGCGTGAGGAGAAAGACATTGAGCTAGGGCAAAACCAGGCCCTGTCTTTGAGAGTTTAGGAATGCGGAAAAGGATACGTGATCTGTGAGAGGTAATAGGTTCGTTTTCCATGGCAGGAATATCCGTTTCATTATAGCGGTATTCATCCAGAGAAAATCACCAGTGAGTCGTGGGGACTCATGTGAACAGCTTGCCTCGTCTTTTGTCTTGCACGTTTTACGTTGTTGAATTAGGGCATAAACCGTTCACCAAAAAAAATACTTGGGGAAGTCCTGCTAAATTCTGAAACAAACCCCACTGACAATAATGGATTCCAAATTTTCGTGTTGTTTCTCAATATATTGGAGAGATTTGATGGTTTGTTCCTAACGTTACACTTGTGTAAAGGACTGCAATTTGCTGTGAGCCTGGATAATGTTAAAAAGTGCGTTGAAATTGAAAATCCGATAGCAAAAACAAAATTGTATTTGTAACCTTTTCTTTGTGGCTGGATTCCCTTTAAACTTTTGATAAAACCGTTCTCTCGGTTAGCATTTAGTAGTAATAAGCAAATTAGGCCTGGTAAAGTGATAGTATCTTAATTGATGGTGTGTGTAATTGGTGACATCTTGGATTTTCAGTATAGTGTTTAAATATTGCACAGTGTATTTTGCAAATATGCAACACTGGCCTTCGCTTCGTTTTTTGTGTGTTTTTTAAGTTTTATTTTGACATGTAATTCCTATTTGAAAGTAGTTCTGAGTTTATTGTTTCATGAAACATGATAAAGCAAAATAACTTTTTTTCTATGGTATTGAAACCCATTGGTGAGGGGACAAGTAGTAATTTGAAATTAAAGACAATTTTCTTCAAAAAGCCTTGGATATTAGTTGTACCACTTAATAGATTTGTAACCAACAACCTCCCTGAATTTGTCCCCTCTCTGAAATGGTAGAAATAAATACTGCCTTCAGTGTAGCCAGCGTTAAATGATGGAGTCAAAGTGACACGGTATTATTCATCACCTATTAAGTGGTGGTGCTGCTGCTGCTTAGGAATTATCCAAAATTAAACCCGTTTGCACCGTTTCAGGAATAAATTAAGGAATCTTAAAACTTGTCTTAGCATTTTTTCAGGTTTAATTTTTAGGTGGTTGGTTTTGTGTTATTTTGTTTAAGGAATATTTAGATTTAAAATAATATAAAATGGGAAACCAGTGACTTTGAGAAATTGGTGTAACAATTTAGTTTGGTGATTGAAGAGCATTTTGCTAGGAAAATTGTTACAGGGAAAACTTGTTTGGGATTCATGTGTTTGAACCATCTGGGAAGTTTTTGTTTTTGGTTTGTTTTTTTGTTTTTTGAGGGGGGGGGGGAGGGGGGGGGCAGAGAAAGAGGGAGACACAGAATCTGAAGAAGGCTCCAGGCTCTGAGCTGTCAGCACAGAGGCCAGTACGGGGCTAGAACCCACAAACTGCAAGATCATGAGCTGAACTGAAGTCCAGTGCCCAACCAAGCCACCCAGCTGCCCCATGTTTGTACCATCAACAGATTATACTGCTGGCATCTGGGTCTTGCCTTTTGTTTTCCGCACTTTTTACACGCTTAAAAGCAGACAGGGAAGCTAGCTAGTAAATACTACAGAATAGGACTGGAGTTTAGAACTCATTTGTCTTTTGCAGTGCTGTCTGTGTTTCATTTCCTCCCCCTTATTGTAGTGTGTCAGCATGTAACGTGTTAATATATCTCTTCTAGTTTGCTGGTCTAGACCTGAACAATTCTGATAATCAGAATGGAGGAGGAAGGACAGCGAGCAGTAAGTTTAAAAAAAAAACAACTTTTTTTACTTGAATCTGTTAAGAACTTAATATCTTACTGTGTTTATTAATCTTAAATTGAAATTTTCCCTTTTTCACTGTATAAATATTTAAGTGTTTTGGCATATCTGTATAATAAAAGAGATTGGTTCGTTCTTTTTGAGTTAAAGGCAATGTCATAGACCCATTTTTAGGAAACAAATTGGGATCAGTATGGATTCTGGCATGAAAGAGGTGAGGATACTCATCCCTCTTGTGAAACTGACCTGAACTATGTTAAACTAATAAAGGGAACCTGTACGTTTACATATTACAGCTATTGCTACCAATGATGCATAATGAAACAGACTTAAGGGTAGCACTAGGCTCTACTGATTTCTGGGTTGTAGTTAGAATTGTAAATGTCTGCCATATTAAATTGAAAAGAGTTCTTTTAAAATGGTATTTTGTGGGGCTTTTGTTTTATTTTTAAATTTTTGGGGTTTTTTTGAGACTTTAGATAGAGTTTACTATCTTAGATAGAAGTTGATAGTTTATTTGGCAGCAGATGTATATGTATGGTTAATACATATTTAGTTGTCTTTGCTACTGTATACATATTATTAAGATGTCATTATACTGATAATTTGGGACACTTAATTAAATCCAAAGGCTACAGAATTGGTTAAAATTTGGATCATAACCCTGGGTGGCTTAGACTTTATAGGTTAAATGCTTTTTTTTTTTTTTCCTAATTTTTTAAATTATTTATTTATTTTTGAGAGAAACAGAGACACAATGTGAGTGGATTGGGGCAGAGAGAGAGGGAGACACAGAATCTGAAGCAGGTTTCAAGGTTCTGAGCTGTCAGCACAGAGCCCGACGTGGGGCTCGAACTCCCAAGATAATGACCTGAGCCGAAGTCGGACACTCAACCGACTGAGCCACCCAGGCGCCCCATTTTATTTCTTAATCACAATCTAGGCTGTTGACTTAATTTAGGAAGCTCAAGGTTAAAAGTATCCGTTCCTTCTTGGAATTCTTTAGCTTTCAACTGTTTATATAGTATGGTTTTCCTTTTACAGAAAAGAAACAGCCCTTTTTGGATAATTTACTGCATATTCTTTTTTTCCTTGTCATTTTTGTTACAGTAACTGTTACCCTTGTTAAGAGCTGTAATTAATAAAACTTTCTGAAATAGGGGCTTGTGTGTATGAGAGGTCTGTGCTCAATGTTGGGCTTGAACACAAGACCCTGAGATCAGGAGTCATGGCTCCACTGACTGAGCCAGCAGGCACCACCAATTTGTATTGAGAAATTTTCTTAATGTGTTCCCAAATTTGCCTAATTTATGCTGCTGTCCCTTGCCTTTTCCTTTTTGGTTTAGGATAAAGACTGTTATGTAAGGTATTACCCATTTTTATTTAGATTTCCCCATTGTTGTGTGTTTTTTTTGTTTTTGTTTTTGTTTACATTTATTTATTTTTAAGAGACTCAGAGAGACAGAGCACAAGTCTGGGAGGGGCAGAGAAAGGAGATACAGAATCTGAAGCAGGCTCCAGGCTCTGAGCTGTCAGCACAGAGCCTGACACGGGGCTCGAACTCACAAACTGTGAAATCATGACCTGAGCCAAAGTTACACTCTTAACCAACTGAGCCACCCAGGTGCCCCTCCCCCCCGTTGTAAGATAACTCAGAGAATAGAACTTTTGTTTTGCTTCAAGTTTTTATAAGAGAAAGGGAGAGAGAGCATGCAGTTAGGGGCAGAGAGGAGAGAGAAAATTCCAAGGACGCTGTCCAACCCAGGAAGCATGATACCACCACCTGAACCAAAACCAAAAGTGAAAGATGCTTTACTCACTGAGCCACCCAGGAACCCCAGGAGAATAGAACTTTTAAAAGTTTGTTTTCGGGGCACTTGGGTGGCTTGGTCAGTTAAGCGTCCGACTTTGGCTCGGGTCATGATCTCACAGTCCATGAGTTCAAGCTCTGCATCAGGCTCTGCTGACAGCTCAGAGCCTGGAGCCTGCTTCAGATTCTGTCTCCTCTCTCTGCCCCTCCCTTATGCGCGCGCGCTCTCTCTCTCTCTCTCTCTCTCTCTCTCTCTCTCAAAAATAAATAAACATTTAAACATAATTAATTCTGGTACCAGTATTTATTTTCTTCTTTCCCCCCTACTACCCCTCCCCCTCCCCACCCCCTCCCCCAAGTGTATTTATTTTTGAAAGCGCACACAAGCACCCATAAGAATACGGAAGGGGTAGAGAGACAGGAAGGAGATTCAGGCAGGCTCCAAACCATCAGCACAGAGCCCGCTTGCTGGATGGCTCAGACATAATGAACTGTGAAATTATGACCTGAGCCAAAATCAAGAGTTAAGTGCTTAACTGACCATGACCTGTGTTTTAATAGATATTTTTGCAAAAAGTTGTGTCTTTGAGGATATGATTTTAGTTTTCTCTTGCAGAAGGACGCTATATACCTCCTCACTTAAGGAACAGAGAAGCCTCCAAAGGTGGGTGATTGTGCAACTTTATATCCATCTTTTCTGTGTTTACATTAGATAAGTTAGTCAAAGCCTAGGGAAACATGAGGTGTAACTTTAAGGAGTATATTATACACATTTTTGCCCTTAAGCTTCTGTTTTCAGACAGTTAGCTTTGTAAACATTCAGCTGCTGTTTAGTAATGGATGTTTCATTTCTTCTGACCTACTTTGAGCCAAAAGTTTCAGTACTTTTTATTGCTCTGTTTTTAACGTTGAAAACAATTTCAGTTTGAAAGGAGAATGTGCCCTTTTTGTAAAACTAACTGCAGGACAATAAAGTCCTCCATGAAATGTTACCACACTGAAAATGAGCTATTGAACAGTATAACAATTGAAGAATTGCAATTATGGCACAGTCAGTAGGATGGAGTGTTGTCTGATTTGTTGTTTTTTTGTGTTTTGTTTTTGTTTTTTGCCTCAACTGCTTCATTTGAAAGGCTTTGTCTGAAATGTTTTGAAAACACCTGATAACTCTTAGCACTGAGTTTTTTCACATAGAGGGATAGTGTTAGGATGATAATATTGAGTGTTATATGTTCACTATCATGAATGATCTGAAATTATCAAGAGAGAAAAGGTCAGGAAAAGTCGAAAGGAAAGATGGTGGGTAAATGGGGCAGGTATTTGGGGAGGGGGAAAATAAACTGGCTTAAGGATTTGGTGGGTGCTTTTATACATCGTCTGTAGTTTATAAAATTGTATATATAATACCACAGGGTCACTTACAGCTAATAATAGGATTTTTCTTTCCAAATTGCAGAAATTATTTCATAATGTGTATTCATTTCTCAATGTATGTGTCTAGAATTGCGTCCAGTGTATATTAAATGCTTCAAAGAGAGTGACAACATGGCAAGAAATGGAAGAGACCTTAAAACATCTTTTTCTTGCTAATAAAGGCCATGGTCAACTGGCTTAGGAGTTAACTATAAAGCAGAGTGAAAGTAATGTCATTACTTAGGGAGCTTCAAAACATGAAAGAAAATGTCTGAATCTAGCTGAGTTCTCAACTCCAGTGGGCTTACTCTTGTCACCATTTGATGAGTCTGTAACTTGCCTTAGAGGTATGTCCATGTAGAAATTAGGCAAGGATGATAGTTTCTTTTTTCCCTGGTATACTTAGCTCTTCCTGAACTGAAAACTCTTACTGTTGGACTTAGGTTTTCCCAATAGTATAAGTAAATTTCTATTGTTAGCACTGAAACAAAGCTTTGGCAATACCTCGGTGTGAAAGTCCATGCTATTTCGGTAAATTGAATTCTTTGTTTTTAAGTTTATTTATTTTGAGAGAGACTAAGGTAGTGCAAGTGGGGAACGGGCAGAGAGAGAGAGAGAGAGAGAGAGAGACAGACATAATCTCAAGGAGGCTCCACGCTGTCAGCATGGAGCCCAACATGGGGCTCAAACTCATGAAACCATGAGATAATGACCTGAGCCGAAACCAAGAAGCCCACCTTAACTGGCTGAGTCACTTAGGCGCCCCTCTATTTACTGAATCTGTCTTAAATGGTGTTACACTAAGCCAGATTGCCTTTTTTTTTTTTAATGTTTTTTATTTATTTTTGAGACAGAGACAGAGCATGAACAGGGGAAGGGCAGAGAGAGAGGGAGACACAGAATCTGAAGCAGGCTCCAGGCTCTGAGCTGTCAGCACAGAGCCTGATGTGGGGCTTGAACTCACAGACTGTGAGATCACGACCTGACCCGAAGTTGGACACTCAGCCCACCGAGCCTCCCAGGCACCCCAAACCAGATTGCTTTTTTATGTATTGAAGATACTCACTGACTTGCTATATTTATATCTGTTGGCTACCAACCAAGTTGTCCTCATGCATCTGACATATTTATTGTTACTGGTAATTATATAGTGTATTTCTTAATTTAAGCTTTTCTCTGACTACCTGAGATAACCTTTTATTAGGTTAGACATTTCAGAATGTGTATCATATACATTATATGGTATATACCTTAAGTTTTATCAACGCAGAGCTTTGTGAGATTCATTTTTAGAGATGCAGCGTAACTAAAAAGCTTACTGACTTAGTTTCCTTGGGTACTGCCTTTGAGGTTAAAAATTGTGGGGAGGCACTTGGGATCCCTCTGAAAGCAGTTACACTTTTAAAAAGGTATTTTGCCACAGCCTTATATTCCAATAATTTTATTGGAATAGGCTGCTGTTTCATTCTTTTTGGTGTATAGGAAAGACACTGAAAGAATGGAATATAAATTGTTACTCTGATAGTGGCTATATAATTGTATACTTGTATTTCATGTAAATTATGTTAGATGTGATATACATTAAGTTTACTGTCCTTACTGAGAACATGAAGTGGCTTTGCTTTACACGATAATTTCTGGTGGAAAAGAGAATTAAAGATAGTAAAAATTCTATTTGCTGATGAAACCAGTTATTTTAAATCTTATATTTTGATAAAAGTATTTCTATTGATGTTTGATTCCAGAAGGATAAAATAAAAGAGAAGCTGTGTATGTGAAGAGCTTATTTTTTCAAATAATCTTACTCATGTAAGAGTGTTGTCAGCTTTTTTTTTTTTTCCTTAACTTTTTTTTTTGAAGGATTCTGTGATAAAGAGAGTCCAGGGTGGAGTTGTAGTAAAGATAAGGATGCCTACAGCAGTTTTGGATCCCGAGATTCAAGAGGAAAGCCCGGTTACTTCAGTGATCGGGGAAATGGACCAAGGGGAAGGTAAATTATTGAAAGTAACAATTTTAGGAATCAACTCTTAGTTTGGTATATTCTCATTCTTTGCCCTTTTATTGACCTTTAATCACAGTGTTTTCCCTAACCACAAACCATCTTTTTGTTAATTTTAATCAAAATGTTGGTTTATTGTCAGCTATGCAAGGTTTTTTCCCTAAATTTAATCTGTTAAATTACATGCAATAAGCTTGATTCCCACCTTCCACCCCCATAGTATAAGGGAAGAGGAGGGAAGAGTCAGATTATATGCAATAAGAATATGCTATTTGACATGATCTGTGTTTTTACTAAATTATTTTGTAGTATCCCTGCAGTTTAAACACAGTTTACGACCTCACAAGTATGATGAATTGATCATAAGAGCTTCGTGTGTGTGTGGTCAGTCCCGTATTGTTTTTCAGTACTAAGAGTAAAACTCTAAAAGCGTGTCACGTTAGTGGATTTTATTTTATATCCACATATAACTAGGATGACTGATGTTATCTTTCCTGTCCGTGAATGTATTTAGATTATCACGTTTAAAGTGAACGTGTTAAGTGTATTCTGGATGTAAGTTCTGTAAAACTTAATGCTTAGCATATGAGACGTTGATTGAAGCTGTATATAATTTTACATAAGGTAAAAGTGGATGTGGGTTTTTTTAAATTGAAGATATGTAACTTATACGTAACAATTAATTAGGGGGCCTTATTTCATACATGACATTGCCAGTGTTGAATTTTTGACATCTTTGAAAGGTACTTGTGACCAAACAATTCAATTAATACATGGTACATATCTAGAGAGGTATTATGGTATTGGTTAAGTAACATATTTGGATCATTTGCTTGTGCTGTTCAGGTTTGATGATCGTGGACGGAGTGACTATGATGGTATTGGCAGTCGTGATAGGACTGGCTTTGGCAAATTTGAACGCGGTGGACACAGTCGTTGGTGTGACAGATCAGATGAAGATGATTGGTCAAAACCACTTCCACCAAGTGAACGACTAGAGCAGTAAGTTTTTGAAGCATATGGTGACTGATAAGAAACTTACAATCTAGTATAACCTATGTAATGATCATTTGATTACAGGGAACTCTTTTCTGGAGGAAATACTGGAATTAACTTTGAGAAATATGATGATATTCCAGTAGAGGCAACTGGCAATAACTGTCCTCCACATATTGAAAGTGTAAGTTGTTTTTTTGGCATTTTAACAGTTCTTTGTTACCATTTAAAAATGTCATTAGTTTGGGGTGCCTGGGTGGCTCAGTCAGTTAAGCCTTGACTTCGGCTCAAGTCATGATTTCACGGTTTTTGAGTTCAAGCCCCACGTTGGGCTCTGTGCTGACAGCTCAGAGCCTGGGGCCTGCCTCAGATCGTGTTTTCCTCTTCTCTGCCCTCCTCGACTGTGCTCTGTCTCTCTCAAAAATAAACATTTAAAATTTTTTTAACTTTTCATTAGGGTATAAAAAAGGAGAGGCTGAGATTTTTTTATTTATTTACTTGAGAGAGAGAGAGAGACTGGGGGAGAGAGGTAAAGGGAGATAATCTTAAGTGGCCTGACATGGATGGAGCTCAATCCCACAAACCATGAGATCATGGCCTGACCCAAAATCAAGAGTTGGATGCTTAGCCACTCAGGCACCCTGAAGAGACTCGGATTTTACGTCATCATAATGAACTATGCTGAAATACAAAATGTGTGAAAATAATATTAACCCTAAAGTAGTTTATTTTCCTTTTCTTTAAATAGTTTATTTTCTTAAGAACTAGTATGTGTGTGCAACCAAAAGTATATAGTCTTAAAAACCACCATAGCACTTTTAACTTAAGATTATAGCAAATATGTAAACACAACCAAAAGCAGCAATAAATAAAACTTGTTTTTTGTTGTCTTATTAGTACAAACAATTTGCAACAGATAATGGCGTGTTTGACTTGCTTCTTCTTTGGCAGTTCAGCGATGTTGAGATGGGAGAAATCATCATGGGAAACATTGAGCTTACTCGTTATACTCGTCCAACTCCAGTGCAGAAACATGCCATTCCAATCATCAAAGAAAAAAGAGACTTGATGGCTTGTGCCCAGACAGGTAAACTGACTCCATGAAGCTAGTATCTCAATTAGCCTTGCTCTAAAACTAGTACTTAGTACAGGGAGGGTCTGAGTTCAGCCTGATTTGGAGTTAGATAAAGATTAGTTGGGGAGGTCTTATCAAGAGCCTGGGACCCATAAAAACATAGGTGGGGAAAAGGGAATTGTGCCTCTCATTCTCCAGTATTTTGGGAATTGGACGGGGGCAGTTTAGTTCTGTATGAGAATTTTACAGTAATAAAAGAGATGGCAGAACTTTTTCTGTGTGTGTTAAACTTCTATATAGAAAAAGGAAACTTCAGTCACTGCCATTTGTAATATATTTCCTTCTTTAAGGATTACTTTTTTTTTTTTAATTTTTTTTAACGTTTATTTATTTTTGAGACAGAGAGAGACACAGCATGAACGGGGGAGGGGCAGAGAGAGAGGGAGACACAGAATCAGAAGCAGGCTCCAGGCTCTGAGCCATCAGCCCAGAGCCTGATGCGGGGCTCGAACTCGCGGACCGCGAGATCGTGACCTGAGCTGAAGTCGGACGCTTAACCGACTGAGCCACCCAGGCGCTCCTACTTTTTTTTTTAATGTTTATTTTTGAGAGAAAGAGTAGGGGAGGGGCAGGAAAAGAGGGAGAATGGAAGATCCAGAGTGGCTCCCTACTGTCATTGTCAAGCTGGACGCATGGTACAAACTCCAAAACAATGAGGTCGTGACCTGAGCTACAGTAGGACGCTTAACCAATTGAGCCACCTAGGGATTACCTCTTCTTTACTTAAATGTGACTGTTAGGCTAAATCTGGCATGTGTTTTTATTTTATTTTTGAAATTTTTTTGTTAATTTTTTTTTTTTTTTTTAAGAGACCATGCAAGCAGGGGAGAGGGACAGAGGAAGAGAGGAGCATCCCAAGCATGCTCCACACTTAGCGTGCAGTCCAACACAGGGCTCAGTCCCACAACCCTGGGATCACAACCTGAACTGAAATCAATGATGCCCCTCCAGTGTCTATTTTTAGGAATAAAATTTTATTGCAGGGTGGGGGTGTGCCTGGTGGCTCAGTCATTTGAGCCTCAGGTCATGATCTTGTGGTTCTTGGGTTCTAGCCTCTTATTGCACTCTGTGCTGATAGCTCAGAGCCTGGCACCTGCTTTGGATTCTGTGTCTCCCTCTCTCTCTGTTACTGCCCTACTCATTTTCTGTCTCTCAAAGATGAATAAATGTTCAAGAATTTTTTCATTAAAAAAAAAAGTTTTATTAATGGGTGCCAGCTTGACAGCCAGTGGAGTTTGTGGAACTTTTAACTCTTGATCACAGGATTGTGAGTTCAAGCCCTATGTTGAGCATAGAGATTACTTTGGGAATAGAAATTACTTAAAGAAAACTTAAAAATTAAAAAAACACAAAGTTTTATTGGCACAATTAAAACCAAGGCTTTATTCTGCAAAAGTAGAGACCAGTGCACAAAGGACTTCACTGTTAAAGTCTTAAAAAGTTTGTGGACTCCTGTTGTACATACCAATAGTATATGGAAGTGGAAGTTGATGCCATGGGAGAGGCAAGGTGATTGTTTTCATATACCTTAAAATGTAAAGAATTGAGTATTGGTATAGTTTAAAATGGATTACAGAATTCATTTGGCATTCTTTGCTTGATTTTATAAATCTATTTTCTCAAAATATTGGGAATAAAATAAAATTTTATTTCTTTCACTGAAAATGTATTTGAAATACAAGGGTTTTTTTGACAGGGTCTGGAAAAACTGCAGCATTTCTGTTGCCCATCTTAAGTCAAATTTATAGAGACGGTCCAGGCGAGGCTTTGAAGGCTGTGAAGGTAAAGATTTCCTTATTGAAATAAGTTGTCCTAGAAAAAGTTTCATAAATATTCGTTAAGACTTTCCTAAGCAACGCTAAATACGTTTCATTTTAATTTCTTTTGATTTTCAATATATATTTCTCATGAAGACCTATTTTTGGTTGTAATCCTTAAACTGTTATAGAGGTCATTTTACTGTGATGAGTTTTTTTTTTTAAAGAACAAGAGTCAGGGTCTTTGAGTTTAATTTATAAATTGTACTCCATTCTTAGGAAAATGGAAGATACGGACGCCGTAAACAATATCCAATCTCCTTGGTTTTAGCCCCAACAAGAGAATTGGCTGTACAGATCTATGAGGAAGCCAGAAAAGTAAGTATGCATTGCACTGATGATTATTAATTTTCATTCATTGTAATAATTTTTTTTTTTTACAAACATCTAATTATTTGTTTATAGTTTTCATACCGGTCAAGAGTTCGTCCTTGTGTTGTTTATGGTGGTGCTGATATTGGTCAGCAGATTCGAGATTTAGAACGTGGATGTCATTTGTTAGTTGCCACTCCAGGACGGCTGGTGGATATGATGGAAAGAGGAAAGATTGGATTAGACTTCTGCAAGTATGTATTATGTATGAAATGTGACTTCTTTTACACTGATGGTCATTTTGTAGTGTTTCAGAAATACTGTTTTAACATTAAAACGTAATTTTAGTGATTAAACTTTTAACATAGTTTTTGAAAATCAGTTTTACCTGTACGATTCATTGGGACAGAGTTAAATATTACAGGATGTATGGGTTTCACAAGTGTTAAATTGTGAGGCCAATATTAGAATGAATATTACATTACTACGTTCAGTGGTCAGTTCTCATCAAATTCTAAAATGAGTACTTTTCATAATAGATACTTAGTATTGGATGAAGCAGATAGGATGCTGGATATGGGATTTGAACCTCAGATACGTCGTATAGTTGAACAAGATACCATGCCACCAAAGGGTATTCGCCACACTATGATGTTTAGTGCTACTTTCCCTAAGGAAATACAGGTATTGTCTGGTAAAAATTTTTAGAGCATTTGCAAGTAAGTATTTTCAAGATAATTTTACATTTTTAAGTAGAGTGTAAGAAGTTTTTTTTCCCCCTTTTGCAGATGCTTGCTCGTGATTTTTTGGATGAATATATCTTTCTGGCTGTAGGGAGAGTTGGCTCTACCTCTGAGAACATCACACAGAAAGTAGTTTGGGTGGAAGAAGTAGACAAACGGTCATTTCTTCTTGACCTCTTAAATGCAACAGGTAAAGTTAAAAATAAGGGCAGGGACATGGTTCAGTGGGTTAAGCATCCAACTGTTGATCTTACCTCAGGACTTGGTCTCAGAGTAGTAAGTTCAAGCCCTACATTGGGCTCCACACTGGGCATGAAACCTAGTTTTAAAAAAACAGCCTTATAATGGTATTTGCATCTCTTTAGCTCCTAGCCTTTTTTCTGTTCACTTTTCTAAGCAGTTTATACTTATTATTTCTGTGTGTTTATTTACTGTGTGCAAAGACAACTAAGTCACTTAATACTTGGATCAGTTGATCCAAGTATTGGATCCTGAGTTGCTGTTGGTAAACCAGACCTTCTATATAATTTTTCAGGAAAGGATTCACTGACTTTAGTGTTTGTGGAGACCAAAAAGGGTGCTGATTCTCTGGAGGATTTCTTATACCATGAAGGATATGCTTGTACCAGTATCCATGGTGACCGATCACAGAGAGACAGAGAGGAGGCCCTTCACCAGTTCCGCTCAGGAAAAAGCCCTATTCTAGTGGCTACAGCTGTGTGTATATATTTTTTATTTAAACATGTTTGAGTGTTGCTTTTTTTTTTTTTTAACAAAAGTTATTTTTCAGGTGGCAGCGAGAGGACTAGACATTTCAAATGTGAAACACGTAATCAATTTTGATTTGCCAAGTGACATTGAGGAATATGTGCATCGGATTGGCCGTACAGGACGTGTAGGAAACCTTGGTAAAGTGTTTGTTATGAAATCTTAAATACTAGAACTTACTTTTAAGGTGAAGCTGACATCTAATGTCAGCTAAAAATTACTGTTAAAATCTCCAGTGGTGGAATGCTTGGCTGCCTCAGTTGGTAGAGTATGTGATTCTTGATCTCAGGTCATGAGTTTGAGCCCCACAGTGGGCATGAAGCTTACTTGAAAACAATTTTAAAAAATTTAAATCTCTAATTTGGTTACATTGCAAATTGTAATGTCATTTTTTTGTTCTATTTATGGTTTAACATACAAAAGAAAGAAGACTGGATTACTTTATGGAAAACTCACCTTTCTGTACTTTTTGGACTCTTATAGGCCTTGCTACCTCATTCTTTAATGAAAGAAATATAAATATCACGAAGGATTTGTTGGATCTTCTTGTTGAAGCTAAACAAGAAGTGCCATCTTGGTTAGAAAACATGGCTTACGAACACCACTACAAGGGCAGCAGTCGTGGACGCTCGAAGAGGTACAGATTGCTTTGCGCAGGAAGTTGTATCCCAGGTTAACTAAAACACTGCCACTACTTACATAGTTTTGGCAAGGGATATTAGAAATGATGACAGGCACCTGGGTGGCTCAGTCAGTTAAGCATCCAACTTTTGATTTCAGTCAGGTCATGATCTCATGGTTGTTGATATCAAGCCCTGTATTGGACTCTTGTGATGACAGTGCAAAAGCCTGCTTGAGATTCTGTGTCTCTCTGCCCTTCTGTTCATGCTCTTCTGCCGTCTCTCTCAAATAAATATTGAAAAAATATATATCTAAAAGCTATTTTAAAAATACAGAGAAAAAAAAAGGAAACTAATGGTGATAAAGAGTTAAATGTCAGTTCTTACCTGCTGATGGCTTTGGAAATGCTGTTACAAGAATTGACCACAGTGGTAATCAAGTTGAAAATCTGGTACTGAAAAATTAGTAATGGTCATTTTAATTGAATTGCATACTCTTAAACCACCCACAATGTTTTCCTTTTCATACTAGATTCAGCGGAGGATTTGGTGCCAGAGACTATCGACAAAGTAGTGGATCCAGCAGTTCTAGCTTTGGTAGTAGTCGTGCAAACAGCAGCCGAAGTGGTGGAGGTAGTCACAGCAGCAGCAGAGGATATGGTGGAGGTAATGTTAGTTTTTCCTCTTTACTTTAGGCATGTGCTTTTTTCCCCCCCACCCTTAAAGCATAATTTGTCAGAAATTTTATTTCCAAAGAACACAAAATCAGTGCAATAATGTTTTTTAAATTAGGCTTCAAAGAGATAGAAGGAAGAAACTTAAAATGGCTGACCTAACTTTTCTTTTCACACATTTCTTAATAGGTGGCTATGGAAGCTTCTACAACAGTGATGGATATGGAGGAAATTATAACTCCCAGGGGGTTGACTGGTGGGGCAACTGATCTGCTTTGCAATAATAAAGTCACCCTTTCAAACAAGCTAATATGGAAACCACATGTAACTTAGCCAGACTGTATCTTATAGCTTCAAGACCTTGCAGTACATTACCAGCTGTGATTCTCCTGAAAATTCAAGGGAGCTTCGAAGTCACAAGAAGAAAAGGAACAATTAGCAGCCTTATTCAGAAGTTGGTTTGAAGATTTAATTGCTGTAGTTGGGAAAAACTCCCCTCCTGCTTATTCTCACCCCAAATTGCATTTATAATTTTGTGGCTGAGGATCATTTGTTTGTTAATGTACTGTGACTTTAACTTTAGACAGCTTATTATTTTGATGTCCTGTTGGCTTAGTAATGCTCAAGATACCAGTTGTTTTGAAAAAGTAAGTTTATTGAACTTGGGCTAAAATCAAACCTTGGCACACAGGTGTGATCCAACTTAACAGGAATCATTAATTCATCTGCAGATATTAATGAGGGAAAAACAGGCAATAGCCTGCATTAGGAATTTTTGGTTCTTGCAGACTGGGGAGAAAAACATCTTAAGGCAGATTTAGTTTCTAATGTGGCAAACTGTACTAAGTTTAAAGTTCCGACTTGCTCACTCTATCCTGGATAGGCACTTAGAATCTTGTAGTTTTAAAATAAGCCATTCCAGTCAGGATGTGACTTGTATGAATACGTTTATATATTTTTCAAAGCGTTATTCAAAGTTAATAGAAATAAATACAGCAATTTCTCTTTTAATATTTAGGTTATTAATTTTAAGCTAAACAAATGTGGGCATAGTACTACAGGAAAAGTTAACAGGTTTGATTAAAAAAAGCGTTGGAGGGAAATTTCTTCTAATTAGATTATTTTAATGCCTGCCATAAATATAATTGAAATGGTAGAATGGCTGACCATAGAAGTCCAGTCTTGTTATGGACCTGGTTGGATTTTGGTTTTTAATGCATGCTAGTGTTGATGTTTTTTGGTCAAGAGGATGTATGAGCAGGACGGATTATCCAGCATATTTTAATGCAGATTCGCATTGCTCTCTTTAAGCTGCTTGGAAATGTTAAAAATGGCTTACAGTTGTAGACTTTGTAGATCAGAAGAACAACAAACTGAAATCTTTGAGATCACACAGGTTGGATAGGTACTAAACTGCATAAGATGTTATTCCTATATAGTGCAGTTTTAGTCTATTTTAGTTGCACAGGTTTCCATTGTATTTATAGTCTCTTTATGATAAATTTGGCCAAAGATTATTGTCCACCACTAAAAATGCTTCTGCCACATGGACTTCTGTGCTAATTTTATGGCCAGAACAGTGATCTTTAAAAACTAAACTTTGTGATGGCACAAGCAGGCAAAAATTTTCTTAAAAGTGCAATAGATTTTCAAGTATATTGTGCCTTGTTCTAAAAACCATTAAGTAGGTGCACTTGACAGTATTGAGGTCATTTGTTACGGTGCTATTTCAATTAGTATAGGTTTAGACTCTTGTACATTTTGCCCATAACTTTATACAAAGTACTTATTTTATTGCACATTCAGAGAATTTTATATATATGTCTCGTGTGCGTGTCCTTAAACTTCCAATCTTACTTTGTTTCTTGGAGATTGCTGAACACAGCTTGTTTAGTACTAGATTCTAACATTTTTTTGGGGACCAAGGAATGATAGTTGAGAAGAAAACTTTGCACACATCAGATTTTAGATACTTTTTGCTGCTAGTTTGTGTAATATTTATTGAACATTTTGACAAATATTTATTTTTGTAAGCCTAAAAGTGAATTCTTTGAAAGTTTTAAGAAACTTGACCAAAAGACAGTACAAAAACACTGGCACTTGAATGTTGAATGTCACCGTATGTGAAATAATATATTTCGGGGTAGTGTGAGCTTTTAATGTTAAGTTCTATTAAACAATTGAGTCAAATTAAGCAGACCCGGCATTGCTGATGTAGCTAGCTATAACTTTCTGACAAAATTGAAGACAAAATTGGCAACTTGAAATTAAAACATGCCAAGGTTTTGATATACTTGTCTTAAAATATTGAAGAAACACTTCCAAACACTGATAATGAAGTGTCCATGTTTCTCAAAGGTTCTGTGAGTTTTGTTTCGTTATGTGTTTGGTTTGGTTTTCCTAGTGACTGTCTGGCCTATTTGCAAACCTCATACATGTGGTTATCTTTGTGTGTTGCCATAATTAGTGACTTTTACATTCAGTTTTTTTTCATCCAGCAACATTTTCAGTAAATAAGAATGGATTTAAACTTGCTGAATGTAGACATTGAACCTCAAGTCACTGTAAGTTAGTAATTGCTTATTGTATTAGTTTTAGATGCTAGCACTGCATGTGGTGTTTATTCTGATTTTACTAAAATAAAAAGTTGAACACCATCTTTTGCTGTCATTTGTGGTTTAATTGTGAGATGTTGAAATGGTACTGTTAGCCTGGAGGATTGGAAATCATTTGTTGGTTAACCATCAAAGCTGTTCATGAAATGCCTCCTCTTCATGAAGCCAGTGTTGTGCTTTTTAGGTATTGGAATAAACGATAAAGGTGGTGTGAGATTGGAATATGTAGAAGCAGGATTTTTTATTACAAGTCACAAGTGTAAAAGGCTTATATAGAGCATTTATTACATTGATTTATGTAAGAATGAAGAATAAATTTGGGACCACCTGGCTGGCTCAGTTTATAGAGCCTGCAACTCTCAAGGTTGTGAGTTCAAGCTCCACAAATTAATTTTAAAAAAGGAAATTTATTTTAAATTTGTAGAAATTTAAAATGTAGAAATTAATTTTAAAAGAAAAAAATTGAAACAGATGAATGATAGCAGAGATGGCTTGGGTTCCCAGACTCCCAGGTTTGTTCTGTTGTGTCTCAATTACCACCACATACTGATGCAGGCAGCCAATATCATTTAATGTAAGAACTAAGCCAGCTTAACATGTTAACATTACAATAAATATTTTGAAATTTTTTTTAAAAGTGATTCCGCCTTTTGTCCCTTTGGAACTTCTCTCTCATTACTGGAGGGTAATAAGCACTATCCTTGGATAGGAGATTGAGTTCTTAAAATTTATATAAATGAAGGCAGAGCTTTTAATTGTTTTAACTCCGCACTTGTGAGATAAAATATGTCTAGTGTAGAGAGAGCAGGGGAGGGACAGAGAGATGGAGACAGGTTATGAAGCTGGCGCTAAGCTGATAGCCCAATGTGGGGCTCAAATTTACAAACCCGGAGATTATGACCTGAGTTTACCTGTCAAGGCACCCAGGTGTCTCATGTAGTTGTAAGCTCTCATGGATTTATAGAATCCGTTGTGTACTGAAGAGTTGGTTGGTTTCTAGCTTGTGGTTGTTGGCAGAGAGAGAAGACTATTCAAGAGGGACTATGGTTTTTCTGAAACCAATATTGCAGTATGTTAAGTAGCTTGTAAATTTTAAAAAGAGGGTGGGGAACTGTGCTTTGGGATCTTGTGAATCAGGGAGAGCTTGGATTCAACTCCAGATGCAGCATTCATAGTAGGAATTTCTAGTCGAGGCAGTTGGAAAATTCCTAAGAGAGTTAACAACTATGATAACAGTGATTCTGGATAACAGGACTCAAGCTGAAAGCAGACCAGGGTCATTATACAACACTGGGTTGGTAGCATTGAAAAAACACGTTGTCATTGAAAACATTTTGAGGATGAGATTCTGGCTAGCCTGACTTTGGGTGCTGGGTAAAATTAGCCCAGAGACAAACCTGGAAAACCAAAAGTTGCCCAGTTAAAATCTCCAGGAGCCTGATTAGAACAATTACCAGTAATTATGATAGACCCATTTCTTTTGGGTGCATTCTAAAGTGCAGTTGCTAGGGTTACATGTACTGCATGTCTTAGATACCACCAGCCTTCTATCATTTTGGACTTCTCCCATAGTTTGAAGGAGCTGGTTATTCCACATCTTTAGCTTTATACTTCGCTTATTTTTTATTTTAGATTCTAAGTAGGTGTGTGTTGATAACTACTTTTATATGTTCAAATGTTTATTTTTGGGAGAGAGCATGAGCGCTAGAGGGGCAGAGGAAGGGAGACAGAGCATCTGAAGTGGGCTCAGGGCTTCAGGGCTGTCTAAAGATCCCAACGCAGGACTTGAATTCATTAACTATAAGATCATGACCTGAACAAATGCGGGACACTTTACTGACTGAGACTCTATTTCATTTTAAATTTTATTTATTTTTAAAGTTTATTTTCAGAGAGTGAATGGGGAAGAGGGCAGAGAATCCCAACCACGCCCTACACTGTGAGCACAAAGCCCAACATGGGGCAACAACTGAACTATGACATCATGACTTAAGCTGACAGCTCAGAACACTGAACTGACTTGAGCCACCTAGGCACTCATTTATTTCAGTATTCACTACACCCAACAGGACTTCTCAAGACCCCAAGATAAAGAGTTACATGCTCTATGAACAGAGCCAGTCAAGCATCCCAATATTTCAATTTATTATATCCTGATGATTAGTTATTTACACTTGAACCATTTTGTTTAGGTTCATGCAGTCAGAAAGAATTTGGTGTTACCAGTTAGTAACTTACGTAACAGCCAAAGGGGATTGGTAGCTGAGATTCGTTTTTCTAGAAAAAAGTAGTATATGAAGTTGGGTTAACACAATGTTATGCATGAGTTGTTGAAATTTGGGTACTTCAGTAAACATGTTGATGCTTGAAAGTTTTCTGTATTAAAAGTTTAAAAATAAGGGGCCCCTGGGTGGCTTAGTTAAGCATACAACTTTGGATCTCAGGTCATGGTCTTAATGACCGATGAGTTCTAGCCATGTGTACAGCTCTGCACTGACAGCACAGAGCTTGCTTGGGATTCTCTCTTTCTCTCCCTCTCTTTATGTCCCTTATCAGTTTGTGCTCACTCAGAAAAGTAAATATTTTAAGTTTAAAAAGACTATAGAACATATTCTGTGTGAGAATACGGCAGTGAAACTAATAGTAACTAAAAGCTATTTTACCTAACAGTTTAAAAATTCTCCCAATCTTGAATGTCACTCGCTTACTATGCCTGCTTACTATGTATTGTATCTGTCTCCTTCACTACTCAGAGCCAGCTCAGAAGTTAGGGTTTTCTTGCCTTTTTAATATGACAGTTCATTTTTCCAAGTTCAGGGATATCATTTATTCTAAGCTTCAGAAACTTGGATTTAGAATCTGGGACCCATGGCCAAAAGTACATATTCCTCTGAATGTGTTCCTGTACTAGGGGAATGAGAAGAGAAATTACCTTGAAGAAAAGTAGTTTGAAGAGGAGAAGAGTGAAGAGGTGTTCTCTGGTATGCTGATTAATGAATGTTCATTTTTCAGGCATAGGTCCAACAGAGATGTGATAATACATTGATGTACATTTATGATACATTTTTTTCTGTTAACACTGAAAAATGTTGCTACCAATATACCAAAATAGTTTGGTAGTCCACTGTCTTCTTTTTGTTTTGCCAAGAGTGCTTGATTGCGGTAATCTTAATGAACAGGTCTAGATTTTTAAAGTTTATTTCTTTTGAGAGAGAAGGGAGAAGCGGGAAAAGAGAGAGAAAATCCTAAGCAGACTTTTTGCTATAAGTGCAGAGCGCATTGTAGGGTTCAATCCCATGAACCATGAGATCATGATCTAAGCCAAAATCAAGACAGACACTTAACCAACTAAGCCACCTAGGGACTGCAACAATTTTCAGCATTCCTGAGAGTCCATGTCATTTTATATTCACACCAGTGCAGCTACGCCATTATATTCCATGTCCATGAAGAATACTGACATGAGGGGTGGCTGGGTGGCTCAGTCAGTTAAATGTCCAACTTCATCTAAGTTATGATCTCACAGTTCATGGGTTCGAGCCCTACATCAGGCTCTGTGCTGACAGCTCAGAGCCTGAAGCCTGCTTCGGATTCTGTGTCTCCCTCTCTCTCAGACCCTCCCCTGCTCTCAAAAATAAAATTAAAAATATATATACCAGCTTGAAATGGTTACTATTTTAGCAGAAGAACAGAAGCACGACCAAGAAAACTGCCTTTTGTCTTGTACTTACTGTATTGTCCTTCTGGAACATGTTCCTTTTCCCTGTGACCAGTCAGGGGACAAACAAGATAAGGGGGGGCGCCTGGGTGGCTCAGTCAGTTGAGCGTCTGACTTCGGCTCAGGTCATGGTCTCGCAGTCCGTGGGTTCAAGCCCTGCGTCTGAGCTGTGCTGACAGCTCAGAGCCTGGAGCCTGCTTTGGATTCTGTGTCTCCCTCTCTCTTTGCCCCTCCCCTACTCATGCTCTGCCTCTCTCTCTCTCTGTCAAGAATAAACAAAAAAGATAAGGAACACAAGTCTTATGGAGCCATCTCCCCGTTATCATCTTCCAAAGTACTCTGGAGTACCAGTGTTTTGTTTTTTTTTTTAACGTTTATTTTTGAGACAGAGACAGAGCATGAACGGGGGAGGGTCAGAGAGAGGGAGACACAGAATCTGAAACAGGCTCCAGGCTCTGAGCTGTCAGCACAGAGCCCGACCCGGGGCTCGAACTCACGGACCGCGAGATCATGACCTGAGCCGAAGTCGGACACGTAACCGACTGAGCCACCCAGGCGCCCCAGTACCAGTGTTTTCAATGTCAGGTGCTGCGGTGTGAAATGTAGGCTAAAAACTGCTCTCAAGATACTTGCCAGTGCAGTACGTAAACTATGGGATTCATGTTTGTTTCTTCTGACATGGGCAGCTTCTAATCCAGGCTCCAAAGAAGGCTAAAGCTGTGGGCATACAAATGTGAGGGTCTCCCTGACCTTTGATGTTGTTTAACTAACTGTTCACTAGGGAAAATTCATGGAATATCTTGGGGGTTTTTTTGTTTTTTGTTTTTTTCTTGACTCATACCTCAGTCTGCCCTAAGACTGACCCAGTACATTATCTCAGGATACCATTGTTAATTGTTAACAAAAGTTAAGTGTGTCCATTGATTTTTTTTTTTGTTAACGTTTATTTATTTTTGAGAGAGAGAAAGAGCACATGTGAAGGGCAGAGAGAGAGGGGGAGACAGGATCCGAAGCAGGTTTGCCACTAACAACAGGAAGCCCAATGAATGCTTGGACCCATGACTTGAGCCACTCAGATCCTTAACTGACTGAGCCACCCAGGTGCCCGCACTGATTTTTTTTTTAAGTTTTCATTCCATAGGCACAAATTAATGCACATCTCAAGCCAAGAATTAAAATTCTAAAAGGCCTCCAGTAGTTGAGAATTGAGTCTTCTATATGAATTATTACTTACTCTCAACAACTCTATACAGATCCAATCTCAAAATGTAAAATTATTATGGAAATTTTGCTGCTGTCAGTATGTACACACTCAATCTTTGAGTTTAATAATGACCAAGAGGGGAAAACAAACGCGCTCTCCTCTAACCTACCTCATAGGGAAACTGCCAAACAAGACTGGGGAGACATAGACCTAATGTAAGTGGACAGGAGGTGAAAGAACAAGATAATACTGTGTTTAGAAAAACAACAAGACAGTTTTAGTTGCTTGCCAACTGAGTTTCTGAACAGTAACTATTAGCCTGCAAAATCCAGCATGTTAGACAGTAAGACAATTTCTAACCTTTTGTTTTTGCACATTTTTGTAATACTTTTTTTACAGCAGTAAGTTTAAAAGTTAGAAATAATGATGCCCTCTGGGGTGAAGGGCATATTCTTTCCTGTCCATACATAAAGATAATGCATGTCTCTAGACAAAAACAAATGAGTTTGATTACTGCCCATGATAAAAGATTTAAGCTCAGGGTTTTCAGTTTATCTGTTGCAAAACCAACAGTGTTCTGTGTGGTATCCACTTGTTCCCTTGACAGAGCAAAATCTTAACAGGAAACTAAAGGTTAGTTTATATCACACTTCTGGACAGCAGTTACCAGAACTTTCCAATTAGTAACACAATCACATGGAGTCATTTGGCCCTGCCGTTAATCATTTTCCAGGTAGGGGGCGCCTGGGCATTTCAGTGGGTTGAGCGTCTGACTTCAGTTCAGGTCATGATCTTATGGTTAGTGAATTTGGGCCCTGCATCTGGCTCCATGCTGACAGAGCAAGAGCCTGCTTCAGATCCCTTGGCCCCTTCTCTCTCTCCCAGTCCTGCACATACATATGTACTCTCAAAAACAAAATGAACATATAAAACTTGCTTTACAGATAATATGTATTCTGCCAATTTAAATTTTTTTTACTCAGCACATTCAATTTCTGATTCACTATGGGCTTCCATGCTGACTGCTGCCAACCTCCACCCTAATAAGTGCCTGACAATATTTAGCAAGACCCACCTGTGTCTAGTTAGACACCAGTCATCAAATGCTTAAGAAAGACCTATTAGATATGCTACAATGTGGGGAAGATTTATATTTAAAGCATGAGTATACACAGACATTGGGCTCTAAGACAGGTAATCTAAGAAAACAGCCTAAGAGTCTCCTTACCATACAATTTTTGACCCCCATTGGAAACTGAAGACCACTCCTTAGCCCTACTCAAAAGCATAAGCTTAGGGGTGCCTGGGTGGCTCATCGATTAAGTGTCCAACTTCAGCTCGCGTCATGATCTTGCAGTCTGTGAGTTCGAGCCCTGCGTTGGGCTCTGTCTTGACAGCTCAGAGCCTGGAGCCTGCTTCTGATTCTGTGTCTCCATTCTCTCTGCCCCCCCCCCCCCCCACTTGCACTTTGTCTCTCTCCCTTTCAAAAATAAATAAATAAACATCAAAAGCATAAGTTTAAATCCATAGCACTCCCTACTACACCATCTTTTACTACTTGCTGCTTTCATTGCCTTAACTATAGGCTACCCTATTCCTTCTCACAATAGCTTAAAACCTGGAAATGGAATGCAGGGAAACATTGCAAAGGAGGTACTTTGTTACTGAAGACTCTATGGCTAGTTTTATCTAATGTGCTATGAGAAGATGGACAAACATTGAGGAAACCTTCCCCTCTTAGTAAAAGGTACTCCCTACAAGATGGCTTAATAAAGCCACCATTCCCATGCAGAAGCCCTTTCATTTCCTGCACATACTCTAACCTTCAATCTTGCCTGTTTTATCCTTCTTTTAACCAGTTGTGCACTGACTACTACTCTAGTCACAGCTTCTTTAGACCAGACCCCAAGTGAGCTGGTCCTGGTACCTTCAAAAAGGACATTAGGGGAAAAATGTCAGAAGGGGAAAAAAAAAAAATCTAAGAAGGATTTGTCATTGTCCTTTATTTTCCCTGGTTTCTTACCCATAGCATTCTGACTAGAAATATACTGCATATAATTCCTCAACAAACTATGATTCACTGTGCTATTTTGTGATTTATCCCTAGAATCTAAAGAAAAATGCTTATGGGGCACCTGGGTGGCTCACTTACATGTACAACTTGATCTCAGCTCAAGTCTTGAGCTCAGTTCAAGTCCTGTGTTGGGCTCCACATTGGGCATAAGTCTTCTTAGTAAATAAATAAATAAACACATAAATAAATAAAAATTTAAAAATGTCTAAAGCAACATTGAAATGTATGAGATAATTTGTGCTCTGACGAGGAGTTAGACAATTTTTTTTAAGTTTATTTATTTTGAGAGCATGCACAAGCAGGGAAGGGGCAGAGAGGAAGGAAGAGAGAATCCCAAACACGCTCCACACTGTCAGTTCAGGGCCCAATGAAGGGCTTGAACGTTACCTGAGCTGAAATGAAGAATCCAATACTTAACCAACTGAGCTACCTAGGTGCCCCTAGACCACTTAGAATAAGGCCTCCTCACAATATCAAAATATGGTTGATAATCTGAATATTTGTACATATAACAGAACTCAGGGAATTGAAACTTTTAAGGATTATACTAAAGATTTCCAGGTTGGAAAAATAGCAGAAAGCTCCTCCATAAGCAACTAGTCTTTTGGGGCATGTATTCTGGTATGCATTTTCAAAAATTGTTCTAGGGATTTTTTTTTAAGGTTTATTTACTTTGAGAGAGAGTGCAAGCATGTGAGAGGCAGAATCCCAAGCAGACTCCTTACTGTCAGAGTGGAGAGATGCAATCAGGGGTCGAACTCAAGAATCGTGAGATCATGACCTGAGCCAAAATCAATAGCTGGTCTCTTCACCCACTGAGCCACCCAGGTGCCCCTAGGGATATTCTATGTAAAAATTTGTAAATAGGGGCGCCTGGGTGGCTCAGTCGGTTAGGTGGCCGACTTCGGCTCAAGTCATGATCTTGCGGTCCGTGGGTTTGAGCCCCACGTCAGGCTCTGTGCTGACAGCTCAGAGCCTGGAGCCTGTTTTGGATTCTGTGTCTCCCTCTCTCTGACCCTCCCCCGTTCATGCTCTGTCTCTCTCTGTCTCAAAAATAAATAAACGTTAAAAAAAAATTTTTTTTTAAATTTGTAAATATATGGAGATATAGATACCTAAAACAGATAACATTGCACATATTAGTAATCTGTACTTATGAAATTTATGTACTTATTGTTTTTATCTAATTCAAATAAAGAATCCTATTGTTTTTATCTAATTCAAAAATCTCAATATTGTAATTTTATCTAGAAAATCTTATTCTCTTAACATGGGAAAGTATACTTCTCTTAGTAAATTTAGATGTATATTTTTATTTTCTGGATTTTCAAAGTAACTGTCTTAAAAATAGAAGTAGCTACTGTTCTAATTTTTCTTTTCTCCTGCCAAAGTTTTGGGGTATTTGTATTTGCCTGCCGTTTCACTCAACCCACCTCTGATTATGATGGCTGTATGCTAGTAATAAACCATGATAAGTAAGCTTTTGCAGCCTACAGTGTTAAAATTCTGACACTGGGTGGCTTAGTCAGTTGATGTTCTACTTTGGCTGACAGCTCAGAGCCTGGAGCCTGCTTCAGATTCTGTGTCTCCTTCTCGTTCTGCCCCCCCTCCTCTCAAAAATAACTTAAAATAATTTTTTTAATAAAATTCTGACACTAAGTTGGGGTGTGGAGGTGGGGGATAGTTTCTGCACGTAGTTTTTCAGTTCTCTGACAATTAAATACAATGTGTGTGTACATATATATATGTATGTATGTATATATGTATGAATGTATGTATGTATTATAAATCCAAGTTAATTAACATATAATGTAATATTGGTTCCAGGAGTAGAATTTAGTGATTCATCACTTACGTATAACACCCAGTGCTCATCACAACTCAGTTCAATTTTGATACTAACTCCTAGAATTAGCACTGATTATGCAGGTTAAGGGCTCAGTTCCACAGGACTGCCAGCTCCCACTGCCAAGAATCCTAGTTTTTTGTTTTTGTGGTTGTTAGAGAAAGCTCTATGGAGATGCCTGAATGACTCCATTGGTTAGGCATCCAACTTCTGCTCAGGTCAAAATCTCAGAGGTTGTGGGTTTGAGTCTTGTGCCAGGCTCTGTGCTGACAGCTCAGAGCCTGGAGCCTGCTTTGGATTCTGTGTCTCCCTCTCTCCCTGCCCCTCCCCAACTCATGCTCTGTCTCTCTCTCTCTTCCAAAAATAGATAAAAATATTAAATTAAAAAAAAAATTTTTAATTAAAAAAATAAAAAATAAAAACATAAGGATTAAAAAAAAAAATTAAAGTAAGCTTTAGGCCAAGTGTAGGACTTGATTTCACGGTCCTGACATCAAGAGTCACATGTTCTATGCACTGAGCCAGCTGGGTGCTCCATGACTCCCACTTTATATGTCAGTCGAAAATAAGGAGTTCAGGCTACACATATTTTTGCCTAATTACAAAATTACAAATTACAAAACACCTGGATGGCTCAGTTGGTTGATCATCGGACTTTGGCTCAGGTCATGATCTTGCAGTTTGTAGGTTCGAGCCCCACATTGGTCACTGTGCTGACAGCTCAGAGCCTGGAGCCTGCTTTGGATTCTGTGTCTCCCTCTCTCTCTCTGTGCCCCTCCCCCATTCATGCTCTGTCTCTCTTCATCTCTCAAAAATGAATAAACATTGAACATTTTTAAAAAACAACCACAAATTTGGGGGTTCCCCAGCCCCCACTCTCCACCATATGTTTGATAATTTGCTAGAATAACAAACCCAGGAAAGGACTTTCCTTTTTTTTTTAAATGTTTATTTTTTACATAGTGCAAGAGGGGGAGTGCAGAGAGGGATACATAATCCAAAGCATGATCTAGGCTCTGAGCTGTCAGCACAGAGCCCAACACAGGACTCAAATGCACAATCATGAGCTGAGCCAAAGTTAGACACTTAACTGACTGAGCCACCCAGGTGCCCCAGAAGGAATTTCCTATTACCAATTATTTATAAAGTTTACAAAGGAACATCCAAGTGGAAGAGAAGCATAGGGTAAGTATAGAGAAGGAAGGATGACAAAGATCTTCCATACATTTTTGGTGCCCTGCTACACCTTGACGTGTTCATCCAGCAGTAAGCTCTCTGAGTATCATTGTTCAAAAGTTTTTATAATCCAATCACTAGCTCCTCTGAGTTCTTCAGAGGTGAGAAGCAGGGGTGTTGTTGAAAGTACCTACTCTCGTTGATGAAAATACCTACCTGATAGATGTCTTAGTGAAGCATGAGACCATCAATCTCTGGATTCTGGGTTTGAGCCTCATGTTGGGTGTAAAGACTACTTAAAAATAAAATCTTTAGGGGCACCTGGGTGGCTCAGTTGGTTAAGCATCTGAATTTGGCTCAGGTCATGATCTCATGGTTCCTGAGTTTGAGCCCCACATTGGGCTCTGTGTTGACAGCTTTAAATCTGTGAGTTTGACAAAGTACTGTATATCTAAACTAAGCAGTCTAAAGAAATAATTTGAGATTTTCCAAATTAAAAAGTTAGGCTCTCTGTTTGAGAGAACTCATACCTGTTGTAGTCTGAATGTGATTTAGGATTCTAATTTCTCCCATCTATGTGGGGAATAAGTTTAGGAATCCTCCTGGCCTTACACCAATGGGTTAACAAGGCATAAAGAAATACAAAGCCACAGGATGCTCACACCGAGTTTGGGTAAACAAGATTGGCACTCAGGAATAGGAGGTGCAAACGTACCAAGAATTGAGAGGGGCCAGGGCCCCCAGAATAGAGAGGGAGGGGCAAGACCCCAGAATAGAGAGGGGGAAGGCAAAGGCCCAAAATTGGAACAGGCACAAAGGCTCTGAAAACAAAGGTATGTGAGGTAAGCGAGATCAGGCATGCAGGGCAAAAATGCCCCCCAATTTAGCACAAAAGCCAAAAAAGCTGCTTTCACAGGAGGACAGGGCCAGGTCAGGTAAATCGGTGAATTAGACTATGGACTGCTGTGCTGCAGGTGAAGCAGCCCAGAACAGAGCTGATTAACAAAAGAAAAGGTGGCTTGTTAACCCTAAGATTATTCCCCCATCTGTCTCACCCCCTAGGCTAGCTAAGATGTACAGACCCAGCGTGCTTCATGTTTGACTTTTAACAACCATCTGCCCCTCTGCCTGGCACCAGGATTTTGTTTTATATTGATCCAAACCCCAAACACCATATATCTTCAAAACCTCTCTTTCCCTCACATCCCCAAGTTAATGTTCATCGATTCATTGTCTCTTTGTGCATGCCCATCACATTTATAAGCCTTCTGATCTTAATAAATACAGGGAAGGACCCTGACACAGGGCTCTTGTCTTTTCCCAGACATTAGCCATCTCTTCCTTTTCATCCTGCATCCTGCTCTTTTGTTAGACAAGAGAGAACTTTAAACTTAGAGTCTATGACACATAAACATAGAGTTTATGACACATAAACTTAGAGTCTATGACACATATATTAAGGGAACTTATGTTCCCTTAATATGTAGTTTCATAACATGAACCATGGATGAACTTCATGCATGAATGAAGATATGTAGAGAAGAATGGGTCTCTTAAAACCTCCTAGATTCTCTGCCTGGTCAACGTGATGACGGCAGTGAAGTATACTATAAAAAGCAGGTTTGTGAGGAGTGTAAATAGTCTAACAGACAAAAAATACCCAACTGTATTAGACTAAGGCAGATCATAATCCTACAGATGGCTTCTTCGTGTGGCTTTAAATATAAAAGTAAAAAAAAAGAGATGCTTCTCATGCTATACAACTTCTATCATTTGGTCAATTTAGACATAACTTCTGTGAGGTAACATACTGTGAGGTTTTCTTCATCACTTAAAAAAAATTTTTTTTTAATGTTTATTTTTGACAGATAGAGAGAGAGAGAGACAGAGCATGAGCGGGGGAGGGGCAGGAAGAGAGGGAGACACAGAATCCAAAGCAGGCTTCAGGCTCTGAGCTGTCAGCAGAGAGCCCAACGCAGGGCTCAAACTCACAGACCACAAGATCATGACCTGAGCCAAAGTCGGATGCTCAACCGACTGAGCCATCCAGGCACCCCTCTTCATCACCTTTAAACCAGAAAGTAGTGGTGCCTTGCTGGCTCACTTGTTAGAAAATATAACAATCGATCTCAGGATTATAAGTTCAAGGTCCCTGTTGGGTATAGAGTTCACTAAAATAAATAGGATAAAATAAACCAGAAGCTACTTTTTTGTTGTTTATTTTAGTAATCTCTACATCCAACATGGGGCTCAAACTTACAAGCCTAAGATCAAGAGTCACAGACTCTTTTGACTGATCCTGCTGGGTACCCTGAAGCTATTTTAAATCTACACCAAAATGACAAACAACTGGGGTGACTGGCTGGCTCAGTCAGTAGAGCATGTAACTCTTGATCTTGGGGTCATGCCCACTTTAGGGGCAGACCTTATTTAATATCAAATTATTTGTAATAAAAATACAAAGAGATAATTTAAAAAAATAAATACATATTTTTAAATAAAAATACAAACAGATAATTTTAAAAAATCAGTTGCATATGGGTGATTCAGTTGGCTGAGCATCCCACTTTTGGTTTCAACTCAGGTCATGATCCCAGGGTCATGGGATGGAACCTTACATCCTTAGCCTCTGCACTGAGTGTGGAGCCTGCTTGGGATTCTCTCTTTGTCTCCCTCTTCCCCACTTCATGCTCTCTCTCTCCCTCTAAAATAAAAAATATATAAAAAATAAAGTGCTAAAAAAAACAAACAAAACTAAATATGTTAAAAAAAAAAAAGACAACTGAATTTTGGTAGTTTTTGTTTTTAATATATTTTTTAAACATTTATTTACTAATTTTTGAGAGGGGTGAAAAGGGGCAGAGAGGGAGAAAGAGAATCTGAAGCAGGCTCCGTGCTGTCTGTGCAGAGCCCACAGCAGGGCTTGAACTCATAAACCATGAGATCTTGACCGAGCCAAAATCAAAAGTCAGACACTCAATTAACTGAGCTACCCAGGTGCATTGAGTTTTGGCAGTTCTTGAGTTGGGTTCTTTAATAACCATGTGTGGGGACACCTGAGTGTCTCATTCAGTTGGCAGAGACTGAAGCCTACTTCAGATTCTGTGTCTCTTTCTCTCTCTGCTCCTCAGTTGTTTGTTCTCTCTCTCTCTCTCTCTCTCTCAAAAAGAAACATTAAAAAAATTGTTTTATAGCTATGTGTGAAGACAGACACTCTTAGGACTAGCATCAGGAATCGGGAAGTTACATATAAAACCTTCTGTGGGTATATTGGCGCTCCTGGGTGGCTCAGTTGGTTAAGTGTCCAACTTTGGTTTAGGTCATGATCTAACTGGCTCATGAGTCCCAGGCACACATCAGACTGTGTGCTGACAGCTCACAGACTGGAGCCTGCTTTGAATTCTGTGTCTCCTTCTCCCTCTGCCCTTCCCACACTGATGCTCTGTTTCTCTTTGTCTCTCAAAAATAAATAAACGTTAAAAAAAAAATTAATGAGGGGAGCCTGGGTGGCTCAGTCAGTTAGTCATCCAACCTCAGTTCAGGTCATGATGTCACAGGTTGTGAGTTCGAGCCCCACTTCAGGCTCTGTGCTGACAGCTCAGAGCCTGGAGCCTGCTTCAGATTCTGTGTCTTCCTCTCTCTCTGTCCCTACCCTGCTTGCACTGTGTCTCTGTCTCTCTCTCTCTCTCAAAAATAAATATTTAAGGGATGCCTGGGTGGCTCTGTTGGTTAAGCGTCTTGTCTTCAGCTCAGGTCATGATCTTGCGGTTTGTGAGTTCAAGCCCTGCATTGGGCTCTGCTCTGTGCTGACGCTCAAGCCTGCACCCTGTTTCAGATTCTCTGTCTCCCTCTCTCTCTGTTCCTCCCCCACTTACACTTTGTCTCTCTCTGTCTCTGAAAACTGAATAAACCTTTTAAAAAAATTTTTTTAAAAAAACATTTTTCAAAAATTTTTTAAAAATTTATTGATCTGGGAGGCTCTGTTGGTGAGGCATCCAATCTCGGCTCAGGTCATGATCTCACAATTTGTGAGTTCAAGTCCCATGTCAGGTTCTGCGCTGACAGCTCAGACCCTGGAGCCTGCTTCAGATTTTATGTCTCCCTCTCTCTCTGCCCCTTCCCTGCTCATGCTCTTTCTCTCAAAAATAAATAATCATTAAAAAAAAAAAAAAAAAACTTCCTATGGGTATACATATTCTAGAAATAATATTATAGAATATAAAATTCTATAACAGAAGAATAGTAGAATATTACAATATATGATAGAATTCTCTCTTCTGTATCATGAGATATAATTGATCAGTGTTACTTTGAGTTTTCACCCTACAACTTGTGTGTAAGGCAAATAAACAGGTAATTCATTCAATACCTTACTTGTATATCCCTAATGGGATTAAATCAAACTAAAAAGATTTTGCACTGCAAAGGAAAACATTAACAAAAGGCAACTACTAAATGGATGAAGATATGTGCAAAAGATACATCTGATAAAGAATTAATACCTAAAATATATGAAGAGATTATAAAATTTAACATAAAAACAAAAAATCCAATAAAAAAGTGAGCCAAAGACCTTGACAAACCACTAAAGAGGATACACAGATGGCAAATAAACATATGAAACTATGCTTCACGTCATATGACATTATGCACATGCAAACTAAAATAACAGTGAGATAGATACCAGGAAACGACTGTTATAATTGCCAGGATTTGGAACAGTGACAACACCAAATGTTGGCAATGATATGGAACAACAGAAATTCTCATTCACTGCTGGTAGGAATGGATGTTACAGCTGCTTTGGAAGACCATTCAGTGGTTTCTGACAAAACTAAACATCCAGCAATTACACTCCTTGATATTTACCCAAAGGAGTTCAATAATTATATCCACACAAGACCTGTATACAAAGGTTTCCAGTCATTTTATTTATAATTGCTAAAATTTAGGAGCAAACAAGATGTCTTTCAGTAGGTGAATGGATACATAGATAATTCAGACAATGGAATATGATAAAGGACTAAAAAAGAATGAGCTATGAAGCCATGAAGGAATTTAAAAAAAAAAATTTTTTTTAACATTTATTTATTTTTGAGACAGAGAGACAGAGCATGAACGGGGGAGGGTCAGAAAGAGGGAGACACAGAATCCGAAACAGGCTCCAGGCTCTGAGCTGTCAGCACAGAGCCTGACGTGGGGCTCGAACCCACGGACCGCAAGATCATGACCTGAGCCGAAGTCGGCTGCTCAACCGACTGAGCCACCCAGGCGCCCCAAAGGAATTTTTTTTAAAGTTGGGTATAGACCCAACATGGAACTTAAACTCACAACCATGTGATCAAGAGTCACATCCTCTTACCAACTGAGACAGTCAGGCGCTCTGATAAAATCACATACTGTACTTACAACAACAAAAAAAAGTAAACCTAAAAAACTACATGCTATATGATGTCAACTATGTGATATTCTGGAAAAAGATAAAAGTATGGCGATAGTAAAAAGATTAGTGTTGTCACGGGTTGGAGAGTGGAAAAATAGTTGTTTCACTTTTTGAGCAGTGCAGTTGTTCTGTATGTTACTATTATGCTTGATACACTCTTCACATGTCAATAAATGTAGGATGCCCAAAATGAACCCTACTGTAAAATTAGGGACTTTGGGTGATAATGATGTGTCAATGCAATTTTAGGAATTGTGACAAATGTTGCTTATAGTTGGCTGAGGTATTTTGGTAATGGAGGAGGCTTAATATTCTTGTGAACCTAAAACTGTTCTAAACATTAAAATGTTTAAAAGCAAAAAACAAAAATAATGCAAACAAAAAAGGTAAGATGAACTAAAGAGGTGTATCAACCACCACAAAATAGAAATGGACCCTGGGAGCTTCAAATATGGGATTCAAATATAGGTTTTAACTATTTTTGGCTATGCACATTGAGTTACACAAGACTGAGTATTTCAACAGAAATATTAAACATTAAAGGAAGTCTATATATATGGGAAAGATAGACATAGACCTAAAAGTCATAAGAACTAGACTTAATAAATCAGTGAATAGATTTAATAGCAAGTTAAATGTAGCTTCAGAGAAAATAGGTTGGAAAAAATAACTTTGATGAAGAACAGAGAACTAAAATATGGAAAGTTAAGAAAAGAACACACACAGGGGTCCCTGGGTGGCTCAGTCATTATTAAGAATCTGACTTTGGCTCAGGTCCTGGTCTCATGGTTTGATTGATCTTGAGTCTGCCTGGGTGACCTCAAGCCCCTGGAGAGCATAAGCTCTGTTTTACTCTTGCTCGCTCACTCTTCGCCTCTTACTCACTTGCACCATCTCTTTCTCTGTCTCAAAAAAAAAAAAAAAAAAAAAAAAAAAAAAAGAACACACACACACACACACACACACACAGAAGGAATAACAGATTCAAAAGTGTCTACAAAATATAAATTATTTCCAGAATTTTTAGAAAGGAAATATAGTAAAAGTAATACCTCAAGTGATAAGAGCTGAGAATTTCTCAGCTTTGATTAACAAATGATTGAACCACAGTCCAAGAAACTGTATGCATACTAAGGGCAGGAATTTTTCCTTCTTTTTTCTTGGTGTATCTCTAGCACCAAGTATATCTAGTTAGCATGACTCATCATTGTTAAAAGAATTGTTGAATGTAGGTCTTAGCCATTTGCATTTATCATCTCCAAAAGAAATAAAAGGATGGAATAGCTCAGGCTGCAACTGGCACTGGGAGCCAGGTGAATGGCAGGGATTGATCTCAGGATTTTTCCCAGGCCTTGAGGAGAGCACTCATAGAAAGTGAAGGAGGGGACACCTGGGGGGCTCAGTCAGTTAAGCATAGTAAGTGAAGGAGCAAATGGGCACAGACTAGGACTACTGTATCCGAGAATATAAGAACTAGAGGACAGACTATTCAAGAGAAAAGAACTGTAGAAGGAATGAATAAAAGAACTGTAGACCATGGAGTAGGAGATACCCCAACAGATTGGGAACTTGGACTAGAACAATAAAGATTCACCTATTATGGGGGCACCTGGCTGACTCTATAATTTGAGAACCCAAGTTTTGATTTCAGCTCAGGTCATGATCCCTGTCAGGCTCCTCACTAGGCTTGGAGATTCTCTCTCTGTCTCACTGGCTTTCACTCTGCCCTTCCCCTGCTCATATCTGTTTTCTCCCTCTTTCATCTACTATGGAAGAAATACCAAAGAATGAAAAGAAAAAAATAAAAATAAAAAGCAAATATTTTCATGAAAAAGAAGAACTTCTTGTCAAGAGACCAAGTAAGAATTCTAGGTTCTACCAGTTCAAACAAAGATCAAAAGTCATGTATCTATTCTGTACTTCAGAAAGGAAGAACTCTCAGTGGCTGCCACCAGCATTGGTAAAAGCTTTCTATGAGGATACTGGATGCCAAGGAAAGGCAAGAGACACAAGCAATAAATGCACTGTGGCATCATTTTATTTATATGTATGAGACTATTTCAACAATAAAAGAAGAAAGGGGCACCTGGCTGGCTCAGTCAGTAGACCATGTGACTTTTGATCTCCAAGTTTGAGTTCTGTCCCCATCATGGGGACAGAGATTACTTAAAAAAAAAAAAAAAAAAAAAAAGGCTCAAACTTTTTTTAAAGGTAGGATAGGACAGGCAAGGGATTAAGATACTTAATGATTAATCTTAATAATTTTGGCTTCTACTTCTATTCGAGGTGGTGTAAGAGAGACTGGATCCAAAGGCATCAGCCTGTATCCAAGTGACTTAATTGAATGCCAGAATGGATGAAACTAATATAATAATCAGAAATGTAAAGTCAATGAATGGGGCAGCTAGGTGGCTCAGTCGGTTGGGCATCCGACTTTCGCTTAGGTCATGATCTCACAGCTCATGAATTTGAGCCCCACACTGGGCTCTGTGCTGACACCTGGGAACATGGAACCTACTTCACTTTCTGTGTCTCCCTCTCTGCACTTCCACCCGACTTGTGCTCTGTCTCTATCTCTCTCTCTTAAAAATAAACATAAAAAAAAAAAAAAGAAATTTAAGCCCATGAAAATACACTCAAAACTGATAGTGTTGGAAATGCCCAACAAGGACAGGAAAACATTATTACAAGTGTATTTAATATGTTTAGAGATTAGAGGCTGAAATGTCAATTAGAGACATAAAAGAACTAGTGGTGCAAAATGAAAGTGTAATAATAGAAATGATCAAAGTTTAAATAGAGAGAAAAAAATGAGCAAAGTGTCAAGTACTTTAAAATACACAAAATTATGTTTCAGAAGAAGAGAGAATAGAAAAAATTAGAATGGGTCCGCTAAGTGGCTCGGTCATTTAAACGGCAAACTTTGGATCTTGGCTCGGGTCACAATCTCACAGTTCATGGGATTGAGCCCCACATTGGGCTCTGCACTAGCAGCACAGGTCTTGCTTGAGGTTCTCTATCCCTCCCTGCCCTCCCAACTAAATAAACCTTAAAAAAAAAGAAAAAAAATAGAATATAGACAAAATAAATTTCCAGATTTGCTTTCCCCACGTTCTTATTTCTATTATTTTTATTTTTTCCAGTTCTATTGACAAGTTATTGACATATTAGGTATACAACATGATGATTTAATATATATATTGCAAAATTATTACTATAACAAAGTTAGTTAAATTCATCACCTCATATAGTTACAAGTTTTTGGTGTATGATAACGTTAAAGAAGAAAATTTGAGATTCTTGAGAGTACAAACACAGAAATTCAAGAATCTCAAATTTTCCGAGCACCAGAAATATGAACAAAATTACAATGCATATCCAAATTAAATTGTTCACAAGTCTTGATTAAATAGCCAGAGAAAATAGACCCATCTCTTATACTCAGGAACAAAGGTAGTATTTTTTCTTTTGTTTAATTTAAAAATAATCCCTACACCCATGGTAGGACTCAAACTCACAACTCTGAGATCAAGAGCTGCCTGTTCTACCAACTGCGCCAACCAGGCATCCCCGGGTTGCTTAACATATATAATGAATGAAATAACAGTGATATAACATCCTTAAAGTACTGAGGAATGGAAAACCAGGCTGGCTCAGCAGGAAGATCATGTAGCTCTTAATCTCAAATCCTGAGTTCAAGCCCCACATTGTGTTTACAGATTACTTAAATAAACTTAAGAAAAATAATAAAATACTGATTAAAAAACACCAACCCAGAATTCTATGTTCTGTAAAAAATCTTTCAAAAAATATAGAAAAATTGATGCTTTATTCATGTAAAAGCCAAAAGAAATCATTACCACCAGACTTACACAGATTTTAATTTTTATTTTACTTAAACTTTTTAAATGTATTTTATTTATTTATTTATTTATTTATTTATTTATTTATTTATTTATTTATTTTAATGTTTATTTTTGAGAGAGAACTAGTGGGGGAGGCATAGAAAGAGGGAGACAGAGGATCCAAAAAGCAGTCAGCCCAATGCCCAGCTTGAACTCACAAGCCCTGAGATCATGACCTGAGCTGAAGTCAGATGCTTTGACGGAGCCACCCAGCCACCCCTAGATTTTTTTTTTTTTTAATATTTATATATTTTGAGAGAAAGAGAGTGTGGGGTAGGGACAGAGAGAGAGGGAGAGAGAGAGAGAATCCCATGTAGGCTCTATGCTATCAGTGCAGAGCTGACTCATGGCTCAATCCCACAAATCCTAAAATCCTGACCTGAGCTGAAATCAAGAGTCAGACACTTAACCAGCTGAGCCACCCAGGTGCCTTGACTTATATATATTTTAAAGAAACTTTTTCAAACAAGATGAAAATGATAGCAGATGGAAATATTTATCTATACAGTGCATGACCAGCATGAAATGATAACTACATGGATAAGTATTTAGGATATTTTTCTTCATCCATAAATATTTTCAAAAGACAATTATTTCAATAAAAACAACGGTGTGTGAAACTTATAAATCAGTGTGCTATAAACTTGGAAGGAACTGGTAAATTTTTTTTGAGCTTTTTACTTCAAAAGAGAGAATGAGTGACCAGAGGGAGGGACAGAGCGAGAGGAGAGAGAGAGAATCTGAAGCTGGCACCTTACTATCAGCGCACAGCCCAAAGTGGGGCTCAAAGAGATGAACCATGAGATCATGACCTCAGCTGAAGTCAGTCGCTTAACTGACTGAACAACTCACGTGCCCCAGAATGAATAAATTAGAAAAAAAATTTTTTTAATTTTATTATTTTTGACACAGGGATGAACATGGGTGTTGTGGAGGGGCAGAGATGGGGAGACAGTTCTCTGCTGTCATTTCAGAGCTTATTCAGGGCTCAAACCGACAAACTGGGAGATCATGACCTAAGCTGAAATCGAGAGTGAGACACTCAACCAACTGAACCACCCAGGTGCCCCCAGAACAGATAAATTTCTTAATAGAACAAATCTCCAAATCTCATATAAGAAGAAATGTTACCAAATAGTTCAAAATCCAGTAAGAAATTTAATACATAGTTAAAAATCTTCATATAGACATGTTACAGCAAATACTTGGTGCCCAGGAAGACATAAGCCACATGCACTCGGGGAATCAGAAAAGACTATTTATTGTGTACTGGTGTTGGCCCAGCGGGTCACTTCCAAAGGCTGAGCTTCCTTTTATGGCTGGAACTGTAGAGGTTTGAGAGACAAAAGAAAAATGGGAGCGGTCCGTTATCAGTGGTGCTACACAGATAGTTGGTGGAGGCAGACTACAGTAGCCAGAAGTACACAAGGAGAGTATCCAGCCTTGAGCATGTGGCTGACCCCTTTTATTTTGTTTTTACTAGCTTTTCTTCTCATTCCCCTGTCTTGATTCTCAAGCTGCTGTAGCAGACAGAGAAAATCAGTTTGTGGGAGCTAGAGAACCCTTTGCTGCCATTGGAGGGAGGGGAAAAACCATTCTGGCTTCTTCCTGCTGGACAGGGATGTTGAAGTGAGAGGTGAGACAGCTAGCGTTCTTAGTCATTCAAAGGAGAGTAGTGACAGCTAGAATGGTCCAACTGGAATACCATATGGAATTTTATAGCTTCTAGAAAAGAGGAAATAAACCTGTTAGCATATTAAGAATACAAGGACCAAACAGGCGAGGTATGAAAAGCATTAGGAGAGGACCAGCTATAGAGAGGAGCCAGGATGCCCAATTCCATACGTTCCTCCAAGAGTTCCATGAGTCTGCTAGTTCCTGCTTCATTTGTTGATTCGCTCCTTTAACTGCTGGACCATATCTCAGATTATTCCTGATTGGTTGACAGAGAAGCAACATTCTTCATTTAGGAAGAGACATAGTCCTCCCATTTTGACAGGGATCAGGTCCAGCCCTATAGCAAAGAGTATAGAGGTAGGGGATAACAATGAAATCTGAGAGAGTGCTTGGTGATTTATTTTTCTCAAGCTTCTGATTACAGAGATTTCTCAGGTGTTAGCTGCAGGTGGTTTATTGTCTGCTATCTTCTTAAGGGTCAGGCCTTTACTAGAGAATGGTGGATCCAGGCAGTTAGTCCTGCAACTGTGAGGGCTGTGGGCATAGTTAGCATTCTAAATAAGGTCCCTTCCAGGTAGGTTTAAACAGTTCCTTTTTCTAATCTTGTATCCAATCCTGATCCCCAGATTTGTGGGGGTGTACAGTTATTCCCAGGGGAATAGGTATCTTGTCTGTCACCCATCTATGTGTCTCAAATACAGTTTCCCCTAGCCCCTGTAGTTGTTTTTGTATTTCTAAATTCCTTAGCTCTGTCAGGTTCCCCTTGAATTTGACTAGTGGAGGGGGTCTTCCATATGGGATCTCTAACGGGGAGAATCCTGTTTTTCCCCGGGGTATACAGCATATTTGGAGAAGAGCTAGGGGTAGTATATCTGGCCAGGACAAGTTAGTTTCCTGACATAGTTTTACCATGGCTGATTTAAGGTCCTGGTTCATAAGTTCCACTTTCCCTGGACTCTGGGTCTGGTAGGTTGCATGTAAGTTCCATTGGATACCTAGGGCTTTGCCTATTTGTTGTACCACCTTGGCCATGGAAGTTGGGCCATTGTCTGAGTCTATGGTTACCGGGTTATTCTGGTAAACCAGAATAAATCTTCGAAGGGGCCTGACCACAGCATTGGATTCCCATGGGCCCAGTGGATCCTTGTTTGCATTACTTTGCGCACAGAGGAGGCAGTGTTGAAAGACCAACGCACAGAGGGATGAGAGTTGAACAATTACTAGTAACAGCTTAATAATTTTTTCAAGGGTGGTTCTTCCTAGGTGGGTGAGCTCAGGCTGTTGGAGAACCACCTGGTGGGCTAGCTGCTCTGGTATATAGACTCTTTGGTCTAGAAGTACCCATCATCCTTCTTTTGTCTGTCTTCCTTTTTCCTATTGTGCCCATTTTGTTTTTTGGATTGTGTACTTTGGGGAAGTTGGCAGTTCCAGGGCCAGCGGGATTTCTGAGGGTGTTGTTTGTTTTCCTGCTGCTTGTTTAGCTGCAGTTTCAGCTTGTTGGTTACCTTCCAACACGGAGTCCTTTGCTCTTTGGTGTCCCTTGCAGTGGGTGACTGCTACCTCCCTCGGTTCCCAGACTACCCTAAATAGTTTTAGGATTTCTTCCCAATTTTTTATTTCTCTTCCTTCTGTGGTCACAAGTCCTCTCTCCTTGTATAGAGTCCCATGTACATGTAGAGTGGCAAAGGCATAGCATGAGTCAGTGTATATGTTGGCCAGTTTGTCTTTCCTGAGTTCTAGTGCTCTTATTAGGGCCCACAGTTCTGCTCTTTGGGCTGACCATCCTTGTGGAATGGCCTTTGCTTCTGTGACCCTAAAATCAGGGACTACTGCATAACCGGCATATCTTTTGCCTTTGTTCATTAAGCTGCTGCTATGGGTGTACAGGATAAGGTCAGGATTTTGTAAGGGCCTGTCTCATAAGTTGGGTCAGCTAGAATAGACTTCATTAAGTACTTCTAAACAATCATACTCTTGGAGTCCCAATGCTGTGGGTAAGAAATTGGCAGGGTTTAGAGTTTTTACAGTTTTCAATCTTGTTTGTGGGTTCTCACATGGCAGTCTCTGATATTGTAGAATCCGAGCATGTGATAGTGTTGCCCTCTGACATCCATCAAGGTAATAACAGAATGGGGAAACTTAACATTTAGGTTTTGCCCCAACATGAATTTGTCTCCTTCCTTGATTAAAAATGTGGTGGCTCAATCGATTGAACATCCGGTATCAGCTCAGGTCATGATCTCACAGTTCATGCGTTCGAGCCCCATGTCAGGCTCTGTACTGAGAGCTTAGAGCCTGGAGCCTACTTTGAATTTTGTCTCCCTCTCTCTCTGCCCCTTCCCTGCTCATGTTCTGTCTCTATCTCTCTCTCTCAAAAATAAACATAAAAAAAAAAAAAAAAGTGTGGTGGCTGCTAGTGCCCTCACACAGGGTGGTCATCCTGCTGCAACTGAACCAATCTCCTTTGAAAGGTATGCCACTGGTCTTTGCCAACATCCAAATTCCTGGGTGAGAACTCCCAGAGCCCCAACATAGTTTTCATGCATGAATAAACTGAAATCTCATGATACGTCTGGGAGTCCCAAGGCAGGTGCCTCCGTGAGTTTTGTTTTTATAGTTTCGAATGCCTTTTCTTCATTAGGGCCCCAGAAAAGGAGTGCCCCTTCTTCCCCCATTAATGCCTTATATAGAGATCTGGACAACTCTGAGAACCCTGGGATCCTATTCGACAGAATTCTGCTACTCCCAGGAACTCTCCGATCTGCCGGTGGGTAGTGGGAACCAGAATGGCACAGACTGCCTGTTTCCTTTAGACTCCCAGCATCCATTTGCCTTGGGTAATTTTGAAGCCCAAATATTTAACTTTCTGTTGGAACTTCCTATTGGCAAATCTGTGCCTTCTTCTTTGACACCCGGTATCCTGCCTCTGCTAGTTGCCTGAATAAGGCCCTCGTTCCCTCTCAGCATTGGGTCCTCGTGGGATTGGCTAGCATGATATCATCCACATATTGGAGGAGGACACACCCTAGGTCCTGTCTCAGATAGCTCGCTATGCCAGATGCTAGAGTCCCACTATACCCAAAATTACCCAAGGCAAACATTTTTCCCTAAAGATGAATTTTTGAATCCTTGAAGGTGTCTAGTCCAAGTGAACTGTTCCTTTGCCCTTGTGATAGGGTTTTCCCATTCAAAGGCAAATAGTGGTTGACTATTAGCATTAGCTGGAGACTGAAGGAGGCGTCCTTTAAATCTAGACATGTGAACCATACTGCTTCTGAGGGTATGAGTCCCAGTAGTGTATGGGTTAAGCAGTGCTGAATGCAGCATAATGACTGCTTCATTAATGGGTCATAGGTCCTGCACAGGGCAGTAATCATTTGTCCCAGGCTTTTTCATGGGCAGCAGAGGAGTATTCCAAAGGGACTAGAATTACTTTAGAAGTCTCCATTTGAGTAGCCTGTCCAAGTGAGTCTGGATCCCCAGGTATGCCTCCTGTATAGTACCATATATTGGAGTATTGTGACAAGTTGGGATCCGGGCTTTAGGTAAATTAATATTGGGGGTGTTTTTTTGTTTTTGTTTTTGTTTTTTATTTTGCCAGACCAGGGGATTTCCTTCAGCCCAAACTGAAGGGAATTTAGCTTCTAGTTTGGGGGCCAAAGTTGGTTCATCAGGAGGAGAAGTATATTATCTCCATTCCTCTGTCCTGATGGAATCATCAGGGACAAATCATGGGTTGGGCCTTTTCATTTAGGTGCAATTGCATCTGCCCAACTGAAGTGAAGGCTATTGCTGTGCCCACCTTGGCTAGGAGTTCTCTATGTAACAGTGACACTGGGCAGTCAGGTAAGAAACAGGAATTTATGAACTACTTGGTGACCCCCAGCTGGCATGTCAGGTACCAGAAAATGGCCTTCAGGTTTGCATCCCAGTGGTTCCTATGATGGTGATTTCTTGAGCCAACACAGGTGTCACCTTGTGTGTCACCACACAGTGTTTGGTCTCAGTGTTAACCATGAAGTCTATTGTTTGGCCCCCACCTTCATTTTGACCATGGGCTCATGGGGGCCTACTTGGATAAAGCCCCGTCTTTCTAATCAGAGTCCACTCATGCCAGTCTAATCAAGTCAGCCTCGGGTGACTCTGGTTGGTAGCGGCTGGGTGGAGTGGAGGTTTTTGGTTTCCCTTTTTTGGTGGTTGGGTCATTCATTTTTCCAGTGTCCAAATTCTTTGTGGGAGGCCCATTGATCTCATCCCAGTGGCGCACTTCTTTGTTCTTGCATCCCTTGTGGTTTCCGTGAGGACCCTTCTGCCTTGCTCCAAGGCAGCGGCCAGGAAAGCTGCCTTTTCTATCATTCTTCAGTCTACCTCCTTTCTGGCAGCCTGATCCCAGTTTACAAAAACGTTGTTGGCAATTTCCAAAATCCAGTGGTGTTTTTTTCCAGCAAATCCTTCCAATTTTTGGAGCGTCTGTCAAATGTCACTTTCAGCGTGTCCCACAAAGGCAGCATGGAACATGCAGCGATTTTCAGGAGCTTCTGGGTCGAATGGAGTGCAAACTCTGAAGGCTTCACATAATCTTTCACAAAAGTCAGCTGGACTCTCTTCTGGCTTTTGTAGGACCTCAGATAACTCTGCTATGTTGGTGGTCTTTTTGGCCCCTGCTTTTATCCCTTGGAAGAAGGTGAGTAGTCATCTTCCTAATCTGACCCTTCCTACCTCTGTGTTGGCATCTCAATGGGGTTCCTCTTCAGGCATAGCCTCCTGCATTCAAGTCTCAAAGTCTAGATTCCCATCTGGTGCTATATTCCCATCTGGTGTCTGGAGCTATTTTTCTGGCTTCAGTGACAATTCGTCAGTGCTCTTCCATGTTGAAAATGCTAAGTAGAAGCTGCTCACAGTTGACCCAGGCAGGGAGGTGAGTCTGGATTATGGATTTTAGTAGATCTATCATCACCTGTGGCTTCTCAGAATAGGGCAGCATGTGTTGTTACCAGTTAAGGAGGTCAGAGGTGGGGACCATTTGGTTGTAGAAAACCAATCCACCCTCTTGTAGGGTCCCATTGGGGCCTATTCTCTGGGGACCACTAGACTCTCACAATGGCATCTGTATTGACGTTGGAGGCCTTGGATCTTGAGCTGCAGACCTAAGGCACCTTCCTACCTGTTCAGGTGCCCCTGGTTGGGGCAGATTGGCTGGTGGCACAGGCGAGACTGACAGGGGTGGACTGTCAGGCAGGTGAGGTTCCCCTCCCTCAGTTGATGGGGCGCCAGAGGCATATGGTAGTGGAAATGGAAGGACTTCTTCTGAATTTTCTTGGAGGACAGAGGCAGTTTTTTCTGCTGGGAGGTCTTCTTCTTGGCATGAGCCACTAAGAACCTATATTGCCCCTTACTATTAACACAGAACCAGACCGAAGGAGGCTTGACTTGGGCTATTTCCAGCCACTGATCAATTTATGAGAATTGACCTAGGTGGCCGGGTCTTCAGTAACTACTTTATAAACAGCTCAGACTGTGGGACATCTAGGGTGCCCTCAGGGCCAGCCTACACCAAATTGTAGGCCATTCTGATTCACAGAGGGTGTAATTTCCCAGGGGTGAATTCAAACTCATGGTCATCTGAAAATCCCTTTTTAAAATACACTCCTAAACAGCTGGTTTTGAAGAATTTCCTCCCATCCTGTTATCCTAAACAGATCCTTCCCAATGTGCGGTGTTGCAGGACAAACATGAGGGAAGAGGTCACTTTGTCTTCTTGGCCGCTCCCCTCATGGGGATTTAGATGCCTCTTAGCATTGGCAGGTCAGTCTAAACCCCTGACTAGGATCAGACCTCTGTGGACCTGATTCTGCCTTGAGCTGTATGCGGTTATCATGGAATCACAGGGGAAGACCCACTCAGGCTCTGTAGCCAAAACTGTGGAGCATGGGCACTCACACACACATTCAGACAGACTGCAGACTTCCACCCACGACCTCCTTATCTGGCGACTATGTCACTGCAGAGGTGATCAAGCTCCCCTTCCACCTAGAGGCAGGCCTCAACTTGGTCTCAAGTCACCGGGGACACTTAATGTTCTAATGTCCTGAGACAGGTCTTTTCTGTTCCCCTTGGAGTCTACTCAAGTGCAGTGGTGGCTGACTTTTGTTGGGCCCACTGATGGTTGGGGTCAAGTGAAATCACTGGTGGCATGCTTTCCTTTCTGTCACAGGGGGCTGTGATTAGTGGCCTCTCCTCTGGCCTCTGACCAGCTCAAAGGGCCAGTGCAACTGACAGCTGCCTGGCCAACACACCAAAAATGTTACAGCAAATACTTGGCTCCTGGGAGGAGACAAGCGACACGCACTTGAGTAATCAGAAAAAACTGTTTGTCACAATGGTGCTGGCCCTGTGGTGTCACCTCCAAAAGCTGAGCCCCAAGTCCTAGTGCTGGCCTTCTTTTATGCCTGGCTAGTTTCTGGGTACTTGGAAACATTCTATTGGTTTGGACCGGGGGGCACTATTGGTTGTGCTCTATGGGCAGTTGGCTGATGCAAGAGGCAAGCAAGATTACAGAAGGCAAAAGCATGCAAAAGGAGTATCCAGCCTCTGACATTTGGTTGGGCACCTTTGTCTACTCTTGCCAGCTTCCCTTCTCACACTTAAACATAGGTACAAATTATTATGGAAACAAACAAACAAACAAACAAACAAACAAACACACCCACTTATTATGGAAGAGCCATTTTCCCACCTGAAACTAATGCCATAAGTTTCCTTATATCTTCCTATCTCATGTCTCTCTGTCTTTCCTCTCATTTTTTCCTACTAAAAATATATGCTAAAGATCTTGCCTTTTCATTAAAATAAAACTCAATTTTTGAGCTGTCCTTCCTCTCCCATGCTCTATGTTGGCAGTCTGTGATGTGGTTTTAAATATGTTTAGCATTACTTTTCATTGTTTTTTTTTTTAAGTTTTATTTATTTTGAGAGAGACAGATACAGAGACACAGACAGAGAGAATGAGTCAGAAGGGCAAAGAGAAGGAGGGAGAAAGAATCCCAAGGAGGCTTCACGCTGTCATTGAAGAGCCCAATATGAAGCTCAAACCCATGAACATGAGATCATGACCTGAGCTGAAGTCAGATACTCAATTGACTCAGCCACCCAGGAGCCCCAGCATCACTTTCATTATTTACTGACACTTGCCCCAACATTATTTTGAGTGAAATTAAATATTACAAGTGCAGTATTTCTATTGTTTTGAGGCAAAGTGTTTCTCTGATGCTTTTTAAATTTTTTTTTAACATTTTGAGAGACACAGAGAGACAGAGCATGAGCAGGGGAGGAGCAGAGAGAGAGAGGGAAACACAGAATCTGAAGCAGGCTCCAGGCTTTGAGCTGTCGCGGACAGAGCTGGACGCGGGGCTCTGAATCCATAAACTCTGAGATCATAACCCAAGCTGAAGTCACATGCTTAACCAACTGAGTCTCCCAGGTGTCCATGTACAGCTGATCCCTGAACCACACAGGTTTAAACTGCAGAAGTCCTCTTACACATGGTAGGTGGTTTTTTTTTTTTTTTTTAATGTTTATTTTTGAGAGAGGGGGAGAATGTGCGCAGAGTAGGGGCAGAGACAGAGGGAGACACAGAATCTAAAGCAGGCTCCAGGCTCTAAGCTGTCAGCACAGACCTTGATGCAGGGCTTGAACTCATGAACCATGAGATCATGACCTGAGCTGTAGTTGGATGCTTAACTGACTGAGTCACCCAGGCATCTCTCTTAGTAACACTTCTTATACACTATGTTCTTACAGTAAAATTGCATAAACACAAGGTGTGTGTTAATCAACCATTTATGTTATTGGTAAGGCTTCTGGTTAGCAGCAGTCTATCCTTAGTTAAGTTTTCAGGGGAGATAAAAGTTCTAGTGTGTTTTTTAACGTGTGTGGGTCAGTATCCTTAACTCCTACAATGTTAGCCCAAGTTTTTCTATTTGTTGGCCAGATGACTTTGGGCTAGTCATGACCTGTTTGTTCATTTTCTATATACATAGGATGTGATTTTCAAACTCTTCCTAAACAGAAAAATCTTATTTTTAAGTTAGATATTTTGTGGAGTGTTTCTTACATCCCTCTGCCACTCTGCACTGATCTCTCTAAAATCCCTCTGAAGTATGACTGAGGAGACCAGGGCTCCAGAGAACACAATTAATCATAAGACTGGGTAATTGCTAATTCTTAAGTTCTCAGATTATTGATATGTTTTGCAGTGTTGTTCATGTCTCTTGACTTTCCATATAGTCTTATTTTTCTATTACCCAGTACTTAGACAACTTTAGTACAGGAGCTGGATCTATATACAGACAAATATGTGATCATTTGTTCTTTATCCCATACACAAAGAGGAAGTTATAAAGTCATATAAAATAAATGTCATTCAATTTGGTTAAAAAAGAGAGACTTCTTTTGGTGAACTTAGTTTATAAATTATTGAGCTACCCATTGTTGGCTATTTATAACAAAAGCTTTTAATTTACTGTGGGATGAAACAACAGCACTATCAGCTATGGCTTACCCCACTCAAATTTGTGAATATGATTTTTGTATTAACTGGACAACTAGTTAGCTTAACAAATCAAAACGCAGTAATATTTTAAATCTTTGGCAACAGATAATATGGCAAGATTATAGCTAGAAAATATGTAGATATATTAAGAGATTTTGTTTTATTTTTTTATTTTTAAAGTAATCTCTATACCCAATGTTGGGCTTGACCTCACAACTCCGAGATCAAGAGTTCCATGCTTAATTGACTCAGCCAGCAGGCACCCCAATAAGTAGTAAATATGAGACTTTTTGCTCTACTACAGTTGACTACAACATTAACAGATCTCCATTCTTTGCTAAATCCTTTATAAACCATTTCAAGAGGAAAGCAAAATGGAAGAACTAAGGGCTGCTTTAGTAGTGTTTCAGTAATGAACAGTATGTTAGCCAGTTTGTCAATATTCACCAGTTCTGAGCTCAGTGAAAGGAAACCTCTGTTTAAAAAAAGGAATAATAACCAAAAATAAACCAGTTTATTTTTCTGACTAAAACTGACTTTATGGTAATAAAATGGTAGTTGAGAGCCTTTGATATTTCACTACGACCTCTGGTATAATTCTTTACTATACAATACTAGACTTTTCATGGTCTTGCCTAATCTTCCACTCTAAAGTTTCTTTCTCTTGGTGACAGCTGTATGTAAATTCTTGTGTAAATTCTTGAATTTACAAGAATTCCTACATTCTCTGGCTTCTGTGTTTTTACAGGTATGTAAGCCCCTCTGCCTTCAACACACGTCCTCGTGCACAGCTCCTGCCAATGGATACACTCTTCTGTAAGAGCTATATCTAGTCCTGCCTTTCTTGGTTCCTTCAGGCTGATACAAATATCTCTTCTCTGATTTCTGTAGAAATTTGGGTAAATCTCACAGCAATCTTTGTATTGAGTAATTTACTTCTACAACTGTCCAAGTAAGGATCACTTTGGAGCACAGTGGAATATACAATGTTTTATTTATTTTTAAGTCGGGTCCATTTGGAGCTTGAACTCATGACCCTGAGGTCAAGAGTCCCATGCACTACTCACTGAGCCAGACAGGCACCCCTATATGAGATCTTTAATAAATGTTTGGTAAATTATGGAATGAAACAGTAAATATTTGGAAAAATTTCTTTCCTTTTCTTTTTTACTTTTTAAAGTTTATTTATTTTGAGAGAGACAGAGCACACAAATGGGGGATGAAGGGAGAGAGAGAATTCCCAAGCAGTTTCCATGCTATCAGTGCAGGGCCCAGTGCAGGGCTCAAACTCATGAAACTGTCAGATCATGACGTGAGATGAAATGAAGGGTTGGATGCTTAACTGACCGAGGCACCCACGTGCCTATGAAAAATATATTTTTTTCAATTATTACATCTTTGTCATTGATACCCTTATTTTACTGCTAGGAACTAGGCTAATTCCATGGTGCTTTGTTGTGTCTTCAATGAAATGGTAGTTACAATGCCTATTTTTGCAGATGCTTTTCTACCTGTTCTTTACTCTTGCTCTTTTGGTTCTGGAAAGCCTATCATAGTCTCACTCTTGCAGGCTGATTTATTTAGTTATTATACTAAATTCAGCTCCTAAATGGGTGGAAAGACTTCAATCTGCCCAGGAGTAATAAATGATGCCTTAGAGTGTCGATTACTACAAAATGTCATTTCAGTACCATAAAGCTAAGCATAGGAAGCCATTTTCTGGCTGGTCAGAACCATTTTTGTAGAACAGATTGTTAGCACCAGAATTTGGTCAATTAGTTTGTGTGTGGACTTTTTCAAGGGCTGGGATTAGAAGTAGTCTCCTTTCCATAAAAGCAAACTATCTAAATTTTTTTTTTAATGTTTATTTATTTTTGAGACAGAGAGAGACAGAGTATGAACGGGGAAGGGTCAGAGAGAGGGAGACACAGAATCTGAAACAGGCTCCAGGCTCTGAGCTGTCAAGCACAGAGCCCGATGCGGGGCTCGAACTCATGGACCGCGAAATCATGACCTGAGCTGAAGTCGGACCCTTAACTGACTGAGCCACCCAGGCGCCCCAAAAGCAAACTATCTAAACATTAAAAACAGTGACAAGACTGAAGGATAAGGGAAGTCTAGGAGACATGTCATCAGAGAAAAGAAAGAGTACTTGTCAGACAGAGGAAAAATAAAAAACAAAAACTGAAAAAAACAGTAATTCATTTAGTATTACTTATGTAACTACTCTATATATTAAAGATTTTTTTTTTTTTTGAGAGAGAGGTATTATAGTAGGAAATGTGGCCAATACTTCAATGAATTTGATTAAACATGGAAAGAGATGGGATCATGCTATAACTCCAGTAACACATGGCAACCCATAAGGGACTACTTTTCTAACTACAAGAAGTCAAAATATAATGATGAAGCAGAATTTTTTAATTAATAATTATTATTAATTAAATTTTTTTTTTTGAGAGGGAGAAAGTGGAGAAGAGGGGCAGAGGGGGAGAGAGATCCCAAACATGCTCCATTCTCAGTGCAGAGCTTGATGCAAGGCTACTCCCGTGACCCTGGGATCATAACCTGAGCAGAAATGAAGAGTTGGATGCTCAATTGACTGAGTCACTGAGGTGTCCTATGAAGATGAAGCAAATTATTGTCCATATGCCCACACCTCAATAGATTCTAGATTATAAAAGCAAAAATGTTTTTTAGGTTTATTTGTTTTCACAGGGGTAGAGGGGCAGAGAGAGAAAGAATCCCAAACAGGTTCCAAGAGCTTAATGCAGGACTTGATCCATGAATTGTGACCTGAGCCGAGATCAAGAGTTGGTGACTTAACTGACTAAGCCACCCAGGCACCCCTCAATTACATAATCTTTTCTTAGAGTGAGAGAGAAATAGAGAAAGAGAACGAGAGAGAGAATCCCAAGCAGGCTCCATGCTGAGATCAACAACCCTGGATGACCGCCTAAGCTGAAATCAAGTTAGTCACTCAACCAACTGAGCCACCCAGTGCCCCTCAATTACATAGTCTTTATGACACCAGTAACAGCAGGGAAAAATTCTAAAAATTAGGCTTGCCAGGAAAAATTTTATTTTTCATGCTAGATAAATCATTATTTTACTACAGTGTGACTTATACAGATTCTACAGGATCTGTACTTTTGCTTCTACAAAAGTGTGTACTAATTATTAGTACTAAATATGTGTCAAAAATCCTTATTCTTGAGGATCATCACTTATTACAGTTAATGTATAAATAAAATAAATGTATAAATAAATACTGCTATTGAAAATGCTTAGTCTCCTGTAAACATTTACCTAGAATAGGATAAGAACACAAATGTTTCAGAGTGAGGAATTAAACATAGACTGTAATTTATAAAACTAGAGTTAGTTTAGCAACTACTCTCAAAAAATAATGAAAATACAGGGTGCCTGAGTGGCTCAGTGGGTTGAGCGTCCTACTTAGGCTCAGGTCATGATCTCACATTCTGTGGCTTCAAGCCATGCGTTGGGCTCTGTGCTGACAGCTCAGAGCCTGGAGCTGCTTCAGATTCTGTGTCTCTGTCTCTCTTTGTCCCTCCCCTGCTCGTGCTCTCTCTCTCTCTCAAAAATAAACATTAAAAAAATAATAATGAAAATACGTGTCTATGTGCAAAAGTTACCTGGAATTCTATAGTTTCTCCCATACTGTTAGAATTTATCCAGTCAGCTATTTCTGAATTGTCTGTTTTAAATTTTTTGGTACGTTTATTTATTTTTGACAGAGAGAGAGAGAGGGAGAGAGAGAGAGAGAGAGAGAGAGAGAAAACATGAGTCGGGGAGAGGGAGACACAGAATCTGAAGGAGGCTCCAAGCTCTAAGGTGTCGGCACAGAGCCAGGCATGGGACTTGAACCCACAAACTGTGAGATCAGGATCTGAATTGAAGCTGGTTGCTTAACTGACTGAACCACCCAGGCGCCCCTAAATTGTCTTTGTTTTTAAATAACTCAAAGTTTAAATACATCTTACCTATTTCAGTTAGAAATTTATTTCCCTGAAATATATAAAACTATATTTCTTTAGATGCCTATTAAAACTTACTATTTTTTACCATTAACAACTGGAGGTATAGTTTGCAAATGTGTTACAGGAAATTTATTATGAAATTTCCCTTTTCCTGACTATATCTCTCCCTTCTTACCATTTTTCATGTGGCCTCCTCTCTATGATTAACTGTGAAAATCCGCTGTCTTCAGGTTGTTTTCTTAGAGTAAGTTCCACAGAGATAGCTTTTATCTCCACGCATCTGTCAGCTCAGAATTCACACAAGCGGGCGAGGGACAGACAGACAGACAGAATCTGAAGCAGGTTCCAGCTTCTGTGCTAACCGTGAGCTGTTAACCTGGGCTCAAGCTCACAAACTCAGGACTCCAGCCAAAGTCCAATGCTTAACCAACGGAGTCAGCCAGTCTCCCCTGAAATTTGTTTTTAGAAAAGAGTTAACAGAGGTCTGTTTCTCTCCGAATTATAGTATTTATTTATTTATTTACAACAGAGAGGTCAGAATAAGAAAGTGGTTATCTTTTATTTTCTAAGGTTATTGTATTGTTCAAACTGTGATGCTTTTTAAAAATTTTTTTTCTTAATGTTTATTTATTTCTGAGACAGAGACAGAACATGAGTGGGGGAGGGGCAGAGAGAGCGGGAGACTCAGAATCTGAAGCAGGCTTCAGGATCTCAGCTGTCAGCACAGAGCCTGAGGTGGGGCTTGAACTCACAAACCGTGAGATCATGACCAGAGATGAAGTCGGTGGCTCAACTGACTGAGCCACCCAGGCACTCCAAACTGTGATGCTCTTAACTATTCCTTCATTCAGGCTTCTTTATAAGTAGGTCCCATTAGTATCCCTTGTGAGATGAGGGTAGCAGACAAAAGAAAACCTAACTAATACAGTGTTGGGGTTAGAAGGAAGAGCCTTACCACCCAACTCAATTAGAGGCATAATTGTTAATTCCAGACTCCAAAAGAATTATAATAAGAGACAAATTATCAATCGTAGGCCCAAACAGGAAATATATATACATATATTATATCTTCTAGGAGAAACTGACAATCCCTACAATGAAAAACTGTCATCACCCTGAAGTCTGTCATTTAAAACAACCATTCCTGGCACCTATTTTCTGCCCACAGGTCCTGTCCCAGAGCTTTATTAAAATCACCTTTTTGCACACTCACCCAAAAATAAATAAAAAGTTAATAAAATGAAAATAAAATAAAACCCTTCCAAATTTGTTCCTTTTTTGTAAAATAATGTTCTTTGTTGGATTTGGCTATGGTATTGTCATAAGTTACATGTCCTGGATTGCAATGACCTCCTACTGACTTTCATTTTTACGATTAACACTACCGACACCTTGCATTTTAGCTAAACAGTTTGACGTCTTCCTTAGACACCAAGTGAAATGATAAACACACGATGTACAAAATTGTCATCAAAACAACATCGTAGTTAGCTGTATTCAGGAAAGGACACCCTAGTAACGACTCTGCATTCACTCCAAGCCGGTATGTGCTGAGGCTTTGGCAAACTTTACCTCTTCTCTTAACAGGTGGTTGACAGAAAAAGAGTAAGAGTGCACAGGCAGTATCCGTCCGTACGCCATTATTTCCAGAAGTGCCAAAAGTGTCTCCTCTGACGGAAGAAGCCATGCGTTACTTACAATAACGCGTCCCTTCCCAGATCCTTGAAGAGTCCACATCCACATAGTCCTGAGTTGCAGAGCAGATAGAGGAGGTCCATCCATCTTCCAGCAAACTTCGCATCAACCAGCGGACCTGCGTGATTTCAACCTATGCTCCCTACATTGGTCATCTTTACTCCAGACTGGCAGGATACAGGCCCTCCCCTACCCTACCAGACTTCACTCAACTAGTACTGAAGAGTTCTCTCCGTCTAGTGAATACGGTTTCTCCGACAGACGTGACCATCAACCAATAACCTGTTGGAAATGACGCTCCTCCCAACGCCTGGTCAGGGACCGCCTTGTGGGCGGAGCTCAGGCAGGTAGCAAGTTCAGTGGAGCCACAACTGACGTGCGACAACAAAGGTCATGTGACACCAATGGGTCACATCAATTGGCTGCGCCCGGCTCGGGGCGGGGTGGGGGGAGAAGGGCGTCACGGAGACTTGGGGTTCGCCCTGTGACACAATTACAACAACTTTGTGCTGGTGCTGGCGAAGTTTGTGATTCTAGGAAATCCTCCTAGTGCTGCGAGCTTCCGCCTCTTCTGCTGTCCCCGCCTACTCCGCGATGTGATCCAGTAGCCGAGCCCCGCAGCCCGTGCTGTTTCTGCCACCACCTTGGGATTTTTTCATCGCCGTCATCCGAGGTAGGGGAGGCAACGGCGATAAAGTGCTGTTTTCACGCCGCACATCTTTTCGAGCTCTGGACTAGAGGTTGGTGGACTTGTGGGTTTCGGCGTTGGACTTTAAATTTGTTGTGTTCTAATGAAATCCTGCGGAGTATCGCTCGCTACCGCCGCCACTGCTTTCGGTGATGAGGAAAAGAAAATGGCGGCGGGAAAAGAGAGCGGCGAGAGCAAGGAGGGGTCCTGTAGCTTGACAGCCGAAGAGAGGGAGGCACTCGGCGGATTGGACAGGTACGACGGCCGTCATTCTTCCAGCTGGTTCCGGGACTGCTGGCGTCGCTCTCCTGGGGAGGTCCGAATGGAGTTTGCCTCCAGTGTCGGCGGGGTGGTTATCTAGGTGTTCTGCAGGCTGCCTTGGGCTGGGGAAGGGACGGGGCAGTGGCTTTTCCGCATCGTTAACGAGCTGCGTATATCTCTTCCTGCAGCCGTCTCTTTGGGTTCGTGAGGCTCCACGAAAATGGCGCCAGGACTAAGACCCTCTTGGGCAAGGTAGGTAACCGCGGCGGTGTCCAAACCTTGCTTGCTTCTCCCGCGGCCTTCCAAGACCAGTCAGCACCCACTGTGACCGCGAAGCAAAAACAGTTTTTTGCACTTTCCTCATTTGGGAGACCTTACTTGCACCCTTACGAAATGTTATTTTGTAGCTTGAGGAGCCGAGACAGCGGCGCTTTGGGGACAGGCTCGACGTTTATTTCCGGGTGTTTGGTTAGGACGTTTCTGAATCTTAGCATCATAAGATCATCGTTGTATGCAGTTCTAAACGTTTCAGACTTACATATTTTTTCTCTTGGTTGTATTGTGATGTCTGATTTTTACTACACACTTTAGGTAGGCTTTCTTATATATCGGGCCTCTAAAGGGGTAGTTTGAAGGTACTTTACAGCAGTGAAGAGTTTGCATTGGGGATTATTTGAATCCATAAATATCGATTGTGTTTGACCTGAAGTTATTTGCTTGTTTGGATGTAACTGCTACAGAAATATCCAACTGTGAATGTGATTTTATAATTCTGGAATTTTTCTGGAATCTTGGTTCCTATATGTGATAGGAACCAGGTAGGATTCCCTCTTTATTTGTGAGAAAAGTTGTTGGCTTTTAGTTAATGGCTGCTCGGGTCGGCCAAGATGGCGGGAAATAGTGGGAGGAGAAATACTGGGGAGAGCTTTGAGAAAGGGAAGACATAAAGAGAAATTAAAGCGACTCGTAGGCATAGCTGTCGACGTGTAGTTTGACGGAGCTTTGTTAAGAGTTCTTATTACTTAAAAGTAGGATTCTTGTATCGTTTTCAGATTTCACATTGCTTTCATAAGCTTCTAGTGTGCTTATCCACCTGTAGCACGTGTAGTAACTGTCATTTAAACTTGCACAAAGGCCACAGAGTCTCCGTCTCTGTCATTTTCCATCTCCTGAGCAAAATCTGGTGAAAATGTTTGGTGCCAGGTGTCACCATGAAAGTTGGTATGTGTGCAACAAATAGCTTCCGTTAGAGATGTTATTTTCTGCGTGTAGTTAGCAGCTATGAATTTGACTTAGTTTATGCTGCAATTGAGAAGAAAGTATTAAATACATTTTATTTAAAATTTTTTTTGCCATGTTTTTATTTCTACTTTTAATTAGCATAAACAAGGTTTGTAACTCCGAATCTCACTTTTATGTTTGTTTTGATGACAACTAATAACCAGGAGCTGAAATGTAATAATTTTTTTTCAGTTAAGTGCAGTCCATTCATCATGTGTGTAGTAATTGGCTTCATTAAAAATATCAGTCATGATATCACTTTGATAGAATGTAATCAGTGATGACTGTTACTAACTTAATCTTTTAAACATTTCACTAGTTTATTGTACAAAGTATTTCCAACAGGTTAAAAGTTTTTTTTAATTTTAAGGGAGGTAGTATATTAAATTTTTTTTAATGTTTATTTTTGAGAGAGAGAGACACACACAGAGTGTGAATAGAGGAGGGGTAGAGAGAGAGAGAGGGAGACACAGAATTGGAAGCAGACTCCAGGCTCTGAGCTGTCAGCACAGAGCCTGATGCGGAGCTCGAGCCCACGAATCACGAGATCATGACCTGAGCCGAAGTTGGGTGCTCAACCAACTGAGCCACCCAGGTGCCCCAGGAAGGTAATATATTTTAAATGTTTGTTTATATTTGAGAGAGAGAGAACGTGTGTGCGTGTGCGTGTGCGTGTGTGTGTGTGTGTGTAAGCGGGGAAGGGGCACAGAGAGAGGACAACAGAGGATCCTAAAAGTGGGCTCTGTGCTTTGAGCCAGGCTGGAACTCATGAACGTCGAGATCCTCACCTGAGCTGAAGTCAGAGGGTTAGCAGACTGTGCCTCTCAGGCGCTCCAGGGAAGGTAATATTTTATATTGTAGTGACAGACATTTAACTTGGGGTTGATGCAGTTATCTTTCCTTATAATAATTTTAATTTTTTTTTTTTTAAACGTTTATTATTTTTGAGACAGAGAGAGACAGAGCATGAACGGGGGAGGGTCACAGAGAGAGGGAGACACAGAATCTGAAACAGGCTCCAGGCTCTGAGCTGTCAGCACAGAGCCCGACGCGGGGCTCGAACCCACGGCCCGTGAGATCATGACCTGAGCCGAAATCGGACGCCTAACCGACTGAGCCACCCAGGCGCCCCTCCTTATAATAATTTTAAAAAGGAGGGGTAAACCTATTACCTTGGTTATAATGAAGAAGTAAAACCTAAGTAATATGAGTAATTCTGTGTGCATGTCTGAAAATACTTGAGAACTTTATCTAATTCCACAGTCAGATAAATACTCATTTTAGACTCAACTCTTCAGACACTGGAGTTAAATTTTAAAGAATTGACATTTTGGGGCATCTGAGTGGCTCAGTTGGTTAAATGCCTGCCTTCAGCTCAGGTCATGATCTTACATGATCTTACAGCTTGTGAGTTTGAGCCCTACAACTGTCAGCCATGCTGACAGTTCAGAGGCTGGAGCCTGCTTTGGATTCTGACACACACTCTCTCTCTCTCTCTCTCTCTCTCTCTCTCTCTCTCTCTCTCTCAATATATATATATATATCCCTCCTCCACTCACGCTCTACCTCTGTCTCTCAAAAAATAATTAAAAGTTTTTAAAAAAATTATTTATTTATTTTTTAAACATTTTTTAAATGTTTATTCATTTTTGAGAGAGCATGAGCAGGGGAGGGGCAGAGAGAGAGGGAGACACAGAATAATCCAAAGCAGGCTCCAGGCTCTCAGAGCCAAATGCGGGGCTCTAACCCACGAACTGCAAGATCGTGACCTGAGCTGAAGTCAGGTGCTTAACTGACTGAGCCACCCAGGCGCCCCTAAAAAAAATTTTAAAGAATTTACTTAATTTTTGTGCAAGTGTGTCTTTCTCAACTTTAATTACATCACATTTTACTTCTCTCTTTCAAAGTAAATACACTTAAAAAAGAAATTTGTTCCGGGGTGCCTGGGTGGCTTGGTCGGTTAAGCGTCCGACTTCGGCTCAGGTCATGATCTCGAGGCCCGTGAGTTCGAGCCCTGCGTCGGGCTCTGTGCTGACTGCTCAGAGCCCCGGAGCCTGTTTCAGATTCTGTGTCTTCCTCTCTCTCTGCCCCTCCCCTGTTCATGCTCTGTCTCTCTCTATCTCAAAAATAAATAAACGTTAAAAAAAAAAATTTTAAAAGAAAAAAAAAAGAAATTTGTTCCCTTTAAATACTGAGTAGTGTGGTTTTTTTGTTTAGTTTTTTAAAAAAATTTTCTTTAAGATTTTAAGTAATCTCTATAGCCAGTATGGGTGGGGCTTGAACTCATAACACAGAGATCAAAAGGCACCTGTTCCAGGGCGCCTAGGTGGCTCAGTGGGTTAAGTAAGTGTCTGACTTCGACTCAGGTCAGGATCTTGTGGTTCACGAGTTCAAGCCCTGCTGACAGCCCAGAACCTGGAGCCTGCTTCAGATTCATTCAGATTCATTCATTCATTCTCTCTCTCTCTCTCTCTCCCTCCCTCCCTCCCCCTCCCTCCCCCCCTCCCCCCCCTCCCCCTCATCTGCTTGTGTACTTGTGCTCTCTCTCTCAAAAAATAAACATTAAAACATTTTTTTAAAAAAAAGATCACATGTTCACTGACTGAGCCAGTCAAGGGCCCTAAGTAGCATGTTATTTTCTCATGTAGTTCTTGATCTTGATTGCTTCTTTGTTGGTCTCAGTATACCAGCAAAATGTTTACTTGAAAAGTTTGACCCCATATATCTTCAAACCCTGTGTTTATTTTGTTTTTATTACTTATTAATTAAATTTATATTAATTGTTTATTTTTATTTTGTTAAGTAAACTCTGCTCCCACCATAGGTTTGGAACTCAGGACTTTAAGATGAAGAGTTCCATCCATGCTCTACCAACTGAGCCAGGCCAGTGCCCCCCAAACCTTTGTTTGAATTAGTGTTTTTTTCCCCTTGACTTTCTTGTATTTTGAGGGTGCTTTCTTCCAAAAGGTTAGTTACTCTTAGTCTCTGATGTAAAAAAAAGGGGGCACCTGGGAGGCTCAGTTGGATAAGTGTCTGACTTAATTTTGGCTCAAGTTATGAATCTCTGGTCATGATCCCTGGGTCATACGATTGAGCCCTATGTCAGGGTCAGTGCTGACAGCACAGCACTTTCTCTTTCTATGCCTCCATCCCCCAATAAATAAATAAACTTAAAAAAAGATCATGTAGTCAGGCACTGGATTCCAGGACAGAAAAGAAAAAAAAAAAAGATCATGTAAATGTTATTACAAAGATTAGAATGGTTGTAATAGTACACTTTTAAAATTCTATAATGTTAAGAATTTTTATAGCATTGACATACGTCATATAGTGTTGAGAGTTTCAGATGAAAAATAAATTAGTAATACATACGACTTTTAGTAATTAAAAAAAGTAAGCTGAAATAGCTAGTGGTTGCTTAGAGTTTTGGAGCTTTCATATACTTGAATAAGTTGCATTTAACCAGTGCTGAGATTTAATCTTGAGGTAAAGTGTTTTAACTTAGATTTGTAATATAGGTTTAAGATATTAATCAAGTCTTTCTGCAGAAATTTTCAACAATGACTTGCTGCAGTTTGGAAAATGTTTAGGCTTTGTTTATGTTAGCGTAAAGAGTAGAGGTAAAGCATAATGAGAATATTACTGTTGTACCATTTTTTTAATGTAATCTGTTTCATAGTATTACTGCTAAAATATCCAGGGCTGTTTATTTGGATGTATCTTCCGTTCAGCTTTAATTTTTTCATTGTAATTAATGAGATTTTTAGCTCTGATATTGTTTATTGCTTTCTTTTTGGTTTTTGGTTTGTATTGTGTTTCTAGACATGTTTATTAATTTGAACACATTTTTCTTTATTTCTTTGAATATAATTTTCTTTAATTCTTCCAATATATTTGTAATATGCTGCCTTGAAGTCAGTTCAATGGGTAGATTCATTTGTGATCCATTTCTGTTGAGTTTTATTTTTTCCTTGTGATGATTATGGGTTACATTTCACTATTTCCTTGTGGGTCTAGTAATTTTTCTTCAAGACTTTCAGATCTGTATTATAGCAGCTTGGCGGCAGGGGGGGTGCTGGATTTAAACTGGAACTGTCTAATTTGTGAATGCTCAGTATTTAAAACAAAAGTTTAGAAAATCTGGTTCTAGCTCTGTAGGGGGCTGTCGTACTGTCTTTAGAGTTTAGCTATTAACTTGGGCAGAAATTTTGTTCACTTGTGTCATACTGAGAAAAGGTTCTATCCTGTGCTAGCTAATTATAGATGGCTTGCAGAATACATTAAAATTGAAGTTTTTAAATCTCTTTTGGCTTAAAAAAAATTTTTTTTTTAATAGTTGTATCGTTTTGAGAGAGACCAAGTGTGGGTGGGGGAGGGGCAGAGAGAGAGACACACACAGAATCTGAAGCAGGCTCCAGGCTTCCAGCTGTCAGCACAGAGCTAGACGCGGGGCTCAAACCCATAAACTGCGAGATCATGACCTGAACTGACTCTGCCACCCAGGCGCTCCTCTTTTGGCTTTTATATAAGGCTGTGTTGGGTATCTCCTTTACATGTGTGATTTATTAATCATCTGGGTTAGTGTGGAGAACTTATTTTGACTGTTGGGTTTTTTTCCAGATTTTCAGGATCTCTCTTTAAATTTCTAGGCCCCAGCACAAACTGGGGCTGTAAACTCAGGCTAGCAAAGTTATGAATTTCCCCCATTTATTGTCACCGCATTTGGCACCTCTGTCTTACACAAGCCAGGGTTTTTACTACCCTCCTGAAATCACCCCTTTTTTGTAGTTGAGTTCTACTGTTGGAGCTTTAGCAGCTTTTCTAGTTCATTTCATTTTTTTACTCTTCCCCTTGACCTCCTCCTTCTCCTCTTTTCTTTCTCTTTCAGCGTTTTCTCCTCTTCCATTTATTTAATATAAAGGGTGTTCATTATCCTCTTAAATATTACCCTAAATTAAAGTCCTTTTTCAGCACATTGCATTTGTGATAGGGAAGAATATATGTATTTTTAAATGTGTACTTATTTTGGGAAGAGAGTGCGGGAGAAGGGGAGAAAGAGAGGGATAGACAATCTGAAGTGGGGTCTGCACTGACAGGCTGACAGCGTGATGTGGAGCTTGAACTCACCAACTGCGAGAACATGACCTGACCTGAAGTCAGAGGCTCAACCGATTGAGCCACCTAAGGGCCTCTGGAAGAATATTTATGTAAGGTACTTAGCATTGGACATGGTACAGTGGAGACTTATTACAAGTTAATTGTCATATTGGAGAAGACATTTTGGTTTGAATTCACGCAGTGGTTTAGAAATGGAGAGGGAGGAGGAGGCGGTCAAAGTCTCTTTTTAAAGATTTTTTAAAGAAGTACCGTAAAATTTTTTTTTTTTAAGTTGACTTATTTTGAGAGATAGAGACAGTACAAACTTGCGGAAGGAGCAGAGAGGAGAGCCAGAATCCCAAGCAGGCTCCCTGTTGGCAGTGAAGGGCCTGATGCAGGGTTTGGAACCCACAGACTGAGATCATGATCTGAGTGGAGATCAAGACTGTGCGCTTAACCTATTGCACCACCAGTGTGCCCCTTAAAGAGATCTCTTGGTGGGGCGCCTGGGTGGCTCAGTCGGTTGGGCGGCTGACCTCAGCTCAGGTCATGATCTCGCGGTCAGTGAGTTTGAGCCCCGCGTCGGGCTCTGTGCTGACAGCTCAGAGCCTGGAGCCTGTTTCAGATTCTGTGTCTCCCTCTCTCTGACCCCCCCCGTTCATGCTCTGTCTCTCTCTGTCTCAAAAATAAATAAACGTTAAAATTAAAAAAAAAAAAAAAAAAAAATTAAAAAAAAAAAAAAAAAAAAAAGAGATCTCTTGGGCATTCCTGGGTGGCTCAGTCAGTTAAGTGTCAGATTTTTGGTTTCAGTTCGGGTCACGATCTCAGTCGTGAGACTAAGCCCCACATAGGTCACTGGCAGTTAGGAGACTACTTGGGACACTCTCCCTCCTCCCCCTCCAAATAAATAAATAAACTGACTTTTTTTGTGGGTGGGGGAGGGGCAGAGCTTTGTGCTTTCTAGTTGCTGGAGAGGGACAGTGGGAGAGAGAGAGAATCTCAAGCAGTCTCCACATTTAGCTTGGAGCCTGATGGGCTCCCGTGACCCTGAGATCATGACCTGAGGTGAAATCAAGAGTCAGATGTTCCGCTGAATGGACCACCCTGGCACCCACTTTTTAAAGAGCTTTTTGACTTTTTAATAGTACTTCAGCTTCATTTATGATTATGATATGATTTATAATTATACTTGACTGTCTTTTGCACATTTACTTGCTATCCCCCCAACAGATTATGTACAGTTAATATATAAAAAATGATAGGTGTTTGAAATAATGCAGTTTGATATGTATATATTTGTGAAACTACATTCAAAAGCAACACACTGGATATAGCCATCAGCTTCTTGCGCCATTTTGAACTTGTTATTTTTATCTCTGCTACAGCCCTACTTCCCCCATCTTTATGCATCCACTGATTACTTTATGTCTCTGAAGTTTATTTTGCATTTCTAGAAACTTATATAAAGGGAATTAAACAAAATACACTGCTTCATTTTCTTTTCTCTCCTGCCACTTATTTTAAGGTTTATCCTTTTTGTTCTTGTTTTCAGGTTTTAACTTTTTTGCCTCTGTTCATCAGTAATTAATGTTTGAAAAAAAATGTAAACATCTTTGCATGTGCTTTTTTGCTTCTCTATATACGTTCTTTGACGTACCTGTTCTAGTTTTTTCCTATTTAAAAATTTGTTTTTCTCAGGGGCACCTGGGTGGCTCAGTTGGGTCATGATCTCGTGGTCTCTTGATTCGAGCCCGAGTCGGGCTCTGCTGACTGACAGCTCAGATCCTGGAGCCTGCTTTGGATTCTGTGTCTGTCTGTCTCTCTGTCCCTCCCCCGCTCGTGCTCTGTCTCTCTCTTGCTCTCTCAAAAATAAAAACATTAAAAATAAAAAAAATCGTTTCTGAGTTTTGAGTTCTTTTTAAAAATTTTTGTAATGTTTATTTATTTTTGAGAGAGAGTGAGCGAGGGAGGGGCAGAGAGAAGGGGAGACACAGAATCTGAAGCAGGCTCCAGGCTCTGAGCTGTTAGCAGAGTCCTACGTATTGCTTGAACTCACCATCCATGAGATCATGACCTGAGCCGAAGTCAGACGCTCAACTGACTGAGCCACCCGGGCGCCCCTGAATTTTGAGTTTTAAAACAAAAAATATATATTCTGATATGAATTTTTTATCTAACAAATAACTTATAAAACATCTTTCTAGTTTATGTCTTCATTCTCCTCAATAGTGTGTTTTGAAGAGCAGAAATTCTGTATTCAGGAAATTCACCTTAATCTTTTTTCTTCTGTGGATTTTGCCTTTCTTGGTTTATTAGGGAGGCTTTATTGAAATAAAGGTAAAAGACATCGTCTCCTGTGTTTTCTTACGAATGGTATGTGATGTATTTTTTTGATTTTTGCGTATAGTTAAGTGGATGTGAAATTTCTTCTTTTTGATGTGGATCTTTAGTTCCAGAACCATTTATTGAAAGAGACTAGACTTTTTCTAATGATTTGTTTGAACTCATTCCCTCATTCCTCATTGTGCTGCGGTTTCATTTTTGTTTGATTCAAAATACTGGCCTTTTGATTTCTTTTTTGATCCAGTGTTATCTATAAATGTGACATTTAAAACTAGGATTATTTGAGGGTTTCCAGATACTTTAATATTACTAGTTTTAATTTAACTTTATTTTTAAATGTTTATTTTTGAGAGAGAAAGACAGAGTGTGAGTGGGGGAGGGTAGGGGGTATGGAGACACAGAATCTGATGCAGGATCCAGGCTCTGAGCTGTTAGCACAGAGCCCAACACAGGGCTTGAACTCATGAACTGTGAGATCATGACCTGAGCTGAAGTCAGAGGCTTAACCTACTGGGCCACCCAGGTGCTCAATGATACTTTATAACAAAACAGTTTAATTTGGGAACACTAGATAATTATAGAAAAACAAAGTAAGCATAGAAACCCTAGAAACTTTTAAACATTTCTTTTATGTCATTTTAGTATTTTTTCTTTGAAATGTGTGTAAAGCCATGCCTTTGAAGCAGATTTTCACTTTTTTTTTTTCTTTTTTTGGATTTAAAAAGTATGTATTTATTTTTGAGAGACAGAGAGAGAATCTTAAGCAGGCTCCACACTGCCAATGCAGAGCCTGTTGTGGGGCTTGATCTAACGTGAGATCAAGACCTGAGCCAAAATCAAGAGTTACAGGCTTAACCTGACTAGACCATTCTGGTGCCTCCTAGGGCAAACTTTCTAAGCCTTGGCATCAATGACCTTTTTTTTTTTTTTTTTTTTTTTTTTTTTAAGTTTTACTTATTTTGAGATAGAGGGATAGAGACACAATCTAAAGTGGGCTCCACGGTGATGTGGGGCTCTAGCTCTCATGAACCTTGAGATCATGACCTGAGCGGAAATGGGATACTTAAAACTGACTAAGCCACCCAGGTGCCCAACTAATGGTAGTTATGATGGGATGGATAGATCTGTTGTAGGGAGCCGACCTTTCTATACCTTGTCAGATGGTTGTCAGATTATCTCTGTGTTTTGACAGATGCTCCTGGAAGAGGAACAGAACCCTCCACTCCACTCCACTCTCTTTTCCTTTGGTAACCACTGCTATAAAGTGCATACTTAAGGCTAAACAAAAACATGGAATGTAAAAGTAATCCACTTCACCCAAGCCTTTTTTTTTTTCTTTATAGAAATTTGGTTAAATTTGTTTTGTACACATTTTGTCACATTTTGTCTATTTGTATTTTTCATTAGCCTTTTGATTCTAAGTAATACTCTTAAAAAATAAAATGTTCTTTTTCCCTTACTGTGTTATGTGCAGCAGGATGTATTCCCAGTTACTTACATTGCTTTAAATGAAGTTCAGTTATCGAATATCAAAGATACAATGGTTTAAACAATTTTGAGTTTCATTTGCAATGTTGACTTGTAGTGTACCTGGAAACTGTCTTCTTTCTACCTTCTTTGTTTACTTTTATCTTATTTGACATTTGATTTTGCAACATCATTTTTGATCACCAATACATTTTTAGTGGGCTTAATGAAGAGAGTTAAGAATTTGGTACGTAAGCCTGAGTGAACTGGCAGATGTATTTAAAATTCTAGATCTTACTTAATATCTCTTCTGAGAAAATCAGTAATACTGTTAATTTTAGATATCAACAATTTCCCAGAATAAAGATTTGCTCTAATGGACTTGGCAGTGTATGAAACTATACTGACAGGAAGATGTATCTGGTATGTTACCATCTCCTTGTTTAAGTCATAAAAAACATTTTGAATCTTACTTGACTCTTGACCCCAGTTGTCCAGAACTTCAATATCTAAGTAAGATATAAAAGGTTAAAGAAAATTAAGGATGAGAAATTTCTGAATATTATATAAGTTATAAAAATAAGTAATGAATTTGGGATTTAAAAGCCTGTTACCTTTAAAATGCCAAATTGATTGTTTTATTAACATGAAGACCAAAATTATCGTACTGTAGCCTAATAGTTTTTTTATTCAGCCATGACTTTTACTAGTTCTCATACTTCTTTCCCTCTGTCTTCTGTTCCAGCACAAAAAGACAGTCTTCCAACCAAAATTTGAGTCATTCAATATTGTCAGTTTGTATATTTCACCCACTTTGTTTATATTTTATTTTGTTTTATGGTAGTGTCACTTCATCCAAGGGAGATCCATTCCAAGATTTCCAGTGGAAGCCTGAAACTGTGCATAGTACCAGATCCTATATATTGCCATATTTTTTCCTATACATACACACCTAAGATAAAGTTTAATATATAAGTCAGACCCGGTAAGAGATTATTAACAATAACAATAAACTAAAACAACTGTAATGATGTATTGAAATAAAAATTACGTGAATTTGTTCTCAAAATATGTTGTATGTACTCACTATTGTGATGATAGGAGATGATAATTAAATGCCTATGTGATGAGATGAAGTAAGGTGAATGATGTACATATTGTGACATTAGACTACTCTTGACCTTTTAATTGGGGTCATCTACTTGCAGAGTGCAGTTGACCACAGGTAATGGAAACTACGGACAGTGAATAGCTGATTGTAGTGTAATTTCAGACATGCAGAAAACCTGTAAGAATAGTAAAGGAATCACCACCATAGAGCCTTAACTCTGGACCTGCTTTTTTTTTTTTTTTTTATGTTTTATTTATTTTGGGGAGAGAGACAGAATGTGAGTGGGGGAGAAGAGAAAGTGAGAGACACAGAATCCGAAGCAGGCTCCAGATTCTGAAATGTCAGCACATCAAATGGGATGTCTGACATGGGACTTGAACCTGCGAACTGTGAGATCATAACCTGAACTGAAGTCAGAGGCTTAACCAACTGAGCTACCCAGGCACCCCGAACCCTGGACCTGCTTTAAAAAATATATATTAGGTGTGTTTTTGATGATACTGAGAAATTACTCTATTTTGTTTTGTGGGAGTATTTGACCTTAGGTACTTTTCAGAGGCACCATACCCAGGATTATTCCTGGAAATGTACCCAGAGTATACACCAATTATACGTATTTCTTTCTTATGGTTACTCTAAATGCACCATGTATTATGAGGGACTTAATTTGGAATTTTATTGGGAAGATTGAAAAATTTTGAAGGAGAGATGTCTTTTTTCCTGAGGGCAAAGTAAAGAAACTGTTAAGTTCTTGTGTGCTAAGCAGTACAAGAGTTATTTTCAAATTAAAATTAATGTTTTTATTTATTTGAGAGAGAGCGAGAGAGCAAGTGGGGATGTATAGAGAGAGAGGGAGACATAGACTATGAAACAGGTTCCAGGCTCTGAACTATCATCAGTGCAGAGCCCAATGCTGGACTTGAACTGGAACTGCGAGATCGTGACCTGAGCCAAAGTTGGATGCTTAACTGTCCAGCCACCCAGGCACCCCCAAATTAAAATTTTTATATCAGGTTTTCAATTGTTGATAAGATTCAAGACAGGAAGAAGTTCAGGTTCTGTGGTTTCTTGTGGTTACTGATAATTGTGGAGGAAATCAATAATACTGTTCTTTCATATGTTTTAGTACAAAAATCTTCCTAATTTCTTCTGTAAACTTGTTAAGTTCAGAAAGATTTGATTTTTTTTCCTCTAAAAAGTTTCTAAAAAATTTCTCTAAAAAAGTTCAGAAAGATTTGATTTTTTTTTCTAAAAATAGTACAACAGGAGTGTATCTGTGTGTATTGAGTTAAGGTTAGGATTAGTATGTTTGAAATATATCAGGATTAGGAGAAAACAATCGAAATATAGTGTATGGTAGTCTCAGTGCTGTCCTAAGTTTCTTTGCAAAAACAATGGTTGATTAATCCAGATGACAGCTACTGTTGAACAATTCTGCCCAGCAGAAATCTGTAGTGATGTATGAATTTTTCATGTCATGTGTAAGTTTAAATTTATAGTAATTGAAACTAGTGAAACAGTTAAAATAAAAACAGTGAAAAGAAACCAATGAAGTTAATGTTAATAATACATTTATTTAATCAAATATATCCAAAATTTTATTTTAATGGTTAACATATTAGCAAATATTTTAGTTTTCATTCAGTTTAGTTGATTAAAAATTTTTTTTTTCTTTTTGAGAGCGAGAGAGCGAGCATGCACATGCAGGGGTGGGGCAGCGGAAGAGGGAGAGAGAGAATCCCAAGCAGGCTCCACACCCAGTGTGGACTTGGGGGCTTGATCTCATAAATTGTGAGATATGACCTGAGACAAAATAAGAGTCAGATATTTAATTGAGCCACTCAGACTCCCCTATTAGTAAATATTTTGTACTTTTTTTTGTATGCATAGGCTTGTGAAATGTGTTACGTGGTTTATAATTATAGTACATCTCAATTTGGACTTGCTACTATTCAGATATTAAAAAATCTGATTACTGGGTACTGAAAAAGTCAATAGTCCTTTTTGCCTGTGCCTGTTTGAGAGTAGTCGTTTTGTGTTAATAAAGACCAAAATAATTTCTTAGATTTGCAGGTCATATAAAGTCATTAAGGAACTTCTGTTAATCTAATTTGGCAAGTCTTATTCTCCCTTTACAAAAAAAATTTTTTTTTTAATGTTTGTTTATTTTTGATAGAATGTGAGTGGGTTCGGGGCAGAGAGAGAGGGAGACACAGAATCTGCAGCAGGCTCCAGGCTCCGAACTGTCAGCAGAGCCCGAGCTGTCAGCAGAGAGTGCGATGCGCTCAAGCTGTGAGATCATGACCTGAGTTGAGGTCGGATCGTCAACCAACTGAGCCACCCACGCGCCCCTTATTCCTTATTTATAAGGAAAAAAAGATCATAAGTGATGGCTCCATTAATAAATATTTAAAAAGCTATTTCTTCTCAGGAATTGAATCATAAGTCTGTGGTAAAAATGACATATTGATTATTGCTTTGATCTCTTGTGTAAATTTTGTAATATATATGCATTGTCTCAGGTTGCAGTTAGGAATTTGCCTTTCTCTTAATACTTATATTTTTCCTTTGTAGGCTGTTCGCTGCTACGAATCTTTAATCTTAAAAGCTGAAGGAAAAGTGGAGTCTGATTTCTTTTGTCAGTTAGGTCACTTCAACCTCTTATTGGAAGATTATCCAAAAGGTAATGTTTTTGTCTATTTATTAAAAATTCTCCTTGATGTACGTATGCACCACATACAAATTGTTTTTACTTTTTGTTATGGGCACTTACAACTGTTTTTTAATTTCTTTTAGACACATTAAGCAATGAAAAAGAAGGTAGAGTAAATGAAAATGTGAACTTCTAATATAATTTCATGTAAATATTTAATAAGTTTGATCATCCCATGAAACTCAGTAACAGTTTACAATGTATACGGTTATTTTGCTTGTTCTTGTGAAAATCTTTGTTCTTTAAAATTTTACCAGTAGACAGATAATATCTAGTATGGTATCTTTGTCTATAAGTACAAATGTGGACATTTTGGAAAGAATAAGTCTGGAGAGTTTTCCATCACCACCAAAGCAATTCTCCAATTTTCGGAAGTGTCTTACAAGTTTAACTCCATTTTAATACTATATACCTGGAGAGAGTGTCGATCCCACAGGTAAAAGGTTTGGTCCCACATGACAGCCCGTGTGAGAATCCAGTTGCAAGTCATAAATGTTACTGCAGTGCTGATCAGCCAGATCGTTTGATAATTTTGTAGAGTGGTTCACAAAGCTCAGGGGAACATTTGTTAGTTTATTATAAAGGATATGATAAAGGGTACAGGTGAACAGCTAAACGAAGAGGAATATTATAGAGCAAGGTATGTAAGTGTCCTGTGCTCAGGAGCTTCTTTCCCTGACGAATGGGGGTATATTTACCCCCATGAACTCAAAACAAATTTTCCCCCCTGCAAAGACAGGTAAACACTATCTTTATTTAATTTATTAAAAAAAATTATTTCATTTTTATTTTTTTACGTTTATTTAGTTTTGAGAAACAGAGTGAAACTAAGCGTGAGCAGGGGAGGGGCAGAGAGAGAAGGAGACACAGAATCTGAAGCAGGCTCCAGGCTGTGAACTGTCAGCACAGAGCCTGATGCAGGGCTCGAACTCATGAACCGTGAGATCATGACCTGAACTGAAGTCAGACGTTCAACCGACTGAGCCACCCAGGCACCCCATTTAATTTATTTTTTAAATTTACATCCAAGTTAGTTAGCATATAGTATAACAGTGGTATCTGGAGTAGATTCCTTAACATCCCTCACCTGTTTAGCCCATCCCCCATCCTGCAACTCCTCCACTAACACTCTGTTTGTTCTCCGTATTTAAGAGTCTCTGTCAAAACAGGCGCTTACAAATAACAAAAGCTCCTCCTACTTAGACTCAGGAAACTCAAGAGTGTTTAGGAGCTCTGGGGAACAGGGCAGGAAAAAACAGATTTTATTATTCTGCAAATACAAATACTATTTTTCCTTTTTGTTCTTGATATTCTTTAAAACTTTACATTTTAGCTTGAATACACTTAATTAAATCCAATCTTTGTCATGTTGTAATTTAATACAGATAATAAAGTGTAAGTTCGAGTCTTGAAGAACGTTATTCATAAAACTAGAGTATTTTTTTCTCATGCAGAAGTGGAGATAAATAACTTGAGGTAGTCTTTTAAAGTTCATGCTTTTCCTAGATCTGCAAATGCATTTAGTAGGTTAAAATCACTCAAAAAATGATTTTCCTCTCTAGCAGACAATCTCCACATCAAAGAAAATTCATCCTATAAACAAGAATATATTAAACTTTTGATAGTAAATATCTTGGTTGAGTTGGGTGGGTATGTTAAGATTTTCAGCAAATGTGTTTAGTAGAAACATAACACATTGTTTTAGGACTAGAGTTTTGGTGTTTTGGCAGCAGTCTATTGTGTACCACATTTTTTGTTTTTGTTTTGTGTCACAAATCCTTCCTTTTTCTTTTCTTCTTCTTTTTTTTTTTAAGTTTATTTATTTTTGAGAGAGTGCAAGTGGAGGGGGAGGGCAGAGAGAGGAGGACTGTGTGCTCTGTGCTCACAGCAGCAAGCCCACTGCAGGGTTTGAACTCAGGAAAGTGAGATCATGACGTGAGCCCATGGTGTTGTTCAACTGACTGAGACATCCACTTTTTTTTTTCTTTCTTTTTTTTTTTCCAACGTTTTTTTTTTTTTTTTGGGACAGAGAGAGACAGAGCATGAACGGGGGAGGGGCAGAGAGAGAGGGAGACACAGAATCGGAAACAGGCTCCAGGCTCCGAGCCATCAGCCCAGAGCCTGACGCGGGGCTCGAACTCACGGACCGCGAGATCGTGACCTGGCTGAAGTCGGACGCTTAACCGACTGCGCCACCCAGGCGCCCCATCCACATTTTTTTTTAAGTATAGGGAAAGAAAAATAGTTTTCCTTCTGGATGAAAAAGGGTTTTCCTTCTATCCTGAGTTCTTGACTGAGGTGGCACCCTTCCCTTCCCATAATGAAAGATTAATAAGTGAAAGACAAACAAGTTTATTGATTTGTATGTTTTATATATACATGCAGAAGATACCTAGTAAAAGTGAGTTACTGTTTGATATGCCCTAAACCACCAATTTAAGCACAACAAAAGACAAAATTAAAATACTGGGTGGGGAGGAGGCTGTTTAGAGAAATTGACCAGGAAAAACCCTTTAAATAAGAAAAATTTTTCATATGCATATATACTTAGTGCCTTTTTGAAAATGCCTTCAGGAAAATTTCTTGTGATTTAAATTATTCTCTTCCTAGTACTGATCAGTTGACATTTACAAATAGGGATTCCTTTATAAATGTAAATTTTCCTTATAAAAGAGTAATAATAACTTCCAGTATGTTTTTGAAGCTTTTTTGTATTTCCTGTTTGTACATATCATCAGTGAACAGAATCATTATGCCCAAGAGTCATTTTTTAAGGTGGCATATTCTGCTCTCAGAAATAATAAAGTCGGTGTTTTTACCAATGAAATGCTTTTTTGGTATGAGACAGTATAATGTACTATATGAGACACGTAGCATTTATAATCTCAGTGGACTTTGTTATTTAGAAATGCTTTTTTCTTTTTTTAAATGTTTTTATTTATTCATTATTTTTCTTTTAATTTTTTTAAAAGTTTATTTTTGAGAGTGACAGAGACAGAGCATGGGCAGGGTAGGGCTAGAGAGAGAGAGAGAGAGAGGGATAGAATCTGAAGTGGGGCTCAAACCCACAAACTGCAAGATCATGATCTGAGTAGAAGTCAGACGCTTAACTGACTGAAACACTAAGACACTCCATGTTTTTATTTGTGTGTGTGCGACGGAGAGAGAGAGAAGAGAGAGAGAGGGCAGGGGAAGGGCAGAGTGAGGCAGAATCCAAAGCAGGCTTCAGGCTCCTGAGCTGTCACTACAGAACCTGACATGGTAAACACCCTGAAATGTTTTAAATTAATAGATTCATGTGCTTCCCTGGACTTTTTCCTTTTTCCTACTGTGTAGTATAGGAGCTTTATGAATGCTACACAAAAATTTTGCTATTGGAAATGAATTTCATTCCAGTAAGTAATTCTTACCTACACTTAGAATACATTTAAGTTTTTTCTCCATAATCTTAATTTCTTAAATCTTAATTTTCTCCATAATCTTAATTTCTTAAATATTCTATACAGTAGATTTCTTGTTTTTTTTTTTTTAACGATAGTTGTAAATAACAGGAAACCGTGACTTAGGCAGTACCGAGCCTTTGCTATTCAGTGGGAAATACAGGATTAAGTTTGTTTTTTTTTCGTTTTTCTTTTTTTAGGATTAAGGTTTTAAAAAAACAATTCAGCAGAGTGAATTTGAAGATCTAATTGGCTTTATTAAATAGTAAATGATTCATTAATTGGGCAGCATGCCATCTTGCAAGTAAAGGGAAATTCCAAAGGCCTACAGAAAGGGAAAGGCAAGACAAGGAAGTCATAAACAAAAAAGGATATTTTAGGCAAGATCTTTTTCTCTTAGGGGGAAGGGAACTGTGTCTCATTAGATGTGAGGGATCCCATGTGAGGGATTACTTAATACAGGTGCTGACCACAATATGCCTAATGTGTTAAGACTGCATTTCCATTGGGGTGCATTTGGGGTGGGGTGGATTGAAACTGCAGTTAGATTAGGTACTAAGTTTTGGTTTACTTTCTCGGGGCCTTAACCTAAGTGATGCCATTTTGGGCCTGTGGTTTTTCTTTTAGTGTGCTGCCCCCTGTTAAAAAAAATTTTTTTTTTAAATACTTATTTTTGAGAGAGTGAGAGCTGGGGAGGGGCAGAGAGAGTGGGAGGAGACAAGAATCTGAAGCAGGCTGCAGGCTCTGAGCTGTCCATACAGAGCCCGATGTGGAGCTCCAACTTATGAACCATGAGATCATGACCTGAGCCCAAGTCACTTGCTTAATTGACTAAGCTACCCAGGTGTCCCTCAGTAGGTCCTTTTTTAACCCAATGATGGAAATTCAGAGGAGTTGAATAATGAGAGGTCTTACTTTGCTTGTGAGAAGTTGGGACACAGATTTTCCCCTTGCCTGAAATAAAAGGTTGTTCTAAGTTCTAGAGGTTAACTCCCTTAGCAGTGGCCTGGGAGATGCAAAAGAGAGTCTTGTCTTTTCAGGACAGTGTTAGATTTAAAAAGGAAAAAAAAAAGAGAAAGGGTTTCATGTTAGTTAAAGTGTGAAGTCTTGATTTGTCATCTTGGACAGAATTCTACCTTGATGCCTGTTCTGTTTTTCTTCCTTGTTGATTTGAAGATTGTTTCTATCTAGGACCAGGTATCAGGTAGAGCTTTCTTTATCTGTGAGATGGCTTAGTACCTTTTAATTTTGTAGCAGTTTCTGTCAGTTGTCAAGAATACTTTATGAGGTCCCCTTTATTATGGGGCTCAAAATATCTAATCGCGAGACTCTAAACTGTGACAAATCTGATCCTTTGAACTGGGATCCAGGAAGGCTTTCATTTGAGGTTCACGTCAGACACTTAAAGTAGCTACTCATACTAGCATGGCCAAAGGGTCACCAGAAGGTTGCGTACCGTAAAATTCCAAGAAGTTTGCAAGGTTTTCTTTTAGACTTGGAATAGTCTGTACAATGAGGTGGATGCTTTGATTAGGTGTGCCCCAAGTGAAAAACAGTTTTGCACAGTTTGTCACAGTTTCTTTGTCACTGTTGGGAACAACAGCCTTGCAGCAGGGGAAAACTTCAGCTCATCTGGAAAACACATATAACCTAACAATAATAAACTGATAATCCATACTAAGTGGAAGTTGAAAGAAGTTCCAGCTGCAGGTGTTCCAAGGGTCTCACCAGTATGTATTGATAATTTGAATTCTCATTAAATGCACACAGAGCCCGATGTGGGACTCAGACTCATGTATCATGAGATCATGACATGAGCCAAAGTTAGACGCTTAACTGACTGTGCCACCCAAGGGTCCCTAAACTATCTTTTATATAGAGTATATCTAAATTGTGTGAACTTGAAAAACATCTTGGTTAGTTTCTATCTTTCGAGAGTGTTATAATGACCAGTCCCTACAGGGGGCTGTCTTCAAACCACCTAAATAGAGGTCTTTTATAAAGCAAATTAAGCTATACCAAATGGAGATAGAAACATATCTCACATTTACAACATACGTGTTTTTACATATGGACACACAAATAGATGCAAGGATCTTACAGGTAATACTTGTGGAGAAGATTTTTTAAGATTTGTTTTTGTCCCTGGAATTAATCCTCTGGAGGCTGTGCTGACGTTTGGGTACTAGAGTCCTTTTAGCAGTGTTTATTTTAAAAAGGTCTCTTTCTTGGGGTGCTTGGGTGACTCGGTTGAGCGGCCAACACTTGATTTCACATCATGACTTGTCATGATCCTATTTTGGGGTCTGTGCTCACAGTGCTGAGCCTGCTTCAGATCCTCTGCCTCTTTCTGTGTCTTTCTAAAAATAAATAAATGTTAGGATGCCTGGGTGGCTCAGTCACTTAAGTGGCCGATTTCAGCTCAGGTCATGGTCTCACAGTTTGTCAGTTCAGGCCCCGCCTTGGGCTCTGTGCTGACAGCTCAGAGCCTAGAGCCTGCTTCGGATTCTGTGTCTCCCCCTCTCTCTGCTTCTCCCCTGCTCGCGCTGTCTCTGTCTCTCTCAAAAATAAATAAACATAAAAAAACATTAGAAATAAAAATAAGTATTAAAAAATGTTTTTTAAAAAAGATCTCTTTTTTCCCCCCATTTTTAATCTCAAGTGATTGTTGGCTCTTTTTACATTTCAGAGAAATGGTAAGATAAATAACTTCAAGGAAAAAAGAATATAAGTTCTTTGAAGTTGAACTTTGGTTTCTTTTTTGTTTATTTATTTTGAGAGCGCATAAGTGCAAGTTGTTGGGGCGGGAGAGATGAAGAGAGAGAATCCCAAGTAGCCTCTGCCCTGTCAGCAGTGTGGAGCCTGAGATAGGGCTTGAACTCATGAACTGTGAGATAGTGACCTGAGCTGAAAGCAAGAGTCAGATCCTTAACTGACTGAGCCACCCAGGTGCCCCTAGAACTTTGTTTTCTTAAGACCAGTAGTTTACAAGTCTTTTGAGCTAAACAAGGGCAATTTAGGAATTGGCAAAAGGAGTATTACATTGTGAATTGTCTCTAGAGCTGACTCTTGTTTTATAAAAGAATTGTAAAATAAGGACAGTTGCTTTTGATTCTTCAGAGTATAACTTACATTCTTCAGAGTACATGCAGAGTATAACCTATAACTTCAGAGTGTAACTTCAGTTTGTAACTTAAATGACATCATTAGTTGTCCATATTTTTCTAAATTTTATAATTTTTCTAAATTATTCAAAATAATCCACATTTTTCTAAAGTTTTTTCTTTCCTTCTGGGTACATAGTTCTAACTTGAAATATTCCTGGTAGTACTGAATAACCTCTGTTGGGTCTGTGACAAATTCCTGAAGAAAGTGGATAGGATCCACCTTCCTGAGAGTTTCCTAAAGAGCTGGGTAGGGGAAGGCAGCAGGATAGAACCAACGGTCTCATGCCAGGTAGGCATAAAGTGAACCCTGGTTACACAAGCAAGAAGTCAGTAGTTATCCTAGGATAGAAAGGATCAATAGCCATTGGGTCAGAATTTGGAAAGGAAGGGACAACATGAAATTATTATTTTCCTCTCTTGACCAGACACTATAGACAGAGATTTGGAAGAGCTGATTTGGCTCTAGCACCTACCAGAGTTTCCACGAGGTTGTTTAAGGGGATAAAATAGTTGTTTATTAGAAAATGCTTTAGTTTTGTTAACTCTGAGTTTGGCCATCTAGTTGATACGGTAGTATCTATAAGGCTAGTAACTTGGTGGATTGTTTTTAATGGTGTGTAGTCTATTCAGAGTGGAAAAGCAGTGCAGATGATTAGTAGAATGAATACATAGAGGAGGAAAGAGGGGACCAGTAGGATTTTACTCAGTTTTACAGTCTTTGTTTTTATATACATCTTATGGTTTTAATTTTTTATTACCCTTTTGCAGTGAATCTTCTAATGAGACTGTCTTGGCACTTTGAAACTTTTTAGAAGCTTCTCTTAGCCAGTTAAAGTAGGTATCCCATTCTGTTTAATTTGGGAACCCGTGGTTTGAAGTGCGCTTTTTTTCCCCTTTTATTTATTTATTTTAAGTAGTCTCTATACCCATCGTAGGGCTCAAATTTATAACCCCAAGATCAAGAGTCACATGGTATACCAGCTGAGCTAGCCAGGTGGCCCACAGGTATACTTTTTAAATTGATCTTATTTCATTGGAATGTTTTCCATAATGACAGTGAGTTTCTAGGGTATAATTCTCCTGAGGGCTGGCAGCAGTTTAGTAGGACATAAGCTGCAAATAGAGTTGATACACATTTATGTCTAGCCACAAAAGGAGTGTAGTTCACATCTGTCCAGCCTTCTTTTGGAGTGCCCAAACTGATGGTCACCAAGTCATGTTCATCAGGACATAAAACAAGTTTGTAGATTTGTAAACCTTCTGGAGTCATAGTTTTTCTTTTATATAATAAGTGATTATGGGGCGTGCCTGGGTTGCTCAGTCCGCTAAGCTTCTGATTTTGACTCAGGTCATGATCTCACCGTTCTTGAGTTGGAGGCCCACATCAGGCTCTGTGCTGACAGATCAGAGCTTGGACCCTGCTTCAGATTCTGTGTCTCCTCTTCCCCTCCCTCACTCATGCTCTGTCTGTCTCTCAAAAATACATAAGCGTTAAACCAACAAAAAGCAAGTATGTGGTAAGATGGAATGTTGAACTCTTTGGATTTTAACAGTCCCATTGGATAAGGGTTTATTTACAGAAAACAAGTCAAACAAATGTGCACCTCAGCAGTTTGAAGCAATAACCAAAAAAGGTCACTATAGACTGACTGAGAGGTTTTACATATCACCAGCAATATCAGGTGTGGACTAAACTAGCAGACTTTATTAATGTATACTGTGTACTGGAGCTGGGGAAGGGATTTCAGTTGCTGACTGAACCAAGGACTTAAGGTGTTCTGTTTGAGCCTCCTGTCATCTAGATTGACCTGTTAATGCCAGTTAGATTGGTAGTCCAATTAGATTGGTAGCCCAAATGCAAAAAGAGCAGAATTTAAACTGAGAGGGACTTAACAGTAACCTCTGGAAATGGGGAGAAAGACTGTGAACTCATGTTTGTTTTTCTTCCCACATGTTGTCAGAAGGTTACTTTGGATCCTGACACTACCACTAAATCTGTTAAAAAGCAAAATTGACTCAAGTAAATTTGAAGATGAAGCAAGGAGTCATGAATTGGACAGCATTCAGTTGAGCAAGGTAGCTCCACAGGGAGATAGGAAAACGTTTTTAAAAGCAGGATATGGAAGTCATAAACAGCAGAAGATTATTTCAGGTGAGCTTACCTTTATTTAGGGATGGAAAGGTTTTATGAGGTGGACAGGGCCCATATGAGGATGCTGACCAGAGCATTCCTTACAGTCACTTCTGGGTTGGGTTGGGAGTTGAAACTGCAGTTAGAGTAGGTATTAAGTCTTGGTTTGCTTTCTTGGGGCCTTAAGCTAAGTGATGCCATTTTGGGCTTGTGGTGTTTTTGTTTTTTTTTTCTTTCTTCCTCCCTTCCTTCCTTTTTTTGGGTGGGTGAATTTGTTTTCTTTTTAACAAGTTCTTGTTAGCCTCTGGCCGCCACATTTTCATTAGCTATGTAATTTTGTTTTACGTGTCTCTTTCTTTTTAAAGGCATGTTGTGTTTTTTTAATATATATACTTTTTGTACGTATATATATGGGTTTATTGACATTGAATTTCTAGTCACCAGGGTAATGAATAACTTAATCCTTAAATGATGCTTACTAATAAATCTATGTTCTCTGAAAGGCTTATAATAGTCTTCTTGTACTTAGGAGCTCTAGACAGCCCTTATTAATGCTTGAAGGGCATTTGAAACCACACAATCACTAACAAAAAGCACAGAAAGGCAGAAAATGGAAAAACAGGTAATACTAAGTACACTATGAAAAGAGCATTTATAATATGAGAACTAAAGGTAATGTTACATTTTCAGCCCTAGCTGAGAACATGGGTTTCAGGCATTCAGATTTTCCTCATTCTGTACAGGTCTGTGAATGAGTATGATGAAAGTGCCACAGGTATTGTTTATTAGATTACATTGTAGTGAATAGATGAATTTTGTAAAAACAGAATTGGTGAATAATGAGAATTAACTGTATATCTTAAAGTTGGTATATTTTTTGTGTCTCCATTTGTTAATCTGTTCTTTAAGGTAGAGATTAATAGGAAATTTATATAGCATATAGATTTTTTCATTATAATCCTCATTTATTTTTTTGACCTTAAACGACAGCAGAATACTGGTAGTAACTTATGAGCATTGGAAAGAATTATGTGTTTCTTGTGTCCACTGGCTGGCTCAAGTGTGCACAGCATGTGACTCTGGATCTTGGGATTGTGAATTCAGTCCCTACATTGGGTATAAAAAATTAAATAAATAAAAAGAAGCACTTGGGTGGCGCATTTGGTTAAGTATCCAACTCTTGATTTTAGCTCAGGTTATGATCTCATGGTTAGTGAGATCAAGCCTGTGTCTGCATTGACAGTGTGGAGTCTGCTTGGTATTCTCTTTCTTCCTCTCAGTGTCTCCTCCTCTGGGACACTTGCCCTCTCAAAATAAATAAACTTAAAAAAATAAACAAACTGAAAAAGGAAAGATGTATGTGTTTCTCTCAAAGATAGTAACTTTTTGCATATGCATCAAGTGATCTTGTATCTTTATTGCATTGAGAGATAAAGTAAATCATATAGCTTTATTTAAGTATAAATGAAAAGGATTAGAGTTTTAAGTTACAGTTAAAAAAATCATACCCAGCTTCTTTCTGTAATACCCTTAAAAACTTCTGTATAGCTTTCTCCTAATACATTTCATGAATCACAGTTTGGGACATCACTGATTTAGGGTGATTTATTCAAGGTATGTATGTTATGACTTTGCTGAATTACCATTTGTGACAGGTAGAGTACAGGGTGCTGGATGATGAACTGAGTTTCTTCACAAAAGACTGCTACAAGAATTGAATGGAGAAATTCTTTACTCACGTGTCTTGGTGGGAAGTACATATCATGCCTCAAGCAGTCACACAGGAAAGATCAAGGCAAGGATTAGGCAGAGAAGACAGGTAGGACCTGGGCAAATGCTTTTATTAGGGCCCACGTGTGTAGTCCTTTGGAGTTCCTAGACTAAGGTCATGTTGGTTAATTCAAACCTAAAGGAATGGAGCAGGTCCCATGGGGTCTCTTTTTAAGGGAGCACACCAAGAGGAAGGCCTTGGGAGGTAGAAAGATTGTCACAATGACTGTTGGGGAAATCATCAGGAACTTCTGCTTGTTAGTTTGGCATCTCTGTATGGTCTGGGCATTGGTGTTATATGAGGTGGGGGCTAGTATTTAAGGCCTGTGTATGGATCTGTCAGGGTGTCCTGATATGGTGTGTCCTGAGTAAATGGTTTAAGATTTCCTTTTGGTAAGAGTCAAAACTATAATTAAGAATAGGTTTAGTGATGTTGGACTTAGATTAAGTCACTTCATTTTGGGTATGTTGATTACTTACTTATATAAACATGAGGATTGCTTGAAAGTCCTTATGTAATTTAAATTTCCAATTCATTTTCTTTTAGCATCTGTAGATGGTTCTTTGTAATTTAAATTGTGATTTTCCTGGATTTTTGATGGGTGGTTTTTTTATTGTGTTAGTAACAACTTAAATTTCAGAGGCATTGTGATGCTATTTGTTTTTGTAGATTTTTTTTTTTTTTTTGAATGTTTATTTTTGAGAGTCACAGAGCACACATACAAGCAAATAGGGGAGGGGGAGAAAGAGACAAGGGGATGGGATCTGAAGCAGGCTCCGCTCAGTAACAAAGAGGTCTTTAATCCTAGACTAGGTCACTGGTCCTGACCATCTGCTGCTGTTGTCTTTGGATGGGACAGTAGAGCATGAAAAGTCTTTCTGTGAGAGAACTTGAGTTTGGGGCTCTTGTCCTTGTACATTGAGTAGGCCTCTTGGTGTTGAGGTGTTATAAGCCTGGGAAAGGAGAGAGTTTCCCTTAGCCACTCTTGTCTTCAAGGCTCGCCATCCGTTGCCCTTGTCCATGGTGCTAGGCTCACTTGCTTTGCCTGAGGCTCTCCCATTTGATCCAGTGGGACAAAGAATCCTGTCTTTGCTTTCTGCTTCATTGTTGACTTTATTTTGTTTCGTGGGGCCTAATAGGGGTCTCTTACTGAAGCTATGTTTTTCTTTCAGACCTGGAGTCTGAAATACTCTGGAGTCTGAAATGCCTAATATTGTGTGTTCCAATTTCATTTTTTTCTTAATTTTCTTTTGATTGCCTTATTTTGTTACGTTTAAAGTTTATAGTTTCATTTGTTAGGGAGGAACAGGGAAAATAGAGTCTCTGCCATCTTATTCAGACAGAAATTCTCTTGGAGCATTTACTTTTGTAGCTTTGATTTTAGGATTTTTATTTGAGTTTATTGTATATTCATATAGAGGTCTTGTTTCTCCTAATTGCTAATCACTTAGTATTTGTGTTCCAAAGAGGAATTTCATGAAACCAGGTTACATATTAGTTTAATAGATGTGTTAAAATTTAACTCACCTGGTTTTGAATATAATGGTAACAGAAAGAAATTGTGTAAATTGATACCTTACACATTTTTATAAAGTATTGGAATTAGGCTGGGCTTTATATAAAGCCAGTGTATCGTGTATACAACAATATCACTTTTTTCCAGTTTCTGTGAATGTAATATCTCTTGGTAAAAAAAAAGGTTCTCATTGTCAGGTATGATTGGAATTTTGTAATTATTTAATAAATTATTGTATACTCTCTATTTCCCTAAAGACAATGAACTTAAAAGAAATATAGTACATCTTAGTTTATTAAAGGTACTGATGGACATAATGTGGGTTAAGCCAGTGTCTGTTAAATTTAACTACATGGCTCCATGGGACCTCTTTTAATTTAGGATAATTCTTACTAGAATTATAGTTCCCATTTGTAGTAACTTCACATGTAAGCCCCTGTAACAATGATCTTCAAATTTCAGAGTGCACCAGAAATCTAAAGATTGTGTTAAATGGGTTGCTGGGTGGCTCACTTGGTTAAGTATTGGACTTCTGCTCAGGTTATGGTCTTCATGGTTCATGGGTTTGAGCCATGAACCATGAGTTCTCTATTGTCAGCACAGAGTCTGCTTCAGATCCTCTGTCTCCCTCTCTCTGTCCCATCCCTATTCTCTCTTCCATTCTCTCTCAAATTCTGTAAAAAAATAAATAACATTTACATTAAAAAAAAAAAAGATTGTGTTAAACAAATGATGAGTCTGAGATAAGGCCTGAGGATTAACATTTCCAACTGAAATAGTTAACTGAGGCTCCTTCATCTTGGACTATGAGAAGTGTTGACCTAGAAATTATATTATTTAGCGCAATATTTTAGTTATCTATTTGACCAGTTTATTATCCTGATATTTTCTTCCTTTTGAACTTATTTAAAATCAGAAAATAGATGACTTCAGCCCAGGTTATTTTCAGGTTATGAACATTCATTGTCTCTGCCTTGCTTTGTTTTATTATTTTATTTTTTTAGAGAGAGAAAGAGTGAGAGCAGAACAGAGAGGGGGAGAGAGAGAGATGCAGAGATTGATTACATGACCCTGGGATCATGACCTGAGCCAAAATAAGAGTAGGGATGCTCACTTGACTGAACCACCAAGGTACCCCCCAGGCAAGACTTTTACCAGGGCTTATGCTTGAACCCGAGAGACAGCACAAAGGAAGGGGTCCTTCAGACTGACTAAAGGCTAGGGAAGTATTTAAAGCATGTAATGCAGGAAGAGAGTGGCATTTAATATGTAGGGCAGGAAGAGACAGAAAATAGGGCCCACAGTATATGATTTGCAGATATTTTCTCCCATTTTGCTTGTTGTCTTGTCACTTTCATGATTGTCTGCTTTGTTGTAGAACTTTTTTGTTTAATCTTTTAATGTTGATTTTTGAGAGAGAGAGAACACATGTGTGCCAGCAAGTTTGGGGAGGGGCAGAGAGAGAGGAAGACAGGATCTGAAACAAGCTCTGGGCTGTCAGCACAGAGCCTGACGTGGGGCTTGAACCCACGAGCCATGAGATCATGACCTGAGCCACAGTCAGATGCTAACCGACTGAGCCATCCAGGAACCCTGTATAGTTTATAATTTAATTGAAATGAAGGTTGTCTATTTTTTTCTTTTGCTACTCATGCTTTTAGTTCCATATCTAAGTAATCAATGGGCATATTTAAGGTCATGAAGATTTACTCTTGTGTTTGCCTCTAAGATTTTTGTTATTTACTACATTGATGTTATTGATTCTCTTTGACTTATACTTAGCATATGGTCTGAGGCAAGGGACTAGCCTTATTTTTTTGCATGTGGAAATGGGTAGAGTTGCAAATCTCTCACCTCCTTAATTTAAATTTATTATTAAGTATTTTTTTTAGATTGTATTCCACATGGAATTGTGGTTTTAATCTTTTTCTGTTTATTGTAGGGTGTTTGGGACAACTGCTGTTTTCTGTTGATAATATAACCTAAACCTTTGTATATTTTATTAGTTCTAGCACCTCTTTTGTGTATATTTTGAGGTTGTCATCTATGAATAGAAATTGTTTTACTTTATTAGCAGTTTGGATGCCTTCGATTTCTTTTTCTTGTCTGTTTGCTCTGGTTGGATTTACAGTGATGCTCAGTAGTAGTGATGAAAGATGCTTTCCTTGTTTGGTTTCTGACATTTTGGGGTGGGGAAAGCTTTTAGATTTCACCATTATGATGCTAGTTGTTGGGTTTTCCATATGTGGTTTTTATCATATTAATGCAAGTTTCTTCTGAGTTTTCTGAGAGGTTTTTTTAATTTCATGGAAGGGTGTTTAAATGTTCTGTGCTGTTCTTTGGGAGATTTGATGATCGTTTTTTTCTTTATTCTGTTGATGTGTTTTTTACATTGATTTTCTTTTGAACCACCCTGTATTACTGGGATAAAAGTCATTTCTTGATGGTGTATAATCTTCTTACGTATATTCTCATATTATAGGTTGTTAGTATCTTGTTGTGGATTGTTCATCTGTATTCATAAGGCATATTTTTGTGTAATTTTCTATTAATGCCTTTATTTGGCTTTGGTCTTATTAATGATGGTCTCATAGAATGAGCTCAGAAGTATTCTTTTTTCTTTTATTTTTTGGAAGAGTTTGAGAAAGGTTAGTGTTAATTCTTCTTTAAATGTTTGGTAGAATTCACCAGTAAAGCCACCTAGGCCTGGATAGGTCTTCCCAGGGAGAATTTGATTGCTCATTCACTCACTTCATATGTTATATGTTATATAAGTCCACTGAGACTTTGTATTTGTTTTTGAGTAAGGTTAGGTAATTGGTGTGTTTTCAGGGTTTTTTTTTTTTTTTTTTTTTTAATATATATTTTTGAGAGAGAGAAAAAGCGTATGTATGCCTGTAAGGGCAGAGACAGGGAGACAGAGGATCTGAAGCAGGCTCTGAGTTGACATCACAGAGCTTAGTGCGGGGATTGAACCCCTAAACCATGAGATAGTGACCTGAGCCAAAGTTGAACGCTTAACCAACTGGCCACCCAGGTGCCCCTGTCATTTTCATCTAGGATGTCTAATTTGCTGTTCTACGATTTTAATAATATTCTCTTTTAATACTTTTTATTTTGTAAGGTTGTTGTCAGTGTCTCCATTATTAATTATTTGTGTCTTTTCTGTCTGTCTCTCTTTTTTTTGTCTGTTTGACTGGAAGGTTTATCAGTTACGTTGATCTTTTCAAGGAGCGAAACCTCTGGTTACATTTATTTGTTTTATTCTCTACTTATCTTCATTTGTCACCTTATATCTTTTTGGTTTGCTTGAATTTACTTTGCTCATTTCTAATTCCATGGATTTGTGTGGTTGTAGGTTACTGATTTGAGATCATACTTCCTTTTTTTTTCTTTATTTAAAAAAAAATTTTTTTTAATTTATATCCAAATTAGTTAGCAAATAATGCAACAGTGATTTCAGGAGTAGCTTCCTTAGTGCCCCTTACCCATTTAGCTCATCCCCCTTCCCACAACCCCTCCAGCAACCCTCAGTTTGTTCTCCATCTTTATGAGTCTCTTCTGTTTTGTCCCCTCCCTGTTTTTATATTCTTTTTGTTTCCCTTCCCTTATGTTCATCTGTTTTGTCTCTTAAAGTCCTCATATGAGTGAAGTCATATGATATTTGTCTTTCTCTGACTGACTGATTTCACTTAGCATAATACCCTCTTGTTCCATCCACGTTGTTGCAGATGGCAAGATTTCATTCTTTTTGATTGCCGAGTCATACTCTATTGTCTTTATCCATTCATCCATTGATGGACATTTGGGCTCTTTCCATACTTTGGCTGTTGTTGATAGTGCTACTGTGAACGTGGGGGTGCATGTATCCCTTCGAAACAGCACACCTGTATCCCATGGATAAATGCGGGTCGTAGGGTAGTTCTATTTTTAGTTTTTTGAGGAACCTCCATACTGTTTTCCAGAGTGGCTGCACCAGCTTGCATTCCCACATACTTTATATTGTGTTTATAGCTATAAATTTCCATGACTTTGCTACATCATGTAAGTTTTGGTATGTTGTGATTTTTATTCTGTTCAACTCAGAAGTAGTTTCTGATTTCCTTATGATTTCTTCTTTGATTCATGCTTGTTGAAGATTATATTCCTTAACACATGTTTGGGAATGTTCCAGTTGTCATTCTTACTGATTTTTCTATATTCTGTTGTGGCTGCAAAGTTACTTTTTTGGCTTCAAGGTATTTTGAGACCTGTTTTGTTGCTTGACCTCCGTTTGTCCTATGTTCCATGTACCCCTGAAAAGAATATGTAATCTGTTGTGGTTGGGTAGAGTGTCCTGTATGTCTTAAGTGTGCATGGTTTATAAGTGTTGTTTATGTCATCTAGTTTCTTATGGACCTTCTGTCTAGATGAGCTTTATTACTGAAAGAATAATTGTTTCCAGCTGCAATTATAGGTTATTTGTTTCTTCCTTCAATTTTGGTCCATATTGTTTTCCTTTATTTGGGGCTCTTTTTTCATATTTATGCCTTTATCATTGTGTTATCTTCTTGATAAATTGATCCTTCATCCCTTTTTTTAGATTTTGAGTTAGTCTATTTTGTGTGGCTATTAGGTTAGTCATATTGTTCTTGGTGTTGGAATATCTTTTTGCGTCTATGTACTTCTTGTTTTTTAATGTTTATTTTTGAGAGAGACAGACAGACAGACAGACAGAATGTGAATGGGGGAGAGGTATAGAAAGAGAGGGATACAGAATCTGAAGTAGGCTCCAGGCTCTGAGTTGTCAGCACAGAGCCCGACTCAGGGCTTGAACTCATGAACTGCAAGATCATGATCTGGGCTGAAGTTGGATGCTCAACCAACTGAGCCACTCATGTGCTCCTATCTTTCTGGTGATCTTTAATTAATCTGTGTGGAGATTCTTTAGCATTTCTTGTGGGCAGGTGTACTAGTTGTTAATTCCCTTAGCTTTTACCTGAGAATATCTTAATTTCTTCCTTTTTTGAAAAATAATTTTTCTGCATGTAATATTTTTATGGCAGTATGCAAACATGTTTATGTCCACATTTTGTAAATATGTCATCCCACTATCACCTGCCTGGTGATGAAAATAGGCTGTAATGTTTATCAGAGATCAGTTGTGTGAGATTAGTTGTCTCTATATTACTGCTTTCAAGATTTTTGTCTTTCAGCAGTTTGATAACAGTGTATTTCCTGTATTGAGTTTATTGACCCTTTTGTATATGTAGACTCATATTTTTCAGTCATTATTTCTTCAGATAGTATTCCTGTCTCTTTGTCTCATCTGCTTTTGGAGCTTCTATAAAGGGTATGTTAACATTTACTTGCAATGCACAGATGCCTTAGGTCTTTCCTTTTTTTTCCCCCTCATTAGATTTTCATCATACTCCTCAGACTGGATAATTTAGGTTGTTTTATCTTTCAGTTTGCTGATTTTTTAAAAAAGGCTTATTTATTTTGAGAGAGAAAGAGAGAGCACGAGCAGGGGAGGGGCAGAGAGAGAGGGAGAGGGAAAATCTCAAGCAGGCTTTACACTGCCACTGCAGAGCTTGATGTGGGGTTTGAACTAAAAACCTGTGAGACCATGACCCGAGAGTTGGATGCTTAACTGACTGAGACACCCAGGTGCCCCAAGTTTGCTGATTTTTTATCTTCCATATGCTAAAATCTGGTATGAACCTCTCCAGAGTATTTTTCATTTTAACTGCTACACCTTTCAGCTGTGGAATTTCTATTTAATATTTTTTAAATGACTCATGGATATTTTGTTTGTTCTTATATTATTCTCTTTATCTTTAGTTTTTATGCATGGAATCCTTTAGCTGTTCCTGATCCCACTTTTCCCTTCCTTTCCTTCTGGATTTTTTGTATACTTCGAATTTTTTTGTTGAAAACTGGTCATTTTGAATATTATAATGTGGTAGTTCTAGAAATTAGATTCACTCTTCCCACAGGTTTGCTGTTGTTTGATTGTTGAAGGCTGTGTTTTAATGAGTTAGTGATTTCCCAAACTATTTACAAAGATTGTGTTTTATATTTCTTAGCATGTATGGTCACTGAAGTCTTTGTTTTAGTAGTTAGCAGTGATGTCATAGTGATTTCCTCAAATACATTGGAGCCAAAAAGAAAAAAAAAACTGCTTCTTTGATTTCGTCTGAAATGGTGTACTCTTTCAGCAATAAGCCAGGTTATCTGCAGTTCTTTTTTTGCCTTCGTATCCTATTTGCAGATGACCAGAGATCAACCAGAGTTGCAAGCTCAGGATTCTTATAGGTCTTTTCTTAGTGTATGTTTGGCCCTGAAGATGTGTGCTTTAGTCTGGATTTGCTGCTATAAGTAGTATTTCTTCAAAAGTTCTTATAATTAAAGAATTGAGCAGTGGGTTGTATGTATCTTTAAATGGTTTGTACATACTGCTTAGAACACTCTAGCCCAAGAGATTATGAAAGTAAATGTCAGCTTTTAATGGCAGTCTTTCTGGAAATCATCAGGTCAATACATTGCCTTCATTTATTTGAGAAAACGGGTTTTGTTGATCTTCCTTATGTCAGATAACCATACTAAGGATGAAATGACATCATATACCCATGACACTTGCAAAACGGGGGGAAATAGGATAACAAACAGGCAAAAATACTATAATATTTTGTACTAAAATTTAGCAGGCTTTTTCTGTATTAACTGAAAAGGTATAATATCACAACTAGAGTATTGGTGGTGACAGGGTGAATACACAGATTTCCATCGCTGTGTTTCTTCTGTTGCCTTTTTATAGGCATATTAATTTCTTTGCCAGAGCTCCCTCCCTGAATCCTGACAAACACTAATCTATTATCTAATTTATAATTTGACATTAAGAACATTCTTTTTTAAAACGTTTTATTTATTTTGAGAGAGAGAGAGAGAGAGTGTGTGTGCGCGCGCGCGCGCGCGCGAGAGAGAGAGCGCGCGCGCGATCAGGGGAGGGGCAGAGAGAGAGAGAGTCCTAAGCCACTGAGCCACCCTAACATTAAAAAAAGTTTTAATGGAATCATAAGTTACATAAATTTTTTTTTTTCCCCTGGGCTCCCGAGTGTCTCAGTCGATTAAGCGTTGGACTTCAGCTCAGGTCATGCTCTTGTGGTTTGTGAGTTTGAGCCCTGCGTCTGGTCTGTGCTGACAGCTCAGAACCTGGAGCCTGCTTCAGATTCTGTTGTCTCCCTCTTTCTTTGCCCCTCCCTGTTTAATGCTCTGTCTCTCTCTCAAAAATGTTTTTTTTTTTTTTTTTTTTCCCTTCACAGAGAGAGAGGGTGCAAGTGAGTGAAAGGCAGAAAGAGAGAGAGAATCCCAGGAAAGGCAGAGAGAAAGAGAGAGAGACAAACGGGGCACACCCAGAGTGTAGGTCAAGGTCACTTGGAGTGGAGCTGATGTTTTATCTGGAGCAGGGCTGGTGCTATTCCATAGTGGGGCATAAGCTCATGAACCGTGAGATTATGACCTGAGCTGAAGTCAGATGCTGAGCCCCACTGAACTTAGAGTCCCTATGGAAAAAGTTAATTGCCTTTTTACTGAGCAAAATTCTGTAGGGATTCATTCAAGTGTATCGATATATTATGTTAATAATTGATAGTTTATTGTGTATTGATAATATTTATTGATAATTCTTATTTACTACAGATTGGTATTCTATTTCTGTGGCTGTATCACAATTTGTTTAACCATTTATTGTTAATGTACATTGGGGATAAGTCCATTGGTTGGCTATTAGGAATAAAGATTCTGGGGACACCTGGGTGGTTCAGTTGGTTGAGCATCTGACTCCGATTTTGGCTCAGTTCATGATCTCCCAGTCGAGCTCTGTGCCGACAATACAGAATCCTTTGGGATTCTGTCTTTGTCCCTACCACCCAGCATGTGTGTTCCCACGTGCTCTCTATCAAAAATAAATAAATGTTAAGGGGTGCCTAGATAGCTCAGTGGGTCAATAATAAGCCTCTGACTTTGGCTCAGGTCATGGTCTCATGGTTCGTGAGTTTGAGCCCTGTGTTGGGCTCTGTGCTGACACCTCAGAGCCTGGAGCCTGCTTCAAAGTCTGTGTCTCCCTCTCTCTCTGCCCCTCCCAACTCACACTGTCTCTCTCAAAACTAAATAAACATTAAAAAAAAAGTAATAAATGAATAAATACATACATAAATAAATGTTTAAAAAAATGAATAAAAATCCTGGGAAAATGCCTGTGAATTTAGTTGCTTACTGTATTGTAGTGTCACGTTTAGTTTTTTAAAAACACACTAAGGTAGGATAATACCAGGAGTACTGTATTTTACGTCCCCAAGTTTTCTCTGTATCTTAGTTGGTAACTGGTTTTTACTTTGTTCATTGTGATTCACTGATTTGATGAAGCTCATTACTGAGTTTCTTAAATGTATTTAGAAAATTCAAGTGGCAAATACTTTTTATTTTGCTTATTCTATTCTTCCTGTGTTTCTTCTTGATTTCCATGTCAGGGAACTTTTTTTAGTTTATCATTGTGGGGTAAATTTGTTCACAAAAATTCTCTTAGTTTTTATTTCATTTTCAAAAGTTTTTATTTCTTATTGGTGCATATTTTTGTTCTGAATAGGATTCTGGGTTAACTGTTTTTCACTACTTGAATGTTTTATGTGTTTTCTATTCCTCATAATTTCAAATAGGAAATAGGCTGTCATTTGAAAACAAATTTTTTTTAAACATAATGTATCAGTTTTTTTTCTGGAAGGTTTCAGGATCATCTTTTTCTTTTGGTTCTTTAAGTTTATGGTGTAATGTATCCTGTTTTGTGTTTGGCCAGTTTCTTCATTATGTCTCTGGTCAGATTTAAGAAATTATATTTGAAGGCTTTTCAGCTCTTAACTGTTTATGTCAGGCTATAATGAGAAAATGTTTTTACCTCTTGTTGCTAATGCTTAAATTCCTGAGGGTCTGTTCCTTTTTATGTCTTTAACATATTTTTAAAATACATTTTTAATATATTTTTTACATATTTTTATATATGGTTGTATAATTTCTTTAGTTTGGCGGTTCTTCACTGTATTTGTATTGGTATTAGATGAGCTTTTTATTGTTGCATTTAATATTTCTCAAATGTACATTGCTTCTCCTTTGTATCTTCTATTTGCTGAGATATTTTAGTTTTGATTTTTTTTCAAGCATGCTTGGAAGTGTTTTTGGAAGTGTTTTGAAAATTGTGGCTTAAATTCTTTATCAGTTCATCCTAAAATCTGACTCAACTTGGTGTTTCCTGTGTTGTTTTTTTTTCATACAGATTGATCTTTTTCTGGCTCTTGATAAGTGATTTTTAATTTAATCATAAATGGTTTTGTGTTACATTGTTTGACCTTGAATCTTATTATTGTTCTATTTTAGTTGGCCTTTTGTGACATCTGGCATGGCAAGGAATAATCAACTTTTTAATTCTAGATTAAGATAAAAGACATGATACTTCACCAAATCTTCATTGGCACCTGACTGCTATGGAGTTTTTTAGTTATGTTAGAACTAAAATGGGATTTTCGTCTTCCTGCATGGTGTTTTTCCCGTCTCATTACCGTTGCACAGTGATGAAAGGCCAGACTTTCCACTAGGATGCTTTTAGTCCACCCAAGTATTGAGGGAATGGGAGAGGGCACCTTGTGTCTGCTATAAGAATGTGAAGTTTAGGCTTCTTTCATCTGACACCACAAGCAGGCTATCCTTGACAGCCAGCAGTATAGAAATTTCTTTGGCTTTCTTTGAAATCAGTCCGAATAGCATCCTGGTATATTCTTATTTGGTGAAAGTGTGGTTTCCCTTTGCTTTTTGGTGTGGTGATCTGAAGCAACTCTTTCACTGCAGTTGAGCAGTTGTAGTCTAAAGCCTTGCTGGAATGCCTTCTTTCTTTGATCTTTAGTTAAGAAGAGTAGTTTTTTAGTTTTTGCTGTTCCTGGTTTCTTGGTTCTTCAGTCTGAAATCTGGAATATATAACATAAAAAGAGTCCATGGACTCACTGTAGTGTCATTTTTTCAGGTTTTTGTTCTTTTGTGTCTTTCCTTCTAATGTCATTATATCATACTTATGTGTATGCTGGTGTGCCATGTTTTTCTTAGACTTCACTTATATTTCTTTTTTTTACCCCCTCTCTGTCCTTTTGCTGGCATAATTATATTGCCTTAATGTTCACTCATCTTTTTTTTTCCCATTGCCAGCTTATGTCTATTGTTGAAACTTTTTCCAGATATTCTTTAATGCCAGAATTTGCATGTCTTTTTTTCAAAATTTTTATCTTTTTGCATGATTAATCTAACGATGAGACATTGTGTTCATAATTTCTTTGTCATTCTATCAGTGTTTCCCCTCCCTTTTTTTTTTTAATGTATTGCTATCTTTTGAAGTCCTTTGGTTACTTGAATACAGTGGTAGTTTTTGTTGTTGTTGTTGTTGTTGTTGTTGTTGTTGTTCTCCCTTATTGTGAGCCATAGTTTCCCATTTATTTCCATGTCTTTTTTCCCTTTTGAAATCTGTGCATTTTAGTTGTATTTTATACCAACTGTGATTACTCTCCTGTGTCTTCCCACCCCACCCTGTCCATTCTCTCCCTGGAGCTTTTTGTTGTTTGATTTTTATTAAAGATCAGACTATTTCTATGAAGTCTATATTTCTTACACTGTGTAGCTTCTCATATTGCTTCTCAGAGGGTTCAGCCTTTGTCATATACACAACCTTGGTTTTAACAGTGTTGTCTTGATTATAGGTTTGACTGTTGCTTTTAAGTTTGTAGCTAGTCTGCCTCTATTCCATGAAAAGAGTTATTACCCACTACTTGCTAATGATTGAATTTTTTCTTTTGAACAATGGCCTTACTCATGAATTGCTCAAGTTGGATTATATTAAATTCACAACCCTCTCCTACACTACCTTTGCACATGTACATTTGATGATAAACTTCCAGGAGTGTTCTTTTCTTAGGTATTCTTTTGTGCCTTTTTCCTAGTTGTCTTTTACAGTTCTGGCTACTCTGTAGTTCAGATTTTTCCTGTCTGGGAGCTACAAGCCTCCTCTTAATTATTTAATGTTAAAATCTCCATTGCTTTCAACAGTGATGTTAATCTTTAATTTCTCCTTTCTCTTTTCCATATAAATTCAGTCACTTAGGGAAAACTACAGTTTTGTGTTCTGTGGGATAGAATCTCTGCATGACCTTCCCAGAGTTGGAGCATGGAATAGTGGCTGCCTTCTCTTGGTATGTTGCCTCTTCTTTAGGAGCACGTCCTGGACAGGGTCTTTGGATCTTCTCCATTTGCTTCTCCTGACATGGAATCTGTGATTCTAGTTGGATCATTCCAGTTGGGATCATTCTGTCTGTTATATTTTCAGGTTGTTGCATCCGCATTGGAGCTTCCATCTGCTCTATTTTGTAAAGCAAAATAAGAGCTTTTGTAAAGCTCTTTTTTGCACTTGCTTGGGACATAGCTTCTGCAACACACTGCTGAAGGACAAGACAAATATTATCAGTTGTTTCTTCTTGGAGAGAGTTACTTAAGCTCTAAAGTAAGAGCTTGGCAAGAGGCAACCCTGTTTTTGATATACCTGCGATGTGTACAGTGTTCTGACCTGGCAAGCTGGGGGAAGATGGGAATGAAGTGAGCTTTAAGTATAAAGTGTTACTGATTTTAACTATTTTTAGTTGATTTACTTATGTTAAGTACTACTTAATGTTTTCAGTGTCCATAGGACACTTTCCAGAGACTTTAAATGGTTGTTTTGAAATAATTTTTATCAGATATGGCTGGTTCTTAGGGAAAGGGTATTTCAACAAACTCTTTAAAAAAATTAAAAAAAATTTTTTTAATGTTTATTTTTGAGACAGAGAGACGGAGCATGAGCGGGGGAGGGGCAGAGAGGGGGGGAGACACAGAAGCCAAAGCAGGCTCCAGCCTCTGAGCTGTCACCACAGAGCCCGATGCAGGGCTCGAACCTGGGAACAGTGAGATCGTGACCTGAGCTGAAGTCAGATGCTTAACCGACTGAGCTACCCAGGTGCCCCTAAAAAAAATTTTTTTTAACATTTATTCATTTTTCAGAGAGAGATAGAGCGTGAGTGGGGAAAGGGCAGAGAGAGAGGGAGACACAGATTATGAAGTAGGTTCCAGGGTCCAAGCTGTCAGCACAGAGCCAGATGTAGGGCTCGAATCCAGGAACCATGAGATCACGACCTGAGCTGAAGTTGGGCACTTAACCGATTGAGCCACCTATGCACCCCCTGAATAAACTCTTTAAGTTGCCTTTTTGAAGTCTCTATCCACAGTCTTCCTTTTTTTTTTTTAATTAAAAAAAATTTTAAAAATGTTTATTTATATATTTATTTTGAGAGAGAGCGAGAGAGCAGGGAAGGGGCAAGAGAAGAGAGGGATGGAGAGAATCCCAAGTAGGCTCTGTGCTGTCAGCGTAGAGCCTGACGCAAACTGGTAAACCATGAGATCATGACCTGAGCCGAAATCAAGAGTCTGAGGCTTAACTGACTGAGTCATCCAGGTGCCCCTTTTTCTTTTTTTAAAATTAAGACATACTAATTTCAAAAATAATTTTTAATGTTTATTTATTTTTCACAAAGAGAACGTATGCTCGTGAGAGCAGGCAAGGTGCAGCAAGAGAGAGAGAGACAGAGATCCAAACTGGGCTCCACAGGATCTGAACTGGGCTCTGTGCTGACACATCTGGAGCAGGTTCCATGGTGATAGCGGAGAGCCTGATGCAGGACTTGAACTCACTAGCCGCAAGATCATAACTGGAGCTGAAGTTGGAGACTTAACTCACTGAGCCACCCAAGCTCTATAAATTAAGACATTATTAATGTAGAAGTTCACATTTAGGTTCACAGCAAAATTGAGGGGGAGCTAGATATTAAACCCACTGTCCCCACACTTGCACAGTCTTTCCCATTTATCAACCACCAGAATTGTAATACTTGTTACAATTAAAAAAAAAAAAACAAAAAACAAACAACATTGGCACATCCATAATCACCAAATGCCCTTACCTATGGGTCACTTATGGTGTAGTACTTTCTCTGGGTTTGGACACGCATTGTATACCAGAATATTTTCACTGCATTAAATTATCTGTGTTTTACCCATTCATCCTTCTCCCCCTAATGACAAGGAACCACTTGTCTTTACTTCCTTTGTTGTGTCTTTTTCAGAATCTGATACAGTTGGAATGATTCAAAGTGTGGCTTTTTGTTGGTCTCTTTCAGCTTCCTGCTTGTCTTTTCATGGCTTGGATAGCTTTTTCTTCTTCCCTTCCCGTCCTGTCCTGTCCTGTCCTGTCCCATCCCATCTTTTTTCCTCCCCTCTTCTTTGGAAAAACGTTCCATTGTCTGGATATGCCACAGTTTGTTCCCTCACTTACCTAATGGACATTGTGGTTGTTTCCATGTTTTGGCAGTTAAGAATAAAGGTACTATAAACACTTGTGCTTTTTTATGTGGGCATAAAGTTTTCATCTGCTTTGGGTAAATACCAATGAGCATGATTGCTGAATCATGTGGTAAGAGTATGTTTCAGTTTTTTAAGTAATTGCCAAACTATCTCCCAATGTGGCTGTATCATTTTGCACTACCACCATGAATGAATGAGAGTTCGTGTTGCTCCACCTCCCCATCAACATTCATTCCTGTTAGCATGTTGGATTTTGGCCTTTATATTTGGTGTGTTGGTTTTTTTTTTAATTAAAAAAATTTTTTTTGCTGTTTATTTTTAAGAGACAGAGCACAAGTGGGGGAGGGGCAGAGGAGACACAGAATCCGAAGAATTCTCCAGTTTCCCAGCTGCCAGCAGAGCGTGAAGCCAGGCTTGAACTAAGGGACAGTGAGGATTGTGACCTGAGCTGAAGTTTGATGTTTAACCCACTGAACCACCCAGGTGCCCCCTAGGTGTTTAGTTTTAATTTGCATTTATTTCCCTGAGGGCACATGATATGAAGCAGCTTTTCAGGACTACTTGCCATCTCCTTATCTTCTTTGTGTATATGTATATACATGTATAATCTTTGTCACGTGGGGCTCCAATCAAAATCCTGAGATCAAGAGTTGCACATGCTCTTCTGACTGAGCCAGTCAGGTGCCCTTATCTGTGTATCTTCTTTGGTGGGGTCTGTTAAGGTCTTTTGCCCATCTTTAATGATGTTTTCTTATGTTGAGTTTAAGAGCTTTTTTGTATATTTTTGACAACAGTCCTTTTATCAAATGTATTTCTTGCAAATATTTTTTCCCAGTCCTTGGGAGTTTTGTACCTGCAACCTTACTATAATTTCGTGGTTTCAGGAGGGTTCTTTTTTTTTTCCTTTTTAATCAGTTGTCTTTGATTTTCTTCATAAACATGTCATCTGTGAAGAAATAACTTATTTCTTCCCTTTCAATCTGTATGTCTTTCACCTTTTTTTCTTATTACATTAGAGGACAACTTTTTGGTGCAAAAAAGGTGGTTTTATTAAAGCTTGGTGACAGGATCCCTGGGCAGGTAGAGCCGCACTGGGGTTGTGAATAGTGACTAATACAATACACTTTCGAGTTGATCAGTATAGAGATGATACACTTTAGAGATACCCTAAGTTTCTAAGAATTTGTAAGGTGGGTTTCCAGGCCCTTGAGGGGCTAGCTGGTGTTAGGATAAGGTCATCTACTACTGTCTAGTAAAACCATAGTCATGATGTATTAGATATGTATCAGTGGGCCATATGCTTGGATGATGATTGCTAATGTTTATCTTGGGTAGGTAGAAATAAATGAAGTTTCCAAAGGAATTTTTATATGTTAGAGGGGACTTACAGGATCCTAGAGGTAGGACTAATATAATGTCAACCTAAAGTTGCTGTTTGCTCTGAGCAAAGTTTTTTTTTTTTTTAATTTTATTTCAATGTTTTTTTTTTTTTTTGAGAACGAGCACGAGTCGGGGAGGGGCAGAGAGAGAGGAAGAGGGAGACGGAGACGGAGATGGAGACGGAGACAGAATCCAAAGTAGACTCCAAGCTCTAGACTGTCTGCACACAGCCTGATACAGGTCTCAAACTCGTGAACTGTGAGATCATGACCTGAGCTTAACTGACTAACTCCCCAGGCACCCTAACCCTGAGTAAGATACTAACATTGAGGCAGTTGAGTTCCTGACTGTTGTCTCAAGGACTTGCCAATAGGCTACACGTTCTAAGGAGATTTAATTTTTTCTACAGTTTTTTTGCCTTTGTTCTCCAAATCATATACAAGGAGATTTAATGTAAAAATTGACTCATGTAGTTATGAAGGCCCACAAAATGCCATCTATGAGCTGGAGAGACAGTAAAGGGGGTAGTATAATACAGTCCAGTTCCAAAGGCCTGTGAATCTGGGGGCCTCTGATGTATGTTAGAGACTGAAGGCCCAATAACTAGGAATTATAAAATCTGAGGGCAGGAAAAAGTAAACATCGCATCACAATACAAGAGGGAATTTGCCCTTCTTTTGTCTTTTGGTCCTATTCAGGCCCTGTAAGGATTGGATAGTTTGTGTGCCCTCATTGGTGAGGCTACATCTCTTTCCCTAATCTGCTTAATCTAATATTAATCTCTTCCAGAAATGCCATCATAGACATGCCCTTAATAGATGTACATCATAGACACACCTAATAATATTTTCCTTGTTCTCTGGCCATTTTGAGTTCCATCAAGTTGATACATAAAATTGATGATCTTAAGGCCTGCCTGTTCAGATTGTCTTATATTTTTTCTTGTATGAATTTGGGTAAATTGTGTCTCAAAGAATTTATGCATTTCCTCTAGATTGTCAAATTTGTGTTTATAGAGTCATTCATAGTATTTGTTTTTCATCATTTTAAGTACATTTAATCTGTAGTGGTGTGTCTCTCTTTCTTTCTTCCTCCCTCCCTCCCTCCCTCCCTCCCTCCCTCCCTCCCTCCCTCCCTCCCTCCCTCCTTCCCTTCCTTCCTTTTTTAATGTTTATTTGAGAAAGAGAGAGCGAGAGAAGGTGGGGAAGGTGACAGAGAAAGGAAGTCAGAATCTAAAGCAGGGTCAGGCTCTGAGCTGTTAGCACAGAACCCAGCACGGGACTTGAACTCAGGAACTGTGAGATTATGACTTGAGCCAAAACCAGGAGTCAAATGCTTAACTGACTGACTTACCCAGGTGCCCCTAAATTTGTTTTTAATGCTTTTTTATTTGAGATAAAGAAGTGAACAAATAGGGGAGACTCAGACAGAGGGAGAGAGAGAATCCCAAGCAGATTCCACACTGTGTAGAGCCTGATGCAGGGCTCAAACCCGTGTACTCTGAGATCATGACCTGAGCCAAAATCAGAGAGCTGGACATGTAATCCACTGAGCCACCCAGGTGCCCTCCGAATAATTTTTAACTTCTCTTCAGAAATCTCAAGAAGTTTCTTCTTGGACCCATGTATTATTTAGAAGTGTGTTGTTTAATCCCCCATGTATTTTGTTCTTTTTCAGCTATATTTATGTTGTTGAATTTTTGGTTAATTTCTTTGTGGTCTGAGGAACAGACATTGTTTAATTTCCATTCTTCTATGGTTGTTGTGCTTTCTTTTCCAGAATGTGGTCTGTCTTGGTGAAATTGCAGTGTGAGCTTGAGAAGAATGTGTATTCTTCTGTTTTTAAATGGAGTAGTCTATAGGTAATCTGTGATACCTGGTAAGGAAATGTAAGTGTTTGGAGTGGATGGCCAGGAAAGAATTCTTGGGAAGTCTTTGATGCAGAAAGGTGGTTTTATTAAAGTATGGGGACAGGACCCATGGACAGAAAGAGCTGCACTGGTTTTGTGAGGTGTGATTGATTATACACCTTCAAGTTGGGAGTGGGGTAGGGATAGTGTAAGTTTCCAAGGTTTCCAGGACCTTGATGGGGCGACCTATTGTTAGGAAAAGGTTATTTATTTATTTATTTATTTATTTATGTATGTATGTATGTTTATTTATTTTTGAGACAGAGGGAGACAGAGCATGAACGGGGGAGGGTCAGAGAGAGAGGGAGACACAGAATCTGAAACAGGCTCCAGGCTCTGAGCTATCAGCCCAGAGCCTGACGCGGGGCTCGAACTCACGGACCGCGAGATCGTGACCTGAGCTGAAGTCGGACGCTTAACCGACTGAGCCACCCAGGCGCCTCTATATTTATTTATTTTAAGTTAAGTTAAAAATATAAAAAAAAAAATTTTTAAGAGATAATTAGTGCATGAGTGGGAGAGAGGGCCACAGGGAGAAGAGAATCTTAAGCAGTGCAGAGCCTGACACAGGCTTGATTTTACAACCCTGGGATCATGACTTGAGTCAAAATCAACAGTTAGATGTTCAACTTATTGAGCCATCCAGGGGCCCCCAGGAAAAAGTCATTTAGTACTGTATAATAAAACCTCAGTCATGATACCCCTCAGAAGTCGTTCTGTGGAGTTGTATGCTTGGAGGATGATTGCCAACATGTATTTGGGGATTAGAGATACAGAAGTTTTCAAAGAAATTTTTATATGTTAAAAAGTTAGACTTCTAGGATCCTGTGGGGTTTGGGCTATGATTAATTGCCTTTTACCCTGAGCCAAGTGTCATTGGGGCATCTGAGCTGCCTGTTTGAGGGACTTAGCAATCGGCTGTAGAAGTAAGGACATTTAACTTTTTATTTGCCTTTGTTTCTCACATCAATATCCAGTTGATTGATGTGTTGCTGAGTTTAACTGTGCCCTTGATGATTTTCTTTCTGCTGGATATGTCCAATTAGGGATACAGGGTTTGAAGTCTCCCCGTGTTGATTGGTGGATTCATGTATTTCTCTTTGCAAATTATTTTTTGTCTCTTATGGTTTAATGCAGTCCTGTTAGGTAAATGCTTGTTAAGGATCATTATGTATTCTTGGAAGACTGACCCTTTTACAATTATGTAGTATATTTTATGTGACTTTCTTAGTTTTGAAATCTGCTTTATCTGAAAGTAATATAACTACTGCTTTCTTTTGATTGGTGATCATGGTATGTTTTTTTCACCCATTTACTTTTTTACCTTAGATATCTTTATATATATTTCTTTTATTAAAAAAAAAAATTTAACGTTTATTCATTTTTTGATAGAGACAGAACGTGAGTGGGGGAGGGGCAGAGAGGGAGACACAGAATCCGAAGCAGGCTCCAGGCTCCGAACTGACAGCACAGAGCCCAACATGAGGCTCAAACTCACAGACCGTGAGATCATGATCTGAGCTGAAGTTGGACACTCAACTGATTGAGCCACCCAGGCGCCCCAAGATATCTTTACGTTTATAGAAGGTTTCTAGTTTATTATATGTAGCTAGTTGTAGATTTTTGATTCATTCTTACAGTCTTTCTTAATTTGTGCATTTATTTACTTTTTTAAATTCTGTTTTCAAATGTTTGTTTTTTGAGAGAGAGAGCAAGAAGACAAGAAAACCCGGGGGGGGGGGGGCGGGGGAAGGGAGGGGTAGAGACAGAGACCCGGAATGCCTAGCAGGTGCCAAGCTCTGAGCTGTTAGCACACAGCCTCATGTGGTGCCCAAACTCACGAACTGTGAGAACTAAGCCGAAGTCACACACTTAACAGACTAAGCCACCCAGGTGCTCCTTTTGTGCATTTAGACCATTAATGTTCAGAGTAGTACAGATTAATAGCTGCAGTATTTGTTACCGTTTTGTCTTTATTCTTTGTTCCTATTTTTGTCATCCAGTCTTTTCTACCTTTGTGATTATGAAGGGTTCCATTTCTTCTACTTTCTTAGCACTTTGTAAATTTTTTTTTAATAAACACTTATTTTTGAGAGAGAGTGAGAGTGCGAGCAGGAAGGGGCAGAGAGAGGGAGACACAGAATCTGAAACAGCCTCCAGGGTCTAAGCTGTCAGGACAGAGCCTGATGGCGGGGCTCACCCCACAAACTGAGATCATGACCTGAGCTAAAGTCAGACACTTAACACTTAACCGACTGAGCCACCCTGGTGTCCCTGTAAAAAGTTTTTTGAAATGCCTGCCCTAGCTTAATCAACATAGATATATAAGGTATCCATGTCAACTTCCAAATAATGCTACATTGTGGTATGAGAATGTTACATTGGTAAAGTAATCCTAGTTCTTCTGTCCCTTGTGTCATTGATGCCATTCATTTCATGTCATATACAGGCAGTATTTACACTGTGTACCCAGTTTACACTGGGGTGATTTAAGAATTTTTGACTTTGTACTGTAGGGAAAAATTGGCATTCAGTAGAAGTTATATTTGAATTTTGAATTTGGCTCTTTTCCTAGGCTAATGATAATGTGTTTTATGATGTGATATGGGGCTGGTCAAGAAAGAACTTTTGAGATGTTTTCAGTGCAGAAAGTTATTTTTATTAAAGCATGTAGACAGGACTACTGGGCAGAAAGAGCTGCAATGGGATTGTAAGGAATGACTGATTATATATACTTTTAAGTTGGGTGGGGTAGAGATAAAGGAAATTTCCAGAAGGATTTTCCTGTGTTAAAAAATAGAATTACAGTATCCTGGAGGTCCCAGAAAAAAAGGTTGCTTTTTGCCTCTAGTCAAGTATTAACAGTAAGGCTTTTGTGAGTGCCTTGAGGAGTGTCATACTCTCCCTATCTCAATTTTTTGTCAGTGGGCTGTAAGTTTTAAGAATATTTAGTTTTTGATGTGCCTGGGTGGCTCAGGTGGTTAAGTATTTGATCTCCTGGCATGGGTTCGAGCCCCCAGTCAGGCTCTGTCAGCACAGCCTGCTTCTACTTCTGTGTCTCCTACACTTTCTGCCCCTCCCCCTGTCATGCTGTGTCTCTCTCACCCGTAAAAATGAATAAATGTTAAAAAAAATTTTTTTTTAAAGGAATGTTTAAGGGGTGTGTGGGTGGCTCAGCCAGTTGAGTGTCTGACTTCAGCTCAGGTCATGATCTTGTGGTCCGTGGGTTCCGGCCCTCCGTTGGGCTCTGTGCTGACAGCTCAAGAGTCTGCAGCCTGCTTTCGATTCTGTGTCTCCTTCTCTCTCTGCCCCTCCCCTGCTCACACTCTGTCTCTTTCTCTCTCAAAAATAAATAAACATTAAAATTTTTAAAACGAACATTTAGTTTTATTTATTTTGAGAAAAACAAAGACAGTTGTGAGTTGGGGAGGGACAGAGTGGTTGTGGTGGGGGGTGGTGTGTGGAGAGAGAGAATCCCAAGTAGGCTCTACACTGCCAGGGCAGAGCCCCACATGGGCTTGAACCCATGAACCATGAGATCATGACCTGTGTCCAAACCAAAAGTCAGATATTTGACTGAGCCACCCAGGTGCCACAAGGACATTTTCAAATCTCCATTTCGTTTGCTTTTATTCTCATCAGTAAGATACTTTCTTCTACTACTAAGCAGCTGCAGTTTTTACCAAATGATAATTTTTTTCCTTAGTTAATACCAATTGCCAAATAACCAAAACATTTGATGGCAAGTAAGTAATTTATTCAGTGGCCAGAGGATGCAGAAAAGGAGATCATGGTCTAAAGGCACCTTCTTCTTTTTTTTTAAATTTTTTTCTTTTTAACGTTTATTTATTTTTGAGACCGAGAGAGAGCGTGAAAGGGGGAGGGTCAGAGAGAGAGGGAGACACAGAATCTGAAACAGGCTCCAGGCTCTGAGCGGTCAGCACAGAGTCTGACGAGGGGCTTGAACTCACAGACCGCGAGATCATGACCTGAGCCGAAGTCGGACACTTAACTGACTGAGCCACCCAGGAGCCCCTAAAGGCACCTTCTTGATAAGGTCTCATGGTTGTGGTTTTGGCTTAGGGTAATTAATGGGCTGGTAAGCAAGGTGACCTAGGACTTATTGGTGAAAGCAGGTTTTGGAGGTGGGGAGCTTCTCAGAATCAGAATCTGACCTCTTTTCTTCCCTTAAGTGGATGCAGTTGGATCTGTCATGATGCTGGTAGATGTAGTTTTAATGTTAATGTTATTATTATTTTAAGTAGGTGGTGGTGGTGGTAGTGGTTATTATTATTATTATTTACTTTATTTTTTTAAGTAGGCCTCACTCCCAGCCGGGAGCCCAGTGCAAGGACTTGAAATTATAACTTGAACTCACTGAGATCCAGACCTGACCTGAGATGAAGAGTGGGTAGCATAACTGACTGAGTCACCTGGCAGCCCTTTATTAATATAATTAGATGGTAATGATCCCATTGTCATCTGGAGGGGGTTAGCAGGCGTCTGAACAGGATGAAACTGGTTGATAAAGTGGGTCATGGCGCTTGCTTGTGATTTCTGGCATCCAACCTTAGATTCCGGTGGCAAGTATAACTTGCTGAGAATGGCTAGAAAACAGGATTATTGTTGCTTGTTTGTAGCTTTTTAGTGAGTCCCTGGTGAACACAACGAGATGAATATTCTAATTAGCCCTGGGTTCATCAGGGTAAACAGCCAGTACACTGACAACCATTCTTCACCCATACAACCATTACAACCATTTGTTTTTCATTACAGTATTCAGTAAATTGTACGAGGATTCATCACTTTATCATAAATTGTGTTAGATGATTTTTGCCAACATTAGGCTAATATTGTAGTAGGATTCTTGCACAGAGAGTTGTGACTTGAAGGCTTTTCTTTCCACAAAGCAACTTTATTTGTGCCAGCACTACTCCGTTGGGTTTGCATTTACATCTGAACAACTGAGCCTGGAACACCACGTGGTGTCGTTTTTTAAATATATTTTCCACTTCTTTGTCTCCTATGTATGGTAACATGCAAAATGATTAAGCGGTCTCATGTTACAAGGTCATGAGGGATATTGTCATATACACGTATAACTAACTAGGTTGCCTTCAGGTTTTTTGTTATCTCCTTGGGGAGAGGACCCTATCACATTCCCTCCTTTGATGCTTGGACCCCTCTATTTTAGGTCAGAGAGCATCATCTTGGTTTAGATGTTTATATTTTTATAACATTATTACATGAGTGGCTGTCCTTTTAAATTATGGCCTCAATGAGGCTGGAGACAGACTGTACAACCAGTGGAGCTAAAAGCAACGCAGGATTAAGCACCCTCCCAGAATTAGGAGAATAATTTTTATGAGAGTTTTGAATCCTCTGAAAGTTGAAAATCATCCTCCAAATAACTCCCTGGGGTTTTAACCATTCCAGGTTTGGATGGGGACATGAGCAATCCTTTTCATTTGATATGTGATCTCCTCGATGACTTTCTCTCATCATCTATCTGTAGGCAGCAGTTGCTTAGGTTAAACTTTTCACAAAATCTTCCCTCAGAAACAAGCAGGTAATCTAAGGTTTGCTGCTTGGCTAGTAAGCTAAGAACTCTGGCACTTTCACTGATTGTAATTTGTACAACTGCTTGCAGTCTGATTATGTGGGTGAACATGTAAATGGGACCCAGGACCCATCCTCTGCCCAGGTGACAGGTCCATATTACTGGATTATAAGCTCCAGAGGCCATTTATCATCTTTTTAGTTGCCAATTTGTAAGGCACACTGCTTTCTTTGAGTCTCCCTCTCCCCATATACTTGGACTCCCAAATGTTTCCCTCTGGCAAGTAGGAGCAGGAAGAAAGATGGACAAATAGTTTCCAGCACATATGACCCTGACCAGACTGAGGGAGATAATATAGAGGCTGTTTGTCCACATACCTAGTACGTTGCACTTGGGGCCTGCCATTTGATGGCTACACTGACATTGTATCAGGCCTCTCGGAGATGAAAGAAGTTAGACAGTGGTGGGGATCTGGATCAAGATGATCTGGGGTCCACCACCAGTCAGTTTTTCAGACAGTTGGGTTATAAAATCTGTGGCTTAGGCATGTTAAGTTTTTAACAGAGACAACAATGAACTTTTTCCCCATCAGGCAAAACAGTTTTTCCCAATAATTGAGCTTTAGAGGAGCCAAACCCCAGTAATAGGATTGGATATTTTATTACAAGGTTTGTGGGACTAATTTTCTAGTCTCTTATGGCCACTTCCCCATGTTGGTACCAACCAAGTATCGTATCCACAAAAGGAAAGTGAGTGTTAACAGAAACCTCTCACCACATGTCAAGCTGGCTAGGGCGGCTTTGGCCAATCCTATAGCAAAGAGTAGAGCAAGAATCACAGTAATAGAAACAAGTCACAACAGTGCATCACAGTAAGGAAACAGAGAATAAGGACAGTCTTCTGTCTTACTGGACCGTTAATTCCTTAATTCCTCAGGCTTCTGCCGTGAGTAGATTAGTCAGCTTCCAGAGTTACTAAAGCAGGGCTGCAATCTCCCAGAGGCTCTGGAGTTGCAGATTGCTTCAGTATGGTCAGCTTACACGGTGTTGATGGATCAGGAAGGCACTCCCAGTTTGAAGGTGCTGGCTTTACTCTGCTTTAGTGAATCCAGGGAACCACTTTAGCTACCTTTACTGCAGTAGGGGTGGACAAAATGACAGTGAATGGGCCTCTCTAGAGGGCCTTTAGGGGTTGGACATTTTACTTTTTTATCCATATTGCATCCCCTGGTTTAAAAGGGTGAGTGTCTATGGTCAGCTCCCTGACCCAGAGGTGTAAGGTGGTTAGGGTAAAGCTAAGGGCCCCCATGTGTTGCCTTAGGGTCTGTCTCATTTAGATCCTCCCTTATGCCCTTGATAATTGGGGGAGCGTGCCCGTAAAGGATTTCCTAAGGGGAGAACCCCATCTGCTTCTTTAGCTTCCCACTTTAGCTGCAGCCGGCCTCCCTGAAGGTCTCTTATTTCTCCCTGCCTAATGTCAACCCTTTCCTTATTTATTTCTTCCCTGGAAATAGGGCCTGTAAGTGCTGTTAGGGAACAGGGACGATGACCGTTCTGGCTTCTTCAAGCTGATAAGGGGTGGTGAAAGGGTATAGCAGTTAGTCTACTCAAGGGTTGGTCAAGTGGCCCACCAGCATGGTTTTACAGGAAGGCTCGCAGGCATGAGGCGGCATAAACATTAGCAGACACAGAGAGAAAAACACAAAGGAAAGATTACACTGACCACTAAGATGGCATCTTAAGATAATGTCTGCAGTTTCCAAACCTGTCAAACAATTCTAGGAGAGACCCTGAGTCTGTAACCATATATCAGGGAATCTCTCTCATAACCCAGGTTATGGAGAAGCAGGAGCAGGAAGTAATCAATGGTGGCTCTTTTTTCAAGAGTTTGGCCCTAACTTAATTTAAAAAAAGTTTTAAAGCATCTAATGTTTGTGAGGTATTATTTAGAGTTTTGCTGAGTATAAGGAGACAGTTTATTTTGAGATGTAAAACTTTTGCAAGAGCCAGGAGTTCTACTAGAGAAAGAGTCAAAGCAGCCATTTACCAGTGTTACTTTGTAAGTTTTTAGGTAACCCATACCTGGATATTATTTTATAAAGCAGAATTTTTATTACTATTTCTGTGCCTTTTCTGTCCTGTAGGGGAAAACCTTTACCCAATTAGTGAAAGTGTTAACCCATACCAAGAGATGCTGGAATTCCTTTGACCTTGGTGTATGAGTGAAACTTAATTATCAGTCTTTTCTGGATAGCTTCCAGTCTTGATTGCCTGTGAGGGCAAGTTTGTGGTTGAAAGGATTGCTTTTAAGACATACTCCACAGGCTGATACTACTTGCAGAACTGTCATTGACAGATTTTTTTTCTTCAGTAAACATCCTTTTGGCCATATGATAAATTTTGTCCCTCCCTCAGTGAAAGGCCTTATACTGTATTTTAATGATGTTTTTAAGGTCTGTGGTCTTGGTGATAGTAATTGCCCTGCTTTGTTTGTAACCATTCCAAGGGCTGGAGACGTGTCTAGGAGTCATACCCCAGTTTATTTTCTTGAGAAAGTAGATGGGATTGAGTTTCCTTTAATTAATTGATATAACAGGCAAACTATTTTCTTGAAACCTGGTACTTACAGTATCTAATAATTCCCCAAAACTCACCTAATTGTTTATCTGTCCAGGGATTAGTAGCACCATAGTCTCTAATTTAGTTATGATATCCCTTTCTAGTGAGGGAGTAAGGCTCTCTGGCATTATCAGGAAGGAATGAGAAAAAATTAGATTTCCCCATATACATCTCAGGGGCTGAGAGAAAAATTTACATAGAAGTTTCCCAGGGATGCCAGTAATCATCATGCTGCGTTTGGATAGTTGGCCTGGAGTGGAAAGGAGGACAGAAAAGGTAGCTCTGGTGTTAAGGAAATCAGCCAGTTTTCCTTCTATATTTAGAGTTACCTGAGGCTCTGGATTTCTGTTACTTTAGGGGAACTACTATGAAGAGCCCCAGCCTGGTTAATCCTTTCCAGGGACATTGGTTATCTGAGCCCTCACACATAGAGGTCCCCAAGGGCATTCAGATCTCCAGTGATTGTATCTACATAAGGGGCATGGCTTATTTTGGTTGTCCTCTCTGAGGACAGTTTGTATTGGGGCCAAACCTTTGTGCAAAAAAAAAAAAAAAAAAAAAAAAAAAATCACAATGCATTCCAAAGGAATATCTATGGAAAAGGAGGAAAGGTGTTCCTTGTCTCAGTTTCCTAAAGCTGGCCAGGAGAAACATCATTTACTGACCCCGCGTTTTTGACTGGATGTGCCACCGGCAGCCAAAAGCCCTGTCAGTCTTGGGAGGTGCTGAGTGAGAGTAGTCATTCTTACTCAGGTTTGACCCTACCTCCTAACCTGGTCTTTCCTGTTTTTTCTTACCCGTCCCATTTCCTGCCTGCAAGACCTTAGGGGTATGGACTGTGACCAAGCAAGACTTTCCTGGTTTCCTGGTTGTCGTAGCACGCGTTAGTTTTATTTTGGGCCAGCAGTAACTTACATGTTGATCATTGCCCACTGAAAGAGGGAGTTAAAGAGCCAAAGTCAAGGTCTGTCTTCCTGCCTTTCGGAACTATGCCCACATAAATTATGTTTCACCTCTGTGGATATCCATTTTTGGCATACAGTGGGCTAAGTTCAGTAAAATGGCTCTCATGTTCCTATTCCAGCCCTCACATGGCAGAGGCATCCATTCCTCTGCTGAACAGAACAACACAAATGTAGAGGATTTGGAGGCTGGCAGCAAGAGTATTATCATTTTCCCAGCCTTTGGATCAGAGGAGGAGAAATTTTAATCTTAACACAGTATACTTTTAAAATCCATTTATTTTAACCTTAGTCTGTCCTGACCACACATAAAATTTCTTTTTAAAGATTTCCCTTTATGAACCTTCTACAACTTTTCTTTGCACTTAGATTTTTTCCCAAGCCATTTCTCTCCAAATAATCAGTCTCATTTAGGACATTTTATTTTTACCTTCAACAAAAATATATTTTCCTTTCTTATATGTTTCTTTCATATCTCCTACTTTTCTACATAGTTGATTTTCCTATTTTTATCAGTTTTAACTACCGTTAGCAGAATTTTAACTCTTAGGAACCTTAGTCTTCAGTGAAAACTAAGTAGTAACCACTTGTGAACTCTTATGTTACATCAGATTTTTTTTAGAAGGCAAACTTATGAATTCATTAAGCATAAAGCATGTTTTCCCACAGATCCAAATGTCCTTAGTTTCTCTGCCACAAGTCAGAAGCACAAACCTACATCTTGTAATTAATTAGTGCATTAGCCCCTTACCTCATTGGATATCGAATGAATTCAATCTCAATTTATCATGCAAGCAAAACTTTAATGTTTTAGGTTGCCAGTGACTTTGAAAACTATCTTAACAATTAGCCATGAAAACTTTGAGACAGACAAAATTAACCATCATTTTAAGTCACCTTTTTGCTGAAAAATTGCAACACAGATAATGAGCTTATTTAGAAAGCTCTTGGTAAAATCTTTAGAAACCTTAGGTGGAAAAAAGTCTTATATGTTTAATGATGATAACTCTAAAGATTTGTCTATTTGAAACCAGCAAATTTACATCCATTTAAATACTAGTATGTTCCATCTGAGTCCATTTTAAAATTAATCCATTTCCACCTGGGGCATGAATGGGAAAATCTAAGTGGGTGGGCTTTGCTCCATGACCTCTAGGGTGGGAGGTGGAGTTGATGGTGCCTGAGGCATTGGGGAGCCAATTATTCAGACCACCCCCCAGGTGGTGCTGCAAAGAGGTGGGGGAGGGAAAAGGCAAAAGAGGACCGCTACCAGCAGAAGGCAGAGAAAGAATTCCGTTTTAAATCGTCTCAGCTCAGACAGAAGAACTGACTCCAGGTTTTGTTTTGTTTTGTGTTTTGTTTTGTTTTGGTTTTCCACTTGTGGAATTAGACAGTCCATGTCAATCTGCAGAAGACTGGGAATTTTCCTAAAGGAAAAGAAGTTTCAGCAGCAAGTTGGGAATTATTTCTTAAAGTTCCCATTCTGAGGTAGAATAACCAGAGACAGTTAGTTCTAATTATCATAGTGACCCAGGAAACGAATGAGACACAAGTCCCCACACACAGTCAGCCAGCAACTCCCAATTCATTGCCCAGTATCTTAGAGTTGCAGTGTCATTCCTCAGGCCTTGTGGAACTACTAGGGCAACTCTGGGAGGTGATCAGGCTCCCCCTCTGCCTCTTAGGGCAGGTCTGCCAGAACGCGAACCTGAATTCTTACCAGTCTGTTGGGCAGTGCTTCCTGAGCTGCTTCTGGGCCTCGGGTTCTGTTTGTGCACATGAAGCCCTCGCCCCGATGCACAGGGAGGGCTAGTTTCCTGCAGACCCAGCAGTCCACTGGTGCCAGGCAAGGTTTCATCTCCGGGCGTCCCGAAGTTTGTACCCTGGTGGCAAAGGAGGTGGAAACGCACTGTCTCTGAATGCCAGACGAGCCCCCAAGTAATGTTTCAGGATTCTCGCACAGAGTTGTGACACTGAGGCTTTTCCTTCCAGAAAGCAACTTTTTATTCCTGCTGGCACGGCTCAGTTGGGTTCATACCAGAAGAACTGGGCCTCAAACACCATGTGGTGTAGTGTTTTATATATTTTCCACTTCTTTGTCTCCCGTATATGATAACATACAAACATGTATTCTGATTAAGTGGTTTCATGTTATAAGATTGTGAGGGATGTTGTCATGTACATGTATAACCAGATTGCCTTGAAGCTTTTTTCCTTTCTCTTCGTACAGAGGGGACCCTACCACAGTGTAAGGGTTCTGAGCATAGTTAAGGTAGGCTAGGCTGAGCTATGATGGATGGAGGCAGGTTCGGTGTGTTAAATGGATTTTCAATTTATGATATTTTCATAACTTTTTTAAAAATTTTATTTTTGACAGAGAGACAGAGCATAAGCGGGGTAGGGGCAGAGAGAGGGGGAGACACAGAATCGGAAGCAGGCTCCAGGCTCTGAGCTGTCAGCACAGAGCCCAACGCAGGGCTCGAACTCACAGACTGCGAGATTATGACCTGAGCCGAAGTCGGATGCTCAACCGACTGAGCCACCCAGGCTCCCCAATTTATGATATTTCCAAATTACAGTGGGAATTTTGGATAAACTCTGTAAGTTGAGGAAGACGTGTATATGTAAGATCTACAAAATGTGTTTAATTAAAAAACATGGGCGGGGGCGTGCCTGGGTGGCTCAGTCTGTTAAGCATCTGACTTCAGCTTAGGTCATGATCTCATGGTCCATGGGTTCGAACCCCACATTGCATTCTGTGTTGACAGCTCAGCACCTGGAGCCTGCTTTGGATTCTGTGTCTCCCTCTCTCTCTGCCCCTCCTCCACTCACACACTCTTTCTTTCAAAATTAAATAAACATTGAAAAAAAAACCACAGGTTGATGTTATTTTGAATGGTTATCTTTTAGATCAGTTAGTTAATAAGAAAAATAAAAGATTTTATATTTACTCATATTTACTTGTGCTTTCTTCACGTGGTTTGGAGTTACTGACCTTTTTATTTTCTTCTTTTAACATTTTTTTTTTTGGTCAGGCAGCTCCTCTGCCATCAGTTTCAATATTTGCTTCTTTGAGAAAGTATTTTGCTTTCACTTGTTATAGGTTTATTTTTGAGGTAGAGAGTGCACGCACATGTAAGATATGGTGGGGGGAGCAGTGAGAGAGAGAGAGAGAGAGAGAGAGAGAGAGAGAGAATCCAAAGCAGGCTCTGCAGAACCTTAAACTCACAAACTGTGAGATCATGACCTGAGGTGAAAACATGACTTGGTTGCTTAGCCCACTAAATTACCCACGCGCCCCTCTCCTTTTCTTTGAATGATAATTGTGCAGTGTACAAAATTGTATCGTACCCCTCCCACCCGCCCCCCCAACAGTTTAAACATACTGTTCTCATCTTCTTCCTTACATGGTTTCTGAGAGGTTGAATAATTGATATCATTTTTCATCTTCGTTTCCTCTAGTTTCTTTCTAGATTGTTTTCTAAAAATCATTTAACGGTGGCTCAGTCTGTTGAATGTAGAACTCTTAATTTTGGCTTAGGTCATGATCTCAGGGTTGTGGGGTTAAGCCCCACATTGAGCTTTGTGCCTTGTGTGGAGGCTCCTTAGGATTCTTTCTTTCCCTCTGCCTGTCCCTCACTTTCTCACACTCAAGAGTGCTGTCTTTGTGTCTCTCTCTCTCAATTTTAGTTTCTGTTGTTTCAAAATGATATGCCTGAGTTTTTATTTTTTGCTTTGGATGTTTTTCTTGCTTGGTATTCTCTGAGCTTCCTGGGTGTGAGATTTATTGTCTGACTTTAATCTTGGGAGAAAGTCTCTGTCATTATTGTTCCAAATAATTCCTCTGCTCTTTTCTCTCTGTTTTACGTTTTGTCCAAAGTCCTTTGAAATTATATTCTTTTTTTGTTTTATTTTCTTTTCCCTCCAGCGATATTCCCTGCCTTTTGGTTTTTGAGGATTCTGCTGTTACATTCTGCATCTCAGATATTCTTTCCACAACTGTATTCAGTCCCCTAATAATAACTTTTTGAAGTTTGACATTTCTTCTTGATCCTTAGTTGTGATTTTTATTTCTCTGCTTCCATTGCGTATTTGTTCTTGCATGCTGCTCTGTTGATACACTATCTTTAGCATATTGTAGTTTTAAATTCTGTCAGAGAAATTCAGTTTACCTGCTATGTCTGGTTCCATTGCTGTTCTGTTTCTTTAAATTATGTCTTTTTGCTTGTGGTATGTCTCATAATTTTTTCTTAATGTGTTGATGTGGGGTATCAATTAAAAGAGCTGCTATAAATAGGCCGTTAGTAATGTGGTAAACTGGCAGGGGAGCAAAAGTCTCTTATTAAGACTTCAGGTTGGAAAGTGAAGGCATTTTTCAGTTCTTTTTCCTCACTTACATTAAGAAGGACTAGAATAGGCTGGAGTCGGGTATTTCTTTTACTTTCTTGAACAGCTAGGCTCTGATAGTTTGTAGGTTACCTGCTGGATAACCATTTTCACCTGAAGGCAAACTTCTTTAAGAAGACCTTGGTACTCTGAGATATTTCAGAGCATTCCTTTTTCCCTTTGTTTGCCCAAAAGTTGAGGTTTTTCTGATATGTTGTGGAAATCTGGGACCTTAAAAGTGAGCTTCACAATATTTTGGGAGTCTCCTAGGCCTAAGTGCCCTGAATTTTTTAAAATCTCAGGCTTTTGACTTTTAGCCTCTAGAAAATTGTCACTTGTGGTTAAGATTTTCCTCCCCTGACATTGCTTTACTGGGGTGGTTGCCTCTGGACAGTGTCTCCCATGGTAATTTGTGACTTCTTGTGTTACTAGTTTTTCTTCTTTAGATTTTTGTTTTAAAAAGAACTCCTGTAGTCATTTAGTTATATCTTAGACTTAGAACGTATTGTATTACAGGAGATGATTCTTACATATACAGTAGTGTTTCTAGTCATAAGTTTGGTTGTTTAAAAATTCGGATTATTTTCATTTTATGATGTTTGAAAAAGTTTTCCTTGTTAAGATTTTTTTTTTCCTCTAAGTGTGTAGTGAATTGCATGAAAGGATATTAGCTAATGTTTACAGTTCTGTTGTGATGTCTGAAATTCATTACAGTGATTGATTGTTCAAGATAATGAAAATCCTCAGCATGTTACATAGTATGTACAATGCGCTCCTCAGGTTTACTGCTGATATTTTCATTTTATTTTGACTTTCAGGGCAATGTTCATTCCTAACTATATTTTATTGTAAATGTTCTCCCTGGGATACTTGAATGAATACATTAAAAGATAATCTGATTCCATTGGAATTATGCTGGAGGTTCCTGTTTTCATCTTAAATTTTTTTAATTGCCACAATTCTAATATGTTAAAGTGACTGTTTACTCTTTCACTTTTTTACATTACTGTGTGTTTTTATAAAACTTTATTTTTAATGTTTATCAAAAAAATTTTAAAAACATTTATTCATTTTTCAGAGTGAGAGAGACAGAGCATGAGCAGGGAGGGGCAGAGAGACTGGGAGACACAGAATCGGAAGCAGGCTCCAGGCTCTGAGATGTTAGCACAGAACCCCACCCCAGGATTGAACTCACGGAACACGAGGTCATGACCTTAGCTGAAGTCAGGTGCATAATTGCCTGGGCCACGCAGGCGCCCCAGTGTTTATTTATTTTTGAGAGAGAGAGACAGAATGGGAGTAGGGGAGGGGCAGAGAGAGACACACACAGAATCTGAGGCAGGTTCCAGGGTCTGGGCTGTCTGCATAGAGCCCAACGTGGGGCTTGAACTCAGCAGACACATGATCATGACCTGAGCCGAGGCCAGATGCTTAACCAACTGAGCCACCCAAACAGCCATACCTTACTGTGCCTTTTTCTTAAAGTTTGAGAGGACCCACTTTATGTGATTCCATTCCTTTTGTACCCTTAGGGGGATTAGGGAGCATGGGAATAACTATTTTGAAGTAAAATTGAAGCTAGTAGTCAAAGGTAGTGTTGATTGTATAAAGGGAAGTATGTATGCATGTCATTGTAATTTTCTGGGAAGTGATTCTCATTTTGAGAAAAAATTAGAAAATTCACTATATAGTATATGGTAGCCTTAGAAAATTCCCAGGATATTTGGTCCACGAGGGAATCCAAATTGATTGAATTAATTACCAAGACTTGACCATTTGTTTTAGTGCAAGAATGAAATTTGGTAATAGTTTTTATATACTTGATCTTCTGTAGGTCATTTATTTCCATTACTTTCATGGTAGTTGGTAGTCTGTAAACAGTTGTTTGGTTGTTTAAAAGAAAATTTTTTTAATGTTTACTTATGTTTGAGAGAGTGTGTGTATGTGAGCAGGGCAGGGAAAGTGAGAGACAGAGATAGAACCTGAAATAGGCTCCAGGCCTGTCTGAGCTGTCAGCACAGAGCCTGATGTGGGGCTGGAACCCACCTAGCCTTGAGATGATGCTTTGAGTTGAAGTCCGAAGCTTAACCAACTGAGCCACCTAGGCACCCGTAAATTGTTTGGTATTTATAGCACAGTTCACTGAGACATGGGCTTGATGGGCAGCTTATTAAAGTTTTGAAATCTTTGTTGTGGATTTTCAAATGGGACATAAAAAATTTGCCAATAATTATTTTCTGTTTTGCAGCATTATCTGCATATCAGAAATACTACAGTTTACAGACTGACTACTGGAAGGTTAGTACACATTTGAATGTCAATTTTGTTTTCTTCTTTTGGTTCATATTACACAAAATAGTACATGGAGACAGGAAAAGATCTAACTTTCTCTCAGCTATTTTATGTTGAACTATCTTGTTGAAGAAAAAAAGTGCTGTTCCTTTAAAGTTCAAAGCTGGAAATGAATGAAGGGTGAATGATGGTTTTTTTGAAGATGGTTGTTAGGCTGTATGCTAAGGGTACCATGCCTCATTTTTATGTTTTTGCTGTGATTGGAATTCTGGGGAGAATTAAAACTGTTTATTTAAGAATCCCTACTTAAATGAAGAATTATATATAAAGATAAATTATCCATTGTGTTAAATCAGTTTAAGAAAAGATAAACTAGCAGATCAATCTTTTTTACAGCATGGATACTTTTCAAGTATGTTACAGGTAGCTTATATAGATTGCTTTTCAACAATGACTGTTATTTTACACCACAAAACAAATTTGTCTTATAATAGGATATAAGCCATAATCATAATCAGTTTTTAGGCATAAGTGCCATGAGGATTAGTTATAGATAGCATTGTGTGCATGAATGGGAAATTGTTTAGGTTACCCCAAATCCATGTTTGAGTCCCTAATTTAAAAAAAAAAAATTTTTAACCTTTATTTATTTTTGAGACAGAGAGAGACAGAGCATGCACGGGGGAGGGGCAGAGAGAGAGGGAGACACAGAATCGGAAGCAGGCTCCAGTCTCTGAGCCATCAGCCCAGAGCCCGACGCAGGGCTCGAACTCATGGACCTCGAGATCGTGACCTGAGCCGAAGTCGGACGCCCAACCGACTGAGCCACCCAGGCGCCCCTTGAGTCCTTAATTTAAATGAAAGTGGAGTGGAAAGAAACAGTGAAAAAAACTAGAATTTACTTAATCCATAAATATTCTAATAAATTTTTTAAATTTTGTTTTAAAAAATTTTGTTGACACCTATAAAAATACAATTTAGTCTACTATAGACTACATCCATTCAGAGGTTTAAATTTCAGTGTTTTGTTTTTTTTTAACTTTATCGTTAAGTAATTTCTACCCCCAACATGGGATTCAGACTGAAAACCCCATAGATATGAGTTGCATGTCCTTCCAACTGAGCCGGCTACCAGGTGGTTTGTTTGTTTATTTTCTGTTTTTAAATTTTTTAAAGTTAATTTAATTTGAAAGGGGAGGGGTAGAGGGAGAGAGGGAGACGCAGGGCTCAAACTTAAAGAACTGTGAGATCCTGTCCTGAGCTGTAATCAAGAGTCAGATGCTTAACAGACTGAGCCACCCAGGTAACCCCCAAGTGATTTTTAATCAGCACAGTTGAATAACCATCACCACATTCAATTTTGGAATATTTTCATCATATGAAAATGAAACCCTGTATACTCTCCCCTAATCCCCTTAAACCTTTCCCTAAGGAACTATTATTTTGTTGTTACATATTTGCCTAGTTTTTGGTCTGGCTTTTTCACTTAACAAAATGTTTTCAAAGTTCATCCCTGCTGTAGCTTGTATAGCTAGTATTTAATTTTTTTTTAAATTTTAATTACTGTATACTTAACATACAGTGTTAACATTAGTTTCATGTGTATAGTATAGCGATTCACAATTCTGAACTTTCCTCAGCACTCATCAGGATGAGTGTGCTGTTAATCTTTTCACCTGTTTCACCCCCTCTCCAACCACCTGTCCTCTGGTAAACATCAGGTCTTTCTCGATAGTGAAGATTCTCTTTTTTGTTCCTTTTTTTCTGTGCTTTGTGCATTTGTTTTGTTTCTTAAATCACATATGAGTGAAACAATACGATATTTGTCTTTGTCTGACTTAAGTTGCTTAATGTTACAATCTCTAGATTCATCCATGTTGTTGCAAGTGGCAATATTTTTTTTATTTTTAATGACTGAATGATACTCCATTGTATACATATACATACATCTTCTTTATCCATTTATCCAGCTGCAGACACTTGGGCTGTTTCCATAATTGGCTATTGTAGACCATTCTGGAAAAAATATTTAGGTACATATATCCTTTGAATTAGTATTTTTGTATTCTTTAGGCAAATACCAATTAGTGCAAATACTGGATCACAGAGTAGTTGTATTTTTTATTTTTATTTTTTTAGAGTTTATTTATTTATATTGATAGAGAGCATGATCAAAGTTGGGACAAGAGGGAGAGAGAATCCCAAGCAGGTTCCATGCTCAACACAGCCCAATACAGGATTCGATCCCATGAATGTGTTATCATGACCTGAGCCAAGATCAAGAGTTGGATGCTAAACCAACTGAGCCACCCAGTGGCCCCTAATTTTAATGTTTTTGAGGAAACTACATACTGTGTTCCATAGGGATTGCAGCAATTTGCATCCCAGTAGCAGTGCACAAAGGTTCTTTTTTCTCCACATCTTTGCCAAAGCTTGCTTTTTGTTGAGTTTTTGATTTGAGCCTTTCTGTAGGTGTTAGTGTCTCATTGTGGTTTTGAATTACATTTCCCTAATGATGAGTGATCTTGAGCATCCTTTCATGGATTGTTGGCCATTTGTCTTTTTTGAAGTAGTGTTCATGTCTTCAGCTCACTTTTAAACTGGATTATTTGTGGGTTTTTTGGTGTTGAGTTGTAGAAGTTCTATATATATGTTGGATACTAACCCTTTATCACATGTGTTATTTGCGAATATCTTCTCAAATTCAGCAGGTTTATTTTTGTTGATTGTTTCCTTCATTGTGCAGAAGCCTTTTATATTCATGTAGTCCCAGTAGTTTATTTTTGCTTTTATTTCTTGTATTTTAGGAGACGTAATTAGAAGAGTATTGTTAACAGCCAATGTAAGAGAAATTCCTGCCTGTGCTCTTTCTCAGGATTTTTATGTTTTCAGGTCTAACGTTTAAGCCCTTAATGCATTTTGAGTTTATTTTTGTGTATGGTATAAGAAAGTGATTCAATTTTATTCTTTTGCACTAAGAAAGTGATTTAGTTGTATTCTTTTGCACATGGTGCAAACACACCATTTGTTGTTGACTGCCTTTTTCCCATTGCTGATTCTTGCTCCCTTTGTTGAGGATTAATTGACCATCTTATCACAGATTTGTTTCTGGGCTTTCTGTCATGTTCATTGATCTTTGTGTATATTTTTGTGACCATTCCCTACTGTTTTGGTTACTACATCGTGTAGTATAACTTGAAATCTGAAATTGTGGTAACTGCAGATTGCTTTGGATGTTCATCAGTCTTTTGTGGTTCCATAAAAACTTTAGGATTGTTTGTTTTAGTTTTGGGAAAAATGCTGTTGGTATTTTGATAGGGATTGCATTAAATCTGGGTAGTGTGGACATTTTAACATTTGTTCTTCCAATCCCATGAATATGGAATATCTTTCCATTTGTTTGTGTCATCTTCAGTTTCTTTGATCAGTAGTTGTATAATTTTGAGAGTACATTTTCACTTCTTTGGTTAAGTTTATCTTAAGTATTTTATTATTTTGTGTGGAATTGTAAATGAAATTATTTACTTAATTTCTCTTTCTGCTGCTTCATTATTAGTTAATAGAAATGCAACAGATTTCTGTTCCTTGATATTGTATCCTGTGCTTTCATGAATTCATTTGAGTTTTAGTAGTTTTTTTTGTGGAGTCTTTAGGGGCTTCTTTTTTCTTACAGGTTATTTATTTTGGGAGAGAGAGTGAGCATGCGTGTGAGGGGAAGGCAGTAGAGAGAGAGAGAGAGCGAGAGAATCCCAAGCAGGCTCTGTGCCACTAGGCCAGAGCCTGATGTGGGGCTTGAAACTCAAGAACTGGGAGATCATGACCTGAGCCAAAACCAGGAGTCAGATCCTTGACTGACTTAACCAGCTGAGCCACTGACACACTCCAGGGGTGTCTGTATATATAGATCGTGTCATGTGCAAATAGTGAGTTTTATCTCTTCCTTAGTGATTTGGATGCCTTTCGTTCCTTTTAGTTGTCTGATTCCTGTGACTAGGACTTCCAATACTGTGTTGACTAATGGTGCTGAGAATGGATATCTTTCTTATTCCCGAGCTTAAGGGAAAAGCGCTCAGATTTTCCTGTGGGTTTTTCGTATGTGGCCTTTACTATGTTGAGGTAAAGTTGTTTAAACACAACAAAGGTGGTGGTTTTTTTTTTAATCATGAATAAATGTACTTTGTCAAATATTTTTTCTGTCTTTATTGAAATGATTATATGGTTTTTATCCTTTCTCATTGATTTGATTGATGATACATCACATTGATTTGTGAATATTTAACCACTCTTAAATTTTGGGAATAAATCTCAATTGATAGCATCAAATTTTTTTTTTTTTAATGTAGTTTTGTATTCCATTTGTTGATACTTTGTTGTGGATTTTTGCATCCATGTTCATCAAAGACACTCACCTGTAGTTTTCTTTTTTTGATAGTCTTTATCTTTTTCTGGTAACACTGGTCTCAGAATAAATTCAGGTTTTTCCCCCCTCTTCTATTTCTTGGAATATTTGAGAATAATAGATATCAGCTCTTCTTTTTTTCATTTTTAATAACCAACTGAGCCACCCCAGTACCCAGTATTAACTCTTCTTTATATGTTTGGTAGACTCTACCTGTGAAGCTTTGTAGTCCTCTAATATTTGGGGGAGGGGGTGTTTTGATTTTAGATTCAATTTTATTGCTGGTAATCAGTCTTTTCAAATTTTCTGTTTCTTCCTGCTTTAGTTTTGGGAGGTTATATATTTCTAGGAATTTATCCATTTCTTTTGGGTTGTTTAATTTGTTGGCATGTAACTTTTCATAGTGTTCTCTAGCCCGTTGTATTTCTGTGGTGTTGGTTGTTATTTATCCTCTTTGATTTTTGATTTTGTTTATTTGCACGCTGTCTTTTTGGGGAGAATCTCGTTTATCAATTCGAAAAATTTTTACTATTTTAATCTTTATTTTGATGGGGGAGAGGCAGACTCAGAGGGAGAGTGAGAGAATCTTAAGCAGGCTTCATGCCCAGCTCACAGCCCAATGTGGAGCTTGATCTCAGAAGCCGTAAGACCATGCATGACCTGAGCTGAAATCAAGAGTTGGATGTTTAACTGAGTGAACCACCTAGGTGGCCTTGGTTTATCAATTTTGTTGGTATTTTCAAGGAACCAACTCCTGATTTCATTGATACTTTCTAATGGATTTTTTTTTGAGTTTTTATAGCATTTATTTTTGCTCTCATTTTTATTCCTTCTTTCTGGTTTTCGGTTTTCCTTGTTTTTTGTTTTTGTTTTTTATTTTTTGTTTTTCCTAGCTTCTTTAGGTATAGGGTTAGGTTGTTTTCTTGAGATTTTTTTTTTGGTTCCTGAAATAGGCCTGTATTGATACAAACTCCCCTCTCAGAACAGTTTTGCTTCATCTCAGAGGTTTTGGACGTTACTTTCATTTTCATTTGTCTCATGTGTTTGATTTCCTCCTAATTTCTGTGTTCACCCATTCATTGTTTTTAGTAGCTTATTATTAACTGTGTATTTGTGCTTTCTTCAGAATTTTTCCTGTGGTTGATTTCTAGCTTAATTATGGTCAGAGAAGTTGCATGGTATGACTTTGATAGTTTTGAATTTATTGAAACTTACTTTGTGGCCTAATATTAGGTGATGTCTTCTGGAGAATCTCCCATGTGCACTTGAAAAGATCATGTGTTCTGCTATTTTAGGATGGGTTGTTTTGAATGTCTGTTAAGACCGTCTGGTCCAGTGTGTCATTTAAACGTCATTGCTTTCTTGTTGATTATATGTTTGGATGGTCTGTCTATTGATGTACGTAGGGTTTTACGTCCCCTACTATTATTGTCTTACTTTTAGTTACTTCCTTTATTTTGTTAATAACTGTTTTATGTATTTGGGTGCTTTCATGTTGGGTGCATAAGTATTTATAATTGTTTACCTTTTTGTTGGTTCTGTTTATTAATAGTGTCCTTTGTCTCTTATTACAGTCTTTGTTGTAAGATCTCTTTTGTCCTATGCAAGTAATGCTACCCCATCTTTCTTTTCACATCCATTTGTGTGATAAGTGCTTCTCCATCTCTTAACTTTCAGTCTGCTTGTTTTTAGGTCTGAAATAAGTCTCTTGACTATATAGATAGGTTTTGTTTTTTATCCACCCTGTCAACCTATCCCTTTTGCTTGGAATGCTTAAGCCTTTATATTTAAAGTTATTATAGGGGTGTCTGGGTGGCTCATTGGGTTGGGTGTCCCAGCTCTTGGTTTTGGCTGAGGTTGCGATCCTGAGGTTGAGATCAAACCCTACTTCAGGCTCTGTGCATTGGTAGCATGGAGCGTGCTTGGGATTCTCTCTTTCCTTCTCTCTCTCTGCCATACTGTCACTCGTGCGCTCTTTCTCTCTAAATAAGTGAAGCTAAAACAAATTTTAAGTGATTATTCATAGGTGTATATTACCATTTTGTTACTGTTTTGTGGTTGGTTTTGTGGTTCTTCTGTGTTCCTTTCTTCCCTTTCTCCCTTCTCTTTCATTATTGGTTTTCTTTAGTGATGTACTTGGATGCCTTTTTTTTTTTTTAATATATATTTTGCATGTCATTTACTGGTTTTTGATTTCATGTTACCGTCAGCCTTGTATATAATGTCTTCTGCATATAGTTGGGCAGTTTGTTCATGGCTAAAACTTGACCCCATTCTTTTTTTTTTTTTTTTTTTTAATGTCTATTTATTTGAGGGAGGGGGAAAGAGAGAGGGAGGGAGGGAGAGAGAGAGAGAGAGAGAGAGGCAGGAAGAGAGAGAGAGAGAGAGAGAGGAGCATCAACAGGAGAGGGGCAGAGAGAGAATCCCAGGCAGGATCCAAGTTGTCAGTCTGGAGCCTGATGTGGGACTTGATCTTGTGAACCACAAGATCATGACCTGAGCTGAAACCTTGAGTTGGATGCTTAACCGACTGAGCCACCCAGGCATTGCTCCCCCTTAACATTTCTTATAGGGCTCGTTTAGTGATGATGAATTCCTTTAATTTTTGTCTGGGAAACTCTTTATCTTTATATTCTGAATAATAGCCTGGTTGACTACAGATTTTTTCCTTTTTGGCAGTTTGACTATATCATGCCACTTTTTTCTCACCTGCGGTTTTGCTGAAAAATAACCTGATAGCCTTAATGGTGCTTCCCTTGTAGTATCTGGTTTCTTTGTTCTTGCTGGTTTAAAATTCATACTTTATCACTGCTTTTGCCACTTTAATTACTATGTGTGTTGACGTATCCTAATTGGATTGATTTTGTGGCACATTCTCTCTGCCTTCTGAATCAAGATTTCTGTTTCCTTCACCAGATTCGGGAAGTTTCCAGCTATTATTTCTCAGATGAGTTTTCGGTCACTTTTTCTCTCTGTTATCTTTGTAGGATCCCTATAATGTGAGTGTTACTACACTTGAAGGTGTCGTTGACTTCCCAAAGTCTATTTTCATTTTACATAATTTTTTTCTCTCACCTTTTCAGTTTGATTACTGTTTATTACTGTATCCTTCAGTTATTAATTCATTTTTCTTTTTCCTCTGGTCTACTTATTTCACCTAGTGTATTTTAAATTTCATTTATTTCATTCTTTATGATTTGTGCTTTTTAATGTCTTTGTTAAATGTCTCACTTACACTCTCCACTCTTTTGTTCTGTTCAGTGAGTATCTTATAACCATTAATTTAAATTCTCTATCAGACATAGCCATAAAAATTTATCCCTGTTTTTCTCTTTTAAGAGTTTTATAGTTGTAACTTTTACTTTCATGTTCTTCATCCTTTTAAGTTAATTTTTGTATGTGGTGTGCAGACAAGTTCCAACTATATTCCTTTGCATGTGGATATTTATTTTCCCCCGTACTGTTTGTTCAGAAGAAAATTTTTCCATCATTTGCATGGTCTTGACACCATTTACACAGTCTCTTGGCCTTAATTTTTTTTTTTTTTTTAAACATTTATTTTTGAGACAGAGAGAGAGAGAGCATGAACAGGGGAGGGTCAGAGAAAGAGGGAGACACAGAATCTGAAACAGGCTCCAGGCTCTGAGCTGTCAACACAGAGCCCGACGCGGGGTTCGAACCCACGGACCATGAGATCATAACCTGAGCCGAAGCTGGATGCTTAACCGACTGAGCCACCCAGGCGCCCCTCTTGGCCTTAGATATATGAGTTTACTTCTAGACTTTCAGTTTGATTCTGTTGACCTTTTCTTTCTTTTCATTATCGTTCTTTGCATTGTATTTTTTTTTATTTTTTTAATTTTATTTTTTTAACATTTTATTTATTTTTGAGACAGTGAGATACAGAGCATGAACAGGGGAGGGTCAGAGAGAGGGAGACACAGAATCTGAAACAGGCTCCAGACTCTGAGCTGTCAGCACAGAGCCCGACGCGGGGCTTGAACTCACGGACCGAGAGATCATGACCTGAGCCGAAGTCGGCCACTTAACCGACTGAGCCACCCAGGCGCCCTTGCATTGTATTTTTAAATGTACTTTTATTGTTGAATCTAAATTTTGTCTCAGAGACAGCAGTTAGTAGACTGTTTTTATTATGAATGGAATTGTTTTTGTAATTTCACTTTCTAAAAAATTTATTCATTTTTAAAAATTTATGTTGAACTTGGTTATCATATAGTGTTCATGGATAGAATTCAGTGATTCATCACCCACGTATAACATCCAGTGCTCTCCCAACAAGTGTTCTCCTTAATGGCCCTTGCCCGTTTAGCCCCATCCCATCTGGAGCCATGGCTTTAGCCCAATACAGCTTTGTTCCCACTACCCCATTTATTTTGTAATTAATAACAAGTTACATTGTGATATATATTAAACCAACAATACAGTTTTCTTGAGATTGTGTAAACGTTGTTTTTTAACTCAGATAGGAGAAGAAAAGAGATGTAAAGTATGCTGTGTTCCATAATTGCATTTTATTACCAAAAAGGTAATTTTGATCCTTTTTGTGATTGTTTTTGTGTGGAGGGGTTTGTGTGTGGGGAACTTTAAAATTACTCACTTAGGCTCTTGCTCTAAGTCTGAAGAGGTTTGTTAGAATTGTCGTGAGGTGGGTGTGTTTGCAGTGAATTCTCTCTTTTTTTAAATTTGCCATTATTATTTGTCCTTCATTGTTGAAAGACCTTTGCCATTGTTGAAAGGAAAGAAGATTTTTGGGTGACTTTTCTTTGAGGAAATTTCTTTTAATTAAAAAAAGTTTTTTTAATACTTATTTTTGAGAGAGAGACATTGAGTGTGAGTGAGTGAGGGGCAGAGAGAAAGGAGAGACAGAATCCAAAGGTGGCTCCAGGTTCTGAGCTGTCAAACCTATGAGCCATGAGATCATGACCTGATCTGAAGTCAGACACTTAACTGACTGACCAACCTGGATACCCTCTTTGAGCAATTTGAATGTTATCACCGTATCTGAGGAGAATCCTCTGTCAGTCTAACTAGTTTTTTGGGGCGGGGTGGGGGGGGGGTGGGTACGGCTAAGTGATTCTTTTTCTGTTGTTGCTTTCAAGATCTACCTGTCTTTGTTTTTTGACATTTTTCATTTTAATGTGTCTGTGACTCTTTCTTCCTTTTTCCTACTTTAAGTTAGTTTATTGTTGTGTAAATTAAAGTTTGCCCTGAAACTTGGACATTTCCCAGCCATTTATTATTGAATATTTTTCTTTGCCCTTCTTTTTTCTTTTAGCATTCTCATTACACATGTGTTGGTGCATTTAATGGCCTGCCATCTATCTCTGAAGCTCTTCTTGTTTTGTTTGTTGATTTTTTTTTCTGTTCTTTGGATTATAAAATCTCCACTATATACCCTTAAAAATTTTTTTAAATTTTTATTTAAAAATAAATGAATTTCCCCTGTGAGTGGGAAGAAGGGCAGAGGGAGGGAGGGAGAGAGAAAGCTGAGGGAGCTTGACATGGCTCTCTCACCCTAGGATCGTGACCTGAGCCAAAATCAAGAGTTGGACGCTCAACCGACTGAGCAAGCCACCCAGGTGCCTCTCAGATTAGGTTTTTAAAAGCCTCTCAAGGCTAGAAAGTACAGCCAAGAATTTGTCACCTGACGTTTTGCTGCATTATATAGATTTGGTTGAATTCCTTTTTCTAGGGTTCTTGAAAGTATCCTGAGGTTCCTGGGCTTGCCAGGAAGAGCTTCCTTAACCTCAGCGCCAAAGTGGGGACACTTAGGTTCAGGCCACTTTTGCCAAAGCGGGCTTTATGAGCATTGGCGTGTTAAATGTTCCTTAAAGTCCCGCCATTCTCAGATCATATGTTATTTAATGAACCTTATTTTCAAATGTGACATCCCAGTCAAATATTTTGTATTATATCCAGTGTTTCCAATCATGTTTTTTACAAGAAGAGGTTCTTTCTGAATTTATGCAAATAATTTTTCCCATAAAGATAAGGATACTTAATAATAGTTTTCAAATTGTAGAAGATCAGGTATGGAGGAAAAATAATTGTTTTTGTTTACCAAGGAATACTTACGAGATTGCTATGAGTTATATATAGTTTAAGAGGAAAAGTTCCTTAAGTTACTGGTTACAAACATTGAAGAAACCATGTTTCAGACAAATTCACCCAGAGTTATAATGATCTCAGCAGTTCATTCAAAGCTGCTTGTTCTGATTTTACTTGAGTTCGCAGGTTTATGACTCTGTTAGCTTCCCTTATTTTTAGAAATTCTTACTCAGAGCTTGAGGTACAATTTCAGAATTATTCCTGCAATGCTGTTAAACATCCCTGCCTATAGTTTATTGTACACACTTTCAGAATCCAAATCAAATGATAACTGTATGTGAAAGACTGATTTAAAATGGCCACACCTAAAGTTCTGATGAGACTTAATCTGGTAAGGAAAGTTTGTTATTTCTGTGCCAGATCTGTAACATCTTAGTTATTTCTGTGGCATGTACTTAACTGTAATCTCCTTAAGTTAAGGAGGATGTTGGCCTATTTCTTTGAACTTAATGGATTACTGGAATGCTTGCACCAGTAGCTCTAGTGAGTAGAGCTTTGAGCACCGCACCTACTTGTTCACTTTCTTTGGAGAGAGTAATAGCCAGATGTGTAATTATATACTAAATAATTGGCTTTGTCCAGTGGTTTAGCTGGAATGTGAGGGACTTAGAAGGAACACCATTGGAAAATTCGTTTACAAGGAAATTTGTGGAAGAAGTATTTGTACTTTGAGAAATAAATAGGAGGGCATTTATTTTTTTAATTTTTTTTTTAAAGTTTATTTATTTTTGAGAGCGAGACACCAGGCATGCACAAGCAGAGAAGGGACAGAGAGGGGGAGACAGAATTTGAAGTAGGCTGTCGGACTCGAACTCATAGACTGTGAGATCATGACCTGAGCTGAAGTTGGATGCTTAACCTACTGAGCCGCCCATGCATCTCAATTGTGAAGATATCTCTGTTCCATGTGAATACCAAAGAGTGACACCAGCCAAGGAGTGTTTTAATAATCAAGTGGATAGGGGCTCCTGGGTGACTCAGTCGGTTAAGCGTCCGACTTCGGCTCAGGTCACAGTCTCGCGGTCCGTGAGTTTGAGCCCCGCGTCGGGCTCTGGGCTGATGGCTCAGAGCCTGGAGCCTGCTTCCAATTCTGTGTCTCCCTCTCTCTCTGCCCCTCCCCTGTTCATGCTCTGTCTCTCTGTCTCAAAAATAAATAAACGTTAAAAAAAAAAATTTTTTTTTAAATAATCAAGTGGATAGAATGACTGGTTATGTGAATACCAATCAGCCCCTTCTCTCTGCATGATCTTAGCAAAATATATTCTACTTAACCACTACTGTTCTGGGTGTGGCTACCACTGAGTACTCAATATGTGAGAAGCAGAGGCCAATAATGAGCCCCCCATATGGCAGTATTTCCATGGAAATCAACAAGCTACCCATTAAGTTTATTACAGTGGAGGGTTTCCACCATGAAAGGGACAACATTTTGTTATTACAGTAGATACTCCATATGTGGATTTGCCTTCCCTGGTAAAATGCTTCTGTCAAAACTGTCATCTGTGGACTTAGAGAATACCATATTAAACATCATTGTGTTCCACACAGCATTATTTCAGATCCTACAGCAGTGGGCCATGATCATGGAATTCACTGGTCTTACCACGTTACCCACTATCCTGAAATGGCAGGCTTGATGTTTTGGTGGAAATGATCTCTAAAGACTCATCAACATCCCCAGCTAGTCAGTACCCTCTAGCAAAGCTGAAGAGGGTTCTTCAGAAGTCTGTGTTCATACTGAATAACTGCCTATTATATGGTATTGTTTCTGATAATCAAGGATTGTGGGTCAGTCAGCCAGTGGGTGGAAATGAGAATGGCACTATTCACTATTATTTTTCCAGTTTGATTGTGATTTACTTGATATATTAAATTGTGTAAGTTTAAGGTTATACAGACAGCGTAACGTTTTGATACATTCAAATTTAGTGATTATTTATGTTCACTATATATATGTAAGTGATTAAAAATGTAGTTAAGATTCATCATATAGCTACAATTCATTGATGCAGCAAGAATTTATTTTAATGAGAATTTTTAACATTTGATTTCTTAGTAGTTTTCGAATACACAGTACAGTATTAATTCTGGTCATCATACTATATCTTCAGCATTTATTTATACTATTATTGGAATTTTGTACCTTTTGACTTCACCCATTTACTTCTCCATCTCAAGTCTGGTCTTTGGTTCTATGAGGTTGGTTTTTAAAATTCCACATATGCTCATTTGTTTCTTAATTCCACGTGAGTAAAAAATCATATGGTATTTGTCTTTGTCTAACAGACTTATTTTTCACTTAGTGTAATATACTTTAGCTCCATTCATGTTGTTGCAAATGGAAGATTTCATCCTTTGCTATGGCTGAGTAATATTTCACACACAACTTCTTTCCTGTCCATCAGTTGATGAGCGCTTGGGGTGTTTGCAATTGTAGATAGTGCTGCTGTAAAGACAGGGTTGCCTGAATCCTTTTGAAATCAGCATTTTTGTATCCTTTGGGTAAATATCTAGTAGAACAATTGCTATGTAGTAGGGTAGTTCTATTTTTAACTTTTTGAGGAACCTGCACACTATTTTCCAGAATGGCTGCACAGTTTGCATTCCTACCAAAAGTGCATAATGGTTTCCTTTTCTTCACATGCATGCCAACACCTGTTATTTCTCATGTTGTTAATTTTGAAGGTGAATATTTCATGTTAATTCTACAGTTGTGAGATATTTCATTGCAGTTTGGGGTTGTATTTCCCTGATAATGAATGATGTTGAGCATCTTTTCATGTGTCTCTTGGCCATCTAAGAAACTAAAGGGAAAAAAGAGAGAGGGGGGCAAACCAAGAAACAGACTTTTAACTCTACAGAACAGATGGTTGGGTGGGGAATGGCTGAAATAGATGATGGGGACTAAGATGTACATTTAGGATGAGCACTGGGTGTTGTATGGAACTGTTGACTTCCTCATGTTGTATACCTGAAACTAATACTGTGTATGTTAACTGCAATTTGAATAAAAACTTGAAAAAATTCCACGTATAAATAAGATTATGCAGTATGTTTTCTCTGACTTTCAGTAAGCATAATGCCCTCAAGGTCTATCTGTTGTTAACAGATGGCAGTGTTTTCTTCCTTTTTTCCTTTCTTCTTCCCTCCCTCCCTAATAATACCACATTGTGTCTGTGTGTCTCTCGGTTCTTCTCACATTTTATGTATCTGTTCATCCATGCATGGATACTTCGGGTTTTTTCCCATGTGTTGGCTAATAAAAATAATAAATAATGCTGTAATAAACACTTAGATGGTAGATATTTCCTCAGATAGTGATTTTGTTTTCTTTGGGTATACACCTAGAAGTGAAATTGAGGGATCAGGTGGTAGTTGTATCTCCAATTTTAAAAAGGTTTTCTAAATGTTTATTTGTTTATTTTTAAGAGAGAATGAGAATGAGCAGGGGAGGGTCTGAGAGAGCGGAGTGGGGGAGAGAATTCCAAGCCGGCTTTGGACTGTGAGTGTAGAGTTCATGAGATCGTGACCTGAGCTGAAGTTGGATGATTAACCAATGTGTCACTCAGGCACCCCATTTATTTCAGTTTTTTGAGGATCCTTAACACTGTTTACCATGAATTGTTTTCATTTTGTTGATCATTTCTTTTGCTGTGCAGAAACTTACTAGTTTCATGTAATCACATTAAAAAATTTTTTTTAAACATTTATTTATTTTTGAGAGACAGACACAGAATATAAGCAGGGGAGGGGCAGAGAGAGAGGGAGACCCAGAATCTGAAACAGGCCCCAGGCTCTGAGCTGTCAGCACAGAGCCCAACACGGGATTTGAACCCACAAACCGTGAGATCATGACCTGAGCTGAAGTCAGACGCTTAACTGACTGAGCTACCCAGGCGCCCCGATAATCACATTCACTTCTGATTTGCTTGTGTTTTAGTTGTCATATCCAAAATACTATTGCCAAGAAACATACCAGTGTCAGGGAACTTCTTCCTTGTGTTTTCATCTAGGAGTTTTATGGTGTTTGTTATCAGTCCATTTCTGAGTTTACTTTGCAAATGTTATTAAGATATTTTTCTTTGTTTCATTGTTTTTTTTTTTTTATGTAAATAATCCACTTTTCTCAGGGCCATTCATTGAAGAACCTTCTTCTCTCATGAGTGTTAATAGTTCCCTTGTCAGATACTGGTAGTCTGTATACATGGGTTTATTACTGGGTTGTTAATTTTATTCTCTTGGTCTTTGTGCCTTGTTTTTTTATTCCAGTAACCATTCTGTTTTGATTTGTATCAGAAAGGGTGATATTTCAAACTTTTGTTATTCTTTGCATTTCTTTGGCTACTTGGGGATCTCTTGTGGTTTCATGCCAATTTAAAATCTTTTTTCTTTGTCTGTTTCTATAAAAGTTGACATTGAAATCTTGATAGAGATTTCAGTGACTATATAGTTGGATGTGGGTAATATCGACATTAATAACAAAATTTAATTCTCCTATTTACGAAAATGGGTATCTTTACATTTATTTGTGTCTTATTCAATTCCTTTACTCAAAATCTTATATTATCAGTGTGTATGTTTGTCATTGATAGATTTAAAATTCATTACTAACTTTATTATTCTTGATACTATCCCTGAAGTGTTCCATGAGCAAATGGCTAAGAATGAATTCATGAGACATCTTTCGTGCAAAAAGATGGTTTTATTAAAGCATGAGGACAGGAGCTTTTGTGGTAGGATCACCTCCATAAGGAGGAAAAAAACAAAACAAAACCCAAAAAAGATCTCAGGGCAACATGGTTACATGTGTATGTGACACCATTCCTCATGACCCTGTAACATGCGAACACCCAATGAGACCACGTTTGCATGTTACCATATATGAGAAACAAAGCAGTAGAATATGTATAAAAAACTGTGGGCTCAGTTCTGTGTGCACAAACCCAACTGAGCTTTGCTGGTATGAATAAAGTTCCTTCCTGGAAAGAAAAGCCTCAGTGTCACGACTCTCTGTGCAAGAATCCCGTTACGTTGCTTGGGAGCTGGAGTTCAGTTGAGTCAGTGTGTTTCCACCTCCTTTGCCACTGGGTACAAACATCTGAGTGCCTAGAGAAGCTACCTCGCCTGTTTCCAGAGGACTCCTTGTTCTGGAGAAGATAAACCTATCTCTGTGCGCAGGAAGGTGAGAATTAGTGAGGCCCAGGAACAAGCTTAAGGAGTGCTACCCGCCAGACTGGTAAGAACCCAGGTTTGTTTTGAAAGACCTGGCTCTAAGAGGCAGAAGGGGAGTCTGATCACTTCCCAGAGTTGCCCTAGTAATTCCACAAGGGACTTGGAACAAAGCTGCGACTCTAAGGCGCTGAATATAGGGTGGTGGGCTGGAGTTGTGTGAGTGTGTGTGAATGAGACAGACAACGGAAAGGTTCCAGCCTGACCAGCGGCCGAAACCAGTGTTGACTCCTGATCCATGGTTTTGTGGAGACCTCATACATCCAAAGGCAACATCAGACTTCCTTGGAGTCTGATCCCAGTCAGGGATTGAAACTGAACATGCCAATGCTAATTTGAAATATCTCCAAGGGGAGAGTGGCCAGAAATTGACAAAAGCGAGTGTGTATCCTCTCCAAACTAGTCCCCCAACTTCCTCTTTTTTCCCCTTGTGTGCATGAAAGTTGTCTGTTAGGAGGAAGAAATGGGTGGAGAGCAGAGTAAACTAACACCCCTAGGGTGTATGTTGAGAAATTTCAGAAAGAGATATTCAGGAAATTATGGTGTGAAATCAGCACCCAGAAAGCTCTGGACATTCTGTGAAATTGATTGGCTATCAGTTGGGGTGGGCTGGCTCTCTGTGGGCTCACTTGATAAGGAAGTAGTTAGCTGAATATTCAGGGTCATCGCGGGGGACCCAGGCCACCCAGACCAATTTCCTTACATTACTGTTGGCAAGACCTGGTCCTATCCTAGCCTCCTTGGCTGAAACTCTGTATTGAAAAGAGCTTTAAAGTTAGGATAGCTTGCATCACCGCTTCCTCCAAATACTGGCCAGAAATTAAAAAGCCCATACTGTCGGGAGAACCTGAAGAAACCCCACCACCATATGTCCCACTGGACCCCTCACTGCCACCTGTGCCTTCAGTCACTCTAGCTGCCGAACCCAATCAGAGTCTGCCCTTAGTCTCAAGACCTCACTACCCCTAGCACCACTGGCCTCCGTAATGTGACTCACTTACCTGGACTGCCAGTCTGAACCCCACATATACCTCCTAGAAGGTGACTGACTAGAGAATCAGACCAGCAGAGGCGGTCCCTCCCTGCAGCCACACCAGGGAGCCCTACAGATGCCACTGAGGGAAACCAGGAAGACCAGATCCAAGGAGGCCAGCATGTTTTTGTGTTCCAACCCTTTACCATTATGGACCTCCTAAACTGGAAACACCGTACCCCCTCCTATATGGAGAAACCCCAGGCTGTGATGGTCCATAATTCAAAGCTACAGACCTACCTGGATGACTTCTACCAACCTCTTCTGACCTCTTCAAAACAGAGAAGCATCGTTGAATTACCTGGCAGCCTTAAAATGGTTAGAGGGGAATGCCCCAGCTGGGACACTAGACCCCCAGGCCTATGCTTGGATTCACTTCCCTGGGGAGGACCCCAAATGGGAGCCAGATGCTACAGGTACAGAGGGAGGGTTTGCAAGGACTGAATAGTATCAAGAAGCGCTTCTAAATGGCATGGAGAAAGCGTCATAAATATGAGTAAAACATCAGAAGTGCTACAAGGACCTGAGGAATGCCCAAGCCAGTTTTAGGAGAGACTATGTGAGGCATTTCATTCCTTTGATGCAGAAGCGTCCGCTAAGCAGCGGATGGTTAATGCAGCTTTTGTAGCTCGGGCTCGGGGACATTCCACCTAAGCTGCAAAACCTAGAGGGTTTCACTGGCCTGAATGCCAGTGCGTTGCTAGAAGTAGCAACCCAGGTGTTGGTTAACCATGACCAGGTGACAACGGAAGGAAGAATGCCAACAGATGGGAAAACAGTCAGGCTTGTTAGCTGCTGCCATAGTGGAGCAGTCAGAATGTTCCGGGAAAGGTGCCCTACAAGGAAAGGTTCAAGGCTAGAAAGGGGACCGCTGGGGAGGAAGGTGTAGCCCTGGATCAAAATTAGGGTGGAATCAGTGTGCTTACTCCCATCAGGAGGGCCAGTGGAAAAGTGAATGCCCCCAGCAACCAGACGATTGTCAGCAAGGTCTCAAGCAGAAAGAAAGAGACCATGTGGTCCAGGGCTGGTATTAACTGGCTCCAGGGCCTCATGGGGCCCCCGAAGATGACTTTGTGGGGCTAGCCACCAACAAGGACTATGAAGAGGACTGGGACAGACAGGCTATATTTTGTTAGGCCCCCAGGAGCCCATGGTCTGAGTGAATGGGGAGGGGGGGTTGGCGAACCCATTGACTTTTTGGTGGCTACTGGAGCAGACACTCAGTAGTGACCCAACCTGTGGACCCCTCTCACAGAGACAAGCCACCATTGTGGGGGCCTCAGGCAGTTGGACACACCGTCCCTTCCTGTTGCCTCAACGATGCAGTTTAGTTGGCCATGAAGTCATCCATGAATTCCTGTACCTCCCCGACTGCCCTGTGGCTCTAATGGGCTGTGACCTGTTGGGAAGGCTGCAGTCCCAGATAACTTTCCACTCTCACGGACAGGCTGCTCTGACCCTACAGAAACCAGAAGCAAAGATTGTGACTGACGATTCCTCAAGGGGAAGAGTGGCGTCTCTGCAGTCTCAAGGAGGAACCACAACCGGTGCCTGAGCTTCCCTCTAAGATCCCAGGAGTGTGGGCTGAAGGTCTGAAACATACCACCTGTGGTTGTGGAACTGAAGTCGAGGCAGAGCTCACCCAACAGAGACCATACTTTATCCCTTGCAAGGCACAGACCGGGATCCAAAAGCACCTGGAGTGTTCAAGCTCAAGGAGGGAAGGGCAGTGCAGATGATGGACCAGATGCGGATTACTGCAGGGGGGACATTAGCCCCTTCAGAATGCCTGACCTTCAGTGTTTTCCCTCCTCATTCCCACTCGTCAAGTCCATAAATTCCTTGTTCTGGGAACCAAGGGCAATTTTGTTGGACAGGCAATAATCTAAGGAGTGTCTTATAATTTAGAGTGGCCCCTGCTGTCTCTCCTAGGGACTGAAGAATTCACATATAGCGCTTTTGTTCAGGGGCTAGGGAGTTTTCCCATGATAGATCTCTCAAAAAGTTCCTTGGCAGGGAATCCTAATATGGTTTCGCTTTATCCCTTACCTCATCAGGAAGAGACTGTACCCAGTGCATTTTTTTCTTTTCTTTTTTCTTGGAGCTCCTTAATTGTTCTGCAGCATCTTGCGTTCCTTGTGTCCCACTGCCTCCTGGCCACATGGGCTCCCTGGCCATGTTGGCCTGTAGTCCCCTTTTCTTTTTCTTCTGTCACATCAGGGTCACCATCTGTTGTAGACTCGGGGTGTAGAGTCCTTTTTTGTCTAGCAAGAAAATGGGGTGCAGGATTTAAATATGAGAGATGGCTGATGTCCAGGAGAAGACAAGAGCCCCCATTAAGGGTCCTTGCTCTGTTTTTATTGGGATCAGAGGGCTTATAAACATGGTGATGGACGTGCACAAAGAGACAATTAAACTGTGAACATTAACTCACGAATGTGAGGGAAAGGGGATCTTGAAGGTATGCAGGGTTGGGGGTTTCGTTAACACAAAACAAAATCCTGGCGCCCGGGCATCCAGGTGGAAGGTTGTTTACAGCAGATGTGAGTCACCACCTCTGTTTACCTAAACTGGTCTAGGGGAGGAGAAAAACAGTGCACGTAACTGCAGGGTCAACAAGGCATCTTTCTTTTGCTTATCAGCTCCCTTTACCCTGCTGCAGTCTGTAGCCCTATTTACCTGTTTACCTAATTTGGTCCTTTTTTCCTGTGAAAGCAGCTTTCTGCTCTAGTACTAAATTGGGGGGGGGGGGGCGGGCAGGGGGCTGTATCTGCCCTGCATACCTAATCTTATTTATTTCATATACCTTTGTATTGGGACCTTTGCCCTACCCTCTCTATACTGGAGCCTCTGCTCCACCTTCTCTATAGTGGGGCCTTTGCCCTGCCTTGTTTACCTAATCTTGTTTACCCAAACTTGGGTGTGAGCATCCTGTGGCTTTGTAATTCTTTATGCCTTGTTAACCCATCAGTGCGGGCTCAGGGAATTCCTAACGTTATTTTCCATTACCCAGGGACTGTGCTGTATTTCAAGAGTCAGTACCACTGCTTCAATCACGGCCCATCAAGTTCTTCCACTCCTTCTACAAAGAAATAAGAGGTAGCCCCCTCCCATTTCAGTCCCAGCAAGGAACTTGTTTCTAGTCCTGGCAGAGACTATACCCTAGACACTAAAGTGTCTTCATGCTATGTATGTGGGGGAACCAGCATCGGGGATCAGTGACCATGGGAGGCCTGGAAATTAGATTCCTGCAAGCTTTATAATGGAACAAAATACCCCAGTTCCATTACCAGGATTTGGCTCCTCAAAACCTCAATCATTGGGAAGAACTGTCTGGCCTGGTGGGGAAAAAGGTTCACCATCCCTGTTGGAAACTTAGCTTGCCTGGGCCAAAGGTTTTATAATTCAACTACCTGGAAAACTCAATGGTGGGTGTCCCCGGGTCACCTCCAGTGAGACACTACCCCTTGTCTGACTTCTCTCATCTCTGACAGGCCTGGGACAACATAGACGCAGCCATTAAATGACAGGCCCCATTTGGACTATACTGGATATGTGGGGAAACAGCCTATACATGTCAGGATCATGTGTGCTGGGCGCTATCTGTCCATCTATTTTTCTTGCTCCGTCTTGCTAGGGGGGAACATCTGGGAGTTCAAATGTACAGAGATAGGGAGACTTAAAGGAAGTGGTATGCCTTGTGAATTGGCAATTGTAAAGATGAGGGGCCTCCCAAGTGTATAATCTAATATTATGGTCCTGTCACCTGTGCAGAGGACAGGTCCTGGGGCTACCGCACTCCGTTTTATGTGCTAAACCGCACAATCAGACTGCAAGCAGTTGTAGAAATTATAACCAAGGAAACTGCCATTAGTTCTTGCTGAGCAGCGAACCAAAATACTCAGTGCCCTCTGTCAAAATCACTTGGCTTTAGATAACTTGCTTGTTTCTGAGGGAGGTGTTTGTGGAAAATTTAAACAGAGCCTCTGGTGCCTACAGGTAGTTGATGAGGGAAAAGTCATAGAGGAGATCACAGATTGAAGAAGAATTGCTCATGTCCCCCTCCAGACCTGGAATGGTTGGAACCCCAGGGAGAATTTGGAAGATGGTTTTTAACTTGGGGGTTGGAGGGGGGGGGGGGGATCCAAAACCCTCATGGGAATTATCCTCCTAATTTTGGGAGGGTGCTTCCTCTTACCCTGCTTAGCTTTCCTGGTTGTATAGTCTGTCTCCAGTCTCATTGAGGCCATGGTTGAAGGAAAGATGGCCACTCATGTAATGATGTTTTGGAAATGTAAACCTCTAAACCAAGATGATGCTCTTTAACCCAAAAGTAGAGGGGTCTGAGCATCAAAGAGGGGGATATGGTAGGGTCCACTCTGTAAAGGGAGGAAAAAAAAATAACCTCAAGACAACCTGGCCATATGTGTATGGGACAGCATCCCTCAGACCCTGTAACGTGGGACCACTTAATCAGACTGCATGTTTGTGTGTTACCATATAGGGGAGACAAGGAAATAGAAAATGTATAAAAAAAACTATGCCATGTGGCATTCAGGGCTCAATTCTTCGGGTATGAACCCAACTGAGCAGTGCTGCTATGAATAAAGTTGCTTCCTGGAAAGGAAAGCCTCTGTGTCAAGACTAAGAATCCTGCTACACTGTGGGCAGAAAGTGCTGCACTGGGATTGTGAGGAATAGCTGATTATATACTATTAAATTAATGGAGGTTAAGGGTAGCCTAAATCTCTAAGGAATTTGGAAGGAAAGTGTTCAGGACTTTGAGGAGCTAGCTGCTGTGAAGATACTACTTGTAGTCTTTAATAAAACATCATTAAGGCACTGAGGCATGAGTTCCTAGGGAGGGTCACACTCTGCATGTTTCAGGTGTCTATCAGTGGGCTGCAAGCTGTTGGGATATTTAAATTCAGCTACATGTCTTTTGCCTTTGCTTTCCTTATCAATTTCCAGTGGGCTTTTCTTTTTCAGATGGTTGCTAAACAATACAACTGAAATTTGTTTGCCATAAAGTTCTGTCTTGGAACTACTTTTGCTCTGTCACATAACTTTATATATTTGTGTGTTGATTTTCATTTGGCTCAAGCAATTTTTAATTTCCCTTTTAATTTCTTTGATTCATTGGTTCTTCAGGAGTGTGTTTGATGTCCCTATGTTCGTGAATTTTCCTGTTGATCCTCTTTTACTGAGTTCATACCTTTCATTGTAGTCTGAGAAGATAAGACTTCACCTGTTCTTAAATTTGAGACTTGTTTTATGTGCTAACATGTGATTTATCCCAGAAGATGTTCCATGTGTGCTTGAATAGAATGTATATTCTGACCATGTTGGATGAAATATTTCATATATGTCTGTGAGGTTCATGTGTTGTCTGTTATTGTTCTAATTTGCTGTGTCCCTTTTAATTCTCTGGGTGATCCATCTGTTGTCCAGAGTAGGGTATTAAAGTCACAACTTTTATTGTTTGGTATTTATTTCTACTTTAATTTCTTATAATTTTTAAACTTTTATTTTTGAGGTAATCTCTACACCCACCATGGGGCTCAAACCCATAATCCTGAGACTGGGCCAGCCAGGCACTAGTGTTTATTTCTGCTTTTAATTCTGAGGTGATCTGCTTTATATGTTCAGGTGTTCTGGTGGTGGATACATAAGTAACTTGCAATTATTGTGATATAGTGACATGTGTGTGTGTGTGTGTGTGGGTGTGTGCGCGTGCACAGTTACTAGTGACCTTTGACCTTTTTTGGCCATCTTTACCTTGAAATCTTTTTTTTGTCTGATACAAATGTAGCTCTTACTGCCTTCTTTTGGTTACCTTACAGATAATCTTTTTCTCTTCCTTCACTCTCCTGTGTATCTTAGGCAGCAGCATATCACTGGATTTTTTTTTTTTAATGTATTCAGGCATTCTATGTTTATTGTATCAGTTTCTGTTTAATTATCGATAGGTAAGGATTTATAAATACCATTTTAGTGTTCTCGATGTAATGTAAAGCCTTTGTTCCTTTTTATATCTTGGTGTTTTCTTTATGTGATTAGATTACTTGGTGCTGACATGCTTTGACTTTTTATAGTAGTCTTTTATATCACTACTACAAGTTTTTCCTTTGTATTTACCAGGAAGCTTACATAAAATATCTTTTATTTATAACATTGTTTTATCTGATAACTTTGCATACAAACTTTTCATCTTTTTCTTTCCCATTCACATGTTGATGTTACAGTTAAGATATTCTTAAATTCTTTATGCAATAATAAACTATTGCACTTTTTTTAACACTTAATGTTTTTTAAATTAGACTTGTATTAGACTTGTAAATGAATTATATATTACTGTTACAATATTAAGAGAGTCTGAATTTGAGTGTATATTTACATTTACCCAGTGAATTTTACATGTACATTCATACATTTTTATGATGGTATTAATTAGCATCTTTTTATTTCCTCTTGAAAAACTCACTTTGGGATTTCTGGTAAGGCAGGTATAGTGATGATGAAGTTTCTTAGTTTTTGTTGGGGAAAAGCATTTTATCTTCTTCATTCTGAAAGATGGCTTTGTTTAGTATAGCATTCTTGGTTGACATTTTTTTTAGTATTTTAAATATATCCTCTTCTGCCCTGGAAAGTTTCTGATGACGCATCTCCTTGTAGTTTTATTGGTGTTCCCTTGTATGTGAAATGTCACTTCTCCCTCAGTGTTTTCAAAATTCTCTTTTGTTTTTGACAACTTAATTTTAATTATAATGTGTGTTGATGTGGCTGGCCCTTTTAGGTTGAATCTCTTGGGTTCTTTTGTACCTCATTAGTCTGGATGTTCATGTCTCCATATATATCCGCTTTTCAGCATTTATTGCTTTAAATATATTTTCTTTCTCTTTGTTTTTCTCTTTTGTACCTGGGTTTACAAAATGCTTTTATGTTTTCCTTTTGATGGTGTTTCATAACTCCTTTTCACCCTTTTTTTTTTTTTTTTGCTCTTCTAACTGGTAATTTTTCTAAAAAATTCTTTTTTTAAACATTTATTCACTTTTAAGAGAGAGAGAGACAGCATGAGCAGCGGAGGGGCAGAGAGAGAGAGGAGACACAGAATCTGAAGCAGGCTCCAGGCTTTGAGCTGTCAGCCAAACTGAACCAACTCAGCCACTCAGCCAACTCAGTTGGCTCAGCCTCCCCTCCCCTCCCCTCCCCTCTCCTCCCCTGCCCTCGTTTTTCTATTATTTTTCCTTCCCTTAGTTTCATCTGTTCTGTGTCTTAAAGTCCTCATGAGTGAAGTCATAGATATTTGTCTTTCTCTGACTGACTAATTTCGCTTAGTGTAATACCCTCTAGTTCCATCCACATAGTTGCAAATGTCAAGCTTTCATTCTTTTTGATTGCCAAGTAATACTCCATGCATTGTGTGTATCTACATATACATGTATGTATACATACATGTATGTATACATACATATACATGTATATGTGTATACATATGTATGTGTATATATACACGTATATATATGTATATCTTCTTTATTCATCCATCCGTGGATATTTAGGCTTTTTCCATACTTTGGCTATTGTTGATAGTGCTTCTATAAACATTGGGATGCATGTGCCCCTTTGAAACAGCACACCTGTATCCCGTGGATAAATGCCTAGTAGTGTAATTGTGCCTTCTGAGCTTCTAATGCATCCTTCTCAGTCTCTGTGGTTCAAGAATGTGCTTTAATCTTTACCCCTATATTCTTGGGTTTTCATCTTCTTTATGGATACTTGCAAGTTGCTCTTCTCATGAGGGGGAAGTCTGGTATCACCTATGTTGCACCCTGATGATGTTATCTTGGCACCAGTTAAGTATTACCTTCAAAATTTTGGTTTCCCTTCTCTATGACCTTATGGTCTGGTGGCAAATAAGTGTTAGTGCCAAAAGGAGGCATGTTCCTAGTTCCTATAAAACTGAAAGTTGAGACTGCTGCCTGGCTATTTGGACTCCTTATTCCTCAATTTGAATTAACAGGCAAGAAAAGGTGTTTCTTTTCTGTTGTGGTGATTCATCTTGATATGCAGGGGGAAATTTACTCCTGCATGTAAGAAAGAGTGTGCAGTACAGTGTATCCCTTACAGCATCTCTTAAAATTACTATGCCTTATGATATAAGGTCAATGGAAAACTGCAAAAACATAGGCAAGGGTGGAATAGTAATGGCCCAGACCTTTCAAGAATGGTTGGTATAACCCTAGTAGTTAAAGAAAGATGACGAGTTGAAGCACTTTTCTGGTTGCAAAGGGACTACCGAATGATTAATGGAAGAAGGTGGTTACAAATACCAGGTATGGCCATGACTACAGCACTGAGGACTTTGTCAAGTGTGTGTAAAGCATGTATTTTTTTCTTCCTTTTCATATTCTCTGATGATGTAATGTACTGCTTACTACTATTGTATCATAGTGTTTCAACTACAGGATATCAAGAAGTGATTGTATTGCTGAGAGTTTTTCGTCCCCTTCTGGAGAAGGAGCTTCCCTGATTTTGGTTGTATGCACAATTATTGTATCATGTTAGGCTTCAGAATTAGACACTTGTGTTTTTTATTTTTTCTTTCTTTTCTTAGAGATTACATATGATTTAAGGATATATGTATGGTGTATGTGTGCCTGTGGACTCGTTTTGGTTAATTTTATCTGGTGGCCCTGTTTGATTGGGTCCAAGTGTTTATTCAAACATTCTGGATATGCCTTTGAAGTTTTTTGGGATTAGATTAACACATGAATATACTGGCTAAAGCTGATTAGCCTCCTTAGTGTAGATGGGTCTCTGTCAGTTCAAGCCCTATCTACTATAGAAAAGTTGACCATCCTGTGAATAAGTCTTTGAACTGGGACATCCATAGCTTCCTGCATTTTTACTTAAATTAAAACATCAACTTTCCTGTTTCTAACTTTGACTACTCAGATCTTTGTATTTGTCAACCTGCATTCAGTCAGATCCTTATAATAAACCACACACACAGATGTACATACACACTCCCTCTACTCCCTCTCCCTGTTGGTTCTGCTTCTGTGAGGATCCTTAATGTGACATTATTTAACCCTCTGCAGTGAAATGTACAAGCCTTATTCTGAGGTAAATCTTTAGTTCTTAATTTTGAACTATTTTTAAAATTTTATTGCAAATTTTAGCAGTTTACTTTTTATCATTACATATATTTAAAAAAAAATTTTTTTTTTAACGTTTATTTATTTTGGGGACAGAGAGAGACAGAGCATGAACGGGGAAGGGGCAGAGAGAGAGGGAGACACAGAATCGGAAACAGGCTCCAGGCTCTGAGCCATCAGCCCAGAGCCCGACTCGGGGCTCGAACTCACGGACCGCGAGATCGTGACCTGAGCTGAAGTCGGACGCTGAACCGACTGAGCCACCCAGGCGCCCCTTCATATATTTTAAAGAACAGAAGTTCAAAAATTGTTAACTTTGGAGGTTCACAAATTTATTTTAATGGACTTGGCTGTAAATTTTAGGTTTTATTGGCTATATTTGGTTTCTGTCACTTACTTTTCTTCTGTAAGTAAACTCGTAAAAATGTAAACCCTATTTTAGGTCTGCAGTGCCACGTAAAAATACGGTGAGCTGAATTTGGATGCTGAGCCAGTTTTTCCTGATCTGGCTGTAGCATGTCTAATTACAAACACATAATTTCTGTTCCTTTCCTTGGAGACATTATACATTTCCTATTGTTGTCTTTGTCTTTCTCCTTCTATCTTTTAAAAGTAGGTCTGGAAATACTCACAGCCTATTTAACAACTGCTTCTTTCTTCTTCCCTCCCCTCCCTCCCCTCCCCTCCCCTCCCCTCCCCTCCCCTCCCCTCCCCTCCCCTCCCCTCCCCTCCCCTCCCCTCCCCTCCCCTCCCCTCCCCTCCCTCCTTCTCCCTCCCTCCCTCCCTCCCTCCCTCCCTCCCTCCCTCCCTCCCTCCCTCTCCCTCCCTTCCTCTCCCTCCCTCCCTCCCTCCCTCCCCTCTCCTCCCTCCCTCCCTTCCCTCTCCTCCCTCCCTTCCCTCCCTTCCCTCCCTTCCCTCTCCTCCCTCCCTCTCCTTCCTTCCTTTTTTTGGCGATGGTCCTGAGGGACTCATGAGTGTCAAATTCCAGACCTTGGTGATTTTAGGTGGCAGTCTTAAAAGTTGGGCGCATAAGTTTGTGGTCCAAACACTTTGTTCCTCATGGAGAAGACTGAAGTTGGAGAAGACTTGTGATTGTTAAAGGCAGAATTAGGAGGGTAATTGTGGGGTTTATGGTATAAGACTGTCTTGGTCTTCCTGCCTGTTTTGATGAGGGTATTTTACCAACTGCCTGATATGTAGGAGTCACTCAGCTAAGTTTTGAATTTCACTTAGGGAATTAATCCACGTGTTGCTGTATATTTGGTCCAACCCTGGGAGGAGGGAATCGGCCATCTCTGTCATCATGTTGGTAACGTTCAGCCACATCTTTTTTTCTTTAACACAGACACATTATATAGAGTTATTATTGATGATCACATGAAACTAGGGTTTGTGACAGACACTTTGACAAATTATAAATCCTCTGAACCTCACTTGTTTCTGAATTATACAGAGAGAGAATTTCATAAATTATATATTTTGTAGAAAATTATACCTAATCTTCAAAACAGATGTAAAACTGACAACAAGAGATCCCTGTAAGTCTTTATGGTGTCCTTTTGCATTGACCCATGATTATCTCTGACAGTACTAGTTTCTCCATAACCTTGTCAGTACTCGTTATTGTCTTTTTTATTTTTGCCATCTTAGGTAGGTGGAGATATCTTGCTGTGATTTCGGTTTTCATTGCTGTGAAGGGTAATGATATGAACATCTTTTCAAGTACATACTGGTCATTTTTAAATTTATTTTTATTGTTGAAATATTTGATCTGTAACATTGTAAATTTAAGATGTACATGTTAATTTCATATATACATACTGTAATATGATTGCCATTGTAGCAATAGTATCTCACTTTGTATTATTTTGTACTTGTATTATTTTTTATATATGTATTGTATATTTTATGTATGTATATATTGTATTATATTTTTTATATATGTATTATTTTAATTTGTATTATTTTATTATTTCTTCTTGGTAGTTGGAATAATTCCTTTTTAAAAATTTTTTTAAATGTTTACTTCTGAGAGAGAGAGATAGAGTATGAGTCGGAGAGGGACAGAGAGAGAGAGAGAGAGAGAGAGAGAGAGAGAGAGAGAGAGAGAGAGAATCCCAAGCAGGCTCCCAACTGTCCACACAGAGCCCAATGTGGGGCTCGAACTCACGGACCGCAAGATCATGACCTGAGCCGAAGTCGGACGCTTAACCGACTGAGCCACCCAGGCGCCCCAAGTTTGGCTTTTTTGATACCACATGTTATTGATACCATGCAGTGCTGGGGTTTTTTCTGACAGTTTTTACTGGTTTTCTGTTTTTCTGGTTGTTTTTACTTACCACTTACATTGTTACAAATGGGAAGAAGTACTTTCTTATGGCTGAATAGTATTGCGCTGTGTGTGTGTGTGTGTGTGTGTGTGTGTGTGTGTGTGTGTGTGTGTGTGTGTGTGTGTAACATCTTACTTATCTATTCATCTGTTGATGGTACCTTAGGTTGTTTCTTTATATCTTGGCTCTTGTGAATAATGTGCACTGAACACAGGAGTATGTATATGTCCTTTCAATACCCTATTTTCATTTTCTTTGGATAAATACACACTGGTGGAATTGCTTGATCATATGGTAGATCTCTTTCTAATTTTTGTAAACAACCTCTCTATTTTCCATAATTGTTGAACCAATTTATATTTCCATCAGCAGTGTACTAGGTTTCCTTTTTTTACATCCTTGTGAACATTCGTTATCTCTTGACGTTTTCATGATAGCCATTCAAAGAGGTGTAAAGGTGGTATGTTGTTGTGTTACTGAATTGTACCTCCTTGATGATTAGATGTTGAGCATCTGTTTATGTCTTGGCCATTTAAATTTCTTCTTTGGAAAAATGTTTACTTCCTGTGCCCATTTTTAATTAGATTCTTTTTTGTTGTTAACTCCTTACAAGATACGTGGTTTGCAGAAATTACCTCCCATTCTTTTCATGTTTTTAATTATTCTGTTCAGAAGATTTTACATTTAATGTCCTACTTATTGATTTTTACTTGTGTTGTGTGTGCTTTTCATGTCAACCCAAGAAATCTTTGTCAAAACCACTGTCAAGGAGCTGCTTTTCCAAATTTTATTCCAGGAGTTTTAGGGTATTATGTATTGGGTATAATGTTTAAGTCTTCAATTGATTTCATATTAATTTGGGGGAGTACTGTAAGAAAGAGGTCCAGTTTCATAGTTCTGCATATATTTATCCATTTTTTTCAACTCCATTTTTTGAAGACACAGTCCTTTTGTCATCAGATGTTCAGATGATCATGGCTCCCTGATTGAGAAATAGTTGATTGTAAATGTGGGGGATTAATTTTCTGCTCTCTATTCTGTTCTCTTGGCCTATAGTTCCATTTTTATGCCAATACCATACTGGTTTTATATGCTGTAGTTTGTAGCAGGAAGTGTTACACCTCCTGCTTTGTTCTTTTGTGTGATTTCACATAAGTTTTAAGAATGTAAGTTTCATGTTTTCATTTTGGGCTTCATTAAAAAGAAGGTGAAAATACCTGTTTTCTTCTTTTAAATGTTTCTTTCTTTTAGAGAGAAAGAGAGTGAGCAGTGGAGGAGGAGAATGGGGGTGGGGGGTGGGGTGGGCAGAGGATTCCAAGCAGGCTCTGCGCTGTCACCACAGAGTTTGATAGGGTCCTAAACTCATGAACCATAAGATCATGACCTTAGCCGAAGTCAGATGTTGAGGTGACTGAGCCACCTAGGTGCCTCAAAATTGAAAATACTTGAAGTAGTTTGGCTTTTCTGAATTGCATTTTACTGAATGACCTCATTGTTTTCTTTTAAGTGTATTATGTAATGTATGGTAGAATTTTCAGAACATAAAAACATAATGTACCAGATTTCTAATAAGTAGGAAACAGCTGTAAAAACTTTTACAATGAAAAAATTTTTTTTAACAGAATGCTGCCTTTTTATACGGCCTTGGTTTGGTTTACTTCTACTACAATGCATTTCACTGGTAAGTTGATTTAAACCATGTTTCCACTTACGTGTGTGTGAATGTGTGTATGAAAAATATTTCCACATAGCTATGATAACTTGTGGATCCCCTTAAATTGAAGATAAGAACATGAAATCAGAAGAGATAAATTAGTACAGGTGGAAAATACTGCTTTAATTTGTTAATGGCATTGTTTAGTTCTGCGAGATGAATGTAAATTTTGATTATTTATCTTAAAGTGATGTCTATATGTTTTCCAAAAAACCCTTACCTTTTAAAATGCTCTGCAGTAAATTTTGCAGTAAATTTTGTAATAAACGCATATAAAACTACACAACTTTAGAAGTAGGAACATAACCAAAATGACTTACTAAAGACATAGTGTGTTCCTTTGTCCTTATTTATGGTATACGTGGTATCTGTATGTTTTTTTGGTAAGAGGAAATTGACTTTGGAAACACGTAAGATTCTAAATAGTGACCCTTGTGGAGTTTAGAGAATACAGTACAGTTGATACTTGAACAAACAAGTTTGAACTGCACAGGTGGTCTTTACATGATATATTTTGTTGCTTCTAGGTGTATTTTCTCTACCTTATGATTTTCTTAACATTTTGTTTTCTGTACTTTATTATAAGAATGTATTTTATAATACATATACAAAATACGTGTTAATTGAATTTTTATGGTTTCGATAAGGATTCCAGGCAACAGTATGCTATTAATAATTAAGGTTTTGGGGGGTAAAAAGTTACAGCTGGATTTTCTTGTTGCTCTGGGGGTTGCCCCTAACCCTACACTATTCAGTCAGTGGTCAGTGGACTTTTTTTTTTTTTTGGGGGGGGGGTCTCATGTATTACTCATTTTTGAGGAAGTAATAATTTACATAGTTCAAATACTAAAAAATATTCAAAATTTATCCAGCGTAATTGGATTTTCTCTACTAGTAATCAAGAATTTTTAAAAAGAGCAAATAATTAAGAAGATATAGAATTAGACAAAGATAAAGTGATAGATGAAGGTGGAAGTAGATTAGGTACTGCATTCCTATTGAGGTAAGATAGTTTACAGAAAAGACTGTACTGTAGGAATTCCATCTGGAAGAAATAAATACCAGCCCTATATATATTACATTATACTAATAGATTACAGGTAGAATCTAAACAAAAATGTGATAGGCAAGTGAAGTTTCTAAATGTAGATCTTTCTGGAGCAGTATAGAATGAGGATTAACATTCTTACCCTCTTGGCCTTTTAAAACCTTTCCTATTGTCCCTGTCTGAGATGCTTCAGAAAAATTTAAAAAGCGGTTATTGTCACTGAAAATGTTATTAAACCTTTACTGTTGAATGATCTGTGAAGGTGAATATGGAAACAATTGCGTTTCCATATCTTTTTCTAATCTAAAAATGTTCATAAGATTTTCAGAAAGTTGTAATTTCTGTCAGAATTGTGTAATAGGAATGTTTCCTGAAGTGCCAAGGAAAATACATATAAATACTAAAAGTTTAGATTCTTTTGTCTTTATTTCAGGGCAATTAAAGCATTTCAAGAGGTGCTTTATGTTGATCCCAGCTTTTGTCGAGCCAAGGAAATTCATTTGCGACTTGGGCTTATGTTCAAAGTGAACACAGACTATGAATCTAGTTTAAAGGTAGGTAGCTTGGGTTTTTCCTAGACAGACACTATTCTTTGTGTGTGTTGCTAAGTTTTAAGTGTTCAGAAATGTTGGAATTTATATGACCACTATAAAAAAAGAACTAATTTAGGATATAAATTAAAAGGTTTAAAAAAAAAGGTTGAATTTCAGGGTACAAAGTAGACTTGATGCTAAGATTTGCAAGATGAATTTTTGGTTCTTTAAATTTTATTTTATTGGTTTGTTTTTATTTTGTCTTTAAAAAGTGTTTGAAGTGTGTGATTCAGAAACAATGAAGGCTTTTATTATATTTGAGCATGTAAAGCACTGGCCATAAAGATGAAGAGCAGTTATTGATGAAGTGCCAGTAATCTAATCATTGGCTAGTCTTGAATTCATATGTGACTGATGAGAAGTCTGCTCACTTATAGTAGCACGACACATGGCATAGGCAAAATTTTGTAATACATTCTTCTCTGTTAAAACTTATGGACTGCTTGTTGGTGAGTGTAAATATTACTGTGAAAAAATAATACATTGTTAAATATTTTAATTCTAATGGAAATATGATTTATCCTTTCATTTTTCAGTTTCTGTGTTCTGTCATTTTATGTCTTCTGAGGTTATTAATGGGACTGGAGTTTCTTTGTATGACAAAAGTATTGCTCTGTGAAAGAATTCAAGTTTCTGGGGAAAAGCACTAGGTTTTGTCAATTTATGACCATTTTGAATGTTTGCTTTTTTCCTGACATAGATCTATTGTGGAATATCTTGCCTACAAAAGAATGTGTGTGTGACTTTATAGTAGGACTTGCTCTGAACTCATTAGCATGGAAATGGTAAATAAATGTTATTTAAAAACTATGTGTGATAGGGGGTTCTCTAAACCACCCTTAATTGTCAGTGATTTGCTGAAGGTCACTGAACTTAGAAAGCAGTTTTATTTATGGTCATAGTTTATTACAGTGAAAGAGCACAGATTAAAATTGTCAAAGGAAAAAGCACAGGAGGTAGAGTCCAGGAGAGACAAGAGCCCTGTTTATACTCTCTCATTGCAGTCATATGAATAGCACTTAATTCATTTCAATGATGTGTGATCACACACACATAGTATTGTCAACCAGGGATGTTCACCCAAGCCTTTCCAGGGTTTTTTCCCCTGTCCATGGAATGTGTATAATATTGGGGGTTGATATTGGTGAGACGGAGAGCATACCTAGCCAACCTTAGTTACCTAGTCATCAGTAGCCCCTTTGATATCAGACTGATACACTGTAGCCTCAGGCCCCCAGCACAAATAATGTAAGCATAAACTATATAGATGACTCAAAGTTCTGGGTATAGAAAGGCACACTTGTAAGGCAGAATATTCCAACGATGTAGAGATCATCCTCAGGAGTTGGTCAAGGGCCAGACATTTCTTTAAATGTGCAGGGTTTGGACAACTGAGACCTGCTGAGTTAATCTCTTCCTGTGCTGTGTATTCATGCACTGCCTTAAACAAAGTATTGAATGTAATTGTCCCTGAATTTTATGGGTTTATAAAAGAATGATACTTACTGCACAAGTATTCAGTCAAGCACATTAAAACCATTGCAGATAGAGTAAAGAATTTAGATTACATAGAGGCCACAGAAAGAAGTGTAGCTAAGGAGTAAGTCCAAGGTTAAATGCAGCTTGTGTAGAGAATGGAATCAGATTTATCAGTTTACTGTTTAGCATATCATTTATCAAACTGTATACTGTGGGACTTTAGTGGAACTGAAATGTAAAGTAAGTATAGCTATGACACCTTGCAGATTTTAACCCTTCCTGACATCCACAATATATATTAACCCATCAGAGATGCTAATAAGTCTTATATCAGGAAGTAAATTAAATCTGGTATAATTTTCTAGGAACATATGTTATCCTACTGCAGGTTTTTTGTTGAGTTTTGTTTTTAGTTTTTTTTTTGTTTTTGTTTGATGGGTATTCTGTGGAAACACTGAAGGGCAAAAGAAAAACAGCAAAACATTTTTTCTCTTAAATATGGAATGTGTATATACAATTAGTGGAGAAAAGATTAACTGAATAATTATACAGTGGTTAGTATTAGTAAAGTCTGTGGATGCTAAGCTGCAGGTACTGATTTGGAAGTGTTTACAATATCCTTTATTTAGGCAGAACAGAATTAAATATTCACTAGCTAAGTGAAAGTGATTTACTTAACTGATACATAAGAAAAACAGTCTTCTATATATTTGTACTCCTTAGGCTTAGGTAGAAAGTTCCAAACCTTCAGATGATTTTGATTTTAATAAAAATATCTTACGTACATACATGTAGCTTTTTCTGTGCACTGCTTTCTTTTACTTCTGACAGCTTTGTGAGGCTAATCTCGTTTGTATGGAAAGGATAGGGTCTCCTGGGTAGCTTAGTTGGTTAGACATCAGACTTCTGCTCAGGTCATGATGTCCACCTTTCTTGAGTTCAAGCCCTGCATTGGGCTCTGTACTGGCAGCTCAGAGCCTGGAGCCTGCTTGGGATTTTGTTTCTCCTTCTCTCTCTGCCCTTTCCTCTTCTCTCTCTTTCTCAAAAAAATAAACAATAAAAAAAATAAATAAATAAAATAGGATATTGGGATGTTTTTGACACTTATCTTTCTGTTAGTTTTTAGGTCATTTGATTTTTATTTGATCCCAGCATTTGCTTTTTAAGTTCTCTGTTAATAGAAATATGCCTGTCTGTTTGAAAGAGAGAGAGAGAAAGAGAGAGAGAGAGAGAGCGCGAGCGCAACCAGGGGTGGGGAAGAGAGAGCAGGGAGGCAGAATCCCAAGCAGGCTCCATGCTGTCAGTGCAGAGTCTGACATGAGGCTTGAACTCATGAACTACAAGATCATGACTTGAGCTAAAACCAAGGGTCAGATGCTTAACCACTGAGTCACCCAGGTGCTGCAGGATGAGAAATTATCATATATTGTGATATAATTACTTAGCATTTAAAATGAATGAAACTAGGGGCCATCTGGGTGGCTCAGTCAGTTGAGCATCTGATTTCAGCTCAGGTCATGATCTCAAAATTTGTGGGTTTGAGCCCCATGCCAGGCTCTGTATTGACAGCTCAGAGCCTGGACCCTGCTTCAGATTCTGTGTCTCCCTCTCTCTCTGCCCCTCCCCTGCTTGTGCTCTGTCTCTGTCTCTCAAAAATAAAAATGTTTAAAAAAATTACATGAATGAAACTATGACTCATTCCTAGGTTGGACTGTAGTAATTAGTCTTGCCAGGTATAAAAACCTCTGTACTATACCATGGTATTTCCTGGTGCAGTGTATTAGTGTAGACACTTAAATCTTAACTCAGGTTGGTTCAGATAACAGTAAAAATGCAATAGCTCTTGTCCTAGGAATTCCAGGCTTCAAGATTAATTGATTTAGTTGTTTTAGATATGTCATGAAGATTCATATTTTTTCTTATCTGTTGCTTTTTCCATCTTTCGTATAGCATAGTTACCATATGTGAAAGAAGTACCTTCTTTCTCATTCTGTTTATATTCATTAGTTTGTGACTTACTGTAATCCAGACCCACAGTAGGTGCTTGGCAAAGGTATCATCATCATTCTCATCTTCCTATGATGTGGCAGAATAGAATGTAGCTTCTTCTTAGTATCTTGAAGACTTAGAAATATTGAAATAACTTTTTACTTATTTACTTTTAAATGTTTGTTTATTTTTGAGAGAGAGAGATAGAGCATGAGCAAGGGAGGGGCATAGAGAGAATAGAGGGGGGTGGGGGGTGGAGAGAGAATCGTAAGCAGACTCTGTACTGTCAGTGCAGAGCCAATGCAGGGCTTTATCTCAGCAAACATGAGACCATGACCTCAGCCAAAATCAAAAGTCAGACGCTCAACCAAGTAAGGCACCCAGTTGCCCCTTGAAATAACTTTTTAAAAATCTGCAAGGGACTTGCCCTTGTTTCTCACTTGTCAGATGTAGGTTGGGTGATTTTCTGTCGGAAGGGATGGAATTACTGGTAGATCCATTATTGAGGAAGATCTGATTGTCCAAGAGGTAATGTAGAATGGGTGTTGCTCTTAGAGAACAAAGCCAAGTTTAAGTCACATACATTTCAGGTCTTTCTGAACCTACCTTGTTTTTTCCCCTTAACTCCATGAGAGACATGGTATATTTTGCATGTTCTAGTTACTAAGTTGTTTAAAAAGTTACTTCATGTTTATTTATTTTTGAGGCGGGGGAGGGTGAGAGAGAGAGGGAGACACAGAATCCAAAGCAGGCTCCGGGCTCTAACTGTCAGCACAGAGCCCAACATGGGGCTTGAACCTATAAACCTTGAGATCATGACCAGAGCCAAAGTCAGATGCTCAACCAACTGAGCCAGCCAGGTGCTCCTTTTTCCTAAGTTATGAAAGATTCCTATACTTTTTTTCTGCACATCCATACATTATCAGCCCTTCTTTTTTCATTTCTCTTCCTGAAAATAGCCAGATGTGTCTCTGAAGCGGAGTGATTCACTTTTAGTGTAGTGTAAAGAGCCATTGAGGGAGTAAGTTTCATTTTAAAACTTGACACTGCCTCAAAATATCTTCATCTTGCTAAGGTGATTTAAGGTGTTAAGATTTATTTATTTTGACAGAGGGAGTGCAAGTGTGGGGAGGGGCAGAAAAGGGAGAGAGAGAATCCTAAGCAGTCTCCATGCTGTCAGCACAGAGCCTGAAGCAGGGCTCATGGTCAAACCCACCAACCATAAGATACCTTCTAATTGGGAGATACTATGTGTAGCCATTCTGAATTCCAGTTCCATTTTCCATTCATAGAATTTCATCTATCCTCAAAAAAGTGATATTTACACTATTTTCAGTTATATGGTCTTATTATTAAATTAAATGACAAACAGAATTTTAATGTGCTCAGTGAGTGTTAGAAATGGCAGTTCTCTGCTGGGAATTTACCCAAGGGATACAGGAGTACTGATGCATAGGGGCACTTGTAGCCCAATGTTTATAGCAGCACTCTCAACGATAGCCAAATTATGGAAAGAGCCTAAACGTCCATCAACTGATGAATGGACAAATTGTGGTTTATATACACAATGGAGTACTACGTGGCAATGAGAAAGAATGAAATATGGCCCTTTGTAGCAACATGGATGGAACTGGAGAGTTTTATGCAAAGTGCAATAAGCCATACAGAGAAAGACAGATACCATATGTGTTCACTCTTATGTGGATCCTGAGAAACTTAACAGGAACCCATGGGGGAGGGGAAGGGGGGGAAAAAAAAAAGAGGTTAGAGTGGGAGAGAGCCAAAGCATAAGAGACTGTTAAAAACTGAGAACAAACTGAGGGTTGATGGGGGGTGGGAGGGAGAGGAGGGTGGGTGATGGGTATTGAGGAGGGCACCTTTTGGGATGAGCACTGGGTGTTGTATGGAAACCAATTTGACAATAAACTTCATATATTGAAGAAAAAAAAAACGTACTCCATTTGTGGGCTAAACCTGTATATGAACTATTCTACTCCAGAATAATAACATCACTTCAGATTTTGTTGTTTTCACTTTTCCTTTCTTATATAGTTTCCTGGGTACATTTTGTTGTTTCCTTACTTGGGTGATAGTAAGATTTTACTTCATTACTTCTTAATTTAAGTGATACTGATGTACTCTATAACAATATGTTTAAAGCATAATCATTGCTTCAATAAAAGACATTTTGACAAATACATTTTTATAATACTAGTAACTTCTATTTACTATTAAACTGTTAAAATGGATTCTTTGAAATGAGTACAGTATAAGAATATTGGTACAGGATTCATGTTTTTCAGAAACCATCTTAATTTCATGGAATTATATAGGGTTCTCCCCTGATACTTTGCTTATGTGTATAATGCTAATTTCCTTAAATATATACTAATAGCAGAGCTGTTGGATTTTTATAGGATTGTATGTTTGTGTGTATTTGTGTATGTACTTTGGGATCTTTTCCTGGCATACTTATAAACGTATTGTCTCCTTATAATTTGCTAGTTGAAAATAAGAAATACTGACTTAAGAGGCAAATATAAAAGGAGTAATAAACATGAGCATTAACACATCATTTAGCATTACTAGTTGCAGCCAAGACAGAAGAGTGTATTCATGGGTTTTATTTTACTGTTTTATCTAGTATACCAGTACTTTCACAGTATATCTTTTAGTAATTCATTTTGCATTGTTCACTGGGCATATCATATGCCAGGAGTTTTAGAGCATTATTCTGGGATAATTTAAGATAGGGGTTGGTAAATTACTTTTTATTCTACAATGGTTTTACAGCTGCACTTGTTAGTTTACAAATTATTTTTGGGTGCTTTTGGGTTACAGTGTCAGAGGTATGTCAGAGACTGCATATCCTACAAAATAGAAAATATTTACTCTCTGGGCCTTTACTGTGTTATTGTTGAGAAAAGCCAAGTTCTGTTTCTTTGAATGACTGTTTATCTTATCTTCATTGACAAGATACTTTGGCCCACTATGGACAACATACTACATACATATATCAATTACAGATTACATAAGAGGTGGAAAGAACATTGAATATAAGAAAACTTATTCTCTCTCTTTTTTTTTTTGACTTACACTGATTAGATGGCTTCCAGTACTAGTTTTTTTCATGCTTCAGTTAGTGGTCTGTCTCTCCTTCCTTGTATTACAACATAAAATAGACATAAATTCCTAGAAAAAAAATAAAATGAAAAATTTAAATTTACAGAGTATAAGCCCAACTTTTGAAAACGTGTTTCGATGTTGTATTTACTTTTAAGAGACAGAGAGGCAGTGTGAGAAGGGAAGGGGCAGAGAGAGACACACAGAATCCGAAGCAGGCTTCAGGGACCAAGCTGTCAACACAGAGCCACTTGTGGGGCCCAAACTCACGAACCCCGAGATAATGACAGGGCTGAAGTCAGATACTTAACGGACTGAGGCACCCAGGTTCTCCAAGCCCAATTTTTTGCAAAAGATTTTATTATTATTATTTTTTAAAGTTTGTTTATTTATGTATTTTGAGAGGGACAGAGACTGTACAAGTGGGAGAAAGGCACAGGGAGAGAGAGAATCTGGAGTAGGCTGGCACCAGCCCACAGACCCTGATAGGAGGATTAAAGCCATGAAGCTGCAAGATCATTACCTGAACCCAAACCAAGAGTCAGATGCTCAGCTGACTGAGCCATTCAGGTGCCCCAGTATAAGCCCAACTTCTTAAATTCAGTGGCAGAGTTACATTTTAATACATATAATGGAAAAAATTGAACATTGAAAATTAAAAATAAAATTTGTAGGTTCATACTGAGGCAACTAATATATACCCCTCTTTTTACCCACATAACTTTTGTTTAGCAGTTATAATTCACAGTACTACTTACAGTATATAATGTTTAGTCAAACATTTTATAGTAGAAACTAGTCTTGACAAAGTGGTGGATTGAAATGAAGATATTGTAAAGCATTCAACTTTTATAAAGCAAATGATGTTGGTTTTTTTCCAGATGCTTTCTTAGTAGCAGTTTCCAATTATTATTGTAAATAATAAACAAACTATTATTGCTTACTCTGTAAAGCTATAATTAAATTATCTTTTTTTTTTTTTAACGTTTATTTATTATTGAGAGACAGAGAGAGACAGAGGGTGAGCATGGGAGGGGCAGACACTGAATCCGAAACAGGCTTCAGGCTGTGAGCTGTTAGTACAGAGCCCAACGCAAGGCTTGAACCCACCAACCTGCAGATCACAACCTGAGCTGAAGTCAGATGCTTAACTGACTGAGCCACCCAGGTGCTCCAGTTTTTTTTTAATGTTTATTTACTTTTCAGAGAGATAGGTAGAATGTGAGTGGGAAGAGCAGAGAGAGAGGGAGACAGAATCTGAAGCAGGCTCCAGGCTCTGAGCTGTCAGCACATAGCCCAATGGGGGCTCAAACTCTCCATCCACCCTGTAATTAAATTATCTTTCAGTGAAGAAATGATCATAAATTCCTTATGAATATTTTTTGATGGTAATAGAATTTAAAATTGATGAGGTTTGTTGAAAATATTTTACAGATATAAAATATGCTCGTCAGTTTCATTATTAAATTTTGAAAGCTGTCATAACAATAAAAAAATTTTTTTTAATGTTTTTTTTCTGAGAGAGAGAGAAGAACAAAGCATAAGTGGGGTGGAGCAGAGAGAGGGAGACACAGAATCAAAAGCAGCTCCAGGCTCTGAGCTGTCAGAATGGAGCCTGATGTGGGACTTGAACTCCCAAACTACCAGATCACAACTTTAGTTGAATAAAGTCAGATACTTAACTGACTCAGTCCCCCAGGCGCCCCAAGTTCTACTTTTTAAGGCAACTTTAAATACAAATTACAGCATGGTTTACTACTTTTGCTGTGCTATATGCTGTATGTCAGGACTTAGTTACTTTACCTACTGGAAGTTAGTACCTTTTGACCAACTTCACTCATTTTACTTACCCCCCACCCCCTTCACCTCTGGCAATCACCAATTTGTTCTCTGTAGCTAGGAGATGTTTGTGTTTGACTTATTTTTGTTAATTTTTAAAATTAAGTTGTATTTTAATTCCAATATAGTTAACATACAGTGTTTTGTTAGTTTCAGGTATACAGTATAGTGATACAACAATTCTACACATTACCCAGTGTTTATCACAACAAGTAAAATCCTTAATCCTCTCACCTCTTCACCCATCTGCTATCCCCCTAACTGTGTTTGTTCTCTAGAGTTAGGAGTTTGTTTCTTGGTTTGTCTGTCTCTTTTCTATCAGTCCCCCCTTCCCTTGTTTTTTTGTTTGTTTTTTCCTTAAATTCCACATACGAGCAAAATCATTTGGTATTTGTGTCCTCTGACTTCATTTCACGTGGCGTAGTACACTTTGGCTCCATGCATTAAAAAAAAAATCTTTTTTTAATGTTTATTTTTGAGACACACGCACGCGCACGCGCGCTTCATGAGTTGGGGAAGGGCAGAGAACGAGGGAGACACAGAATCCAAAGCAGGCTCCAGGCTCCAAGTTGTCAGCACAGAGCCCAGTGCGGGACCAGAAACCATGAACCTTGAATTCATGACCCAAGTCAAAGTCAAAGGCTCAACCGACTAAGCCACCAGGCACCCCAAGATTCCCTTCTTTTTTATGGCTGGTGTATTCCATTGAGATCTCTTTATCTCTGTCCGTCCGTCTGTCCGTCTGCCCACACACCCCCACCCACCCACCCACCCACCTATCTATCTATCTATCTATCTATCTATCTATCTATCTGTCTGTCTATCTATCTATCTATCTATCTATCTATCTATCTATCTATCTATCTATCTATCTAATCTAATCTAATGTCTTATCTATCTGTCTGTCTACCACTTCTTTATCCATTCCTCAGTCGATGGATATTTGGGCTGCTTCCATAATTTGGCTGTTATAAATAATGCTGCTATAAACATAGGGGCACATACTCCTTTGAATTAGTGTTCTGAATTCTTTTTTTTAATGTTTATTTATTTCTGAGAGTGAGAGCAAACATGAGCAGGGGAGAGGGTGAGAAAGTGAGACAGAAACTCGCAGGCAGCTATGTGAGACAGTGGCAAGCTTGAATTCATAAACTCATAAACCATGAGATCATGACTTGAGCTGGAATCAAGAGTTGGATGTTTAAATGACTGAGCCACTCAGGTGCCCTAGTGTTTTGTATTCTTTGGGTGAATACCCAGTATACTGATTGATTGCTGGATCATAGAGTAGATGTACTTTTAACTTTCTTAGGATCCTCCATACTGTTTTCTGTGGTAATGGAACCAGTTTGTATTCCTACCAACAGTGCATGAGGATTACTCTTCACCACATCCTCACCAATACTTATTGTTTCCTGTTGTTGATTTTAGCCATTCCAACAGGGGTGAGGTGGTATCTCATTGTAATTTTGATTTGTATTTTACCTGTAATGAGTGATGTTGAGCATGATGTGCCTGTTTGCTAATCTGGGTGTTGTCTTTGGAGAAATGTCGGTTCATGTCTTTTGTCCATTTTTTCATTGGATCATTTTTGGGAGTGTTGAGTTGTATACAAGTTCTTTCTAGAATTTGGAGCATAACCATTTGTCTGATATGTCATTTGCAAATATCTTTTCCCATTCAGTAGGTTGCCTTTTAGTTTGGTGGATCGTTTCTTTTGCTGTGCAAAAGCCTTCTGATTTTGATGTAGTCCCAATAGTTTAATTTTGCTTTTATTTCTCTTGCTGGAGACATACCAAGAAAAATGTTGCTATGGTCAGTGTCTAAGAGGTTATTGCCACTTCCTGTGGTCTCTTCTAGGGTTTTTATGGTTTGATATCTCACATATAAGTCTTTAATTCATTTTGAGTTTATAGTGTGTGGGATAAGAAAGTGGTGAAAGTTCCCAGCACCCACTTATTAAAGAGAAAGACTTTTTCCAGTTGGTTTTTAATTTTTAAATTCTCACCGTAAAAAATATTTGTTTGTTTGTTTATTTACTTCTTTGCACACAAGCAGAGGAGAGGCAGAGAGAGAGGGAGAGATAGAATCCCAGGCAGGCTCTGCACCACGACCGTGCAGAGCGTGATGCAGGGGTGGAACCCATGAAACACGGGATCATAATCCAAGCCGAAACCAGAGTCGGCTGCCCAACCGACTGAACCACCCAGGCACCTCTTGAAATTTTCATATTCTACATATGCGTGAGATCATACAGTATTTCCTTTCTATGTTGTATTTCACAAAATACTACCAAGAGTGTAGGAGGGTTCTATTTTCTCCACATCTTTCTCAATACTTGTTATTTCTTGTTATTTTTGATACTAGCCATTGTGACTGGTGTCAGGTGGTATCTCATTATAGTTTTGTTTTGCAACGGTGAGTGAAGTTGCACATCTTTTCATTCACCTGAATAAAGGTATAGGTCTTCCGTAAAAAGCTGTCACTTCAGATCCTCTGCCCATTTTTAAAAAATTAATTTTAGTTTTATTTTTTAAAATTTGCATCCTAATTAGTTAGCATACAGTGCAACAATGATTTCAGGGGTAGATTCCTTAATGCCCCTTACCCATTTAGCCTATACCCGCTCCCACAACCCCTCCAGTAACCCTCTGTTCTGCATATTTAAGACTCTCTTATGTTTTTGTCCCCCTCCCTGTTTTTATATTATTTTTGCTTCCCTTCCCTTCTGTTCATCTGTTCTGTGTCTTAAAGACCTCATATGAGTGAAGTCATATGATATTTGTTTTTTCTGGCTAATTTCGCTTAGCGGAATACCCTCTGGTTCCATCCACGTAGTTGCAAATGGCAAGATGTTATTCTTTTTGATTGCCAAGGAATACTCCATTGTCTATATATACACCACATCTTCTTTATCCATTTATCCATCGATGGACATTTGGGCTCTTTCCATACTTTGGCTATTGTGGGTAGTGCTACTATAAACATTGGGGTGCATGTGCCCCTTCGAAACAGCATACCTGTATCCCTTGGATAAATACCTAGTGGTGCAATTCCTGGGTCGTAAGATAGTTCTATTTTTAGTTTTTTGAGGAACCTCCGTTCTGTTTTCCAGAGTGGTTGCTCTAGTTTGCATTCCCACCAACAATGCAAAAGAGATCCTCTTTCTCTGCATCATTGCCATAATCTGTTGTTGCATGAGTTGTTCATATTAGCCATTCTGACAGGTGTGAGGTCATATCCATTGTGGTTTTGATTTGTATTTCCCTGATGATGAGAGATGTTGAGCATTTTTTCATGTGTCGGTTGGCCATCTGGATGTCTTCTTTGGTGAAGTGTCTATTCATGTCTTTTGCCCATTTCTTCACTGGATTATTTGCTTTTTGGGTGTTGAGTTTGAGAAGTTCTTTATAGATTTTGGATACTAACCCTGTATCTGATATGTCATTTGCACATAATCGTCTCCCATTCTGTCACCTTTTAGTTTTGCTGATTGTTTCCTTCGCTGGACAGAAGCTTTTTATTTTGATGAGGTCCCAATAGTTCATTTTTGCTTTTGTTTACCTTGGCTCTGAAGACGTAATTGAGTAAGAAGTTGTTGTGGGCAGGATCAAAGAGGTTTTTGCCTGCTTTCTCCTCTAGGATTTTTATGGCTTCCTGTGTTATGTTTCGGTCTTTCATCAATTTTGAGTTTATTTTTGTGTATGGTGTAAGAAAGTGGTCCAGGTTCATTCTTCTGCATGTCGCTGTTCAGTTTTCCCAGCACCACTTGCTGAAGAGACTGTCTTTATTCCATTGGATGTTCTTTCCTGCTTTGTCAAAGATTAGTTGACCATATATTTGTGAAAGATCAGTTGGCCATTTCTGAGTTCTTTATTCTGTTCCATTGATCTGAGTGTCTGTTTTTGTGCTACCTCTCCCCATTTTTAATCAGACTATTTATGGGGGTTTTTCCTCTCCACTCCTCCCCCTCCCCCTCCCCTCCTTCCTCCCCCTCCCTTCTCCCCCCCCTCCCCCCTCCCTCTCCCTCTCCCTTTCCCTTTTGAGTTTAATGAGTTCGTTTGTATTTTGGAAGTTAACCTCTTGTCAGATAGTGATCTGTAGACATTTTCTTTTTAGTATATTGCCATTTAATTTTGCTGATGGTTTCCTGCGCTGTGCAGAAGCTTTTTAGTTTGATATAGTCCTACTTGTTGTGGCTTTGTTGCCTTTGCTTATTGTGTAAAGGTTTGCAAGGTTTATGTTGTTTGAAAGTGTTTATTATTTTATGTTTTCTTGGGTTTGGCACACTAAAGCAGTAATTTTTCTGCTGCTTTCAAGATTTTTCCTTCTGCAAAACCAGTTTCATCATAGGATATGGAATACTCACAGATTAAATGTAGCATGACTTAGGTTATACACATCTCTTTAATTTGGGGGTTTTACTGTGATAATAGTACTGAAGTACTGTCATCTTGAAAATTATTTCTTTTAAGATGAGTTGTTTGATGAGTCATTTAGGAAAGATCTATTTTATCACATTACATTGTAATTCATGATAAGACTTCTGAATGATGTGTGAGTGTAAGGCTTCTGAATGATGTGTGAGTGTTACGCTGGTCTTTCTCTGTAGAAGAAACAATTTATTAAATAAGCCTTGCTCTGGTATCACATTAAGGACACACAGTCAGCTTTGCATAATTGGAAAATAAAAGCAACTTAAACTGTACAGCTGTTGGATATTTCTTGAGTAAACTACCCCCCTCCCTTTGCCCCCATTTTGGTTATTATTATTTACTTTTTATTTTCTGATTATAGTAAATGTACATGTAAGAAAGAGTACAGTGTGTTCATATATGCCATCAGAGTTTCCTTCAGGGTGACATCTTGCCTGACTGTAGTATGCAGTATATCACAACCAAAATAGGATATTGATAAAATATCTCGAGTATCTGCATAGTTTTATGCATTATTGATTCTCAGAGTTTGTTCATTGAACAAAGTTTTTGTTACTTAAGGGCCATATTCATGTTAATAATTTATGCCATTTTAAGCCTTTAAATGTATGAAATGCAGTACCTTATAGGCTAGCCTAATTTTTTTCAAGTATTGTCTTGAATTATTTAAGTATTCCTTTTTATTGTGATAAATTATACATAATATTGATTATTTTAGAAATTTAAGTGTGTAGCATTTATATTTATGATGTTATATATATAACTCTTATCTGTGTGTTATCCAAGGTTTTCAGCATACCGTAGAAAATTCTGCACCCATTAAACTATATCTGCTCATTACTTTTTCCCCCAGATGCTGGTTTCTCCTCCTCCTCCTCTTTTTTGTAATTTAAATTTTATTAACTTTTATTTATTATTATTTTGTAAATTTAAATCCAAGTTAGTTAACATAGAGTGTGATAATGATTTCAGGAAATGAATTCAGTGATTCATCACTTACATTTAACACCTAGTGCTTATCTAACCAACAAGTGTCCTCCTTAATGTCCCTTGCTCATTTAGTCCATCTGCCCACCCAGCACCCCTCCAGTAACCCTCAATTTGTTGTCTGTATTTAAGGGCCTTTTATGGTTTATCTCCCTCTCTGTTTTACATTATTTTTGCTTCCCTTCCCTTGTGTTCATCTGTTTTGTGTCTTAAATTCCACGTATGAGTGAAATCATGTGATACTTCTCTTTCTCTGACTGACTTATTTCGCTTACCAAAATACCCTCCAGTTCCATTCACGTTGTTGCAAATGGCAAGATTTCAGTTTTTTTTTTTAATTGCTGAGTAATATTCCTTTGTGTATATATACACACACCACATGTTCTTCATCTGTTAATCAGTTGGTAGACATTTGGGATATTTCCATACTTTGGCTATTGTTGGTAGCACTGCTATAAACACTGGGGTGCATGTGCCCCTTTGGAACAGTACAGCTGTATCCTTTGGATAAATACCTAATAGTGCAATTTCTGGGCCATAGGGCAGTTCTATTTATTATTTTTTGAGGAACCTCCATACAGTTTTCCAGAGGGACTGCACCATTTTGCATTCCCACCAACTGCAAAAAGGATTCCTGTTTCTCTGCATCTTTGCCAACATGTATTGTTGCCTGAGTTGTTCATTGTAACCATTCTGACGGGTTTGAGGTAATACCTCATTGTGGTTTTGATTTCTGTTTCCTTGGTAATGAATGACGTTAAGCATCTTTTCATGTGTCTGTTAGCCATCTTGATGTCTTCTTTGGAAAAGTGCTTGTTCATATCTTTTGCCCATTTCTGCATTGTATTATATTTTGTGTGTGTTGAGTTTGGGAAGTTCTTTATAGATAGATTTTGGGTATTAACCCTTTATCTGATATGTTATTTGCAAGTGTCTTCTCCCATTCTCTTGTTGCCTTTCAATTTGGTTGGTTGTTCCTTTGCTGTGCAGAAGCTTTTTATTTTGATGAGGTTCCAGTAGTTCATTTTTGCTTTTGTTTCCCTTGCCTCTGGAGACATGTGGAGTAAGAAGTTACCATGGCTGAGGTCAGAGTAGTTGCTTCCTGTTTATTCCTGTAGGATTTTGATGGTTTCCTGCCCCCTGCCTCCCACCCCCCAAATTGGGTCCTCGAACCATTTTGAATTTATTTTTGTGAATGTGGTCTACTTTCATTCTTCCACATGATCCTGTCCATTTCTCTTAGCATCTTTTGCTTAAGAGACTGTCTTTTTGGGGCACCTGGGTGGCTCAGTTGGTTAAGTGTCCGACTTCGACTCAGGTCATGATTGCATAGTTCGTGAGTTTGAGCTCTGCATAGGAGTCTGTGCTGACAGGCCTGGAGCCTGCTAAGGATTCTCTCTCTTTCTCTTTCTCTCTCTCTGCCCCTCTCCTGCTTGTACCTTGTTTCTCTCTCCCTTCCTCCCTCCCTTCTTCCCTCTCTCTCCCCTCTCATAAATAAACATTTAAAAAAGGTTTTGTGTTTTTTTTTAAAGGAAAGATTTAAAGAACCCTTTTTCTCCCTGGTACTCTTTATGTTTTGTCAAAGATTAGTTGGCCATATATTTGTGGGTCCTTTTTGGGTTCTCTGTTCTATTCCGTTGATCTGTGTGTCTGTTTTTGTGCCAGTGTCATACTGTCTTGATCATTATAGCTTTAGTAATACAGGTGAAGGTGTGGGATTGTGATGCCTCCAGCTTTGATTTTCTTTTTCAACATTGCTTTGGCTTTTTGTGGTGTTTTGTAGTTCCATACAAATTTTAGGATTGTCTTAGCTCTGAAGAATGCTGGTGTTATTTTGATAAGGATAACTGATTTTGCACATCTGTAATGACTAATGTCAAGCATCTTGTGTTTATTGACCATTTGTTTATCTTTATAGTAATGTCTACTCAAATTTTTGGCTTATTTTTAAATTGGGTCCTTTGTTTTCTTGTTGAGTAGTTTTTGGGTTTTTTAAAATAAAATATGGATATTAATCACTTATCAGATCTATGATTTGCAGATAGTGTCTCCCTTTCTGTGGGTTTTCTTTTCACTGTCTTTTCAAGCATAGAAGTTCTTTAATTTTCAAGAAGGCCAATTTATTTTTTTCTATTGTTGTCTATGCTTTTGATGTGATAGTTGAGAAATTACCATATCCACTGTTTTTCTATATATCTTCTAACATTTTTATAGTTGTTAAATTAACATCTCTAATGTATTTCATGTTAATTTTTGTGTATGGTAGAAGATAGGGTTCAACTTCTTTTTTCTTTATGTAGATAGCCCATTTACCAAGCGCTATTTGTGGAAAGGTTTGTCTACATACCGTTTAGAAGCCTAATAGGCCTATAATACCATAGTGTTTCTATCATTGATGCTATGTATTATTTGGTTACACTATCAGATAGCAAATATTGTTTTTATGCATAAATGGGGCTGGTTGAAGAATTCCAATGATTCCACATTGATTCTACATAGAAGTGTAGTTCTTAAAACTTGCTAAATATTTTTTCACACAGAAGATAATAGTTTGAACTGCATGTACAGCTTGGCATTTGAAACTTGAAGTAATCAGTATGTCTCATAATTTTAGATACATGCATTTTAAGTATGAATGGCATTTTTATAGTTGATTTTTAAAAATAACTTGTCCTTAGGTTATTTAATGGCTGATTATTTTAATTGATTATTTAGCTGTTTATTTTAATGTTGAAAAATTAATGAACGTTGTGAAAAATGAATGTACGTTTGTGGTAATAGTTGCTAGGATGGTCAAAATGGGGTCTGTTTTTCTTTTAACTTCAAAAAATTCAAGTGTTTTACTATTTTCTATTAAGTAGTTTGTATATGTGATGTTTATAGCAATAAGTATTAAGTGTCTTATATTACTTAGTGTTTTAGTAATAATTAATTTTGTCATGTTTAATGTTACCTGTGTATTTAGTATTTGCATATAGATGAATGATTTGTATATGATATCTAATACTATTATATACCATATATCATTTATACATTATTGTGTTATAGAGTGTTAGCTAATATTAGTAAACTAATGTTTTAATAAGATTATTTTATAGATCTAATAACAGTATATATTAGATCTGTACCTAGCCCAACTTACAAATGTGTCTACAATAGAGTTACAATTGTATTTACATTATGTGTTACCCTTACTTGATATAATGAGAAATAGAGCTGTATGTCATGTTACATTTTTAATGTATAATGAATGATTATACATATTTACACACAATTTACATGTTGTTTAAAAGGTTAGTAATATAATTCACAGATTAATTTCAACATGGGTTGTTCAATGTATGTTGTGTTACTCTTATAATTTGTTGAAATACAGATATAAAGGCAGATGTATTTTGTTTTTCAAGATAATTCTCAGAATTTTCTGATTTCTAAATTTTGTTTCATTTTTATGTTTTTTTAATTAGTTTTTTTCTTTTTAAGAGAGAGGGTAGGTGGGGCAGAAAGAGAATCTCAAGCTGGCTTCACACTCAGAGCAGAGCTCGACGTACAGGGCATGGTTTTATTACCATGAGAGTGTGACATGAGCTGAAATCAAGAGTTGAATACTTAACTGACTGAGCCACGCAGGTGCCCTCAAGTTTTGTTTTGAAGTAATATTTTAAAATCTTTTATGTTGTTAATAGTTTTCAGATTTTTATATAATGAATTGAAAAACATGTTTTATATGTAGGAACACCTGGGTGGCTCAGAAGGTTAAACGTCTGAATTCTGCTCAGGTCATGATCTCACAGCTCTTGAGTTTGAGCTCCACAGAGGGCTTGCTGCTGTAACTGCATAGAGCCCACTTCAGATTCCTTAGTCTCCCTGTCTGCCCCTTTCCCTGCTGTCTCTTTCAAAAATGAATAAAACATTAAAAAAAAAAAAAAACCCACATTTTTATTTAAGCATGTCTGTAACAGTTTTTTTTACTTGAATACTGAAATAGTTTTTTTTTTCATCTAATAAAGACTGACACAGAATATGTAGACCAAGTTCTTTTTTTGCCGACACATTTTTCATTTTTTTTTTTTTTTTAATTTTTTTTTTTTCAACGTTTTTTATTTTTTATTTTTGGGACAGAGAGAGACAGAGCATGAACGGGGGAGGGGCAGAGAGAGAGGGAGACACAGAATCGGAAACAGGCTCCAGGCTCAGAGCCATCAGCCCAGAGCCTGACGCGGGGCTCGAACTCACGGACCGCGAGATCGTGACCTGGCTGAAGTCGGATGCTTAACCGACTGCGCCACCCAGGCGCCCCCACATTTTTCATTTTTAAATATCTGTTGGGAATAAATAACTTGATAACACTTTCCTTTTCATAACAGGTTTTGAATGACAGTAATTTTTTCTTTTTGGTTGGCTGTTATGTTTTAGGTTTGTAACATCTTCTAATTACTATATGTTAAAAAACCTTAAAATGCCCAAACTATAAAAATTGATATTATGCAATTCTAAGTATAGTCCATTAATATTTTTTGCCTTCCTCTCACAGCATTTTCAGTTAGCTTTGATTGACTGTAATCCCTGTACTTTGTCCAGTGTTGAAAGTAAGTATTTGTAAGTACAGTAGTTCTTTTGTCTTTTTTAGGAATCTGATATTCATAGGAACTTTCAAATTATGACCCTAAATACTTTTTCAAATCTATATTTTTGTTTTTGTGGGTTACTGAGAATAAAATGGAGGAGCACAAGCCTGTGTCAAAGACATTGAGACAGGTGATTTAGGTAGGTGGTTCTTGTTGAACAAATAGTGTTATATGGTGATTGCTGGTGTTGTGCTAGGGATCATTAGTAGTGGTCTTGCATTATTTAAATGGAAAAATGATTTCTCTTCCTTTTAATATTTTTGTGGGTTTGAATACTCCACAGGCCATGACTATTTGACACTGTTACTTGTGCCTGTAAAATTGGGAATGTCTTAAGTTTTCAAAGGAAAGTTAAAAAAGAAAACAAATATTCTATTTTAAATCAGAAATGTATAGTTTCTTTGAATGGGTATATACTACATATTGGTTTTAGAAATAGTGAATGGATGTGTACAATTAGTATTTCAAAAAGAATTAGGGGATACAGAAGTTTCATATATGATTGTTCTTTGAGATATAGTTCTTCTGGTATTCCAAAAATTTGAGTTTAAATTTCAAGACCATTTGACACTTGTCCAAATTTTAGTCTGTATAATTGAGAAATGCCAGGAGCATTTGCAATTTTTGTTTATGTTCCTCCTTCAAAGTACATTTAAGAATGAAATATGTTGTAGAGGATAATGTTATACCTTGTGCAGTTGTGAGGATCTGAGACTAAAATCTGGGAAAAGTTTAGATGGTATTAGGTAGGGTACAAGTTAGCTTGAACTTTTCTTCCCTTACCTTTTATTAGATAGAATGAAGATTGGGAAATTGAGAAACAGATTTTCCATGTCTTTACCTTATTTTTTACTCTTAATCCTGGTTCCCTCCAATCATGCAGTGCGATGTGATTAGTGGTAACTGGACATGGCATTGTAAGGAGAGCTACCTTAGGAAAGGTCATCAAAGAGGAAAAAAAATCTCTGAACATATAAAATAAAGATTTTAGCTTATAAAATATCTTCCCCTGTGAAATGCCTTAGCCTATAAGGTAAATCTATAAAACAAAAGATCTCTTTACAGAATAATATAACTTATAAAATAAATATTGTTTGTTATTGTCATTAGATTTTTTTCTTTATTTTGTTCTGTTGTTATCTTGGCAATAGTATTTTTATCTTCTCTAGGAAGATGTTTTTATTCTACCTGGATGGTGATTAAGATGTAATATGTAACCTCACATGTAGACCAGTAACTTTGTACCAAAATGTTGTTTGATTTTAATTATCTCTCATGGAATGTTCTCCAGTACTAGATAGCTGGGGACTTATTAACTGAGAATTTTCCATACCTTCAAAACTAACTGAAACAATCTTTAAAGCCAACTTTAAGAATTTTTAATTTTTTAATGCTTCCTAGAAAGAATTTTACCTTTTTCCTATTCCATGAGAGAAAAGGAAGGGAAGCAGAAGGAAAGGAGAGAAAAAGAGATGTCTTAGTACTTTTTTTCCTAAGGCAAATGTCATCTGTGAGACTTTTCTTAAAATTCACATACATAAATATTTTGTATATAACTTTGAAAGACTATCCTGCTTAGAATCTAAACAACAACAAAAAAAGACATTTTCCATCAGAAAAATAAAAACCATGAATACAAAAATCTAAATTTTGTATGTAATTTTTATAGTTTTGTTTTATTGATTCATGACCCTCACTAAGTTATTTAATGCTCTGGTGAGTGGGAATTAGGCAACTGGAAGAACTCTAATAAAGGGAAGCAAAAATGGTGTTCTACCTTTTTTGATTTTTCAGCTATTTTTATTTTCTAACCTTGCTTTTTAGATGATTCGACTTTTTTTTCTTCTTTAAATAAAAACTACCTAATTCTGAAAAACTGAAAACTCATTTCCCCTATTTTTAATATTTTCCTCCTATTTTGCTAATATTGCCCTGACCAATACTTAAAAGGAAAAATTGTTAATGAGATTTTCTGTTAAAGAGTAACTTGTATATTTTGGAAAACATGTCTTAATTAAATGACTGTTTTTAAGGTAAAAATTTGAGAATATTGCATGGATGATATATACATTTAAAATCTTAAATTTACATACTATTGATTTGAGCTTCATGTAGTATTTATTGTTGAATTTTCATGTTCATAATGTAAAAGTTTTTCTGGAGTTTTAATAATGACTAATATTTTCTTGACATTCTTATGATTTTTAGCAGATTAATTTGCGTGTTGTTAAAGTAAACACAAAAGATAATCTAAATCAGATTTCTAATCTTTAGTTTTAGCGTTTCCTTGTATTTGATAATTTTCTATATTTTTGTTTATTACCTGAAATCAACTGTATTATAATTAATTCTTTTCCATGATCCTTTGTAGTTCAATTTCATATTGCCCACTTGTATGAAATCCAGGTAAGTGCTTTAACGTACTATATTTAAAAAAGGAACCAGATCTAATAACAATCTTCTTCATGCTTTAAGTGAAGTGAATTCTATAAACCATGCTTTAAATGAAATGTTAGTCGAGTTCTGAGTATATACTCCTGCATATATTTTATATATATGTATTTATACTCATTACCTGTGTTTGCAATTTTGCTCAGTGAAAAAATAATACAAGAGAAATGAAGGTATTTGAGGTTTGTATTCAATATGTGTATAGTGTTTGTTACTACCTTCAACTCACTATAATTTAATAAATTTCCCCAAACACTCTGCTTGCTGTATACTAGAAACTGTCCTTTAATATGATTTGCGTCTAAACTTCAATCATTTGCATGCTGTGAAATGACTATACTTAAGAATGCCATTCTGATATTAATATCTAATTTACTTTTCAAAATACTTGTGGATAATTGTAACTATTTTCTTAGAATAGTTTCCTCTGTTTTTCTATAATATTGAAATACCTTTTAAAGGTCTTATTATTTGTAATACACCCTATAGTCACACTGATGTTATTACCATTACTTCAAGGTGGGTATTTTAATCTGTTTCAGTCTAATTTTAGAATATTTTGTGTGTGTCAGATTTTGTTTGGTGGTTGGAGAACATACAAATTTACAGTCTGTGGTAGAATATCAGGACGTTGAGAGGAGCCTGAAAAAATACAGACTATATCCAGAATATGAGCAGTGGAATAATAGTGATTGCATTTCAGTTGTGAGATACAGTGCACATATAATAGCTTTTCAGGAAGGAGAAAATAAAACACTTCATAGAGTAAAATTGTGTAAAAGTCTTTCCTTTTGTTTTTAGGCCAAGTATAAAATAATGGAATGAAGACAGGGATTATGCAGAATTATTCTCAAAACAGGAAAGCTGCTGGCATCTTTGATTATTCATATTATAAAATGGATGTAGTAAGATACTTTAAGATATTTTTACCCAGCTTGTGGAGTAACAATCATGGTATAAGGGATTTTAAGAAAATTAGCATCAGGTCTCTGTATCTCGTACTCTACCTCTTCCTGACCCCACCACACACACATACCGCAAGTTTCAATATTTACTGAACCAGAGTTGAATCACCTTCAGAGGTAGAATATACTGCTAATCTCAAATTTCTTTTGTTTGGTAAGATGTATGTTGAGAATAGGCAGCCATCATATATGAGTGTCATAGATGAAAATGTTTACTTCTCAACTGAACCTTTGGTGTAAATAGTTTTTCTTCATTGGCTTAGGTTTTCTTTTTAATGTTTATTTTTGAGAAAGATGGAGAGAGAATGAGTAGGGGAGGGGCAGAGAGAGAGAGAGACAGGGAGACATAGAATCTGAAGCAGGCTCCAGGCTCTGAGCTGTCAGCATGGAGTGTGACATGGGGCTCGAACTCAGGAATGACAAGATCATGACCTAGGGTGAAGCTGGACTCTCAACCAACTGAGCCACCCCGTGCATTGGCTTTTGAAAACACATTTTTTAATCCTTTGATATATGGAAAGTCTCTTATAATCATTCGTGCATATTAGGATATTAAAGTTATATTTATTTCATTGCAGTTTTCAAAGATGAAACACATGAATTTTAATCCTGAGTAATCAGTAAAGTTACAGAATTTTACCATTTGAATCTTTTAAAATTAGACTATATCTTTTACTAAATTGTGTACTATGATTAGTTAAGGCTTCTCTGAGCAGGACCTATTTGAAATATGCTTGAATAAACATAGGGAGAATAAACATAAGAGAATGGTGTGTGTGTGTGTGTGTGTGTGTGTGTACATGTATATGTATTTTAATTTAATTTTTAATTTACATCCAAATCAGTTAGCATATAATGCAATGTTTTCAGGAGTCAATTCCAGTGATTCATCCCCTATGTATAACACTCAGTGCTCATCCTGTCAAGGGTCTTCCTTAATGCCCCTTATAGCCCCTCCAGCAACCCTGTTTGTCCTCTCTATTTAAGAGTCTCTTATGTTTTGTCCCTCTTCCTATTTTTATATTATTTTTGCTTCCCTTTCCTTATGTTCATCTGTTTTGTGTCTTCAGTTTCACATGAGTGAAGTCGTATACCTGACTTTCTCAGTGATTACTTTTGTTTAGCATAATATCCTCTAGTTCCATCCATGTTGTTTCAAATGGCAAGCTTTTATTCTTTTTGATTGCTGAGTAATACTCCATTGTGTGTGTGTGTGTGTGTGTGTGTGTGTGTGTGTGTGTGTAATATATATGCACACACATATATGTATGTATATATATACAATATATATATATTTGTATGTATATATATATACAATATATACACACACACAATACACACATCTTCACATCTTCTTTATTCATCTGATGACTTTTGAGCTCTTTCACAATAGAGTATATTTAAGTTTGTGTGGGTGAGTGTGTGTAGCCATATTCCAGTTAGATGTCAGCAACTGGAAGCACTGATAAACTATAAGTTTGAAACATGAAAATCAAAAGAAAGGCAGAATGGAGACAGTGCTGACCTCCAATGCCCATTTTGTTAAATGTATTTATAATGGCATTGTCGTCTAGTCCTTTTCTTTTTGTATTTTTAAGTGGTTATTGGTCTTGTAGGCACACTCACTGAATTTTTTAGTAGTTTTTAAAGTTCTTAAATGCATACTCTGTCAAATCTCCAAATAAAGATAATATTGTTTTTTTCTTGACCCATTTATAGTAATTGGCATGTGTTTCTATTCCATAATTTTAATTATGTAACTGTAGTATTTCATAGTGTTTCCTTTCCAGTTGGCTTCTTTCCTTGAGTAATGTGCATTTAACTTTTCTTCATGATTTCATGACTGGATAACTCATTTATATTTAGCAATGAGTAATATTTCATTGTGTGGATGTATTACAGTTACTTGTACATTCACCCTGTGAAGGACATCATAGTTGCCAATATTAATGAAGTTGCTATAATCACTTTGGCTTCTCATAAATGCCCTTTATCAGTTTTATTTTTTATTTTTACTTTTTTCAGTATATGAAATTTATTGTCAAATTGGTTTCCATACAACACCCAGTGCTCATCCCAAAAGATGCCCTCTTCAGTGCCCATCACCTCCCCTCCCCTCCCTCCCACCCCCCATCAACACTCAGTTTGTTCTCAGTTTTTAAGAGTCTCTTATGCTTTGGCTCTCTCCCACTCTAACCTCCTTTTTTTTTTTTTCCTTCCCCTCCCCCATGAGTTTCTGTTAAGTTTTGTCAGGATCCACATAAGAGTGAAAACATATGGTACCTGTCTTTCTCTGTATGGCTTATTTCACTTAGCATCACACTCTCCAGTTCCATCCACGTTGCTACAAAGGGCCATATTTCATTCTTTCTCATTGCCACGTAATACTCCATTGTGTATATAAACCACAATTTCTTTATCCATTCATGAGTTGATGGACATTTAGGCTCTTTCCATAATTTGGCTATTTTTGAGAGTGCTGCTACCCTTTATCAGTTTTAAAGTAGTTCCCTTATATTCCTAATTTTTTAAATGGTTTTTATCATGAAAAGGTACAGAATATTGTGAAACAGTTTTGAATTTTGTTTAAAAGTACTGAATTTTTAAATTCGTCTCCTGCTCGTAGAGCTCCTCATGTATTCCTTTTAAGTTTATTCCTTGACCCTTTATTCTACCTTTATATCTTTGAATATGGATTCTAGATACCTTCTATAAATAGAGTCATGCAGTATTTGTCCTTTTGTGTTTTACTTGTTTCAGTTATCATTACCCTCAAGATTCATCCATGTTGTAGCATGTATCAGAACTTCATTACTATTTATGACTGAATAATATATTTTGTTTTCATTCTTCTTTGGGTGGACATTTAGGTTATTTCTATCTAGTAGCAATTGTGAATAGTAAAGCTGCTATAAAGATTTGTGTACAAATATATGAGACCCTGTTTTCAGTGTTCAGATGTATATACCTATAAGAATTGCTGGGTCTTATGGTAAATTTATGTTTAATCTTTTTGAGGAGCCACGGTGACTGCACCATTGTCTACACACAAAACATACAACACACAGGGTTCACATTTCTCCACATCTTGCCAACGCTGGTTATTTTCTATATTTTTGCCCTTCATAATGGTTGTGAAATTGCATTTTATTATGATACTGATGTGCATTTCCCTGTTAACTAGTGGTTTTGATGGGTTTTTTTTTTTTTTTTCCATGTGCTTATTGGACATGTGCATACCTTGTTGGTGAAATATTTATTCAGGTCCTCTGATCATTTGTCAGTGGGTTGTTTGATATTGTTATTGACTTGTTAGGAGTTTTTTTTATGTCTACTGAATATTAACTATGAGATATCATTTGCAAATATTTTTTCCCATTCTTTGTGTTTTCAGTTTCTTCTGTGGATTTTAATTGTCTTCAATAGTGTCTTTTCATGTACAAAAGTTTTGGTCTTTTAAAAAAATTTTTAATGTTTTATTATTTATTTTTGAGAGAGAGAGAGGAGAGAGAGAGACAGCAGGCATGAGCAGGGTGGGTTTGAAGGAGAGGGAGACACAGAATCCAAAGCAGGCTCCAGGCTCCGATCTGTGAGCACAGAGCCTGATACAGGGCTCAAACTGGGGAGCCATGAGATCATGACCTGAGCTGAAGTCAGATGCTTAATTGAGTCATCCAGGAGCCCCTTAATTTTGTAAATAAAGTCCGGTTTCTCTGCATATATTCTCAGTCCCTTCTGGTGTTTTTGTTTTTTATTTTTTGAACCTTTATTTATTTTTGAGACAGAGGGAGATAGAGCATGAATGGGGGAGGGTCAGAGAGAGTGAGACACAGAATCTGAAACAGGCTCCAGGCTCTGAGCTGTCAGCACAGAGCCCAACGCAGGGCTCGAACTCACAGACTGCAAGATCATGACCTGAGCTGAAGTCGGCTGCTCAACTGGCTAAGCCACCCAGGCGCCCCAGAGAATTCTGGTGGGTTTTTTAATTAGAAATTCCAGATTGGCCTACTGATTCCTTGCAATTTTTGTAAAAATCCCAATAGAATTTTTTTTACAGGTATAGAAAGAATGATTCTTTTTTTAAATTAATTTTTAAGTGTTTATTTATTTTTGGGTAGGAAAGCACAACCAAGGGAGGGGCAGAGAGAGAGGGAGAGAGAAAATCTTAAGCAGGCTCCACAGTCAGTGCAGAGCCTGATGAGGGGCTTAGACTCACAACCATGAGATCATGACATGAGCCGACGTTGGACACTTAATCGACTGAGCCACGCAGGTGCCTCAGAAGAATGACTTTCTAATTCTAGTGGAACTTCTAAAGATCACAAAAAGCCCATTCTTCAGAAAGAAGAGTAGAGCTGAAGTATCACAGTTCCTGATCAGATAACAAGCTAAATTACTGAAAACAATGTGTATCAGTGTAAAGACAAACATAGTTAGACTGTTGGAATGGGATAGAGAGCTTAGAGATAAATCTATGTGGATATGGTCAATGGGTGTTTAATGAGTGCCCAGAATACACAACAAAGAGAGGAGTCTTCAACAGTTGGTGTTAGGAAAACTGAATATCCGTATGTAGAAGAATGGAATTGAACCCATATCCTTTACACAGAAGTCAACAAAAGGGGGATTAAAGACTTAAATGGAAGAGTTAAATTTGTAGAACATTTAAAGAATAAAGGAATAGCGATACTGGTCTTGCCAGTGATTTCATGCATATGACACCAAAAGCACAGGAAACCACCCCCCCCACCCCCCACCCCCCCAGAATCAACGGTTAGGACCACATCGAGTTAAAAGCTTCTAAACAGCAAAAGAAACAACCCACACAGTGAAAAGACAGCCTACATAATGGAAGAAAATATTTGCAAACCATTCATTAATCTAATCTAATAAGGGATTAATCTTGCAAATATATAAAGAACTCCTTTAACTCAACAGCAAAAAATCTATAACTCAATTTCAAAATGGCTTAAGGGTTTGAAGAGAAATTGCTCTGAGGAAGACATGTAAATGGCCAGCAGGTTTATAAAACAATGCTTAATGTCACAAATCCTGAGGGAAATTTAAATCAGAACCACAGTAAGGTATCACTTAAACCTCTCTAGACAGCTGTTATCAGGAAACAAAAGATAGAAAGTGTCGCCAAGGATGTAGAGAAATTGGAACCCTGGTACTCTTCATCAGAAGTCAAAAATGTTGCAGATGCTGTGAAAAACAGGATGAAGATTCCTTTAACAGTTAGGAGTAGAGCTCTACAATAGGGTATACTAAGATAGGGAAACAACTATTGACCTCTTTATAGATAGTGCATTGACACCAATGTGGTGTTTTATACAAGTCTTTTACACTGTTGGTAAATTTATTCTAAATATATTTTTTCTATTTAGTGCTGTTTTAAGTTAAATTTTCTAGAATTCATCTTTGCTGTGTTTTACTAGTGCATAAAATACAATTTGATTATTAATTTTCTATCTAACTTTGCTGAATTTGTGTGTATGCTTGAGGAAGTATGTATCTTTGTATGTATGTATGGACATCTTTGTGGTGTGTATTTTTAAATTTGGTGTGCTTATGTATCTGTATGTGCATATATGACAGAAATAAAAACTGAGGGTTTTTTTTCTCTCCTGAGGTTTTGGTTACCTTTAGTTAGAGAAAAAACTCAAATTTACTAGTTACAGTGTATACATTTATTTGAATTATTCATGTTGTGCTGCTCATTTAAATACAAATAACCTTGAAATGACATTTTCATCCTGTTGTTATACATAAAAAATGACTTAAGTAATTGCTTTTTCAAGTACATTAAAAAGATAATGCTTGGAAGTTTTGTCTTCTTAAAAAGTTATTTTGTTGTTTGGAGGCATTAATAATTTAGTCTGACTAGTATTTTTTGAGGGACAACTGTGGACCGTGGACTCATTTAGGAATTTGGGTGTACCTTGAATATCATGAACTTTGTTTAGATCAAAACTGTGGGAAATAATTATGTTTTTTAAAACATATCTTAATAAGAAATTTTAAGAGTATTTCCTATAAGAAACAATACTGTAAGATTAAAATGTTAACTTTTTCTCTTAGACTTTGTAAAAGATAGTAGCACTTAATGTTTTTGCCTCCTAAGTTGTCTGTATCTTTGAAATTCTTTCCATCTAATAATACATTTGCTAGTAGAATACTCTTAAAGCTTTGTGAATGTTGTTTTGTTATATACAAGGTTGAATTTATTCTATTTGTACCTTTTGAAATATAGCAGATTTTTTAAAACATATTTTGTTGACACTCTGTAATGTTCAAGATTACTTTTATTAGCTGTTAGTTATTTTACAACATAGCTGTCCAGGGTTAAAGAAATACTCCATTAATAAATTAGAGCTTTTTTACATTCAGTTATTTTTTCATTATAGAAACTTTATATTATCTAAATCTTCATGCACTAATTCTTTACAGCATGCATTTTAGTGTTCATATTCTTTCATTACTTGAATAGTTAATTAAATCATGTCATCAATTCCTTATTAAAATCCTTATTTTTGTTTATTAAAGATTTATCATTTTATTCTTCTCAACATCTTGTTTTCTACTTTAGAGGAAATACCATTCTGCAAAGGAAGCCTATGAACAATTGTTGCAGACAGAAAACCTACCAGCACAAGTAAAAGCAATTGTTTTACAACAGTTAGGTATATAAAAATTTATTTATACATTTATTTATAAATCTATTGTAATAGATTTATTATTTATAAATTTGTTTATAAATCTATTATAGATTGCAGTAATTCCAAATTTTGGGTTGGTTGGTGGCAGCAATTGGCACCCTTTGGCCTAGCAGTCCCTTTATATTTAGAATTATATATAAAGATTAATGATGATGTTCATTATTATGTGATTTTATTTAAAATAAATACATACTTTATTTTGTAAATGTTTCTGCATAACTGTATTCCTTTTTTTCTTATGTCCAGAATTGATATATTGAAACCCAGAATCTAACATGATCCATCTCAGTCCAACTAAATAGAATACTTCAGTGCAGCTAGTCCTTTTAAGTTCTCTTGTACTTGATTTTTTGAAAAAAATTGGGAGTACTTCCATGTGCTTATTATTATTAGCACATTATAAAGTTAATTATATTGACATCTTGCACACAGCTAGTGAGTGGTTTTTGAGCCTGCTTTCACAAGCTCTTTCATAGTATGAATTAATGGAAATATCTCACATAAAAATTACAGATTCTATATTTTCCCCAGCATTTCTTATAATCTTATGTTTTTAATAAAATCTAGTGTTCAAAGGTAATATAAGTTAATGTTATTTTATAGAGGATAGAAAGGTATATTCCCTAATGGTTTGTATTGTTAGTTATCTGTCATGTCTGTATTTGATATTTGGGGTGGAGTTTGTATTTGTTTTTACTGTTTGTTTGGTTTGGAGCAAGTGATTCCAAATTATAATCAGTTTATTGACAATATGTATACCTTCATACTGTCATTATTTTATTTGTGTCAGAAGCACTTAAACATAGTTTTACCTAGGTGATATTTTTGCAAAGTTCATTTTATACACTTGAATTGACTAAAACTGAAATGCTTATTTCTGTCAACTTAAATGTTTAACATATCTTATTATGTTCCAGTTTTTCCATTGTCTCTGTAACTGTAGTTCTACACCTGTTTATTCATCAAGCAGTCTATAACTGTTCTTAATGCTCTTTGAACCCCGTTTTCATTTTGTTTTCAATGTCTACAGCCTTGGAGGGTTTTAGTTTGTTGTTTTTGTTCTTGGTCAAACATTGTTATATTTAGGATGTTAATGACAATAACGAGTGTTGGTAAGGTTGTTAAAATTTATTTAACAGTTTTATCTTTGATAAGCTTTTATTTATTCCTTAAAAATAAAAATTGGCTTACTGGATTGTTTTACCCTTCAAAGGAAAAGTAAATTAATGATCTTCATATATTTTTATTATAAATTGGATTTTGATTTTGAATTAAATTTAGAAAAGTCCATATTCCTAATCTAATAAGTTTCAGTGCAGTGCCCAAAATCATTTAAATATCTCTCAGTTCCTAAGGAGGCTTGGTAGCTTTGATTGCTTTTTTGTTTGGTTTGGTTTTGGTTTTGGTTTTTTTAACCTGTAGCTACGTCCCTTATAGTTTGAAATTTGGGAGAAGTCTCATCCAGGATGAATGGATATACAAAAAAGATATTTTATTTGTGTTCATGATACACTAAAAACTGGAAGAATAGTTGAATCATGGGTAAATGCTTATAATCTTTTAATTATAGGATGGATGCATCATAATGTGGATCTGCTGGGAGACAAAGCCACCAAGGAAAGCTATGCTATTCAGTATCTCCAAAAGTCTTTGGAGGCAGATCCTAATTCTGGCCAGTCTTGGTATTTTCTTGGGAGGTGAGACCGGACACTTGGGTTCTGATGCCTAGAGTTAATTTATAATCTTAAATGTTAAACTATGCAATATGTGCTCAGTGACTTTTTATTATAAATACATTATAGTAGAGTCTTGAGAGGTAAAATCTAAATTTAGTGCTTTTAGTAAGAAATTTTTATTTCACTTATCACAGTTTTTATTTTTTACCTTATCTTCATGGTACTTGCATTATTGCTGGTTTTTGAAGTTTTGAAGGATTTTCAAGAGACATCAGGTATTAATCACTAGTATTATTTTTTAATTCAGTATTTAAATTGTGTTCCTTTTGTTGTTTCACTACTTTTTAATGTATTTAATAGGGTTTAATTTTATTCTCACTGATGACCTATAAAAAAGTTATCAGAATAGTTTGAGGTCTCAATTTATTTCACATGAATGAAAGTATTACATTAGGTCTGTCAGGTTCCTTTTCTCAAATTTATAAACTTAATTTAATTGTCGTATTTTGCTTTAATTATAAATTTGACCTGATTCTTTTTTCACAAGGAGTACTTTATTTTGAGGAACTTTGTCATGAAGTCTAATTCAAATTTCATTTTTATGTTAACTTTAGTTTTTATATAATGTATTATTTTTAAATATATAATCAAAAAATTTTTTGACTTATTTATTTGTTTGTTGATTTTGAGAGCATGAGCAGGATTGGGGCAGGGAGAGGGGGAAGAGAGTGAATCCCAAGCAGACTCTGCACTGTCAGTGCAGAGCCCATTGCTGGGCTCAAACTCACAAACTGAGATCATGACCTGAGCTGAAATCAAGAATTAGACACTTAACCTACTGAGCTACACAGGCATCCCTCAAAACATAAAATTTTTACAACTTTTGTGAAGTATATTTATGTCTGAGTGAGATTATTATTAGGTTAGTTTTTTTCTTTAATATTTGATTATCTGTATAGATCATGTATAACAATTAATGGATAAGTCCCTTTTTTAAAATACTTTTTTTCTAATATCCCTAAGGGTTATAAAAGAGTCTAGTTTGAATTGTTTGCAAGATAGAATTTTATGTCCAAGCTTAGTCCCTCTTGTCCACTAGGAGTTCTCCGAAAGAATCTGTATCTTTTCTGTCTGTGTTTTCTAGTGTTGTGCGTTGAAAAAACTGGGTATGTAATAAATGGAATAAGTAAACTAACATACATATGGATTTGGAGCTAACAATTATTACTTTGCACAGTGAATATCTTAATAGTGTCTGTAAAAGAGGCTTATTACTATAAACATTGACTTCTAAAATTGTTTTCTGTATTATATTCTTACTACTTTTTTGATACAAAATAAAATTGCAGCATAACATGCACTATGTATATCTTTTTATTTTGTATTTTTAGTTTTATTTAACATTTATTTAGAAAGGGAGACAGAGCTTGAGTGGGGGAGGGGCAGAGAAAGAAGGAGACAGAATCTGAAGCCGTCTGCCTCCAGGCTCTGAGCTTTTAGCACAGAGCTGGATGCAGGGCTTGAACTGACAAACCTCAAGATCATGACCCGAACCACAGTTGGATGCTTAACCAACTGAGCTACGAGACACCGCTTTGTATACCTGTTTTTAAAAAAGTTACTGTTTCTTTTTTTTTTTTTAATGTTTATTTGGAGACTGAGAGAATATGTGCATAATTGAGTGGGGGACAGGCAGAGATAGAGGGAGAGAGAGAATGCCAAGCAGGCTCCAGGCTTTTAATGCAGAGCCCACTGTGGGCCTTGATGCCATGAAATGTAAAATCATGATCAGAGCCGAAATCAAGAGTTGGACACTTAATCATCTGAGCCATTGTGAGCCCTTATGTTGATCTTTTTAACATAAAGAATTATTTTTTAATCACAGTTAATATGTTAAGAGGATATAATGAAATATGTCAAAATACCGTTTAAATAATGACATACTTTTCCATCTCTTTGAGAGCAGTATTCCACATAGGGCTTTATCCATAGTTACCTTTGAAATATTTGGCAGGGGCTTTATTTTTTTTAGTTTTTATTAAAAGTTATTTTAACATTTATTTATTTATGAGAGAGAAAAAGAGCGTGAGCAGGGGAGGGACAGAGAGCGAGAGGGAGACATAGCACACTCCAGGCTCTGAGCTGTCAGCATAGAACCCGATGCGGGGCTTGACATCATGACCTGAGCCAAAGTTGGATGCTTAACTGCCTGAGCCACCCAGGCACCACAGCATGTGCTTTGTTTTTACCTTTTTTGGATAAGATTATGTGAATGTACAGAATACTTTTTCGAATTCTCAGAAGATATTAACCTTTTTTGGGGTTCAGGATTATCATTTTAGACTGTAATTATTTTTAGTCTGTTGAATTTTTTCTGTAAATTTGCTTCTTTTGCTCTCAGCTACTATTTTCCAATGTATTATTTTTAGTTGACTTTATTGCTACAGAAAGTTAAGTTTTTCAAAATTTATATTTTAAAATTTATGAAAGCTCTGAGTGAGGATCTCATTGTTAGTTAAAATTCATGGGGAGTTGATGACACTAGTATTTTGGGAGATTTTTATTTGTTACCTCTGTATTCGAGGCTGTGTTGCTTGTTGTTTGGAATGTGTATATAAAGTGAGATGGAAATAAGTTAATTCAATTTTATTCACCCTGGTTAATGATTTTGTTAGTAATCTCCCATAGTAACAGAACTGTTAACTTAAGAGTTCAGATGATTAGGCAGCCAACTTCATTTATCCTCTCAATTTACACATGGAGAAAATAAGTCTAGAGTTGCTGGACTCATTTTTTAGAGACTCATTTTCCTTAGGGCTGATTAGCATCACAGAAACAGTGCATTTACTTGGTACTACTTGTTAATGTCAGCCTACCTTAAAGGAACCTAAACAAATTGTATTAGGGGAAAAGTTCTTGGTGATGGCATCCAGACATTGGTTCTTTGGCACATTGTCTTTGTTTTTTGACTTTTAAAAATCCAATATGAAGAATGCAGGTTTCAGAAAATACTTCTGATTTCTCCTGGCATTTAGGCATCTGATAATCTGAAATTCAGTTTTGTTAAAAAAAAAAAAACAAAAACCAAAAAACTTTTCTACTACTATTAACATTACCTGTTTGCAATTACTGCTCTTTTTAATTTTCTGTCCAACACTGGTTTATGCATTCCCTGAAATTGCTTTTCTGCCTCTTTTACTGGTGTTTCTTCTGTTTCTCGCACCACATTTTAGTCATTCTTCAAGTTTATTTCTTCCAGCTGCTTATGTGCACCCAGTGTTCTTAAACTTCTCTTTCATATGGATGAAATCCAAATGAAGATTTCTGACTATAAGAGTTCTGAACTTGTTTCGTATCCACTTGTGTTTACTGAACATTACAAAGATATTCACTAAACCTCTAAATCACCATCTTTTAAAAAAGGTCATTTATCCTTTCTCAAACTAGTACTTTATTCTTTTTTGCATGAATTTACCCTTTGTATTAAACTGAATAAGTTTTAGAAACAGTTATATCTCCTTTAGTACCTGGTGTGAAATCACTGAGTCTTTGATATATCAATCATTTCATGTTACTCTTTTATACAGTTTTCATTATTTTAAGTATAATTCTGGCTCAGGTGTGTGTCCTAGACTCATGGTTTTCTGTTTCAAATTTATTTTCATTGCAGTCTTTAATTTTTTGGTTTAAACATTATTAGAAAATTAATATTTCTATGAAGTGATTTTGGCATGACACTTGCCTTTTTTAAAAGGACAAATTCAGGTTGATCACAGTTGTGTTTTAATTTTTCATCTGAACACAGAGTAATTTTTTTTCTTATATGAAATGTCATCTGTCATCTTTTCTACTGTAATCTGTGGTTCCCAGCCATTAAGATTACGTGGATTAACACAGTTTCGATCAGGAATGGTAGTTCTCAATTTAGAGTGAATGTACAATTAAAGATATTAGAACATTTTTTTTTTTTGCTATTTTGTATTATCCAGTGGCAAGTAAAATTAAACAAATTGTTTCATGGAAACACACACTGAAAACACATACTCCAGCCTCTGAAGAAAACAAATTTTAAAATAAAAGTACTTGTTGATGATTGCTTTTTTTCTTCTCTCTCTCTCTTTTTTGTTGTGATTTCTGTAATGCGTTGAGTTTTCCTTTCCCAGCAGCTAACACAAAGTCCATATACTGCCTTTGCTCTTAATATCTCAAAATTACAGATTTTTAAAACAGAGGATTTAAATGTAAATTATTAAAAATACCTATTAAATTAGTTGTTTAAGATCTTTTTTTGATGTTTTTCATACTCCGTTTGATAATAACTATATTTCAGTTGAACTTTTCATGAATTAAGGAATGGTGTTTCTGTTGTACATTTATAAAGGAAAGTTTAGATGCACCCCTGAAATTATGAACATGTAGGGGTTTTTTTTGTTTTTTAGAGTTATTCTTGTCCTGAAGGAAACATGAATACAAACTATGGATACATATAGAAATACCTCTGTGCTCAACTACAGATTATGGCATTGAGCAAATTTGGGTTGTATGATTTCAATGCTGTTCATTAATGTAATGTGTTACCACTTATAAGAATATAAGAAAGCTCATTTAATAGCAATTTACTACATATTTGTATTACAAATTACTATATAGCAATTTACTATATAGTAATACAAATTACTATATATTTGTATCTGTAAATTCAAATGCACACGTACATATACATGTTAGCTCTTTGGGTTTATTTCCTTTCTGTGGATGTCATTTTGGCAAATGAGTACAGTTAAGTATTAATGGAATAGTTTACATATATGTATATATGTGCTTCTCTCTGTATACCCGTACCCAAATACATACAATTTTTTCCTCCCTTTCAGGTGTTACTCAAGTATTGGGAAAGTTCAGGATGCCTTTATATCTTACAGGCAATCTATTGATAAATCAGAAGCCAGTGCAGACACATGGTGTTCAATAGGGTAAGACTTCTGTATATAAAATTAGTAGTATTTTAATAGATACATGACTTCTTTGAAACACATGTAATATACTGAGTATTGGTATTATATTCTGTTTCAGACAACTTTTTCTTTCTCTTTTTAGCGTGCTCTATCAGCAGCAAAATCAACCTATGGATGCTCTACAGGCCTATATTTGTGCCGTACAATTGGATCATGGGCATGCAGCAGCTTGGATGGACCTAGGTACTCTCTATGAATCCTGCAACCAACCTCAGGATGCCATTAAATGCTACTTAAATGCAACTAGAAGCAAAAGTTGTAATAATACCTCTACACTTGCGGGAAGAATTAAATTTTTACAGGTAAAAATTTGAAGGAGCTTTCTTTAAAACGCCTTTCCATATGATAATTGGCATGAGGAGGGTGGCTAGAAAGTATGTCTGTTTTTTGTTTTCATGTCTAACTTTTTCCCATAATTGTTAACATTTTGTGATATTTTACTTTTCATTTGAAGTAAGAGATACAGTATTTGCAGTGATTTTTTGCATATTTAGTTAGTACACATTAATTTGCATGATTTTTCTGTTATCTACATTTTTAAGTTACAGCATTTAGTGAAAAGAACACAACCATTGTTTTCCACTCTTGTTTGAAATTTCATGAGATCTGTGAAATTTTTGAAAAACAAATTAGCTTTGTTCTGACTCAACACACGTGTATTCTAGTTGCCCTCTTTATATTTAGCATATATACTTAAATCCCCAAATTTAGAATCTATTAAAAAATAAATATCTGTAACATTGAGGAGGATTTAGTGGACTTGCTCTAACTCAAGTAGGCCTGTGTTAAATTTGCTTTTTACATAATTTTTCCTAGGCTCAGTTGTGTAACCTTCCACAAGGTAGTCTACAGAATAAAACTAAATTACTTCCTAGTATTGAGGAGGCGTGGAGCCTACCAATACCCGCAGAGCTTACCTCCAGGCAGGGTGCCATGAACACAGCACAGCAGGTGAGAAGTTGGGTTATCTTCTGTAGGTGCCCAGCTTTAAGGGTTCTTTCCAATCTGCAGTGATCAAACTTATATTACTCAGTGCAGGATTGACTTTTTTTTTTTTTTTTTTTTACATAGCCTTCTAATTTAATTGTGAGGGATTTTAGATCAAGATAAAACTTACTTTGGGGTGCCAGTCTGGCTCAGTCAGAAGAGCATGTGACTCTTGGGATCATGAGGTGAAGGCCCAAATTGGGTGTAGAGATTACCTCCGATATGGGAAAGAACTTGGGTTACCAATTTAAAATTGGTTAAATTAAAAATATGTTCTCATTAATTTCAAAGGGTTTTTTTAAGGGACTATTATACAGTGCTGTATTAAAAAAAAAAAAAAAGTTCTTCAAAAGAAGGTACACATTCCTCCATTAATGATTCATTCAGTTTTGATTTTCATTAATTGCAGTCCATGATGTCCACATAGCTTTAAAAAGTATGCAGCTTGTAAATTTTTTATATTTTGAAGGAATGAATTAAGACTATATGGAACCATACTCTTGTCTTACTTCTGTGATCTTAGGCTTACAAAGGTCATCATCCAAATACTGAACCTGTATTAGGCCTCAGTCAAATACCACTTTCACAGCAGTCCTTGCCAGTACATATGATTACTTCCAGCCAAGTAGATGGCTCATCCAGCCCTGCCAAGAAGAAAAGAACATCTAGTCCAACAAAGGTATATATACATATAGAGAAATGGAAAATCCCAATCAAAAAGGAAGATCTGTGTCTTCTGAAATTTTGCCCTTCATGTATTTTCAACTATCTACATCAGGGAATGAAAAGTTTTTCACTTGTTTTAGTATTATCCAAGCAGTAATTCCTAACCCAGATTTGTAACCATCATTTAAATATAGAAGTTAGGGATAACTTCAATAGTTTTATTCTGTTCATTGGTTTTATGACACTTAATGTTACCACCTTCTGCTTACACTGAAGTAAGTTGAATGTTGTGTACCATGAACAGGCTGTTAGCTGTTTGACATATTTAGATAAGGGACCTCTTATGTTCTGGAATTGAAGAATAAATGTATATTTCAAATTTGTAAACTTCCAAATCGATTGTGCTTTTTAAGTTATTTTTTAAATAATTGAAATAGATAAGTCCTATGTGTTTGTAAATGCTCCAGTTCTTAGTCCTTTGTGTATTAGTTTTCATAACTGCTAGTGTTTGAATGTAACCAAATATTCTTTAATTTTACAAAATAAATTTTCCTCAGAATAGTTCTGAGAACTGGAATAGAACTGTTTCACATACTCCAGTACCACAGCAAGTTCATTCATTGTATTTGACACCACAGAAATTACAGGTATGAAAATTTTTTTTTTATTCCAATCAGTTAACATACCATATAGTAATAGTTTCAGGTATACAATGTGGTAATTTAGCAGTTCCATACAATAGTCTGTGTTCATCACAACTATACTTCTTAATCTCTGTCATCTATTTAACACATCCCTCCCTGCCTGCCCACTGGTAACCGCTTTTTCTGTATAATTAAGAGTCTGTTTCTTAATTTGTCTCTGTGTCTTTTTCCCCTTTGCTCATTTGTTTTGTTTCGTAAATTCCACTTGTGAGTGAAATCATATGGTATTTGCCTTTCTCTGACTGAGTTTATTTCACTTGGCATTATAATCTGTAGCTCCATCCATGTCTTGGCAAATAGCAAGAGTTCATTCTTTTTGATGACTGAGTAATATTCCATTGTATATATGATCGAATGCAGTTGCTAACACATTGGGTAGTTCTATTGTTAGGTTTTTGAGGAACCTCCGTACTGTTCAGAGTGGCTGCACCAGTTTGCATTCCAGTAGTGGAGAAAGGTTTCTTTTTGTCCACATCCTCCCCCGAACTTGTTTCCTTGTGTTGTTGGCTTTAGTCAGTCTCTCAAGGTGTGAGGTGTAGTTTTGATTTGCATTTTCCTGATGATGAATGATGATCATCTTTTTATGTGTCTGTTGGCCATCTGGATGTCTTCTTTGAAGAAATGTCTGTTCATGGCTTCAGCCCATTTTTAATTGGATTAATAGTTTTGGGGGGTGTGGAGTTACATAAATTCTTTATATATTTTGGACCTAGTCTTTTATTGCATATGTCATTTGCAAATACCTTCTCCCATTTTGTAGGTTGCCATTTAGTTTTGTGCAGAAGCTTTTTATTCTGAGGTTGCAATGGTTGATTTCTGCTTTCATCTGGCCTTACAAGATACGTATATTAAGAAGTTCCTACAGTTGATGTCAAAGGGTTATTGTGTGCCGTCTTGTAAGATTGTTATGGTTTCCAATGTTACACTTAAGTCTTTCATCCATTTTCAGTTTATTTTTGCATATGGTCTAAGAAAGTGGTCCAGACAGAAATCTTTTGCATGTTGCTCTCCCAGTTTCCCCAACACTATCTGTTGAAGAGACTGTCCTTTGTCTAGATTAATTGACCCTGTAGTTGTGGGTTAAAATTTTCTTTTGACAGATTTTCTCCCCTATTTTAAAGCAAGAGGTAGTAGTAAGTTTTCTTAGGCATTCATTCTTAAAATTGAATGACAGTAAACCAAATGAATTAGTACATAAGTATAATGAGCTCACATTTTCTGGAGTAACGGATTATACTTCATTTTAACATTTTTCTTTAAGAAGTAATACGTTCATGTGTTTGAAATACAAGAGTTATTGAAAGATACAGGGTATACAGGTTAAAGGCTTATTCTGGTTCCTTACTGTAGCCAGTTAATTTTCTTTTTCTGCAAATAACCGATGTTAGTTGCTTCCTTTGCATTTTTTGATGCAAAGGATATAGAGATATGTTGTACATGTAGAAGAATATATATTTGTCTCATAGATTCCTTACTTTTTTTTAAACAAATGTAGGTAGGGGCTCCTGGGTGGTGGCTCAGTCAGTTAAATATCCAACTTTGGCTCAGGTCATGATCTCGTGGTTCATAGGTTCCAGCTGTATCAGGCTCTGTGCTGACAGCTCAGAGCCTGGAGCCTGCTTCAGATTTGTGTCTCCATCTCTCTCTGCTCCTCCCCTACTCGTGCTTGCTGTCTCTCTCTCTCTCTCTCTCTTTCTCTTTCTCTCAATCTCTCTCTCTCTCTCTCTCAAAAATAAATAAAACATTTAAAAAAATTTTTTTAATGTAGGTACAGTGCCGTGTATAAATATTCAGAATCTTGGTGTTTGTTTCTTTTACATATGGATCTTCAAAACCTTTTCATGCTTATGTGTCACTTTCTTATTTTTGTTTTTTTATGGGTATAAAATCATGTTTTAAAACTGCATGGAGGCCACCCATTCTTTAACCATATTCCCATTGTTGGACTTTTCAGGTCATGTCCATTTGTTACAGTGTTGCTTATAAGCACTTTTGACTTTTGTTATACCACATTTTTGTTATTTTAACTAGTTTTCTCCATGAAGATTCTAATTTTCTCTCCTTTTACTGTATTTATTTTAAAACATAAAAATAACCTTCTGGTGAATTTTTGTTTTTAACCGTCTTTTCTTAGATTTCTGGAAAGATTGCATTTTAGAATTGATTACTTGAGCTTAGAAATCACCATATTTGACTAAACAAAGGTTCTGAGTTTGCAGTCTTTTCATTGACAGGTTGTCTGATTGGCTCTTATTTCTTAAGTTTAACTGTGTATTCTTTTTATTTTTTTAGCACTTGGAACAGCTGCGGGCAAATAGAGATAATTTAAATGCAGCACAGAAACTGATGCTGGAACAGTTGGAAAATCAGTTTGTCTTAATACAAGTATGTATATTATTTTTATCCTAATATTTATCTTCGTGTTAAATATTTGTCTTGACTACAATGTCATTTGAGAGTATATTAATTCTGATTTCTATTTTCTACATGAATCCAATAGCATTTATGTATGTGATCCTTAAATACCACCAGTGGGTGCCTTTTGATTTCTTAATAGCTATGATTTAATGTAGAACAAAACCATTCATATTATACTTTTTTTTTTTTTTTTTTTGCATATTCTTTCAGTTGTGTTCTCTGGGCTTATTTTCATTATTTTAGAATTAAAGTAGCCATATTGAGGTGGAGATGTTTTAAGGATTCCTTGATTTCAGGGATTTGGCATAAATGGAATAGAGTAGAAATTTGAAATTTCGTGATATTCATGATATAAAACAAGGCCTATAAATGACTGACTAATCATAACTTTAAAGTGCTTTCTTTTCCTTTATAACACTAAGAATTTTCTTTAAGTATATAATGAAAAGATTTTTGCTTTACCCATGTTTCAAATTTAAAATATATGTTTGTTAACATAGAGATAGTAAATATTATAATAATATTAGGGATGTATTGATTACACATTTTCAAAGTCACACAAGCAAGTTTTCTTTTTTGTTTTTGAAGATGGGACAGACAGGACAAACTACTGGAATTCCTAATGGGCCAATAGCTAACTCATCACTGCCTACAAACTTTATCTGTAGCCAGCAACCACATTCTACTCTGCCTAGACAATCTAGTGTCTCTCAGCCTGAAGTTCGCTCTGCTTGTTTTGAAAAGCCTTTGTCCAATGGACCATTTGCTGGAGGCTGTGCTCCTTTTGGCACATCAAAATCACTAGGGAGTACAGACAATATTTTGGTAGGCAATAATTATGTAACAGGAAGTGGAAGTAATGGAAATGTGCCTTACCTGCAGCAAAACACACTCATACTACCTCATACCTGCACAAACCTGACCAGCACAGAAGAGCCATGGAGAAAACAGCTGTCTGACTCCACTCAGGTAAAAGATTAGCTGCTTTGTTTGCTCTTAAATAATTTTTCTTTGACTTAAGTATATTTTGAGAAGAGAGATAAAATTTAATGAGTTTTTGTCTATAAAAATTAATTTTAATCATAAGTATATGAGAATTTTAAGTATTTTAGAAATGTATCAATTGAAAGACTATATGGTAGGTAGGGGCGACTGGGTGACTCAGGCGATTAAGCATCTGGCTCTTGATTTTGGCTTAGGTCATGATCTCATGGTTTGTGAATTCAAGCCCTGCCTCCTGTTTGGGATTCTCTCTTTTCTTCTCTCTCTGCCCCCAACCTATTTGCACATGTGCACTTTATCTCTCAAAATCAGTAAACTGAAAAAAAAAGAAAGACTGTATTGTAGAGCACTTCTAGGTTTATGGAAAATGGAGCAGAAAGTATAAAAAATTTATGTCTTGTAATAGTGTGGTGTGATAATTACAAATAAGGTATTATTTTTATTTAATGTGTATTTATTTTTGAGAGAGAGAGAGAGAGGGCATGTGAGTGGGGGCGGGGCAGAGAGATGGAAACAGAATCTGAAGCAGGCTCCAGACTCTGAGCTGTCAGCACAGAGCCCGACATAGCGCTCAAACCCACATACCGTGAGATCATGACCTGATCCAAAGTCAGACATTTTCTCGACTAAGCCACCCAGGTTCCTCTGATAAGTTATATTATTAATACACTATTATTAACTTTAAGCACATAATTTACATTTTTTCTTGGTGTCATACTTTATACAGTACTGACAAAATGGTAATAATACATGTTCACCTTTATAGTATCATACAAAATAGATTTCACTGTCCTAAACATACCCTGTACTTCCATCTATTTATTCTTCCTTCACATCCCTGAAACTATGCCAGTAAACTATCTTTTTTAAGTTTGTTTATTTTGAGAGAGCACTAGCAGGAGAGGGGCAGAGAGAGAGTGGGAGACAGAAACGTCCAAGCTTGCTGTCTGGGTCTCAGTCTCATGACTGTGAAATCATTACCCAAGCTGATATCGAGTCGCTTGTCCCTCAATAACATGTATTTTTATAGTTTTTATATTGTTGCCTTTTCCATGGGTCACATAGCTGAAATCAGTATAGTATGTTACCCTTTTAGAATGGTTTCTTTCATTTGCTAGTTTGCATTTTAGGTTCTTCCATGTCTTTTCCTTGACATGATAACCATTTTCTTTTTCATCACTGAATCATATTCCATAGTTTTAATTAACTACAGTTTAGTTTTCCTTTTGTTTACTGAAGGACTTCTTGGTTATTTGTAAATTTTTGCAATTATGAATAAAGCTACCTATAAACATATACGTGCAGTTCTGTGGACATAAACTTTTCAGCATCTTTGTGTGAAAAGAGCATGATTGCTGATAACAGTGTTTAGTTTTATGTAAAACTTAACAAATGAGCTTATAAAGCATCTTATAAAGCATACCATTTTGCATTCCCACCTGCAATGACTAAGACTTTTTATTCCAACTTTTCTTGTCATTTGATGGTAAAAGGGTTCTAAGTTTGGGGAGTATAAACAAAGTACCATACAGTGGATAGTTTTTAAATAACAGAAATTTCTTTCTCACAGTTCTGGAGGCTAGAAATTCATGATCGGGGTACTGGTAGGTTTGGTATCTGTTGAAGGCCCTCTTTTGGCTCATAATCACCTTTCTTCTACTGTCATCAAATGGCAGGAGAAATAAGGGAACTCTCTTGGGTCCTTCTTATAAAGGCACCAATTCCTCACTTGAAGGATGACCCGATCATTTCTAAAATGTCCCATATCCGGATACCATCATATTATGTATTAACTTTCAACATACAGATTTTAGGAGTACAATTGCTTTTATGGTCTTAGTAGTTTGGACGTCAGTAACTCGAATAGGGATATGGTGGTATCTCATTGTTTTAGTTTTATAATTCTCTAAGGCATTCTGGAGCATCATTTCATGCCATCTGTGTATTAGCTTTGTGAGGTATGTATTCAGATCTTTTGACCAGTTTTTAATTCGACTATTTTCTTATGTTGGGTTTTAAGCATTTTTCCCTTCTGTATACTGTTTAATGGTCCTTAATCACATGTGACTCTTAACAAATTTCTCCCAATTTCTGCTTCTCTTCCCATTCTCTGACAGTGTCTTTCCCAGAGCATAAGTTTTTAATTTTAATGAAAGTCCAGCATACCAATTCTTTCATGATCATGCCTTACAACTTATATTTGACAAATCTTCTCCATGGCTGAGGTATCTAGATTTTCCCCTATGTTAATCATAGTTTCATATTTTCACATTGTACATTTAGGTCAGTGACCCACTTTCAGTTTTGTTGTATGGAGGGTGTAAGATCTTTGTCAAGGTTCATTTTTTTTCTTAATGTGGATGTTTAGTTGTTCCAGCACCATTAATTGAAAAGAGGTACTCTGCTCCATTACAGTAATGCTTTTGCTCTTTTATCAAATAGCTGTTGATTGATTTATGTGAATCTGTTTCTCAGCCCTATAATATGTTTTCTTAATCCGTTTGTTTATTCCTTGATGCTTTGATTAATGTAGCGTGATACTAAATCCAGAAATCAAGTAATGCAGTTCTTTCCTGCAATATTGTGTCGGCTCTTTTGGATGTTTTGTTTTTCAGTATAAACTTCTGAATCACTCTGTCAGCTTTCATAAAAATACTGCTGGGAATTTTATTTGGATGCTTTGAATCTGTAGATGAAGTTTGTAAGAATTGACATCTTAAAATATCAAAGTATGAGGGGCACATGGCTGGCTTAGTTGGCAGCACATCTAACACTTTTTAAAAATTTGTTTTTCTTTATCAATATTCAAGTTTTAACATACAGTGTAGTCTTGACTTCAGGAGAAGAACCCAGTGATTTATGACACCCAGTGTTCATCTGGAAAAGTGCTTCCTTGATGTCCATCACTTATTTAATCTAAACTCCTCCATACCCTGCCTCCCTCTACAACAACCCTCAGTTTGTTTTCTGTATGTAAGATTCTTATGGTTTGCCTCCCTCTCTGGTTTTATCGTATTTTTCCTTCCCTTTCCTATGTTCATCTATTGAATTTCTCAACTTCCATGTGTGAGTGAAAACGTATGATTTATGTCTTTCTCTAATTTATTTTGTTTAGCATAATACCCTCCAGTTCCATCCACGTTGTTGAAACCGGCAAGATTTTGGTCTTTTTCCTCGCCAGATAGTATTCCATTCTATATATGTACCACATCTTTTCTATCCAGTCATCAGTTGATGGACATTTGGGATCTTCCCATGATTTGGCTAATGTTGATGGCACCACTGTAAAACTTGGGGGTACATATGCTGCTTCAAATCAGCATTTTTGTATCCTTTGGATAAATTCCTAGTGGTGTAGTTGCTGGTTTATAGGGTAGTTCTATTTTCAGTTTTTTTGAGGAACCTCCACACTGTTTTCCAGAGTGGTTGCACCAGTTTACATTCCCACCAACAGTGCAAAAGAGTTCCCCTTTAACTATATTCTCACTACCAACTGTTGTTGCCTGATTTGTTAATTCTAGCCATTCTGACAGGTTTAAGGTGGTATCTCATTGTGGTTTAGGTTAGTGTTTCCCTGATGATGAGAGATGTTGAGCATCTTTTCATTTGTCAGTTTGCCATGTGTATCTCTTCTTTGGAAAAATGTCTACTCGTGTCTTTTGCCCTTTTCTTCACTGGGTTATTTTTGTGTGTGTGTGTTGAATTTGGTTTATTCTTTTCAGATTTTGGATACTAACTCTTTATCTGATACGTCATTTGCAGATATATTCTCACATTCCATCATTGTGTTTTAGTTTAGTTGTTTCCTTTGGTGTGCAGAAGCTTTCTATCTTGATGAGGTCCAAGAGTTCATTTTTGCTTTTGTTTCCCTTGCCTCCAGAGACATGTGGAGTAAGAAGTTACTGTGGCTGAGGTCAGAGTGGTTTCTTCCTATTTTCTCCTGTAGGATTTTGATGGTTTCCTGCTCCCATTTACGTTTTTCAACCATTTTGAATTTATTTTTGTAAGTGGTGTAAGAAAGTGGTCCACTTTCATTCTTCTGCATATTGATGTCCAGTTTTCCCAACACCATTTACTAAAGAGACTTTTTTGGGTCACTTGGATGGCTCAGTTGGTTAAGTGTCCGACTTTGGCTCAGGTCATGATTTCATGGTTCATGAGTTTGAGCCCTGTGTTAGAGTGCTCGTGTGTCAGCACAGAGCCCAATATTGGGCTCAGACTCGTGAATGGTGAGATCATGACCTGAGCCGAATTCGATGCTTTAACTGACTGAGCCACTCAGGTGCCCCCATGATGTTCTTTACTATATTTCCTGTGCTGTGCTTTTCTTCCTGTAATATATTTTATAACTGAAGTTTGTACCTCTTAATCCTGTTCATTTATTTTGCATGTCTTCCTACAACCCTCCCCTCTGGTAACTACCAATTTATTCTCTGTATTTGAGTCTGTTTCTGTTTATTTGTTCATTTATTTTGCTTTTATTTTTCCACATATATGTGAAACCATGAAGTATTTGCCTTTCTCTCAGTTATTTCATTTAACATCATATTCTTTGGGTCCATTCATGTTATCACCAATGACAAGATTTCGTCTTTTTGCGACTTAGTAGCAGTTTTTCATTGTGTATTTTTAAATCACATTTTCATTATTCATCTATATACTGGCCCTTTGGGTTGCTTTCCTAATTTGGCTATTGTATAAGTAATAAACATAGAATTGCATATATTTTTTTGAATTAGAAGTTTTGTATTCTGTGGGTAAGCATCCAGTACTGGAAGTGTTGAATCACATATTTCTATTTTTAATTTTTTAATTTCCATTTTAATTTTTAGAACCTTCATACCATTTTCCATAGCATTTGTACCAATTTACATTCCTACCAGTAGTCTGCAAAGTTCCTTTTTCTGTATGTCTTCTTCAACACTTAGTAATTTTGTAATTTTTTGATTTTAGTCATTGTGAACAGGTTTAAGGTAGTATCTCATTGTAGTTTTCATTTGCATTTCTCTAATGATGAATGATCATCATCTCAAAAGATGTTGCATCTTTTCTTGCGTCTTTGGCCATCTCTGTCTTTGGAGAAATATCTATTCAGGTCCTCTATTTTTTAATTGGACTCTTCAGGTTTTTGGTATTGACTTCTTTTTTTTTTTTTTTTTTTTTTTATAACATTTATTTATTTTTGAGAGGCCGAGCAAGACAGAGCACAAGTGGGGGAGGGGCAGAGAAAGGGGGTTACATAGAACCCAAAGCAGGCTCCAGACTCTGACCTGTCAGCACAGAGCCTGATGCGGTGCTCACACTCACAGACAGCAAGATCATGACCTGAGCCAATGTTGGCCACTTAACCGACTGAGCCACCCAGGTGACCCGGTATTGACTTCTTTATAGATTTTGGATACTGAGCACTTAATGGATATATCATTTATAGATATCTTCTCCCATTTGATAGGTTGTTTGTTTTGTTGATGGTTTCATTCACTGGCAGATGCTTTTTATTTTAATGAAGTCCCTGTGGTTCATTTGTGCTTTTGTTCCCCTTGCCATGGGAGACATATTTAGGAAAATAAACATCAAAGAAATTAATGTCTCTTGTTTTTTATGATGTTTTAGGTGCAGTTTTTTTGTGTTTTAGTTAGGGTTTTCTGACCTTGGATTTGTCACCTAAAGTTTTTCATTAATACAGTGTTTGGCCTTGACATTTTTAAGTATGGATTTTGGTGGTCTGTATCTTTATGGTCAGCAGTTTCTTATATTGGACATTACTCACTTAAAGTCTGTATTGTAATTACTGTGTTTAATGTTTTTTCTGAATTTGTTTTTTACCTTAGTAAGTTGCTCATTGATAAGTCTCTGAATTTTGTTTGTTTGCAGCCATTATCTTGTCTTTAACCTCTAGTTTTAATTTTTAACTTGGTTTTCTAAGAGTTTTTCCTTTGTACATAAAAGGTTAATGGTCAACTAATGTATTATGGCCAACATGTGTTCACAGTCGTTCAGGCTTCTATCAGCTGTCTATTTATTGGGTTCGGTTGAGGAATACAGTGAAAGTTGCAGTCAGTTCTCCAGTCCTTCTTTATTTTCACTATACCATGGATTTCCTTTGAAGGAATTAATAAATTCAAAATACTCTGATTCATAGCTAGAGAAGTAATAAAAGTACTAATTTTTAATGTCTCTGGGTCAGTTTTGACTACGGTGAATGAAGTTTTTATTTGCCTACTTTGGAATATTTTGAATGTTGATTCTATTAGACTACAATATTTGGGGGTGTGTGGCTGAGGTCATGATCTCATAGGTTTTGCGTTTGAGGCCCGGTCAGGTTCTGTGGTGACAGCTCAGAACTGAAGCCTGCTTCAGATTCTGTGTATCCCTCTGTCTCTGCCCCTCCCTTACTCACATTGTCTCTCTCTCTTTCAAAAATAAACATTAAAAAAATTTTTTTAATAACAATATTTGCTACTTTTGTTTTATGAAAACTGATTTTGTATAACAAGGATTTTATCTGAATTACTCCACGATTGTTCTTTTGCTTAATTATTTAATACTGAATTGTTCTTTTTTACTCTTAATTTGTGTCATTTTTAACATTTCCAGTATTAAGGTAGATTAAATATAAATATTTCTTATATAAAACATTGTTTTTAGGGTATCTTAGACAGCAAAACTTAATGTCAACAGCATGCTGACAGATTTTAATTAATTAAAATTGACTTTTATGTATATACAACTTAATTCCATTTCATATGAAAACAGAAGACTTTTGCCTTGTCACTACATTGAATTAATTACCAACTCAGAAAGAAGCTACTGTAAGATTTTCTCTAGGGTTTTGAGGTTTTTAACTACATGTAGAGTTTTGTATTAACAATATGTCAATGTATAATTATATTTGTAATTCTAAAGAAGTTATATATTACTTATTACTTTAATCAGTGTTGCTAAATTACTGTTGGTAAATGAGTTCTTTTTAGAGCAGTTTACAATACTAAAGAGAAATTTCAGGTAATATTAATTTAATTCATCGCTTATAGTATTTTAATTCCATTAAGTAATTTCTGTTTGATTTAAAACTTGTTTTTATTTCAATAAATTATTCTATAAAAATGCTTTAACATTATCCCTATATTCTTTTGATGTCAATTTGGGAGAAAAATGTCTTCAATTCTTAATTAGTGGGGACACTGCGCTTAAAATGTCCTCTTGGGCTGTGAGGGGTGTGGTTAAGAGCATAGAATTCCATGTAAGTAATACCTTGAAATATTTTCATCGATTAATAGTTTTGCATTTTTGATGAAGGATACCTGCTAAATTTATGTTATAGGGTCACTGGTAATTTTAATGGTTGTGTAAGTATACTTCCTGTATGAAATTTATAATACTTTTTAGATAAATGACTTGTGTTATTTAGTCTGTGTTATGACTTGGCAATGGCTGTGTGTAATAAATTTACAGATATGTTTCTCTTAACGTGAAAATGTGTCTATCAGAATTGAACTCTAAAAATTCTTAAAGCCTTATGTGAAGAAATATTGTTGCACACTAATGAACAGAGTAAAATTATGCAGCCTCGTTACATAATTTTTGCTAAGAATATTAGCTACATTTAATCAGTGGATTTTAGGAACTTTTTAAAACAATTTTTAGGGTTTGAGTTAAAGTATATTGCACATTGTTTTTGGTGGCTCTTTAAACATTTATAATCCTATTATTCTGCATTCATATTCTCAGTTTGCATAATAGATTTAAACAAATTTTGGTAATTTCTTTTCTGTTTTTCAAGGGGCTTCACAAAGGTCAGAGTTCACATTTGGCAGGATCTCATGATGAACAACCTCCTTTTCACACTGGGCCTGCCCAGTATCTCCAGGCAGCTAGCACTGCTATTCAGAAACAGACTGGACATCAAACTCTGCCTAGCAATTCAGTAACACAGGGAGCTGCTCTCAATCACCTCTCCTCTCATATTGCTACCTCAGGTGGACAACAAGGCATTACCTTTACCAAAGAGAGCAAACCTTCAGGAAATCGATCTTTGGTGCCTGAAACAAGCAGGCAATTTGGAGACACACCTAATGGCTGTGCTGGTGTCAAAGGACTTTCTAATCATGTTCAGCAGTTGATGGCAGAACCTGTTTGCAATCCTAACAATGGAGATTCCCTATCACCAAATGTACAAATTTCAGATAATCCTCAGATGTCTGCCTTGTTGATTGGAAAAGCCAGTGACAGTGAGGGGACTGGAGCCTGTGACAAAGTTAATAATTTTCACCCCACTGTTGATACAAAGAATAATAATTCTGTTGCCTCGTCACCCTCTTCAGTCATTTCTACTGCAACTCCTTCTCCAAAATCCATTGAACAGACAACTACACACATTGTTCCCAGCCTTAACAGTCCTCACAGGTCAAATACACTTAATGGAGAAGGGCTAGAGAACTCACAGAGCTCTGTAAAAACAGACCTGCCTATAATTAGCCAAAAACCTGGTCCTCATGTTATACCATCAATGTCTGTGTCCATATATTCCAGTTCCTCAGAAGTTCTGAAGGCATGCAGGTTAGTATGGGAAAATTTGTCACAAAATGAGAATGGTTGACTACTGTTGACATCAGAAAACTGAAATAATATTTTGATTTTATAAGTAATAGCAATTATGTAACAAAGAAACAACTATGTAAAAAGTGATACAGTCACTTATGTAAAATACTCGTTTCCTAAGGTTCTTTGTTATGTGTTGGTGTTATGGTCATACCTTATAAGTGTATCCAATGTGAAAAGCATTTTCTTATACCTCCCTTATATGAGAGGCATGTTTCTTATCTAAAAGTGTCTTCTGGTTATTAGAGTTCTCTATTTTTCCATGATTAACCTTATTCTGGGAATTGAGACCTGAGAATGAGTTTAAGTCATACTTGATAGAAAACAGAAAAAAAAAAAAAAAAGACTAGAAAACTATAACTGTGATTTCTTTTTAGTAACAATTTTTTCTGACTATGAAGGGATTGTAAAGTGTATAGGAGGAATTTGAAAATATAACAGACTGTCAGTCACTCTGTTGAGGGCAGCCATATTCTGCTATTCTGAGAAATTTCTTAATGGTGCAGTGCCTTTCCCCTCCAAAAAAAAAAAGAAAAAAAATCAAGAATAAGGAAGACTTTCTTTGTGAAACTATATAGATTTCCCCCTCCTATGTGTCTTAATTTTACCTTTATAAAAAAGTCTTATTGAGATATGATTCACATGCCTTATAGTTTGCTCATTTAAAATATATTTTATTGGATTTTAGTATACTCCCAGATATGTGCACCTACCACCACAGTCAGTTTTAATTTTTTTTTAAACGTTTTTTTAATTTATTTTTGAGACAGAGAGAGACCGAGCATGAACAGGGGAGGAGCAGAGAGAGAGGGAGACACAGAATCTGAAACACGCTCCAGGCTCTGAGCTGTCAGCACAGAGCCCGATGCGGGGCTCGAACTCACGGACTGTGAGATCGTGACCTGAGCCGAAGTCGGACGCTTAACCGACCAAGCCACCCAGGCGCCCCACCACAGTCAGTTTTATAGCAGTTGTAGCACCTCAAAAACCTGACATCAAGTTTTTAATTCAGTGTTTTTATTCTGTTAGTACTAAACACAATGAAATCAAATCCTAAATGAAATAATAGATTATCAGTTTCCTTTCTTGCATTTACTCATGGATATCCCTTAAAAGAAGCAATGTAAAACTTAGATGAACTCAGTTAAAGGGCTGCAGTAAACTTAGTACATAACATTTGAAATTTGAATACTGATAATTGGATTTTAGTTTTTTTCTAATTGAGGTTAAAATTAAGTAATATAGAAAGTAAAAATTTTTGAACTACCTTGACTGTTTTGTTTACTACAGTTTAAAAGGTGAAAATAATTCCAGGTAATGACCCTGAAACTGGCAGTTTTTAGGTATTCTTTGTCTAAAATTTCTTCAGGAGCGTTTGGGTGGCTCAGTCAGTTAAGTGTCTGACTTCGGCTCAGGTCATGATCTCGTAGTCTGTGAGTTCAAGCCCCGCGTCGGCTCTGTGCTGACAGCTCAAAGCCTGGAGCCTGCTTCAGATTCTGTGTCTCCCTCTTTCTCTCTGTTCCTCCCCCACTCACGCTCTGTCTCTCTTTTTCACTCTCCACAATAAATCAACATTAAAAATTAAAAATAAATAAATAAATAAATAAATAAAATTTCTTCAGATGTTGAGTCGCTTATTTAATAGATAGCAAGTCAGCCATTAATTGTGGGTCACTAAGAAAGTTCTACATTAAAGCACATTTTAAAATTCATATGTAACTTGTGCTTGCAGCCACCTAGTGTGAAGTAATGGGACTAATGTAAAGAATTAATATTTTGTGTAAAGTTATAATTAAGTATAATTGGTATTTTCCATATTTTTAGTAGATTGTAATCTTCATCTCATTTTTTGAAATGTATGGAAACATTCACTTCTCAGTAAAATATTTTTTTGAGATTCAATTTTGACTTGGAAAGTACTAAAAGGACTTTTGCCTTACCCCAGATGTGTAGTTTTATTTTTTGAAGTCACAAGTATTGGTGCACCTGGGTAGCTTAGTTGGAAGAGCATGTGACTCTTGATCTCAGGGTTGTGAGTTCCAGGCTCCCCCCACCCCACTGGTTATGGAGATTACTTTAAAAACAAAATCTTCAAAATAATAATAATAAAGTTGAAGGTATCTTTATTTAAAATACCACTAGGAACCTGTGATTTCATGTTTTTTTCAGTTAATGTAGCTATTAATTTATTATTGAAGGTATATTAGCCACCACCACCCCCTACTTCCTTCAGAGAACAGAGGGGAAAAACAAAGAATAGGACAGAGGAAAGAGAATAACCGAACAGGTTCTGAAAAGTTGAGGTTAAGTATGAGGGTTAGTATTCTGAGGCTTTCAGATAGAGCCATGTTGGCAAGTGATAACGGTCTTTGACCAGTTCTGTTAAGTAATATTGATGTTTTCTGCACAGGACTCTGAATTCATATTACTGCAAAGTAACCATCAGTGTGAGAGAGTCTTTACCTGGTTAAGAAACTTCTGGAGGAAAGAAACTTAAATTGTATATGATTTCATCTGTAGAATACCGTTCACTTTTTGTTCTAAATGATAATGTTTGAAAGTAAATTTAAATAAGGTGTCTTAAAAATATTTTTTACTTAGTAAAAATTTCCCTAATAGGAAGTTAACTACATTTAAGAAGAATCTTTCAAAATGAAATAAACTCTTAATCTTTCCTACATCTACTCTTTTTTCCCCCAATTTCTTTTCTTTAACATGTTGGGTTTTTATAGTAAAGTTTCCTCTGAAGAATTATATATTTTTCTAAATTATTATTTAGAAAATTCTACATTTTTATTGTCTACATCTCTATACTTTTTTCCCTGAGGTTGATACTGTATTTTGGGTGTTTTGTTTGTTAATTTTTTTTAATGTTTAATTTTGAAAGAGAGAGAGACAGAGCATGAGTGGTGGAGGAGTAGAGAGAAAGGGAAACACAGAATGTGAAGCAGGCTCTAGGCTGGCACAGAGCCCAATGTGGGGTTCAAACCCACAAACCATGAGATCATGACCTGAGCCGAAGTTGCACCCTTAACTGACTAAGCCACCCAGGCACCCCTGGTTTTGTTTTTCAAGTAGGCTATAAGCCCAGTGTGGAGACCAACTTGAGGGTCTAAACTCAGGACCCTGAGACACAAGACTTGAGCTGAGATCAGAAGTCAGACAATTAATCGACTGAGCCACCTAGGCACCCCAGTATTATGTATTTTAGCAGAGAGAACTTGTGGTTCCTTTCTTACTACAAACATGTATTTGTTCTGTGAGGTAAACTGTAGTTTCTGACTTGATGATTATAGGCAGAACTATATTAAGCAATTAGTAATGTGATTTCATTATATTACTTGTTCTGCGTTTTCTCACATGTCTGTTCTTCATAAAGTTTTAGAGTCATAGTTACTTTGAAATTACTATTGTTTGGTTCATCTTGGTTGCACTTATAGTAATTGCCTCTTTTTAAGAGTTTTAATTTAATTTTTTAATTTTTATTTTTATTTTTTGAGAGAGAGTGCAAGAGTGGGGAATAGAGCAGAGAGAAAATCCTAAGCAGCTTCAATGCAAGGCATGATCTCACTACAAATAGATCATAGCCTGAATCAAAATCGAGTCAATGCCTAACTAACTGAGCTACCCATATGCCCCCAAGAGTTTTAATTTTATAATTTTAGATATCAAGTGATTGAATTAGTTTTGACTCTCATGTATGCGAGATGCTATTGAGTTTTAATGCATTGGCCTAATGAAGATGCTTGAATTTTTCCTTTATCAGCTTCAAACAGAATTTTTTTACTTGTAAACAAATATTCTGGGGTGCTTGGGTAGCTTAGTCAGTTAAGTGTGTGCTTCTTGATTTTGGCTCAATCATGATCTCATGATTTGTGAGATTGAGTCCCATGGTCGGGCTCTGATCTGACAGCTGGGGCAAACTTGGGATTCTCACCCTTTCCCTCTGTCTGTCTCTTCCCCTCCAATGTGCACGTGTGTGTACCCCCTCTCAAAATAAGTAAACTTGGAAAAAAAGAAAAATATTCTGTGAAGTTTATAAATTAGACTCAATTCTGTATTTTTAAAACCTTAAATGGGTTTAAGGTAAACATAATGGGCCATTGTGTTTTGTAAACAGATACTTGGACCTATTGTTTTAACATTTAACCTTAATCAGTAGTTAAGTGTAATAAAAGTTTAGTTTAATATATGTTTGCACATTCTTTTATTTAGAAAAAAGAAGTCAGGGCACCCGGGTGGCTCAGTTGGTTTAAATGTCCGACTTTGGCTCAGGTCATGATCTTACAACTCATGAGTTTGAGCCCTGCATCAGGCTCTGTGCTGACAGTTCAGAGCCTGGAGCCTGCTTTGGATTCTCTCTCCCCTCTCTGTCCCTCCCCCATTGCACTGAATCTGTCTCTCTCTCTCTCTCAAAAATAAACACTAAATTTTTTAAAAAATAAATAAATAAAAGAACTCAGTAATTTTAAACCTGTTTCCTAACTTTCAGAAGTTCTTTGTTGTATTTTATTTTCTTATTTTAAGTAGACTCCATGCCCATTATGGGACTTGATAAAGATCATGACCCATAGATAAAAGAGTTGCATGCTGTGCTGAGTCACCCTGGCACCCCAAAAGCTTTTTGTTATAGTGAAAAAAAAATAGGCTTTATATCCTCAAGGATATTTAATAATAGCATCTGAAAAGTTGGGAGGTATTGCACTTGAAGCTCTATTTCTCCTTAGCCTAAAGAACTGAAAGTTATTCTTTTCTTTAGCTAAAATAAAGCTAATTAATAAATGGTAATTTGCTTTCAGTTTGTTTTATTACATGAACTTAAATTTTAAAAACCTACTTTGTTCTGAAGTTAACACAGTTATTGATATATATTTTATTCTCTGAAATAGTTTTCACAGACTTTGAAATTTTGGTATTTTTAAGAGCTTTTCCCTTATATATGTGTTGCTTATTTTTTAATTTAATAATTGAATAGGACAATCTGATTTCAAAGACTTTTTTTCACAGTTTTCTGAGTGTTTTTTTTTTTAAGTTTTAAAGATTGAGAAATACTTCTCCAGTGTTCTTATGTTAAAAAAAAAAGTTTGCATTTGAGATTAATTTTCCTACATAGTAACAATTTGTAGTTTGCAACTATACATACCACTATAAAAATTATTGTAATAAAGTATAAGTTTATAGTAAAGTGGTATCTTCCTGAATACACAAAAAATCCATTTTGAAAACAAAATAAATGTCTTGTAGATTTCAAAGTTGTCAAAAGTTATTCTGGAAATAAGACATTTGAGAAAAGAAACAAATCTTACTATGAAATTGTTATCTAATCCTTTTTTGTTGGTGGTGGTTCAAATTACTGTTAACATTGTTGTGATGACCACTGGATGTTGTTGTATAAGTGATGAATCACTGAATTCTACTCCTGAAACCGGTATTGCACTGTATATTAACTATTAAAATTTAACTTAAAAATAAAAACCAAAAAATCCACAAATTACTATTAAGTATATCTCAGGGTGAAACATATTAAAAACATTGTATTGTTCAAACCAGAAAATAAATAGGAAAATTAGGAGAAAAGTTTTGTCAATAATTCATGTTTTGTGGTTATATAGTATATTTTCTTCAGTTTTTCTTAAATATACAAGAAATCAAAGTGAATTGTCTGCCACAATTAACAATTCTTTATTTTATTGAATGGATACCAGTAACTTAGCATGATTTTATTTTTGTAAATGTTATATACTTAAAACTTAATTTCAGTTTCCTTTTTTTGCTTTCTATTTCAAAATTAACGTATGCCTGATTTTTTTTTTTACTTTTTATTTTCCAGGAATCTAGGTAAAAATGGATTGTCTAATAGTCATATTTTGTTGGATAAATGTCCGCCTCCAAGACCACCAACTTCACCATATCCTCCCTTGCCAAAAGACAAGTTGAATCCACCCACACCTAGTATTTATGTGAGTCTCACTGACAAAATAGAAGTATATCAAGTGTCTGAACTTACCTCTCTTTTGAAGATATATTATTAAGCCATGCACATGCCCTTTTGGGGAAAATTAACTTTTTTCTCACAAGTTGATGATTCTGAAAAAACATAATTTTTATACCAGAGGATGATAACATTTCTCAGTAACATTTCTCAGTTTAAATATTGTCCACCACCTATTTTTGTAAACAGATGGCTACACAGCCATGCCTTTTATTTTTGTGGTCTCTGATTGCTTTTAAGTTTGTCATTAGATTGACAGACTTAAGTAGTTCCAAAACAATATGTAGTCCATTAAAACCAAAAATATTTACAGCCTGTCCTTTGTGGAAAAGGGTATTGACACACTGGTTTATTCCAAAAGATTTGTTGAAGCTAATATTTACATGTACATATCTCACAGATGGACTAGGATTATATGAGAGTAGCAAAAGAAAATTGTTTTGTGTCCTTTTTTTGTTAACATTGTTCTAAATGTACATTCTACCACCTGCTACTTTTATTAACCTTGAAATTCATTTGAATTTTTGCTTCAATTAGAAAAATTTTTCTATCTTCATAAAAAGTGGTTGCAAATATAAAAGCAGTAAGAGCATGTTATTATAAAGGTTAAAGTAAATATAAGTACAGTAGATATTTTTAAATTTCACTTTGAAGCTAAAGTGCCTTTTTTGCATTTCATAAATTTCAGCATTTGCTGTAGAACTTAATGTATATCACAATAATTTTTTTTTTAATTTTTTTTTTTTTAACGTTTATTTATTTTTGAGACAGAGAGAGACAGAGCATGAACGGGGGAGGGGCAGAGAGAGAGGGAGACACAGAATCGGAAGCATGCTCCAGGCTCTGAGCCATCAGCCCAGAGCCCGATGCGGGGCTCGAACCCACGGACCGCGAGATCGTGACCTGAGCTGAAGTCGGACGCTTAACCGACTGAGCCACCCAGGCGCCCCTATCACAATAATTTCTAATTCACTTCCCCCAGAGTTTGTTACCATCCTTACTATATTTCCTAAGACATACGCAAAAGATGTTTTGACCTGAATATTGAAGAACAAGAATTAAGAATAATTTTATAGATAATATGTAGATAATAGCGATCTATTATTTCTAAATAATAGAAATAAATATTTATTTATTTATTTACTTATTTATTTATTTCTAAAATCATTTTAGAAATTTGTCCTTTTCTTTTACAAATGTTATATTAATCCTATATCAACTACCATGTATGCATATCTTATTGTGAAGGGCAGTTGTGAGATAAACATGAAAATAAACCTTTCAAACTAAACTGAGGGAATAAAAAGCAAAGTGAATATTTATCTTTTTGAGGTCTTATTGAAAAATTTTCTAATTTTGCTTTTAGTTTTTAAAATGCTTTGATGTTGAGATTTAAGTTTCACTTATTCCACATCTTTCAAACAAGAAGTTGGAAGTACACTTGAAAAGTACACTTAGATTATTTAACTATTAAAATACTTAAATATCATCAATATCAATTTTAGAGTAATGTGCTGGAATAGTGTAATACTGATAATATTCAAACTGTATCAAATTAAAATGTGTTTTTTAAAAGAAATTTGGGAGTTATTAGGAAAATTAGGAGTTACTAACTCCTAATAATTTCCTGAAAAAAACTAATGGTAAAGTACTGCAATGTGAGCAAGACGGTATTAACAGTTAATATATATCAGATGTAAAAATGACTGATGCAAAAGTGAGTACAAATTTGCAGTGTAATACTTAATCATTATTTATGAGATCTAACAAAACATTTTAATTTTGCAGTTGGAAAACAAGCGTGATGCTTTCTTTCCTCCATTACATCAGTTTTGTACAAATCCCAAAAACCCTGTTACAGTAATACGTGGCCTTGCTGGAGCTCTTAAATTAGGTAAGATTAAAAAAAGAAAGTTTGAACATCCTTTTACTATTTTTAGTATTTTTTTTAAAGTTTTTTTTTTGAGAGAGAAAAAGAAACAGCATAAGTGGGGGAGGGTCTGAGAGAGAGAGAGGGGTGGGGGAGACACAAAATCTGAAGCAGACTCCAGGCTCTGAGCTGTCAGCACAGAACCTGACACAGGCTCAAACCCACGAACTGCGAGATCATGACTGGAATTGAAGCCAGACATTTAACCTATAGAGCCACGCACCCAACCCAACATTTTAGTATTTTAAAACACTGGCAGAAACTTTATTTTCCTCTGAGCTTCAGTTTAGGATTCTTCTCTTTTTCTGTCTCTAGCACATCTTTAATAGATGATACCAACATTGGCCCACTTAGAATGGATTTTTACTTAGTTTTTAATTTGGTGTTACTATACATTAGTTATTAAGGTTAGATAATAGAATACTTTTTAAGCTATAAAATGTAGGTAAAATTGTATCCTTTTTGTAAGCACTCCATCTGCTAGTCATGATGTTTTGTATCTAATGTTTCAAGGAGTTGCTGTGCAAATCTGGCACCTAATGGCTTGAGCAATCTTTAGGAAATTGGAGTTCCATAAAACTTTTTCTAGGTACCTTTAAATGTTTAGTGTATTAAATGCAGTTTTATTTATTAACACTAGTTATTTCTTTATGAAGATCTTGGACTTTTCTCTACCAAAACTTTGGTAGAAGCTAACAATGAGCATACTGTGGAAGTGAGAACACAGTTGTTGCAACCGGCAGATGAAAACTGGGATCCTACTGGAACCAAGAAAATCTGGCGTTGTGAAAGTAATAGATCTCATACTACAATTGCAAAGTATGCACAATACCAAGCCTCCTCCTTCCAAGAATCATTGAGAGTGAGTATTTATTTCCTGGAGATTATTTTGCTAAATGCACATTACTCTTAAAACAACCTGGTTAGTTTGTATAATTATGATTTATAAATGCCGCAACTTAGAAGTTACTGAACTGTTAACAACTTAGCAGAGGTGGAGTTGATAAGATATATTTTGTTAATAGAAAAACAAAATGACTGTCTCCTATCCCCCATTTTTGAAAGATTGTTTTTTTGAGAAAGCACATCAGCATGAGCAGAGGGAGGGAGTGGAGTTGGGGAGAGTCTTAAGCAGGTTCCTTGCCCAGTACCACTGGCATCTAACTCAAAACCCTGAGATCATGACCTGAGCCGACGTCAAAAGTCCAGCACTTAACTGACCCACATAGTCGCCCCCAAAATATTTCTAATTAGAATGATAAAGTAAGTCTCCTTAATACTTGTGGAAATGAGTTTTAATTAAGAAAACTCATTGGATGGCTCTCATACTCATTTCAATGAAAAGGTGTTTTCATTTGGTTTATATGAAAGGCACTAGAGGAAGCATTAATACTCTGTGTCATTTGTAGTGTTTATTTTTATATGTTTCTTTTTTGGTTTTTAAAAACATGTTTATTTGTATTAGGAGTGCAAGGGTACAAAGAAACTTAACCATTTGGACCCTTGTTCCCTACTATTCACTTATCTTTGGTAAAAGGAGATTAAGAAACATTAAGGGGAGTGGAAGAAATGAATATAAATGTATCGAGGGTAACCCAGTCTTCTAATTCATTAAAGGATGAACTGAAGTTGGCTTAATACAACATTTATTTGAGAGCCTGCAGAAATTACATTCTCTTTAATTGCTCTGGACCTGTGTGGAAAAGGGAAGTAGACAACATTTGTATTATAAGTCAGCAATCTTTTGAAACTTTTTTTTTTTTGGTCTAAAACTATCCTTGGGGATTAATTTCATATTCTTAAATTGGGATAAGTCTAACATCACTATTCCAAACTAGTATTTTTACAAAAATGAACCTTTTCTTTGCTTTATCACCAGGTTCACAGAACTAAATTCTAAAACAACTTTGGTCTAGCTTTTAAAATCTTCCTGCCATCAAATGCCCAGCAACCCTTATGGGTAAGGGGCAGCATTTTGACAGCAACATTCATCATTCACCAGGAATGTAGAACGACATGTGGACAGCAATGAAAAGTTTAAATCATTTGAAACCATTCCTATTTGCTTTCCAAAAGCATGTTTTCTCTAATCTCCCTTTGTGTACAAACAGGTCCCTCTCTGGGGAGAGGGACCCCAGAAAACATAGTAATGTTAATTAACCTCTTAAAAAAGTGAACGAGATGGTTTAGTACGTGTACAGATGAACTGTTGTGGATGACATTAGCAAATAATAACGTAAACTTTTAGGGGCACCTGGGTGGCTCAGTCAGTTAAGCATCTGACTTTGGCTCAGGTCATGATCTTACAGTTCATGAGTTCGAGCGCCGCATCATGCTCTGTGCTGATAGCTCAGAGGCTGAAGCCTCCTTCGGATTCTGTGTCTCCCTCTCTACCCCTTGCCAGATCACACTCTTGTCTGTCTTTCAAAAATAAACATTAAAAAGCACCAGGATACGGATCTTCTTACAAGATTTTTTTCTGATAGTAAGCAGCTTACATAACTGATCAATGTACTTCTGAGCTTTGCACATTGGCTTCTGTACTGTTAGATCACCTTGATCATGGATCATCGTGGCCAAATTTTTAAATATCTAAAAATATGGAATGCTTCATGAATTTGTGTGTCATCCTTTTGCAGGGGCCACGCTGATCTTCTCTATATCGATCCAGTTTTAATATATGTGCTGCCAGTATGAGCATTCATTTGTAGTCTTTAAACTGCAGAAGTAGAAATCTATAAGGTCTCAAAATATATGAGAAGTTTAAAAAACATAACAAAGAATGGTTGCTAATAGGCCTACTAGAAAGGGAGTCAGCAGTGGAATCCTCTAGCAGTTATTAAGATAGAATTTTGTGGATTCTTTCAAAAAATAAATAAATTGGTGTTCAGATCACTAAATGCATTTCTCAAACGCTTCTTTGAATTAAGTTTGTTTTTCACATTTCTCTTTTAATTTAAACTATGAATTTGAAGGATAATATCTATAGTTGTGATGGGCATTGCATAGGGTGTGGAGTTATTTTTGCACATTATATTGTATACCTGAAACTAGTATAAAATTGTCTTCACATATACCTTCTTTAGATGTGTATCAAGTTTCTTTGTGCATTGTTAAGTTGGACTGTTGTCTTTGGTATTGAATATAAAATGTTCTTATTTTTTAATTAGTTTTATTTATTTATAAGTTTTTATATAAATTTCAGTTATAAAATAGGTCTTATATTTAAAGTTTTAGGGACACAACAAAATTGGACGGTACAGAGGGGAACCTGGGTAGCTCATTCGGTTAAGCATCTGACTTCAGTTCAGGTCATGATCTCACAGTTCATGAGTTCGAGCCCTCTGTCAGGCTCTGTGCTGACAGCTCAGAGCCTGGAACTTGCTTTGGATGCTGTGTCTCCCTCTCTCTCTGCTCCTCCCCCACTTGTGCTCTGTCTCTCAAAAAATAAATAAATGTAAAAAAAAAAAAATTCTTTTTTAATTGGTACAGATATATCCCTCTTCTCTCCCCCCATTATCACATCACATTCGAGAATGGTATATTTGTTACAATCAGTGAGTCTGCAATTAACACATCATTATCACCTAGTGTTTGTAGTTTACCTTAAGGGATCGCTCTTGTACTTTCTGTGGGTTTGGACAAATATATCAGTTATAAGTATCTGCCACTATAGTATCATACAGAGAATTTCATTTCCCTAAAAATTCTGTGTTCATAGAGTGCCTGGGTGGCTCATTCAGTTAAGCATCCTACTTCAGCTCAGGTCATGATCTCATGGTTTGTGAGTTTCAGCCCCACATCGGGCTCTGGGCTGACAGCCTGGAACCTGGAGCCTTACTTCAGATTCAGTGTCTCCCTCACCTGCTCGTGCTCTGTCTTTCTCTGTCTCTCAAAACTAAACATTAAAAATTTTTTATTTTCAAAAATTGTTACTTTTAAATAAATTTTTATTTATTTTTATTTTTTTAAATGTTTATTTTTGAGAGAGAGAGAGAGAGACAAAATGTGAACAGGGGAGGTGCAGACACACAATTCGAAGCAGACTCCAGGCTCTGAGCTGTCTGCACAGAGCCCGACATGGGGCTTGAACTCATGAACCATGAGATCATGACCTGAGCCACCCCAGAATCCCAAAATTATTTTTTTAATGAAAATTATATGTCCTTTGCCTGTTTATAACTTCCTTCCACCAGCCCCAGGAAACCATTGATGTTTTATGTCTCTAGTTTTCCCTTTTTCCAAAATGTCGTATGGTTGGAATACAAAAGTAGCCTTTTCACATTTCACATTTAAGTTTTCTGTATGTCTTGTTGTATCTTGTTGATTTCTGAATAACATTCAATTTTCTAGACATACCACAGTTCATTTATTTATTCACCTACTGAAGGTGAAAGAAAAAAATCAAACTATCATTTGATGGAACCAGCCTTGCCTTGTTCCTGGGCTTGGGGAATGCTTTGGGTTTCTCACCTGTACATTATCATGTTTGGTATAGTTTTTTTTGTAGGTATCTTATGTGGAGCAAGTTCCTAAGTATTCCAGGTTCACTGAGAGTAATTTTATCATGCATGAATGTTTGAGTTTGCTTTTCTGCATCACTTGTTATGATCATGTGATTTTTCTTTTTCAGTCCTTTAATATGATGCATTACAGCAATTGATTTTCTAGTCTTAAATCAGCTTTGCATACTTGGGATAAATCCCACTTGGCCATAGTGTAAAATTATTTTTTTATACATAGTTGGATTCAACTCGCTAACATTTTGTGAGGATTTTTGCATGTGTTTGTGAGACACATTGGTCTGAAGTTTTCTTTTCTTGTGGGGTTTTTTATAGTGTCTTGGTGATGTTTTTTGGTATTAGGGTAATCATTCTGTTGACCTCATAATATAGTTACAGAATGTTCCCTCTGCTTCTGTTTTCTGGATCAGATTGTAGCTCATTAGCATAATTTTCCTAAATATTTGGTGAAACTCAACAGTAAATTCATCTGGGCATGGTGGTGTTTTCTGTTACAGAGTTACTAATTATTGATGCAATTTGTTTAATAGTTACTGGTTCATTCAGGTTATCTCTTCTGTTGTTATTGGTTCATCTCTTCCAGGTTATAAAATTTGTGAACATATAGTTATCCATAGTATTTTTTTAATGTTTATTTTTGAGAGAGATCGCTCTCTTGTTCTATTGTGTGACCTGTCGGAAATTAGTATTAACTTCTTCTGCTTTCTTTTGACTAGTGTTAGCATGGTATATCTTTCTCCATCCATTTATTTTTGAAGGTGTATGTATTTTTATGTATATTGTGTGTGGTTTGTTTTTTTTTTATAGACCACATGTATCTGGGTCTTAAATTTTTACTCTGATAATCTCCAGGTTTCATTTGCATTCAAAGTGAGTCTTAATGTAGTTGGTTATATCTACTATTTTGTTACTTCTTTTTATTAGTTGTAGTTACTGTTTGTTACTGATCATCTTATAGCATTCCTTTTTATCTTGTTTCTTATACTATCAGTTATAAGTCTTTTTGAGATTGTATTTTAGTGGTTACTCTAGATTTGCCCTATACACTAACAGCTGATCCAGGTCCACTTCCAAATAACACTGTATTGCTGCAGGAGTAGTCATGTGCTTTATTAACTCCACATTATTCCTGATTGTTCGTTCTTGCTTTTTGAATCTTGTTATTACTCATTTCATTTACACATAAGCAGGTATACACATATATATATGTCTGTATATAATATATATATATAGTTACAAACATGCACACATATAATCAAACAACTTATTGCTGTTATTATTTGGAATAAATGATTATTATATCAGTTAGGGATAAGTAAATTATTAGATGTGTCTTACACCATACATAAAAATAACTGAATGGACTAAAGAGCTGAATGTAAAATTGGAAACCATAAAACTGCTCTTAGAAAACATAGGAGAAAGCTCCTTGACATCAGTCTTGGCAAGGATTTATTGCAAAATTAAGCAAAAGTAAACAGGTGGAACCACATCAAACTAAAAGGGTGCTTCTTCTTTTTTTTTTCTTTTTAAGTTTATTTACTTAAAGTGTGCCAGCAGGGGAGGGGCACAGAAAGAGGGAGAGCGAATTCTAAGCAGACGCTGTGCTGCTAGCGCATAGTTTGATGTGGAGTTCAAGTTGAAGGGAGGAGCTGGATTTTTAACAGCTGAGCCACCCAGGTGCCCCTAAGAAGCTTCTAAGAAAGCATATAAGGGAACCATCAACAGAGTCAAAAGGCAGCCTTCTGAATGAGAAAAAATGTTTGCAAATCTTACATTCAATAGTATGTGAAATATAGAGAGAAGCTGTTCACTCATGAGAAAAAGAAACAATCCAGTTTAAAATGAACAAAATAGGGGTTCCTGGTTGGCTCAGTCACTTCAGCATCCAACTTTGGCTCAGGTCATGATTTCATAGTTCCTGAGTCAAGCTCCACATTGGGCTCTCTGCTACTGGTGCAGAGCCTGCTTCAGATCCTCTATCCCCAACTCTGTCTGCCCCTCCCCTGCTCATGTGCATTCTTTCTCTCAAAAATAAATAAAAATTTAAAAACTATTTTAAATACAAAATGAACAAAATATTCCAAAAGACATTTTTTTCAAAGACATTGAATTAGCTAACAGGCATTTGAAAAGAGGCTCACACTGAGTGTTAGATGTAAGTGATGAATCACCAAATTTTACTCCTGAAACTGATGATACACTGTAAGTTAAAAAAACAAAAACAACAACAACAAAAACAACCAGAATTTAAATAAAAACTTTAAAGAAAAACAATAGAGTAGATAGAAACAGGAAAATGAGGCTCAACATTATAAATCTTTAAGGATATTCCAATCAAAACCACAGTGATGTATCACTTTAATAGGCAATAGAATGACTTTTATCAAAAAGATAAGTTGGATATGGGATAATGTGAAGCCTTGTGCACTGTTGTTGGGAAAAACTGGTGTAGCCACTATGAAAACTCTATTGAGTTTCCTCAAAATATTAAAAATAGGTCTACTATATGATCTAGTAATTCCATTTCTCGGTTTATATTTGAAGAAAGTGAAACCAGTCTTGGGAAAAGGTATCTATACTCACTTGTTTGTTACAGCTTATATAATAACCAAGACAAGGAAACAACCTAAGTGTCTATCACAAATGAACAGATAAAGATTGTGTGTGTGTGTGTGTGTGTGTGTGTGTGTGTGTGTGTGTGAGCGAGAGAGAGACAAAGAGAGATGGAATATTATTCAGGCATTTAAAATTTTAAAAAGGAGGGGCGCCTAGGTGGCTCAGTCAGTTAAGCATCCGACCTCGGCTCAGGTCATGATCTCACCATTCCCATGTTTGAACGCTACATTGGGCTCTGTGCTGACAGCTTAGAGCCTTGAGCCTGCTTCAGATTTTGTCTCTCCCTTCTCTCTCTATCTGTTCCTCCACCACTCACGCTCTGTCTCTGTCTTTCTCAAAAATAAGTAAACATTAAAAAATGAGATGAAATAAATGAGATGAAATGAAATAATAAAAGAAATTAAAATAATAAAATAAAATTAAAATTAAATAAAAAATAAATGACAAAATAAAAATTAAATTAAAATTAAATAAAATACAAATAAAATGTGAAATAAATAAAATAAAATAAAATAAAATAAATACAATAAATACAATAAAATAAAATAAAATAAAATAAAATAAAATAAAATAAAATAGGAAAGGGGCACCTGGGTGGCTCAGTTGGTTAAACATCTGACTTCAGTGGAGGTCATGATCTCATGGTTCACAAGTTTGAGCCCTGCATAGGGCTCTTTGCTGACAGCTCAGAACCTGTAGCCTGCTTCAGATTCTTGTGTCTTTCTGTCTTAGCCCCTCCCCTGCTTGCACTCTCTCTCTGTCAAAAATAAAACATTAAAACTATGAAAGAAAGCCTGCCATTTGCAAAAACTAGAGTGGATCTTTATGGCATTATGTAAGTGGAGTAAGACAGAAAATCATTAATAGTGTATGATGCCACTTCTGTGAAATCTGAAAAGAAAGAAAACCTTACAAAAAACAGGATTGATCAAGAGATAGGGAAAATAGGTGAAGATGATGAGAAGGTACAAACTTTAGGTCATAAGTGAGTTCTAAGGGTGTATTATATGTTATGGTTATTATGATTAATAATACTGTATTGCCTGTTTGAAAGTTACTAAGAAGTAGGTTTTTCACATTCCAGTGTAATAAACATAAAGTTACATTAGTTTGGGTGTACACTATAGTGGGTTAACAATTCTGTACATTAGTTAGTACTCCTCATGCTAAGTGTACTCTTAACCTCCATCATCTATTCCAGCCAGCCTCCCCTCTGGGTAACCATCAGTTGGTTTTGGAGAATTGAGTTTATCTGTTTTGTTTTTTTTTTCTTTTTTGATGATGACTTAAGTTTCAACCCATTCTAAAAGCACTAATTTTGGGGCACATAGGTGGCTCAGTCAGTTGACCATCCAACTTCAGCTCAGGTCATGATGTTGCCATTCTGAGTTCAAGCCCGTGTCAGGCTTTGTGCTGACAGCTCAGAGCCTGGAGGCTGCTTCAGATTCTGTGTATTCCTTTCTCTCTGCCCCTCCCCTATTCGCACTCTTTCTCTCTCTCACTCTTTAAAAAATAAATAAATGTTAAAATTTTTAAATTTTTACTCCTCTCTCTTCCACATTTTATTTAGGTATGTAGTGTCATATATTTCATCTTTGTATTTTGTAAATCTCTTCAACTGATTTTTACAGATAATACTTAATTTTACTGTTTTTGTGTTTCCTTCTTTTTTTACTCCTGCCTGTGATCTTTCTTTTCCACTCAAAGAATCCCCTTTAATGTTTCGTGTAACGTTGCTAAGGCAACGTTTATGAATTCCTTTAACTTTTGTTTGTCTGGAAAACCTTCATCTCTGCTTCTGTTCTGAATCACAGCCTTGTTGGATAGAGTATTTTTGGCTGCAGGTTTTTTCTTTAGCACTTTGAATATATCACAGCACTCCCTTCTGGCTTATAGAGATCACCGTGTAGCTTTTTGGGGTTTCCCTTGTATGTAACTGCTTCCTTTTCTCTTGTTGCTTCTAAAATTCTTTCTTTATCACTTTTTGCATTTTCATTTCTGTGTGTCTTGGTTTGGACTTCTTCGGGTTATTCTGATGGGAGTTTTCAGTGCCTCCTGGATCTGGGTGGAAACTTAGGGAAGTTTTCAGCTAATGTTTCTTCAAATAAATTTTCTGTCCCCTTTTCTATCTTGTCACTTGGGGATCCCTACAATGCTAATGTTTTTATGCTTGATGATGTCACTGAGTTGCTTTGATCTATTCTCATTTTGTATTATTCATTTTCACTCTCCTGTTCAGCTTGATTCCTTCTGATTACTGTGTCCTCCAGTTCTGATCTGTTCCTCTCCTTCCACCAGTCAACTGTTCATTCAGTCTCATAATATTTTTAAGTTCAGTAATTGAGTTATATATTTAATATTCAGTTATTGATTGGTTCCTTTTTATGTTTTCTGTCTCTTTGTTGAAGGTCCCAGTGAGATCCTCCACTCTTTTCTCAAATGCAATGAGTATCTTTATGACCATTACTTTAAATTCTCTATCAGACAAAAATTCTTATCTTTGTTTTGTTTAGCTCTCTTGCTGTGATATTTGTCATCATCTTTCACTTGGGATATATTTCTCTATGTCCTCATTTTGTCTGCCTCTCCATGTCTGTTTCTCTGTGTTAGGAACGTCAGCTACATCTCATGCTCTTGAAAGTGGTGTCCTCATCAGAATAGTTCTGTAGTGTCCTGCATTGCACTGTCACCTGTTCCCCAGAATCTGGCACCTGGAGAATCTCCTGTACTCTTGTAGCTGAGCTGCATTTGCCTTCAGTCCAGGTGTCTGCAATGGCTCTGTTTGCCTCTTGTGGGCTGGCTTTAGTCCCTTTGTTATTGGTGGGCTCATCTGGGGCTGCCTTGGCTGTGAGTTGAGTCAGACCAAGCATCTACCAGAGATGCAATACCACTGAACTATAGGGCACTGTTTTTGCTGTGGCCTAAGAAGCTTTAGTTGATAGGCAAGACTTGTAGTCAGACCTGATATCTGCCCCAAGCCCACTGCTGGGGCAGCAAGACTGGCCTGTGTGATTGGTTATCTTTCCTTCTCCCTAGGGCAGGAGTCCGTTTAGGATGGTGTTGGCGCCATTTGGGTCTCTTTGCTCACTGCCAGGCTTGGGGTACCACTTGGGATGGATTCCTGCAGAGGTCAAGTTCACAAAATAATACAGGGACGGGGCACACAGTAATAGCAAGGTTTGTACCTGTATGGTGTGAGAGTGCTGAGGAGTCTCCTACTTAGGCTGTCAGGGTTGAAGTATGCATGTCCACAGAAAGCCCTGGGGGCAGGTCACACCTTTAGCAAGCTAGGTGGAGTGTTTGTTCACACTGTGCTAGTTCCCAGAGGTGTCTGTGTACCTGGATGAGGGAGGTAAATGAGGCTTTCCAGCTCTCTTCTGTACTGGGGATATCCTCTAAAGATCACTGCCCCTCCAGCACACTTCTCTGATTAGTAAACAGATCTCCCTCTAGTATACCACAGGAACTTTTAAAACTGCTGCTTTTGTGCTATAAGAGCTTTTGTTGTCCTGTCTTTAAGGATAGGTTGGTTCCCAGTTTTCCATCACTGTGTCAGCTCTCCCAGAGCCCAGCCCACTTACTTTTATTTTTTTATTTTTTTTTTAATGTTTATTCATTTTTGAGACAAAGAGAGACAGAGCATGAACGGGGGAGGGTCAGAGAGAGAGGGAGACACAGAATTGGAAGCAGGCTCCAGGCTCTGAGCCATCAGCCCAGAGCCTGACGCGGGGCTTGAACTCACGAACCGCGAGATCGTGACCTGAGGTGAAGTCGGACACTCAGCCGACTGAGCCACCCAGGCGCCCCATCACTCACTTTTAAAATTCCAGGTGTTACTTCACCCAGTGTTAAGCTCCTCTGGTTTTTTAAACCCAAATATCTGGAGCTACTCGTTCCACCTGTGGGTTCCCTGTGCCTGGTATGGAGGTGTAGACTCTCCCTCTCTCGTCTTTGTGACTAAAGTGTCCCACTGTCCCATAGACAACCCTGTGTGTTTGTTTGGCTCTCCATCCTACCTCCACCCCACCCTTCCCACCCTCTTCAGTGTGTCCTGTTCTTAATGTTTAGCTGTTGACAGCATGGAGCACGCCACCTCTTCTCACTCCTACTCCCATTTTGGTTAGTACGGTTTATTGGAGTTTTTAATTCTGAGACATGTCAACATTGAGTGTTTGCCAAATTTCCAATTACATTAAGTTTTTACTGGCACAGCATTGTTATCTGTGGAGGTCTGTTCTGCTGTTAAGATTTTTGTTATTCACCTGACTCCAGGGTTGGAAGTGTCCTCACTTCATTTTCTCATCTGACAATAGTTGATTTTTAGGTTTGTTCACCTTTTTAGTAAGTTATTAGGACAGAGTGGCTCCTTTTGAACTTCTTACAGGCTTATCCAAATACTTTCACAAGTATTTAATTTGCAGAAACTTCCCCTGTTCACTGGTTATCTTTCACTTTTTTAATGGTCTCCTTTGAAGAACATGATTTATTTTTGATGAATTATTACTTACTTTGATTCCTTTATCTTTGTTAACATAGGTAAGAAATCATTGGCCAGTTTGTGCTTGTACAGAGTTCTCTTGGGTTTTATTTTTAGAATTTTATAGTAAGAATTTTATGTCATTGATCTATTCTGGATTAATTTTTTTATATGGTAAAAAGTAGGGATCCAATTTCATTCTTTTCAGTGTGCATTTCTACTTGTCTCACCATCATTTCTGTATTGATTTATATAGCAACCTTTGTCCGAAAAGCATCATGAATTTTTATTCAGCTTTTTTTTTTTTTTTTTTCAACGTTTTTTACTTATTTTTGGGACAGAGAGAGACAGAGCATGAACAGGGGAGGGGCAGAGAGAGAGGGAGACACAGAATCGGAAACAGGCTCCAGGCTCCGAGCCATCAGCCCAGAGCCTGATGTGGGGCTCGAACTCACAGACCGCAAGATCGTGACCTGGCTGAAGTCGGACGCTTAACCGACTGCGCCACCCAGGCGCCCCTTTATTCAGCTTTTAAGTTCCTTCTTAGTGCTCCGTGTTTTATTGTTTAGGTACATGTGTTGTCTCAAAAAATTAGACTATAAACAATTTCTATATATGCCCTTTATTTTGCTACTATAATCCACACAGGCTAGGTCAGGATGTCTACACAAAATCATAATATAATATGGTAAATCTTTTAAAAAATGGTAAATCTTATTTTTTCTTACCATGTATACCTATAGAATATTTGTACTTGTATGAAAACACACATTTCTGCGTTGGGATGTGTTTTGCTCCTTGACACTTATAAAAAAGTTTAATATCTTGTACCCTAATTTTGTTTTTTGTGTTATTTCCATTATCTCTTAGAATTTGTGGCAACTTTAAAAACAACTATAAATTTCATTTCAGAAAAGTGTCATAGGGAAATAAATTTTACTTTTTGCTTTTGAAATAGGGAATAAAGTCTTGTTGTTTAGGGCTAAGCATGTGCTTCCGGAATTTTTTTTTTTTCCTAAAAAAATGCCACATTTTTAATATTATTTTTGTTTTGTTTTTCTGTTCTCTCCAAAATTTCCTTGAGATCGCTTAAAATAAAATTCATTTGCTATTTTTAAGAGACCTCTGATGGTCCACAATAAAATTAGAATTGGTATATGTTTTTCTTATTTATGTAATACCTGACTGACATTTATAGTATTAATTTCATAAATGATGGAGGAGGTTGAGTATCATGCTATTGGCATTTTATTTAGTGTGGACATGCAAGATTTTTTTGGTGAAGTATGCCTCTAGGAGCTTAGTTTGAAACTGTGGTGCTCATGTAGAAAAAATATTTTATTAACTTACGTAATGGAAATACTAGCCTGAAATAGGTACTAAGAATGTTTTTCTTATCTATAGGAAGAAAATGAAAAAAGAATGCAACATAAAGATTATTCAGATACTGAATCCGTATCTTCAGATTCGTAAGTAGCTTTTAGTGTTCATTCAGTATTTCTGTCCAAAATTCAGGAATTTAATATTCTTTAAAAAAAATTTTTTTTTTTAAAGTTCTGGAAGAAGAAGGAAAGGACCTTTTAAAACCATAAAATTTGGAACCAATATTGACCTCTCCGATGACAAAAAGTAAGTTTACCAGTTCTATTTTTATGAAGTACAGCTAAGATAACAAGTTTGGAAATTCCCTGGTTTTACATTTGTCTTTTATTCGTTGTTTAGCATCATTCTTTTTGTTATTTATGCTAGCATATAACTCTTAGTTAAAAATAATAGCATTCTGAAATGATTTTTGCTAAGTTTTACGATTAGATTTTTGTTACTGAGGACTGTTGAAACGTTAAATTTAAAAATTAGAAAATAAAAATTGTTTCATTACTAAACTTACAAATTTTATGATTTAATTTTTTAACAATCGTCACTTATTTTGGAAACTTTTCTTTGGTATAGTTTATACATTACTAATTCTAACCTTAAGGATAATACTTAGAGATTTAAATGTGTTTCTGATTAGAACAAGTATTTTCAAATATCTGGTTAATTCTCACTAGGTGACACTTTTGATCTATTACTTTATTTCAGGTGGAAATTGCAGCTACATGAGCTAACTAAACTTCCTGCTTTTGTGCGTGTGGTATCAGCAGGAAACCTTCTAAGCCACCTTGGTCATACTGTGCTGGGCATGAATACAGTTCAGCTATACATGAAAGTTCCAGGGAGTCGAACACCAGGTTATTTTTGTGAACTAATACATCTTGCATAATTAAAAAAGAGTCAAATATGAAACACACATAAAACCAGTTTATTCCCATGTATAATTAAATAAAGCCAAAGGATATTTTAAAGATTTCTCATAGTTCAAAATATTTGTAATTATTGAACTGAGAGTAGTTTCTTCTATGTGTTGTTGTTTTTGTGGGTTTTTTTTTTTAATCTATTTAGTATGTAAACACGAGAATAATCCAAAAAATTTATCCGGGGAAGAAGGCAGTTAATCACTTAAGTGAGTAAAGGAGCTTAAAGCAGTAAAGGCTTTGTCTTTATCCCATTGGTTACAAGCTCAGAGTTTGCCAAATTGTTTTCACTACAATTACAACTAAGAGTTATATCATAATCAATTATTATTCTTACTATATATAATATAAATTTCATTGAAAATACTTAAAATATATAATGCACCGATATTTTCTGTTCTATACAATTATGTTACATTGTTTAAAAATGTAATTCAGGGGCGCCTGGGTGGCTCAGTCGGTTGAGCAGCCGACTTTGGCTCGGGTCATGATCTCATGGTCCATGAGTTCGAGCCCCACATCGGGCTCTGTGCTGACAGCTCAGAGCCTGGAGCCTGTTTCGGATTCTGTGTCTCCCTCTCTCTGACCCTCCCCCCGTTCATGCTGTGTCTCTCCCTGTCTCAAAAATAAATAAAACGTTTAAAAAAAAAATTTTTTTTTTTAAAATGTAATTCAGAAATTTGCTAATGCAGGAGCCATGAAACTTCTTTAAGATGGTAGTATTTTAGGCTCTAAGCCCCGAGGTATAATAGAGGATATTTCGTAAGTACTCGTATAATAGAAAAAAATGTTTCTGTGATTTTTTTTTTTTTTGACAAGAGTGAAAATATATAATGAGTACAGGAGGTTTTTTTCTTCTGATGGGAGAATAAAATTTCACCTTATAGGGGCTTAAAATTACCATTCCTTGTCATCAGAATGAACTACAAGTGTGTATCTATAAAAGCTATGCTGTAATTAGATCTTATGTATTTCATCCTTAAAATAATATATTTTCACATAAAATAGGTATTGCCAAATACTGTTGTCAATGTGTAAGCATGTTTTATTGAGTATCTTACTTGGGTGTAAGGCATTTACTGAATTCTGTTATGGTTCTTTTACTTGACATCTTACTTATATGTTTTATTGCATTAGAATTAATCCTTTCTAATTGAAAGTCAGCTAGAATCTTCTCATTTGTAAGTGGACTTTTGCAGATGGGAATGTTTTTTACACTGCATTGATTGATACTTGAAAACGTCGTTAGCTTCTGTTCAGTTATTTGTTTATTTATTTTCGAGAGACCCAGAGACACAGCATGAGCAGGGGAGGAGCAGAGAGAGAGGGAAACATAGAATCCGAAGCAGTCTCCAGGTTCCACGCTGTCAGCCCAGAGCCCGACGTGGGGCTCAACCCACAGACTGAGATATGAGATCATGACCTGAGTTGAAGCCAGAGGCTTAACTGAGTCACCCAGGGACCCCTATTGTTCAGGTTTTAAAAGCACAGAAAATGTATAAAACACCTTGCTAATACTTCATATTCGAAAAATACTGTTTTGCAAATGACTTTATTGTAATACAGGTTTTCCTTTGTAATTTTAGGTTGACTTTTTAAAGACACATTTTGAAGACTTAAACAAACTTTTCATGACCTGTCACTATTCACTTACAGTAGCTGATGGTTGGTTCTTACGCAGAAAGTGTTGAGGCCCAACCCTGACAGCTCTAAAGATTATAATAATGACTTCACTACTATTTCTTCACTACTGCCATATCATAGCAGGTCACAGTGTTTGGCTTCTGTTTCCGAGAAAAATTCATATAGCTAATATTCATTCAGTCTTTAAGACTGAAGAGTGGCACACAATCAAGTATCTCCCAGTAAATAACACAGTGAATAACAATAGACACTAAGCACTTTATGTCTTAACAGACTTTGTTAGTATGTCCATGTAAATGCTTGTCTGCCTTTGTACATTTTCTCCACCATTATTTGTAAATACATCTGATTGGATTCCATTCTTGGAGGATTTAATGTTTTTCAACTTCTTTGAAAATATTCGCACTCTAGTTTGTCCTGGAAAGATTACTTATAAAAAACTAATCCTTCAGTACTTAAGTACATTTGGTGTTGATGCATCAAGATCAGTTAGTTAAAATACGACTTAGCAAATGCCATTTAGTAAAGTCTGTTCACCTGTTAACGGGCAAGAAAAACTACCTAAAATTATTTACCTTTTTAAAAAATTGACTGTTGGTACTGCTTTCAACATCTTCATTGAGTTAGCTGTTCTCAACAAAAGTCTTAATAGTCTGGAACCATTTTATTTTCTCTAGAAGTAGTTAATTGCTGTAGTGAAACACAATTTAGTAACTCAACTGTCTATACACCACTTTTGTTTGGCCAGAGACTGACTTTGATTTTGTTCTCTATTTTTTTTTCTTTTTTTTTTTAAAGTATTTATGAAAAGTTTTATGACATACTGCATTTTTACATTTTCTAATTATTCTGCCCATTGTTTTCCTGTGAGATAGATAAATTTGTAGTGATCACTTTGATAATTTCAGTGTACAGTAATTTTTTAGTGCAGCAAGAACATCCTTTAGTAAATACAGTGCTATCCTATGAAATGGAGAAAAACATTTGCATTACCACTTGCACTTCACTTTCCTTGCTTTAATATGATGGATATACATTTGTCATTTTTTAATGTAGTGTTGAAGTATGTGATACATATGTTAATTTTTATTTTTTAAGTCTATTTATTTCAATATAATTTATTGTCAGGTTAGCTAACATACAGTGTATACAGTGTACTCTTAGCTTCAGGAGTAGATTGCCAGGATTCATCACTTACACAACACCCAATTCTCATCCCAACAAGTGTCCTCCTCAGTGGTCATCATCACCAGTCTAGATCTCCCACTCACCTCCCTTCCAGCAAACCTCAGTTTGTTCTCTTTATTTAAGAGTCTCTTATGGTTTGCCTCCCTGTCGGTTTTTAACTATTTTTTCCCCTTTCCTTCCCCCATGGTGTTTTGTTAAGTTTCTCAAATTCCACATATGAGTGAAAACATATGATACCTGTCTTCCTCTAGTTGACTTATTTCACTTAACATAATACCTCCAGTTCCATCCACATCATTGCAAATGGCAAGATTTGATTCTTTGTCATAGCCAAGTAGTATTCCATTGTATATATAAACCACATCTTCTTTATCCATTCATCAGTTGATGGGCATTTAGGCTCCTTCCATAATACGGTTATTGTTGAAAGTGCTGCTGTAAATATTGGGGTGCATGTGTGCCTATGCATCAGCACTCCTGTATCCCTTGGGTAAATTCCTAGCAGTTCTATTGCTGGGTCATAGGGTAGATCTATTTTTAAATCTTTGATGAACTTCCACACTGCTTTCCAAAGTGGCTGCACCAGTTTGCGTTCCCACCAAGAGTGCAAGAGGGTTCCCATTTCTCCACATCCTTGCCAACATCCGTTGTTTCCTCATTTGTTAATTTCAGCTACTCTGATTGGTGTTAGGTGGTATCCAGTGTGGTTTTGATTTGTATTTCCCTAATGATGAGTGACATTGAGCGTCTTTTCATGTGTCTGTTGCATGCACTCTGTTGTCACCTCTGTGGTTGCTTTATCTCTGTACTCATGGTGGATTGTTTTGGACCTTTGACCAAGTTAACTTTCATTTCTTCACTGAAGTAACCCTGGAAAAAAAATGAATAAGTGGGGGTGGTAGAAGCCTTATCCCCTACAAAGAGAGAAATGACAGGGTGGGGAAAAAGATCAGGCAGAGAATCAAAGAAACCATAAGACAGAGAGGAAAATAAAGAAGAAAGAGATATGGAAAAGGTGTAAAAAGAATAGAGTAAAAATGCCTGACTAAAAAAACAAAAGCAAGAAGAAAAAAAAAATGTGTGTGTGTGTGTAAAATAAGAATTGACTAAAATTCAAAAATTCAAATCAGAAAGTGCAAAACCACAGTACAGTTGTCTGTTGCTGCCTGAGGCCGGTGGCCATGCTGGTCTGGAGCAGAGGCTGTCTGGTTTGGTCAGTGTCAGTCCTACTCCCGTACATATGCAGTTGTCAGGCACAGAGGGTCAGGTTTGGTGTAAGCATGTCCCGCCTCCACGGGGGCCACTGTCATTTTCCCTGAAGCACCAGTGTGTTGGTGATGGGGGGAAAAATGGAGACACCCTGCTGTCTCCTCCCCTCCCGGACTGGGTGACCCAAGCCAGGCTGTTCAGGCAGCCCTCACAGAGTAGAACAGGTGGCTGGTTTGTCCTGCTCCTGTCTTAGGCACTCAGCTGACATTCAAAACCCAGTGTCCTAAAGGATTCCGCTTGGTGCAAACCTGGTTCTGAAATAGTGCCACTCTGCCCAGCTGACAAAGGGCCTCTGGCAGGGTCTTTGGTCCTTGAGGAGGGGAGGGGGCAATATTTCCTTTTCCCACTCTTCCTGCAGTACTGGAGGGAGAGGACTGTTCTATCCCAGTGTGCCCTTGAGATTGCTACGTGCTCAGTGGCTGCTGCCTCCACCCCAGTCTCAACCCATGTCAGCTCTGTCCTGTGAGAAAGTCACACAAGTCTGAAAACTCCACAATCTTCACTCCTAAGGCCGTTTTCTTTTTTTTTTTTTTATTTAAAAAAATTTTTTTTTTTAACGTTTATTTATTTTTGAGACAGAGAGAGACAGAGCATGAACGGGGGAGGGGCAGAGAGAGAGGGAGACACAGAATCGGAAACAGGCTCCAGGCTCCGAGCCATCAGCCCAGAGCCCGATGCAGGGCTCGAACCCACAGACCGCGAGATGGTGACCTGAGTTGAAGTAGGACGCTAAACCGACTGAGCCACCCAGGCGCCCCTAAGGCCGTTTTCAAAGTAGAAACTGGCTTTCTTTGTATTCTTTGTTCCCCAGTCCATGGTCCAGACAAGTTTTTTCTCTTGTCCAAATACTGTCCCACACTTCCACAGCCTCTCTTCTCTTCTTTTGTCTCTCCATGGAAGGGTTCCCCTCTCCTCCAAGCCTGTGCTACCCATTTTATCTCTCCCAATTTGCAGACACGCACATTTGTCCCACCAAGCTGTCTCCATACTCATATGTCAGTTGAAATGGTTTTGGGTTATAACTGTCTTAATACAGTACTTTACCAAGAAGCAGTGTGAACTAATGAGAGTGTGTAAGATTTCTGTTAACAGCTGTTTAATTCTGATTTTGTAGAATGAAAACACCCATAGAGAAAATGCAAACCAATGGCATATATATGTTCCATGAAAATTTTACTCACAGGAACAGATGTTTGGCCCATGCGCTATAGTTTGGCATCCCCTAATTTTATTTTTATTAATTAGAGAACAAAAACACATGCATTACCGGGGGAAAGGCAGAGGAAGAAAGAGAATCTTAAGCATACAGGCTCCATCTCTTGACCTTGGGATCATGGCCTGAGCTTCAGTCAACAGTCGGACTTTTAACCTACTGAGTCATCCAGGTGCCCCAAATAACTTTTTAAGAAATAGGTTCTTACCTATTTATAAATGACTTATGGTCCCGAGTTTCTTTGGTCATTGAAATCTGCTAAAAACTTTTTTGGAAGAAATGCTGAATCAGGCTCTCCTTTGAGGACTAGATCTCCATGTATTTTTAAAATCTCCTCAGAGATTTTGATATAGATGGAACCCATTGGTTGGAATTTTTATTCCCAGCCCATTATTGGAAATTCATTTATGTGATACTTTATCATGAGTGGGAATAAATTTGAAAGAGATAAAAGAGAATTGTAATTAATGAAACAAGACAAGGATCTTGGTCCTCTTTTGTCACTAATATCTTTGTAATACTAAGCAGTTTCACATCTGAAGGTCCGTTTTTTGTTTTTTGTTTTTTTTCTTGTGTATATGGTATTAGAATCTATTCAGATTCATTTCAATTTGACAATTATCCAGTTTGGGATATTTTATAAAAGTAAATTCTGTAGGAAAATGAAGTAAGTTAAAGGAAATGAAGTATCTTTTTTCTCTTAAAATCTATGAGAGAGAACCAAACTTAATAGATTATCTCTTTGTCATATGTGCCTATAACTCCTTCAGACTTTTTATTTATTTATATAGCATTATCCTGTAGAACTGTGTCAAATTCCCCCCCTTTTTTTTTTTTTCTTTTTAACGCTTATTAATTTTCAAGAGAAAGTGTGAGCAGGGGAGGATAGAGAGGATAGAGACAGAATCTGAAGCAGGCTCCAGGCTCCAAGCTGTCAGCCTAGATGGGGTTCAGACCCACGAACCACGATAACCATGGCCTGAGCTGAAGTCGGATGCTTAACTGAATGAGCCCTCCGTGTGAAATATTTTAAAGGAAATGTGCAGTATGTTTTAGTTTGCTCAGAATAATTCAACATAACATTTTTTTTTTTAATTTCTCTTTGTTTGGTACAGATTTTGTTCCTGTTGTGACATACATATGGTACCTTGCTATAAGAGTGTTTATATCCTGACATGATCTTTAAACGTGTTCTGAAAAATTAAGATTGTTCACACATCTTTTGTTAAAAAATTGTTAATTTTTTTTTGGTTTATATGGTGTCCCAAATTTTCAGATTTTAAATCTCCATGCCTGAATAATATTTACCTACCTGTGGACAGAAACATTTATAATATATGTCAATATGAAATTGGTATGTTTATGAGAGCTATAGAGGTGTTGCACGTTGCTAAGTGACCCAGTTAAATTTTGAAAACCCTATCTCTTCAATAATTTTTTTATTCTCTTTGTAAGAATTGGGAGTTCTTTATGGAGGAGAAAGTAGTATTAATATCATATGTAGTATTTATTGCTTATCGTGTGATATACACTGCTTTATAACCACTTACTTTTCACTCTTGAAACAACCCAGTTATTTAAAGGCACATTTCTCCCATTGAATTTACAGTGTAATAATGACTTTTTTTTCCCTTTTCCTTTTCAGGTCACCAAGAGAATAACAACTTCTGTTCTGTTAATATAAATATTGGTCCAGGTGATTGTGAATGGTTTGTTGTTCCTGAAGATTATTGGGGTGTTCTCAATGACTTTTGTGAAAAGTAAGTGTCTGAACAAATTTGCTTTTAAAGTAATTATGAGAAGGTGTTTACTATAAAGGACAGAGTATGATGCTAAATTTCTAATTATTATCTAGAAACCTGATTTTAAACGGTGTTATTTGAAATCTGTTATGCATGTGAAATAACAGTGAATGCAAGATGCTATGAAATTATAGTCTATGCAGTAAGAAGAGGTTCAAATTCGAAGGATAGGGAGTAATTGTTTTTTAACTTAATTTTAAAAATTGGTTGGGGGTGCCTGGGTGGCTCAGTTGGTTGAGCCTCCGACTTCGGCTCAGGTCACGATCTCGCGGTATGTGAGTTCGAGCCCCACGTCGGGCTCTGTGCTGACTGCTCAGAGCCTGGAGCCTGTTTCGGATTCTGTGTCTCCCTCTCTCTCTGACCCTCCCCCGTTCATGCTCTGTCTCTCTCTGTCTCAAAAGTAAATAAACGTTAAAAAAAAATTTTTTTTTTAAATTGGTGAGTGAATGCACATTTGTTTTCAAATGTACTTTACAGAAAAATTTGACTTAAAATTTAAGTCAGAAATGGTATGAATTCTAAAATTAAGTGTCCTTATACCTTGGTAATAAGTCAAGCTTTTGTATCTTTATGGTGAGCCAAAAATTGTAAATGTTCAGCAGCAAATGAATTCCCTCCTATTTTCAGAATTGGTAATGATACTATACTGGTAAATGCTGTGTTTATGACATATGAAAAATTGAGTGAAATTATAATAACTCACATATGTAATTATTTTTAAATCGGTACACATTATCATATGCCAATTTTGGAGGGTTTTCAGTCAGTATATTTGATTTAGTAAAAATTTCACGGTAGTTTTAAACAGTACTTTAGAGTTTTCTTATTGGCAGGGTGTGATCACTTTTTATTCTCTTGTAATTTTTTCTTAGAATCTAAGAAAGGTCAGATTTCTAAAACTTTAAAGTTTATCAGGAAAGTGGTATAAAATGCTCCTTTCTGACCTTTTATTTATCAGCAAACTGGTAGCTTAATGGGTCTAATGAGAAATCTCCAGTGTGCTTAATAACTCTTTTCTTAATTTTTAACATTTATTTATTTATTTTGAGAGAGAGAGTGTGTGTGTGTGTGTGTGTGTGTGTGTGTGTGTGTGTGTGCGCGCGCGCGCGTGCGCATGTGCAGCAAAGGAAGGGCAGAAAGAATCCCAAGCAGACTCCGAGCTCTCAGCACAGAGGCCAATGTGGACTTCTGTCCAACAAACCGTGAGATCATGACCCAAGCCAAAATCCAGAGTTAGATGCTTTAATGAACTGAGCCACCCAGCCACCCTTAATTGCTATTTCTTAAAGTTATTAGGAGGTATATTGTAACTGTTACACATATAGTACCAAAATTCTTAGTAATCTGAGTAGGAACTATTTGCAGGTTTCACTGTCTGCTTTCAAATAACACATGTATACTTAGGTCTAAAATAGAAAAGCCAAGTGATAACCAAACTTTCAGTATCAAGTTAAAATGATTAATTCATCTTAAGTTGAAGAAATAATACTTAATCCTTTCAATTTTTCACAAAATTTTATTTTGCATAGTCTATTGCTTCTAATACTGAAATCTTTTAGCATTTGTTTTATGACTACACTTAACATATATCTTTAAATCAATTATTGTTTTTTAAAAAATGCATGATCTATTCACCTTTGGGTTCCCCCCCCCCCCCTTTTTTTTTAATGGATAATTTTTCCCAGTTTTCTGTTTGGCAGTGTTTAGCTAAAAATTAGTTTTGTTCTGTACTTGTAGCTTGTTTCTTTTTTCTTTTCCCTCCCTTCCTCCCTCCCTTTCCCAGTCTCCCCGCCCCTGCCATCCTTCTTTGTATTTTTCTGGCAACATTTCAAAATTTACAGGAAACATACAGTTTTTATCCCTTGATTTATCAGTATATGCTAGATTTATCTCAAGAAAAGCCTTGCATTTTAGGAGTAAAAAGGAAGAGAAATAGGTTCCATAGAGACAACTCCAAGGCACCCTTTATCATACTTGTTAAGAGAAAACAAATAAGGAAAAATTTGGTGATGAACAATTCTATGATGTGAATTTTCTCTTCTTGAAAAAATTAAATAATTGAAATAAAGTATATATTAGTAAGAACTGATATTTTAGTTACCTTATAATACTTAACATTGTGATGGCAGAGAGTAATAAAAAAATCAGAATTCAAAATAAAAAGTTAATAATTTGGTCTCTTTGCATTGGTGCTGCAGTAACAGTGGTGGTGATTCTTGTAAAAAAAAAAAAAAAAAAAAAAGGACTTCAATTTCTGGGTGAAAATGAAAAACAGAACTCTTCCACCACTGCTAAATTTGCCACAGTGCTTCTGGTTAAGAACTGAAGTGGCTTTTTACAGTACCTCCTCTCAATTTCCTTTTTGGAGATTCCTTGATACTAAGAAGTTCTTTAAGAAAAGATAAATCAGGGGCTGCTGGGTGTCTCAGTTAGTTACGTGTCCAACTCTTCTGGGCTCAGGTCATGATCTCATGGTTCGTGTGGTCAAGCCCTGAGTTGGGCTCTGTGTGTTGACGTGTGAAGCCTGCTTGGGATTCTCTCCCTCCCTGTCTCTGTCCCTCCCCTGCTCATGTGGTGATTGTGGTCTTTCTCAAAATACATACTCTTAAAAAAAAAACAAAAAACAGGTAAATGAAAGATGTTTCCTTAAAAGAAAATTAAAAATTGTCTCAAGTGTAGTTTGGAACTTTAACTTTTGGACTTCTGAAAAGTGAAGTTAAGCATATAGTACACATCTCTGAATTAATCTACAGAGTCATCTGCTGTTTTTTGTTTTTGTTTCTTTATTTTCAGGATTATCCCTTAATATCTTCAAGCCCTTAGTTTTGAAAGATGTAGTTCTTGTTACAGTGCTGTTTTAATGAAATACTAAGAGCATCTTCTAACATTTGGAAATTCTCTCCCCAACTTTTATGAGACATTAAAAAACTTAATTCATATGTTATTTACTCCTTTTCCCCCCCAGAAATAATTTGAATTTCCTTATGAGTTCTTGGTGGCCGAACCTTGAAGATCTTTATGAAGCAAATGTGCCTGTTTACAGGTTTATTCAAAGACCTGGAGATTTGGTCTGGATAAATGCAGGCACTGTTCATTGGGTTCAGGCTGTTGGTTGGTGCAACAATATTGCCTGGAATGTTGGTCCACTTACAGGTATTTTAATAATTAACAGATTTTACATTTTAAAGGATTATTTCTAATTGGTATTATTTTTCTATTAGAAAATAATTGACTAAATATTCAAAAATCGTATCTCCTAAGAAAAGTCTTGTTAGTATAGATAGTATATTCAAGTTTACAAGTGCATATCCACAACAAATACTTGCTTTCTCCTTAGCCTGCCAGTATAAATTGGCAGTGGAACGATATGAATGGAATAAATTGCAAAGTGTGAAGTCAGTAGTACCCATGGTGCATCTTTCTTGGAATATGGCACGGAATATCAAAGTCTCAGATCCTAAACTTTTTGAAATGATTAAGTAAGTATTTCCAAAATCACCATAAATCTTTTTGTTGGGTGTGGGACTGTGCTGGGAGTGTTAAAAATCCATATTTATTTCCCCAAATCATTATGTTGGTTGACATCAAACAATGAAATGGTCCGGAAGTCATGACAAAAGAGAATTCACATGTTAAAAATACGTTCTTCCTTTACAAATACACATTATTACAAATACACACATTATTCTGGTACAGAGAGGAATAAAGGCATATATACACCAGTAAATTCGTGATCTGTGTTTTTTCTTGCCCTCTCACCAAACTAATTTTCCAGTAGTACAGTTTTAGTTTTAATATTGAAGTTTGCATGTAGCAAAAGGGAGTGAGAATTCTATATTATAAATGTCCAACAAGAAATTAGCATTTAAAATAGCAGTGTAACTAAAACAGTTAAATTTTCTGATTGTTCTGTCTAAATCATCTTTTTTAGCTTCTTTCAACTTAGAGAGTTAATAGAATACCAGTTTGAAAACATATATTTTAGTAACTTCTCAATTTTTAGACTAATTTCCATTCCAGTTATTTTTTAGTTGTATTTATACTGCATATTTTTAGATAGTGTCACTTAATTGTATTTCTCCAAATTGCAGTTTAAATGCTTTTCTTTCCCTCTCCCTTCACTATCAGCAGTGAAAAATAATTCTGGTCAGAGAAATGTGAGATGTTACAGATTAAACAAGCTGCTGTTTCTTTTTCATTCTAATATATATGTATATATGTAAGTATACATATACATTTAGGATATATATGTTATATATATGTATTCTAAACAGAAGAGAAAATTTATTGTGTCTTCCAAACTTATTAGGCCAGTGTCTTCAAAACTGTGCTGGTTTATTATAAACAATTTGAACTATATATTGAAATTTTTGTTGTAATAAATTATCCAGACAGTTATCCAAACAAAAGTATGAGACCATGGTAGCATGTCTATCTACTATTTTATATAGTGACTCATTCCATTTTATATATATGTTTAAAATTTTACATTAGAAAGATCTGAAAGAACATTTAGTCAAAACTCATTTGTAATATAGTAATTCCTGTTAAAAATCCACACTTAGTGCTCATTTAGTAACTTTTTTATCAAGGTCACTGCTTTAAATCTATTTCTTGAAGATGTACACTGACTCGTCCAAAATGAACTGTTTGCTCACAGTGCCTTAGATTTTTTTTCTTTTCAGGATTTATGTAAAAGGAATCACTGTTTGAGAACTACAAACTTTATGACAAACAGTGTTTTTGGCAATGAGGATAGATACATTTAAGAAAGACTTTCTGAGTTCATGTGGTTAAAATTTAATGGAGCCAGACAGGCAAATTCTCAATCAGATAAATAAATTACTGTTAAGTAATGTAAGTAAAATAAAATAGGACAACTAATTTTTGGTTATGAGGGAGAGAATGCTTCTTTTGCTGAAATGACTTCTAAGAATATGATTTCTGGTTGGAACTGAATAATAAAAAAGAGATAAGAAGTCAAAAAGACTTAAGTGAGAACAAGTTGGTATGTTTATGGACAAAAAGGCAGTGTAAGTGACAGAATAGTTGTGGTGATGAGTGTACCTATAAATGATCAGGTACTAAATTATAGACTGATTTGTAGCAGTGAATGTGGAGAGAAGAGATAACACTACAAACAGTTGTGAAACTGAAGCTGAAAGACTTACATTGATTGGATTGTCAGATAAGAAGGAAAAAGGAATCAAGAAAAGTTCATTATCTTTCCTGTTCTTCACTATTGTTCATTATTTTAAAATATCTACTAACTTTAATATCCTTCTAGACCCCTTCCAGTTTGTCATATGTCTGTCAATATTTCAAATAAGGGGACAGCGAGACTTCCTTGACACGTATTCCCATTTTCTGTGGTCGCAGTTTAAATTGCATGGTCTGAGTTCTGGTAGCTTTCAATGTTGAATTTGTTCATACAAACTGAGGTATTCCAGCTTAACTTACTGAAAAACCATTTTCACCCATTTCTTTTTTTTCCCCCATATACTTCTTTTTAACGTGTCATTTTTAGAGAGAGCGAGACAGAGCACGAGCAAGGGAGGGGCAGAGAGAGGGGGAGACACAGAATCTGAAGCAGGGTCCAGGTTCTGAGCTGTCAGTACAAACCCAGCTCAGGCTTCAAAGTCACAAACTGAGATCATGACCTGAGCCATTCAGGCACCCATCCCCCCTCAAGTCCCTGAACCGCCCCCTCCCCCCCACCCAACCACACAGACGTTATTTTTTTTAAAAAACTAAGTGCATGTATATATTTGTGCTCTATTTCACTTGGAGTTTTGGGATTTGGGGAGTCCATTTATTTGTTTGTTTATTTAGAATGCAGGGTTATGGACAGGGAGTGGGAGAGAGAAAAGCTTAAGCAGGCTTAACACTCAGCATGGAGCTGCATGAAGGGCTTGATCCCAGGACAATGAGATCATGCATGACCTGAGCCAAAATCAGAAGTCCCACATGTAATCTACTGAGCCACCTAGGTGCTCCAAGTTTCTTAAAAATACATTTAACATAATCATTTTTAGTGTTGATCATTTATTATAATTTCAGAATTCTACTTCGGGCTTAGTCTGATGTTTAATGGCACATCTTACTGTGATCACTCTGATTGAGAATGTTAACCAGAGTCTTTTACTCTGAAAATGTATTCTTACCAGCCAACAGTGCTTATTTGTATAGCTTTCATGTAATCGGTATTTGAGTACTGATTAAATGGAGGACCTGGCCTAAGCTCTGGAGATTTATAAATATTCTATACAAATTTCTGGTTTCACGTATTTTTCCAGTAGGGAGTTGGAGAGAGACAGCACAGGTAGGGGGGGTAAAACATAGTTGTATTTAAAAACATTAGAGCAGGGATTCACAGGTATAGATTTAAAAATGTAACAATTGGGGCAGCTGTGTTCCTCAGTAGTTTAAGTGTCCAACTCTTGATTTCAGCTCAGGTCATGATCTCAAGGTTTGTAACATCTGAGCTGTCAGTGCAGAGCCTAGTTGGGATTCTCTCTCTCTCCCTCTCTCTCTCTCTCTCTCTCTCTCTCTCTCTCTCTCTCTCTCTCTCTCTGTTTCTGCCCTTTCCCTGCTAATGCACTCTCTCTCTCTCAGAATAAATAAGCATTTTAAAAAGAACAACATATAAGCAAGTACATAGATGAAAAGTGATTCTCTAAAATTTAAACAGCATTATAGAAGTGAAATCACAAGTTTTATTTTTTACATACCATTTTGTCATTTAGTTGACTGTCATTAGAGGAAATGCTTATATTTCACTTTAAAATTTTGCTTTTATCTGCACATGTACTTTTTTTTTAAAGTTTATTAGTTTTGAGAGAGAGAAAAAGATGAGAGACCATGAGCAGAGAAGGGACAGAGAGAGTTCCCAAGCAGGCTCCACACTGTCAGCACTGAATCCAGTCTGGGGCTCACACTCCCAGGAGATTACGACCTGGGCCAAAACCAAGAGTTAGACACTTAACTGACTGAGCAGTTCTGTGTACTTTCATTATGTTTTTCATTATGTTTTCTATTTTATTTTATTTTATTTTATTTTATTTTATTTTATTTTATTTTATTTTTTAATTTTATTTCTATTTTTTATTAATTATTATTTGTTTGTTTAGATTTACATCCAAATTAGTTAGCATATAGTGCAACAATGATTCAGAAGTAGATTCCTTAAGCCCCTTACCCGTGTAGCCCATCCCCCCTCCCACAACCACTCCAGTAACCCTCAGTTTGTTCTCCATATTTATGAGTCTCTTCTGTTTTGTCCCCCTCCCTGTTTTTGTGTTATTTTGCTTCCCTTCCCTTATGTTTATCTGTTCTGTCTCTTAAAGTCCTCATATATTTGTCTTCCTCTGACTAATTTCACTTAGCATAATACCCTCCCGTTCCACCCACGTAGTTGCAATGGCAAAATTTCATTCTTTTTGATTGTGAAGTAATACTCCATTGTATATGTATATACCACATCTTCTTTATCCATTCATCCATCGATGGCCATTTGGGCTCTTTCCATACTTTTGCTATTGTTGATAGTGCTGGTATATAAACACTTGGGGTACATGTGTCCCGTTGAAACAGCATACCTGTATCCCTTGGATAAATGCCTCACAGTGGAGTTGCTGGGTCGTAGGGTAGTTCTCTTTTTGATTTTTTGAGGAACCTCCGTATTGTTTTCCAGAGTCTCTTACACGTTTATATTCCCACCAGCAGTGCAAAAGAAATCCTCTTTGTTGCAGTCTTGCCAATATCTGTTGTTGCCTGACTTGTTAATGTTAGCCATGCTGATCATTATGTTTTTATATATGTATGAATTGTTATTATTTGCCTTTTTATTAAAAAAAACTTTTAATGTTTATTTATTTTTGAGAGAGAGCATGAGCATGGGAGGGGGCAGAGAGAAAGGAAGACACAGAATCTGAAGCAGGCTCCAGGCTCTGAGCTGTCAGCACAGAGCACTGTGCACAGGGCTTGAGCTCCTGAACTGACAGCTCATGACCCAAGCAGAAGTTGGACTCTTAACTGACTTAGCCACCCAGGTGCCCCATTATTTGCCTTTTTAAAACTTATGTACTTTGGGGGAGATTATTTAATCACACAGGAAAATGTTAAAGAGAGGACAGCAGAGCATTGTGGTAAGGAGTCTAACCTCTAATGTGAAATCTGCCTTTAATCCTGGTTCCTCCATTTGCTAGTCTGGACACAGGGAAAATTACCAAACTTTATCAGTCTGTTTCCTTTTCATTAAAAGACAAACAATGTAATAATATCATATATGATTTTGTGGGAATTTTGTGCATTTTAGCATCAAAACATATAGTCTAAACACATGTTTCAGTGTATGAAGTAGGTTTGATTTGGCATTCGTGCAAAAGAAATTTCAAACTAAACTTCAATTAAGTATTAGTAATTGAACTGAAGAATTTAGTATATTAGTTTAAAATGATACATTCTTTATTGTTTACTAAGCAACTAATTTCTAAACTTTTCATACATTATATCAGTTTTCTATTGTTACCATAACAAAGTGCTACAAATTAGTCTGAAATAGGTCTCACAGGGCTAAAATAAAGGACTTGGCAGATCTGTGTCCCTTTTTAGAGGCACTAGAAGAGAATCTATTCCCTTGAGCTTTTTTTAGGCTCCTTCTTCAGGCTGCCAATATATCTTGGCTTTTGGGTCCCCTAACATCTTTAAAGCTAACAGTTGCTGGTTATGTCTTTTTCCTGCTGCATCTCTCTAACACTAACTCTTCTGCCTCCGTTTTCTACTTTTAAGGCTGCTTTCATTGAGCACAGCCAGATAATCAGGATAATCTCTGTATCTCAAGATTAGCTGATTAGCAACCTTAATTCCATGTGCAATTTTTATTCCCTTGCCATGTAACGTAGCATAGCACAGGTCCCAGGGATTAAGATGTGGGTGTCCTTCAGTGATGTGGGACATTATGTCCTTTTTACCAATGAGGAAACTGAAGCATACAGTAAAAGAAGCTGAGGTTTAAATCTAAGCGATCTGGCTATAATCTCTGTGCTTTTATCCTTTGTCTTATAATTGACTCATTTCCTCTGGCTCTATATATGAAAAGAGAGTGAATAAATTCTATCTTAGTCTCTTCAGGCTAGTATAACAAAATCCATAGATTGAATGGCTTATTAACAACATTGTGTCTCATAGTTGCAGAGAGAGTGTGAAAAGGAAGAGGTTCAACATAAATGCCAGCAGATTTAGTGAATAGTGAGGGCCCGCTTCCTGGTTCATAATGCACATCTTTTTGTTGTGTCCTCATGTGGTAGAAGTTATAAAGGAACACTTCGAGGTTGACTTTTAGGGCCCTAATTCCATTCCCAAGACCTCCATTCTCATGACCCTATAATCCCCTCCCAGATGACCCACCTCCAAATGCCATCCCATTGGGAGTTAGAATTTCAACATAGGAATCTGGGGGAGCTCACAGACATTTGTACTATAAAAAGTAGTTTTTAAAAATAAAACAGACTTGGGCACCTGGGTGGCACAGTTGGTTAAGCCTCTGACTTTGGCTCAGTTCATGATTTTGCAGTTTGTGAGTTCGAGCCCTTGGTCGAGTTATGTGCTGACAGCTCAGAGCCTGGAGCCTGCCTCAGATTCTGTCACTCCCTCTCACTCTGTCCCTCCCCTGCTTGCACTCTGTCTCTCCCTAAAAAAATAAATAAATGTTTAAAAAATTAAAAATAAAACAAACTTTTAAATTTTCTCAGCTTTTTGATTGATTTACATATAATTGTCAGTTAATGCAAAATTTCCTTGTTGCCTTTAGTGTATATACAACCCGGGAGTAATAAGTGACAGAAGATCTTAGTGTGATCATAGTTACTACTGTGTATCATGTTTTTTGTGTTTTGTTTTGCACGACTTTGTCAGTAAGATGGGCTGGCAAGGGCAAGGCATCTCTTGATATTTCTTCATTTCCACACTACCTAGTAAGATTTGGGTAAAAGGTTGAGATTATTGTCATGAAGAGTTAATACTGAGTCAGCTTAAATTTCATCCATTCAAAAATGCATCGCCACACTGACATTGGGAACTTATTTTGGTAATTTAGATTATCAGAACGTGAAGATAAAAACGAATGTTGTCTGGAATTTCACTTAATTGTATTATTAAGGCTTCACTGTTGCCATACCTCCAGATTTGCTGCTGGCTATATTAATGAAACACAGAATCTTAAGACATAAATTAAAAGCTAGAAGTCAGAAAAATAAAAACTCTTAGTCATTGTCCATATTTTTTTTAAGGTTATTTCTCAATTTTCTTTTTCAGATAGTTCAAGTATATTTCATCTTAAACATGAGTGAAATCATGCTCTGAAATGTCCCTCTTCAGATGCTCTCTTCATTTTTCTAACTGTCCAGATGCCATCTCTAGTCTTCACTGTCTTAAGTATCTGTGTCCAGATAGTTTTTAGTATGGTTAAAATCTGCTCTGTAGGGGCACCTGGGTGGCGCAGTCGGTAAGCGTCCGACTTCAGCCAGGTCACGATCTCGCGGTCCGTGAGTTCGAGCCCCGCGTCGGGCTCTGGGCTGATGGCTCGGAGCCTGGAGCCTGTTTCAGATTCTGTGTCTCCCTCTCTCTCTGCCCCTCCCCTGTTCATGCTCTGTCTCTCTCTGTCCCAAAAATAAATAAAAAATGTTGAAAAAAAAAATTAAAAAAAAAAAATCTGCTCTGTAAAACCTCAAATACATCTACAAATAATCCAAATAAATGAAATCTTCTTTACTTTTTTCTTTCAGTTTAGAAGTCTTCTTTACATCCTGCCTGTTGAGATGTACTCTTTTATACAAGTAACAGAAACAGAGTCTTTGTATTCTGGAATAAGATTAATTTTCAGAAGTCACTAAAGTTACTTCTGTACTTTCTGAGTTGTTTTTTTCATGTTCCTAGAGTATGGTTGGGCAGTGAAAGCATTTTCCATCTTTTCCCTCTTTTCCTGTTCTTTCAGAGTAGATAGAACATTGTAAAATGGATTGCCACATTTAATGAATGATTTATCGGACTCCTGTGTGCCTTTTTTAGGAGTCTCTGTTCTAGTATTATACATTAAGGACCACAGTATACTTGTTCGTTTCCTATCCATTTATATTGTATTGTTAAAAGGTAAACTTCATTGGTAAGGGCACCTCTGTGTCTCAGTCTGTTAAGTGTCTGACTCTTGATTTTGACTCAGGTCATGATCTCATGGTTGTGGGATTGAGCCCTGTATAGGGCTCTGCATTGAGAGCACAGAGCCTGCTTGGGATTTTTTTCTCCCTCTGTCCCTCTCCCACTCACACAAGGGTGCACAGTTTTATACATAAATAAACTTAAAAAAATTAAAACCCAGCAAAAAATTAAAATTTGAGGAAGAAATAAAACTACATTTTTTTCAGCCAGTATTTTGTAGCCATCCAATACTTTGGAAAGTCCTCTTCAGATTAAATCAGTATCTAGGCTGAACAAAAGCAGTTTGTTAAGTTGTAAACATTATTTTTTGTCTTTATTTTCTATTTATGCCTGCTGCTGCTTTTTAAAAATAAGATTCTTACTGATTTTTTACTCGTAAGTTTCTCTACCTATAAATTGCTGTCCTTTATTCTTTTGTTCATATAAAGCTTTCTGAAAATGAGAAGGACTAAAAATTTCAGATGAATGGAGAAAACATAATATGGAGTGACCTTATTTGGTTATTCATTATGTGACTGACAGCAGTTAGCAGTTTTAAGATTCCACCATCTGGGCAAGTAATTCTGCACCTGATTGCAGAAGCAGAACTACTCATGCCTAATGTTCACTTCTAGCAAACCAAGCTATATATCTTTGCAGTATATTGCTTTGTTTTATATGGAACTTTGAAACTGCCTATGAAGTCATACAATAAGAACTGTGATCCAGTTGCCAAAATAATCACTAGTCTTGTAAATGAAAGTGTCTTTTTGAAGGAATAGAATAATACTTAAAAGGGGGGTAGAATAATACTAAGCCAATTTCCTAATACTACTGGTAAGGGTTTTAGGAAATACAGTGTGATTCCATAGCCCCAAGAATCTTATTTTCATAAAAGAAAAAAAAAAAGGAAGAAAAGTAGGTGAGAATAATAGACGAATAGGCAGAAAGTGAAGAAAAGAGAGTTTAGAGAAGATAGAAGAAAATATTATTGCTAAATTTTGCTGTTCTAAATTCCATTTCCCTCATTGTAAAAGAGTTGAATAGTAGAGCTTCTTGCACTGAGCTTAAGTACACAAGACTTAAGTGGCTTAATGTATGTAAACTATCTAATTCTGTGTTTTTTCTCCTATGAAGCGTTTATTAATGCTACTTCTTATTAACAATTTATTTTCCTACATGGCAGCATTTTTTAGTTTACAAGCAGTGTTGCATCTGCAGATAATATTTTGCAGAGTTTTAGGCATTATTTTCCTGTGAAATAAATATTTTGAAGCAGTACTTTCATATTTATAAAGTTCAGAGGTGAAATCAGATTGGAGAGGGGTAGGAAGAAGATCTCAGTAAGTGCTTTACATCTAGTGTGATTTATATATATATATATTTTTTTTTTATTTCTTCAGAGCATTTGCATTTTTTTTAATTTTTTAAAATTTTCATCCAAATTAGTTAGCATATGGTGCAACAATGACTTCAGGAGTAGATTCCTTAGTGCCCCTTCCCCATTGAGCCCATCCCCCCTCGCACACCCCCTCCCGTAACCTTCAGTTTGTTCTCCATATTTAAGAGTCTCTTCCGTCCCCCTACCTGTTTTTATATTATTTTTGTTTCCCTTCCCTTACGTTCATCTGTTTTGTCTCTTAAAGTCCTCATGTGAGTGAAGTCATAGGATATTTGTGTTCTCTGATTGACTCATTTCACTTAGCATAATACCCTCCAGTTCCATCCACGTAGTTGCAAATGGCAAGATTTCATTCTTTTTGATTGCCGAGTAATACTCCATTGTATATATGTACCACATCATCTTTATCCATTCATCCATCGATGGCCATTTGGGCTCTTTCCGTACTTTGGCTATTGTTGATAGTGCTGCTATAAACATGGGGGTGCCTGTGTCCCTTTGAAACAGCACACCTGTATCCCTTGGATAAATGCCTAGTAGTGCAATTGCTGGGTCGTAGGGTAGTTCTATTTTTAGTTTTTTGAGGAACCTCCATGCCGTTTTCCAGAGTGGCTGCACCAGTTTACATTCCCATATATTTTCTTTTCTGAATTGGATTTTTACTTCTTGCCTCCTCTAGCACTTCTTTTAAGTGCACACACACACACACACACACACACACACACACACACTCGCAAAGTTTTTCTTATTTTGAGATACAAATATAGTAAGGCATGAACTTATTTCCAGTAAGTTAAACATGAAGAATTGCTATAGGCAAAGTGAAAGTATTACTATTTTATATACTTCAAGAAATTTTTCATGCAAGTTTACACTTGAGATTATTATACTTATTTTATATTTTTTGATCAGTTAACATCTATGTATTCTTAAAATCATTTCACCAGAGGTTTATTTGTATGAGTTTGGGTACAGTTTTTTAATCTCGCACAGAATGTAAAATTAAGAGAGATTAAATCTGATGCCTCTTACCATATTATAAAACTTAATTACTTGTTTAACAGTCAGGTGTTTGTTAAGCACTTACTGTATGGCAGGCACAGTCTTAACACCAATGTAATAAAATAGACAAAATCCTTTGCTCTCACGAATCCTCCATTCTTACGGGAAAGAAAGTAGAAGCATGTAAAACACTTACGGAAGATAGTTTTAAATATCATGATGTTCGTTCTTTCAAATAATAACTTATGTAATTATATTGACTAGTCTAAATTCTGAGTCATTAACAATTAGCAATACAGTCTATCAAAGAACTGCCAAGTTAGTTTGATTCTTATCCCAGGGCATTATACTGTTGTTCACAGATACCCTCTGTGTTACATCACAGAGTGGTAACATCACTCTTGTTGAACCAGTGACGCTTTTTAGAATACTTTTAGAACTGAAATGTAATACGTGGAAAGGTCATGTAGTACAAGTCTGCTTTCAAAGGAGAACTTCAAGCATTTAAATTTGTGGCAATGTTAGCAGACAGTTCTAACCAGTAACAGCAGAGGAAAAATCAGTATTATTCATGAGGATTTGCTCTATTGCTAGCATTAGAAGTATGAGTGTAAAGGAAATATAAACTACAAGAAAAGTTTATTAATATAAAGATTGCATTTTACAACCTTAGGTTTAAAATTGAACCAGTAACATTCTTTTTCCTTCACTGCTGCAATTTATACTAATTTTGTGTTCTCGAATGTGTAAATCTATAATAATTTTCTGCTTTGGTCTCAGAGTTTTAAAATCAGTTATATAGGGGCACCTGGGTGGCTCAGTCGGTTGAGCGTCCGACTTCAGCCAGGTCACGATCTCATGGCTCGTGAGTTCGAGCCTCGCGTCAGGCTCTGGGCTGATGGCTCAGAGCCTGGAGCCTGCTTCCGATTCTGTGTCTCCCTCTCTCTCTGCCCCTCCCCCATTTATGCTCTGTCTCTCTCTGTCTCAAAAATAAATAAACATTAAAAAAAAATTTTTTTTAATAAAAATAATAAAAAAATCAGTTATATAAATGATACTTTTGAAGGGTCTAGGTAGAGACCTATGCCTTCTTGTCTTACTGTATTCAAAAAAGTTTCAGCATGGAATTCATACTGATTTCAGAGATGAAGGAATTGACTCTTTATTATAAATTTACCTCTTCAAAAATTCTCTTCACTTGCTCAAACCACAGCAAAAATTAAGAACATTGTTTTTGAATAAGAGGGGAGTCTTTTGTAGATGAAATCATTTTATTTTTTTTTTTCAGATATTCTCAAATTGGCAGTGCTTTAGTATTAGTATTGCTGTTAGGCCAGTTATATGTGAAAAAATTGACAAAAGAAAAACCGTATCAGTAAACCGTAGACCCAAGATACTCATTTATAATTGCTATATCTTTTATGCTGCAAATATTCAGTATTCAATTGTAACAAATAATTTTTCCACAATAGGTATTGTCTTCTGAAAATTCTAAAACAATGTCAGACATTGAGAGAAGCTCTTATTACTGCAGGAAAAGAGGTTATATGGCATGGACGGACAAATGATGAACCAGCACATTATTGTAGCATTTGTGAGGTAACTGTTCTTACTGACCATTTTTTTGGTATAGGTTCTCTAGCTTTGGTGTGTTTTTTTTAAATACTGATTTGTGTGTTTTATTATATAATGCTTTTTTAATTGACTAGTTCAGCGATTTTATTAAGTTTTATTTTATCTGCTAGTGTAATAATTAAGTTTTAATTTGTAATTATTGACTACTGAGACATTCATGTAATACTTTCTTACCAGTTGATAATTATCCCAGATTTTAAACTGAGACAGTTTGTAGTAGATACACAGATGGCGTCTCTTTCTACACATATATATAGAAATATATATATATATACATATGTATATATACACACAAGTGTATATATATATACAGGTAACACACACACACACGCACACACACACACACACACACACAGAGGCATATAGTATTAAGTCCTTTTTCATCTAATAATACAGTTGATGCCCTCTTCTGGCCAAGGCTTGGAAGAAGTGCAAAAATAAAGATGTGGTACCTCCTCTGGAGGAGCTTACTTCCACTTGGAAAAGACAGACTGGAAACAACTAGTTACTGATGCACATGACAGTATGATGAATATGAAGCTGGAAATGTATAGACTATTAGAGAACCAGTAGGGAAAATAATTGTTCTTCTAATTGGGTTTAGAACTTAAAGGCATATTATAACATTTGAGTCCTTCCTTAAAGAATGAGTTTGATCTGAACAAGCCAAAAAATGGCTAGAATTGGAAGTTTATAAACATCATTAGGTTTTAGGAACAGTAAAGGGATGCGAAAATGAATAACATATGTAACAAAGAGTGAGTAATTCAATGAGGCAAGAAAATAGAGTTTAAAAATTCCTAAAAGTCTGTACAAGGAGATGGTGTATAGTTTACAGAGCATTTTGAATTCAGTTTAAGGAATTTGATGTTTATTCTGAAGCAATAAAAGGTTTTGAGCAAGGCACTAAGTCAAGATCTGTGTTTCAGAGAGTGGTAGTTGATAATTGGAGAGAATGCATCCATCCAGAAAGCAAACATACTAGTTTGGAGGCTATTGTAATTAAACAGGGCTAACAAGGGTTTAAACTAGTGTATTGTGTTAAGAATATAAAAAGAAAAGGAGTTTAAAAATGTTTAGAACAGGAAGTGTCTGTCTGGCTCAATTGGTAGAGCAAGCAAGTTTTGATCTCAGGGTGTGAGGTCAAGCACACATTGGGTGTACAGATTACTTAAAAATAAAAAATCTTTTTAAAAAAAGTGTTTGGATCAACAAGGTAGTTGACCACATGGGGAATGACATGTTGAAAAACCTCAATTTTTAAACTGGGCTCACTAAATTGTTACTATTGACATTGATTTTAAAAACCTTATAAAATGGCATTTTAAAAGACCAGTTCAAATATGACTTTAGGTGATGAGTTTTTGTCACTCAAATCAAGCAATAGTCACAGAACCACTTGACTGGGAAGTTGTCCCAGTCCAAATTAAACCTTGAATTTGTGTGGTTCTGAGATAGACTGATGAAATCCCTTGGCTATTTTCTTATTGTATAACCTCATCAAAATGTGTTATTATATATAATCCACCATATTCCTTTCAGTGTTAAACTTAAATATATATCTTTACAGTATTTGAAAACAACTGTTGTCACTACTATCCATTATCCTGTTGGAGTCTTACAACTCATTGTGGTTTCTGTATTAAAAATGTCCTTATTATCTTCTGGTTTGTTAATGCTCATGAATACACTATACTTCTTTTCCTTAATATACAGGCTTAAAACTGAACAGTTTTTTACTTGTCAGTTTCTACCTCTTAAAAATAAGCTGGTTATGTATATTTCAGTGTTCTCCTTTTATTTTTAGCTTTCATCTTAGTATTAGTTTGTAATCTGCTATAAAGGTCTAGATATGAGTAAAATATAGTCACCACCGTTATAGAACCATTCTGTGAGGGGAGGGAAATACAAAAATACTATTAATGCTATCATAGAGAAGTAAAAAAAAAAAAAAAATCATTATCTTTACCTGATTGTATACTGATATTTTGAGTAAAATAAAAATAGACTCACCTTTATGAATCTTTGAATTAAACTTTTAATTTTAACTACTTATGTTTATAAAAATCACTGTCCATAATTTCATGTAAAGTAGAATTTCATAGTTTTACTAAGTGATGCAATAAATTCAACAAATCTCCATTCGGTGCTTTTTCTCTTATATAAAATAGGTGGAGGTTTTTGATCTCCTTTTTGTCACTAATGAAAGCAAATCTCAAAAGACTTACATAGTACATTGCCAAGACTGTGCACGAAAAACAAGTGGAACTCTGGACAATTTTGTGGTGCTAGAGCAGTACAAAATGGAGGACCTGATACAAGTCTATGACCAGTTTACATTAGTAAGTGAATTCAACATGTGAGTACATAGTTAGCTGGGTTGTTGAAGCAGCAGTGTTTGTTTTTTCTATCTGGTAAATCCAAAGTAATAAGATATTAACATTTTCCATTGGCTTAATAGATACCCCTAATAAATGTCCAGTTGATACACCTTACTATTTTTTCTTTTCAATAAGAATGGCCTAAGTACAAATACAGATTTATTTGTTTTGAGACAGAGGAAGGGGCAGAGACAGAGGAAGATAGAATATCCCAAGCAGATTGTGTGCTGAGAGTGTGGAAGGAATGGCTTAAATAATAATCGCAATAATTACATTTAAAAATTCTTGTTTTATTTATAGTATTATCACAGTCTTTATGCTACTTGATTTTACTGATAAAAGAGAGTTTACTTAAATCTATAGGGATGATCCATAAAGAAATCTGTATTTTTTTTTTAATGTACTTGTGCTTTCAGAGTTCATTTGATTTATTTAAAACCTAGCGCTTGTCTTGAATGTTAAACTCATGGAAATATTTTATGGTTCTTGACTTGATGGTATGATATATAAGATACATGATATCAAATTCTCAGTATCATAGAACTGCCATTTTTCTAATTTCAGTATCATTTATTTCTGGATTTGAATGGCAGTATGAATGGAAACAGTTATTCATGAGCTTTTGGTATTTTTCCAGTGTCTTTGTTCTAAATTCTGAAATTTTGTTTCAAGTATTTTTAATTGCATTGTTCTCAGAATTGCTTGAAGAGAAAAAAAAAATGAGTTGTGAAATATGTACTCTACCTGAGAATTGTTCGTAAGACAGTCACTAGTGAAATGTTAAATTTCCAAATTATTTTCCATAATACTCTTTCTTTAGCAGTCTAAAATGTTGGCCTACATATTCCATAAGTTTTGTGGGGTTTTTTTGTACTAAAATTTGAAGCACAGAAAAGTCAGGTAATCATTCAGAACTAAGGAAATTGGCCTTAATGGAGACAGTAAGGAGCACATCATTGAGCAGTCTGTTGGACCTTTTGGGGCTTTGATGTTTCTAACTCCCTCTAATACTTCCCTGTAATACTTCCACAACACAGGCTGTATGTTAGTAGCCATGGGCTAAGAATACTATTAAGGATTATATACCAAAATAATTAACATACCTTATTTTTAATTTTAGGCTCCTTCATTGTCATCATCCTCCTGATAATTGTCCCATGAATATTAAGTGACACCTTTTCTACTCTTCAGGAAAGGTCTGCACCACTGGTTTTGTAGCTGTTTTCATAAGACTGCTGACTAAAAGCTATGTCTATGCAACCTTCCAAGAATAGAGTATCAACCATCTGGATATAGGAGAGCACCGCCTATATCCCACTATAATTAATAATCAAATGTATTATGATACCTGACGAGAATTGGCAATGTCAGACTACTGACTTGAAGATAACCTTTTTCTGTGTTTCTGTATTTCTGAACTGCTAACTTAGTTTTCTCATTTATTTTGCCCTTTGAGAATTTTCCTGAGAGAAAAATACGGTTCTAGCTCAGTATTTGGTAAGATAGTTAACAAATTCAAATCTTTAATCAACTTTTTTTTTAATGTGAAATATTAGAAGAGAAGGTTTTTGGGGTTTGTTTTTTGGAATTTTTGTTTTTTACCATTTTATTTTTTTCTCTATTGTTTGAGGCCAGAGTGATTACACTTCTGGTTCTAACATAAAACTTTAAGAAAAGACTTACTATCTAATAGCCAAGACACAAAGATGGATTGCACATAGACTAAGGAGTAAACTTCAGATTTGTGACTTTTGTTTCTAATCTTGATACAGATTTACACTATTTATGAATACATATTTATTGCTTGAAAATATTTGTGAATGGAATGTTGTTATTTTACCTGAGATTTACCTGCCATTAATATTAAGGGGTTCTGTAATTTTAGGCACTACTCCTTTTACATTTTCTATGTGTAAATAAAACTACTTAGCATTGTACAGAAACTTTTATTAAAATTGTTTAATGTTTAAAGGGTTTTCCACTGTTTGAGTTTTAAAAAAGACTTTGTGTAAAGTCATAGCCTATGTTCATTTTCAGATCTGATTATATGTATTTTATATATACATATATATTCACACATATGTATAACATATAGAAATAAAAATATATAATTGTATAGACAGATTTAAAAATTTTCACATCTGTGATAGTTTTTGAGGTGCCTACTGTAAAGTATTGCTTACAAAAATATGCTTATTTTTAAAGTAAAAGACTTTTAGTCTGGTTTAGTAAATTACAGTTAAGTCAATAATAGCTGGCAAAATGTATATTAGAAAAGAAAAGGATTTGGGGTTTTAAAAGGAACATTATAGAAATTTGTTAAATCTTACTTATCACTTTGTTATAGAAAAGAGATTCAGAATGAGGAGGATGGCTTCTGCTTTAAAGGACACATATGTTAAATTAATTATTTTTTAAAGTTAGGTAACTTCAAAATTCTGTGCTTTCTGTTTGTTGAGTATGTCTGAACAAGGAAGGAGGGGAGATGTTAAAATTCTGTAACACTAGTAAATGTTAAATTCTATAAAGGCTTTTATTTTATCTGAACAAATGACTTGTACTAACCTTAGTATCTCATTTTATAGTAATACCTGGTTTCTTCTCCTGTTTTCTGAAAAATTTGGCTTATGTTCTCATTTTTAACACAGTATATACTAAGAGTTTTCAAGGGTGCTTTGGTGGAGTTGTATAAATGAAGTTATGCAAATGTCTAAAGAGAATTTATAATCTTACCTGCTGAAATGCCTTGATGATTGTATTAATGGAATACCTTTTTTCCAATTTTCAAGTATTCTGGCCTCCTAGAAATAGTTCAGAGAAAAACTTGGAATATTTTATTAAGCTGGGTAATAATTTTTCAAGTTTTAAAATATTTTTAAAAGTTATTTTTATTTGAGACAGTGTGCACATGTGCCTGTGTGAGCAGGGTGGAGCAGACAGAGAGAAAGAGAATCCTAAGCAGGCTCCACATTAGGTACAGAGCCCAACACAAGGTCGATCCCATGACTATGAGATCATAACCTGAGCCGAGTGAGATGCACCCCTAAAATCTTTTATTTATTTATTTATTTTTAACAGAGAGAAAGCACAAGTGAGCAGGGAAAGAGAGCAAGGGAGAGGGAGAATGCCAAGCAGGTTCTGGACTGTCAGTGTAGAGCCCCATCTCACAAACCAAACTGTGAGATTGTGACCTGAGCTGAAATCAAGAGTCTGACATTTAACCAGTTGAGCCACCCAGTTGCCGCCTCAGGATTTAAAATCTTAACAGCATTTGTCATGTGTAAATAATTTCAGAGGAAAATAATTACAGTTATTTTTTAATTAAGTACTACATGCTGCTCAGATATTTTATCTGCTATTATTTTTGTGATTCTCTTGTAAATGCTCTTATCCAGCAGGCATTAATAATAAGAGTCTAAGACATACATTTTTCCTTCTAAACAAGAGTTACAAAATCAACCATCAGGAAACAATGATTATAAGGTACTAGTACCATAAGTGAATTTTTCATAACCATTTCTTTTTTGTATTAGTTACAAAACATTATCTCCTCTCTTTTTGAGATACTGCCCAAATTAAGATAAATTGAATTTGTTGAATTGACCTAGATATGAAAATGACTTAATTGTGTTTCTTCATAAATGTATATGTGTACTATATGTTAAGAATTCTACTTTGCAGGAGTTCACAGTCTTTTTTTTTTGTTTTTAACTTTTGAAATGTGTATTTATGTTTGAGAGAGAGACAGTGTGAGTGCAGAAGGTGCAGAGAGAGAGGGGGAGGAACAGAATCCGAAACAGGCTCCAGGCTCTGAGCTGTCAGCACAGAGCCCGATGCAGGGCTCAAACTCACAGGCTATGAGATCATGACCTGAGCTGAAGTCAGACACTTAACCAATTTGAGCCACACATGCTCCTCTCAATTAAAGAAATTTGTATCATGGCACACATATTATTGAGAAAAAGACTCTAATCCACAAATTATATGAAATACCAGATATTAATCCAGAAAGAGTGAACTTGGTCATAATCCTTCTGTTATAGTTTAAGTAGGTTTTCTTTGTGGCATATAATTTACCAATTTGCATTTGTGCCATGAATATGCAATTTAACTTGCTTAATCTATTATATACCAAAATCCTAACTTCTACATTATCCAAAGAAATAAATTGAAAATTAGGACCTCTGTATATGTATGTCAGTCATACTCAAAGCAGGCTGGACGCTAAAAAGCCAGCAAACCAGAAAAGGACATTACAAGGAAGTGAAAGTAGAGCAAAGAAGAAAGCTGAGACAAGGAGGTAATGTTGGTTACATAAAAAGCTTTTGGAAAAACCTGTGTCACGAATCCTGAAAAGATAATAAACCAAAACAGTGTTAGTACAACAAGTGACATTAGACTGAGCAGCTTTAGTAAAGTAATGGGAGTAAAGATGGATTGCCGTGGTAAGGGTAAGATTATGATTGTAAGATTCAGGTTGCATCCAGAAACCCCCCAGATAGGAAATTACTGTTGTTCAGTTTATACAAGACAGATTACTAATTTCATTTATTTTATTTCTTTATTATTAGTTTTTTTTTGCTTGTTTGTTTGTTATCTGTGTACCCACATGGGGCTTGAACTCATGACCCTGAGATAAAAATTTGCATGCTTTTCATTTGAGCTAGCAAGGCACCCCCCAGGTTACCATCTTCAAGCAACATTTTTGTACCTGTTGACCTAGAGCGGTTTATACTATTGTTCTGTTTCAATATTTGAAACACCCAGATAATGTTTTGCTTTGGAAGTAAGCACTGCATGCCTGTTTATTTTTAGTATGACATAATTATACCATACTATCATGCACTAATTCTATTTTAATTATTTTGACTATTTTAATTCTCACAGTGATCCTTTGAGGAAGGCACTCATTTATCTTTACCCTACAGGTAAGGGGACAAGGGATGAAAAGATAAAGGTTTAAATTCTGTCTGTAATGACTACAGATTTAAGTGCTTATTCGGTCCCACAACAGGAAAGTTGGAATTGTAAAATGCTTACAAATCTTTGTGTTAGAGGAATCTTTTCATTATACTATCTTTGAATTTGATAGTCTGCAGACCGGCCATGTATGTTTTGTTTCTTAATTCCATATTTATTTTCCCATAAATGTACATTCACATGTAATGGCAAAGAAGTAATACAGTGGTCTTGTATACATTTTAGTCACTTTCCCCAAAGGCACCATACTGCAAAACTATAGTATAGTATCTTAGCCAAGATACGGACATTGATATAGTCAGTGTACAGAATTTTGCTTTTCACCACTTGGATCTCTCATGTTGTCTTCTAATATTCAGACCCACTGCCATTTCTTGCCTTTACCTGTCCTTGAACATGGCAGCATCGTTACATTCTCTCTCTAAGGTAGCCATTTCAAGAATTTTCTAAAGGGAACCATAAAGATGTCACTTTTTTCGATAAGGGCTTCTTTACACATAGTATAATCCCTGGAGATGTCTCAATTGTTTTAAGTATCAGCTTTCTGATTTTATTGCTGAGTAGCAGTCATGGTATGGATATACCACAATTTATGTAGCCATTCATTCACTGAAGAACATCCCTTTGGCTTTTTGCGTTATTTTCTTTATGTATATGAGAGGCTTTTGGGTGGATAGAGATTTTATGTGGGACAAATGGCTAAGAGGACAGCTGCTAGGTTGCACATACAGTTTAAACATTTTTTTCTAGAGTGATTTTACCATTTTACACTCCTTTAAATTTTGAGGAATTTTTTTCAAGTAATGAAAATTTCTCATATTTTTCATTATCCTGTTATTTGGTACAGGATCTGTAGTGCTGTCTTATCCTAATTCTGAATAGCGTTTGTGATTTTGCACATACTTGTCAGCCTTGTTAGATGTTTACCAATATTTCCTTCTTTGTTTTGAAGAACCAGAATTTTGTTTTACTGATTTCTTCTGTTTTGCCCATTTTGTTGATTTCTCTTTGTTGTTACTATATTCTACGCATTACTTTGGGTTTGCTTTAATGTGTTTGGTTTTGTAAAGGTAGGAACTTATGTTTTAGAAGTCTTCTTTTACTATAATCAGTACAATAAATTCTTTTTTCAGTGCTTTAGCTATGTTGTATCTCACATTTTATAGTTTGTAATTTATTTTTTTGTTCAGTTTTATGAAAATTCCTATGAACTTTTCCTCTTTGACTTAAAGAGTATTTAGAATTGTGTTTATTTCTGTTTGTTTGGAAATTTTCCTGGTTATTGTTTTCCTGTGCTAATGATTTCTACCTTGATTCCATTTTGGTGAGAGCACATTGTATATAATATTTTTAAATATGTTTATGTTTGTGTTACAAGTTGCAAGATGTAGTTTTTCTTTCTGAATGTTTCATGGTGGGGCGGGGGGGGGGGGGCGGGGGGGAGGGGGGAGGGGGGGTTGAAAAATTTGTGTATTCTGATTCCAGTAGGACCGTTGCATATATTTTAATTCGTTCATTGGGTTTATTTATACTTGATTATAAATTGGGTCCAAGTTTTTTGTACACCTGCTAATCTCTATCTCATAATTTTATCATCATTTGCTGTGTCACAAGTTTTAAAATACTCAACCTCAAGTTTGGGATTTGTCTGTTCTCTTCTGAGTTGTTTCCTGTTGTTTACTTTCTTTTCAGATTCTCGATTCTCTTTTGCTACCTATGCATTAGGAAAATACGATGGTGGTTTGATTTTTTTTTTTTTTTTTAAGAATTTTTCAAAGTTTGTTTTTGAGAGAGTGGAAGTGGGTAAGTGCAGAGAGAGGGAGACACAGAATCTGAAGCAGCTGTCAGCACAGAGCCCGACACAGGAGTTGAACCTGTGAACCCTGAGATCACAACCTGAGCCGAAGTCGGGAAGGGGGGGGGGGGGCGGTTAACCGACTGAGCCACTCAGGCTCCCTCAGTGATTTGATCTTTATTGTTATGTAACATCTCTTTTTGCTTCTTAAAATTTTTCTTCATCCTGAAGCCTGCTTTATCAGGTACTAGTGTCACTCCTCCCTCTTAAAAATTTTTTTGTTTTGTTATATCTGATCTGAGTCCTTAAATTTGAAGTAATTGTATTTAAGCCATGTGTAGTTGTCTTTTAAATCACTTTGCCAGTCTCTGGATCTTGAGTAGTCTGTATATAGACTGTTTACATTAAAGATAGTATTGTTGGGGCGCCTGGGTGGCTCAGTCGGTTAAGCGTCCGACTTCGGCTCAGGTCACGATCTCGCGGTCCGTGAGTTCGAGCCCCGCGTCAGGCTCTGGGCTGATGGCTCAGAGCCTGGAGCCTATTTCCGATTCTGTGTCTCCCTCTCTCTCTGCCCCTCCCCCGTTCATGCTCTGCCTCTCTGTGTCTCAAAAATAAATAAACGTTAAAAAAAATTTTTTTTTAAATAAATATAGTATTGTTATTTTAGGGGTTGCCATTGCTATTTTATTAGGTTTTTAGGTTTTTTTTCATTTGTCATATTTAATTTTCTTCTATGACTTACTTGAAAATATTTTGGGGTTCCATAGTAATCTACATAATGGTGTTTTGGGGTGTTTTTTTTAACATTTATTTATTACTGAGAGACACAGAGACCATGAACCAGGGAGGGGCAGAGAGAGAGGGAGACACAGAATCCTAAGCAGCTCCAGGCTCTGAGCTGTCAGCACAGAGCCCAATGCAGGACTCGAACCCAACAAACTACAAGATCGTGACCTTAGTCGATGTCAGATGCTTAATGGGCTGAGCCACCCAGGAGCCCCCATATGATGTTTATTTTAGTATGTTCTTTTAACTAGTTTCCTTAGGAATTGCTTTAAGTTATCAAAACATACATTTGAAACTTAATCCCTGTCTACCTGTGTCTACAAACACAGGCAGTAGAAAGTGTGGAAGTGTTTGAAGTGTGGACACTTTACTTCCTTATCCTTTTTCCTTTTTAAATATAATTGTTTTCTTTCTATTCGGTGAGCATCATATTAGATGATGTTACAGTTAAGAAATTACTGAAAGAATTTACTGTATTCACCCTGATTTTTACCTGTTTTTGGTGATCCTCCATGCTTGAAATTTTAACCCTTTTGTTGTCATTTCTTTTTTTGCTTAGAGAACTTGATCTGGTCTTTCTCTTGGACTTTTTTAGCAACTAATATTGAGTTTTCTTCCATCTGAGAATGTTATTTCTCCTTAATTTCTGAAGGAGAATTATACCAGCTGTGCAATTCTTGATTGATGACGTTGCTGTTGTTTTTCAGAACTTGAGTTTATTCTGTGTCATTTCATTCCAGCCTGTGATTTCAGATGAGAAATCCAGTATTGTTCAAATTCTTTGAGCTCTTATAAATAACTTTTCTTTGTCTCTAGCTTGCTTTCAACATTTTTTTCTTTGTCCTTAGTTTTTAGAAGTTTATGTTTAATGGGGATTACTTTGGATTTTACCTATTTGATATTCATTCATTTGGCTTCTTTTGCTGTAGATACAGATCTTTGACAAATACAGGAAGTGTAAGACATAATTTTTTTGATAGTTTTCTCAGTCCCACTCCCTTTTCTGGTACTTTGGAGAATGTTAGCTCTTTGTTTTAAGTCCATTGGCCCTTATGACTCTTCTGTTCAGTTTTTCAGCCTGTTTACTTGTGTTCAGCTGCAGTACTCTGATAATCTGCTCTTGTTCATTCAGTTATTGTTCTGTCTTTTGCAATGTATTACCATGCCAGTCCATTGTGTTTTATATTTGATTCATGTATTTTTTTGAGTTCTGTGCTTTACATTTAGATTCTTTATTGTTAAAGAATTTATTCTTTAAATAAATCCGCTCGAACTCACGGATTCTTTATTGTTAAAGAATCTTCTGTGCTGAGATTTTTCTATTTGTGGTTTCAAGAGATTTGTCATTTCTTACTGAAGTATTTGTATGATCATTTATTTAAACTTGATCTCAGATACTTTCATCGTCTGATGAATCTTGGTGTTATCTGTTGAGTATTTCCTTCATTTCATGATTGTGTAGGATTTCATATGGCAAATTATTTTCTGTTATATCCTAGATGTTTGTTGTTGTATTATCAGGCTCTGGATCCTGTTTAATCATATTTCAGACAGTCCTATTGAGATGTAGTCTGAGGGTCATTTGAGTGTGTATGTTCAGCTTCCTGCAAAGTCTCTCTGGCACCACCCCCACAAAAGAGGGGCTTTCACACTGCATTCTTGGGACAAAATTCAGCTCCTTCCTGAGCCCTGTACCGCAGTTGGATACCAAATTATATAGAATGGGGAACAAGAACGTTGTTTATTTTAGGCAGGCCTTGTATTACTAGATTTTTTTCACCCCTGGAATGGAAATGAATGTGATGAAGTTGCATTAGAATCCATAATTGTTAAAATATTGCAATGGTAAATAATGTGAAGATGCATGCAGTGAAGAAGGATGTGATGGGGGAAATACTTCTGTTTTTAAATATTAATAGATGTCTAGGTCACCTGGCTAGACATTGGTCTCATTGGTAGAGCATGAGACACCTGTCCCATTGGTAGAGCATGTGACTCTTGATCTTGGGGCTGTGAGTTCAAGCCCCACAACTGAATACAGAGATAACAATAAACAGGAAGAGATCTGCTGTGTTGTGCCCACCTTAAAATCAAATAATGGTACCTCAGTAAATTGAAAAGAAAATTTGAAAATCGAATATGCTAAATATATTGTTTTGCATTTGGTAAACTTTGGCCTATCTAACCATTTATCTCATTAAAAGTGAGAATCTATTTCAACTCACATAATGTTGGTATTGAGCCGCCTGAAACTTACAATCACTTTTTCTTACATTTTTTAGGCCTCCCTCTTCTCCTTTCCTTCTCATTTCTTCCCTCCTCATATCTTTCTTTTTTACATACAACATTCTTTACTTTCTTCATACCTTCTTCCCTTTTAGTTATAGCACTTCCAGTAAGCAGGTGATCCTGTTTCATTCTGTTTTCCCCCTCCTCTGCTGAATCAGCCATTTCTCCAGTGAACTGCATATTCTTGTGTGTGTTTTAAGTTTATTTTGAGATGGTGGGGGAAGGGCAGGGAGAAGGGAGAAAGAATTCCAATCTGCGCTAAGCATAGAACCCAACTTGGAACTTCATCTCGTTAACTGTGAGATCATGACCTGAAATCAAGAGTGGTGTGCTTAACCAACTGAACCATCCATACACACAGTTTTGTTAAAGAATATTTAGAAACTGGGGCGCCTGGGTGGCTCAGTCGGTTGGGCGTCCGACTTTGGCTCAGGTCATGATCTCACAGTCCGTGAGTTCGAGCCCTGCATTGGGCTGTGGGCTGACAGCTCAGAGCCTGGAGCCTGCTTCAGATTCTGTGTCTCCCTCTCTCTCTGACCCTCCCCTGCTCATGCTGTGTCTCTCTCTGTTTCAAAAATAAATAAATGTTAAAAAAAATTTTTTTTAATAAAAAAAACTAAAAGGATATTTAGAAACCAAGGCATGGGCTTAGGGGTGTTCATTACTTCTGGGGTTTCACTTCTTTTTTTTTTTTTTTTTTTTTTTTACATTTATTTATATCTGAGAGACAGAGAGACAGAGCACAAGTGGGAGAGGGGCAGAGAGAGAGGGAGACACAGAATCCGAAGCAGGCTCCAGGCTCTGAGCCATCAGCACAGAGCCCGACGCGGGGCTCGAACTCATGAACCATGAGATCATGACCTGAGCTGAAGTCGGACGCTCAACTGACTAAGCCACCCAGGCGCCCCTCTGGAGTTTCACTTCTTATAGGCCCTCTCAGTAAACAGCTTAAATCTGGCTGAAAACTTGGTTGAAAATACCTATAACATGTTCTCAATTCTATACATTCATACTATATACATTTACATATTTACAAAATTGTATCCTGTACCCTTGTAAAAAGCAGACCATAGCGTACGTTTTTTGTTTCTTTACAGTGTTTTCCATTTTACTTAAATCATCCCTTTTTCTCTATCCATTTAATGTCATCATGTGATTTATCTATATTTAGATTTACTGGTTATTGTTTACATTCTATTTTTGGTCCCAAAAATTAATGTATATCTTAATTTTTTATTTGGGGGAGGGACATAGGTGAAACATTATGCTTCTAAGAGTGATTACTAGACAAATGAGTGTCAGTCTCTGTTGATTCATACTTTTCCTGAAATTAACTGATCCCTTTACTTTTTGGTTATTCTTATATTTTGCACAGATGAACACATATGTGTATTTTCTTTCATCCTCCTAATTCGTGTAAGGTTGCATACTACTTACTTTGTTCATTTAACTATGTGGTTGTGATCATTCCAAGTTAGTTATTAAATATCATTTTTTTAACTGCACAGTACTGCACTGTGTCCAAGTTCCATAATTTGTTTAAACTGTCCAAATGGACATTAAGGAGTTTTCAGTATTTCACAGTTATACAAATAATGCTGCATTAACTATAACCTTGTCATCATGTGTTTTCTTATTGTTGTAGGCTTAAACTTTATGTCAGCATAACTTTTAGTAGTGGAATTACTACCAGATTCAAATTATTACCAAATTCATATTCATATCATAGCTAACTTTTTCTCCAGAAATGTTTTGCCAATTTGCATCCCTACTATCAGTGCAAGTGAGTTCTTTTGCCCATCACTTCACCAGAAGACATGCAGTCATACTTTATAAATAATAAATGATATCTCATTTTAGCTAGATTTTTATGTTACATTTTTAACATGTTTTAATATGTCTCAGGGTCAGTATTTTAGTCTCCGATTGTGAATTTTCTGGTCATGAAATTTCCCCTTTTTCTACTAGGTTTTGTCCCTTATTCTATAATTTTTGAATTCTTTACAAATCAAAGATTAGTTTTTCTGCGGCTTATACCATTTCCTAATTTGTGTGTTTTCAAAATCTAAAAGACACCATCCTTTTAAGTATTACTATTTTACCAGGTTATTTTTGCATTTATTTAGATCTGTCTTTCACAAATAGGTATTTTAAAATTATCTTTATACAGGCTCTGCAGTTTTCTTATTAAATTTACACTCAGTTCTTTTTTTTAATAAATTTTTTAGTGTTTATTTTTGAGAGAGCAAGGGAGACCCAAAATATGAAGCAGGCTCCACACTTTTCAGTTTTCAGCACAGAGCCTGAGGTGTCTGAACTCACAAACCATGAGATCGTGAGCTAAACTGAAATCAGATCCCTACCTGAGCCATGCAGGCACCCCTCTTTTTTTTCTTTCTATTTAAATGAGGGTTTTATCTTCCTTGTTGCTTTATGTTACATACTGGATATGGCTTTTAACATACTAGTTTTGTGTTCTCTTGTTGAATTACTTTTGCACTAATTTAAAAAAAAAAAATTGTAAGCTTATTTATTTTGAGAGAGACATAAGTAGGGGAGGGGCAGAAAAAGAGAGATCCCCAAGCAGGCTCCGCACTGCCAGCATAGAGCCCAGTGCAGGGCTCAAACACAAAACTGTGAGATCATGACCTGAGCTGAAACTGAGAGTCCAACTCAACTGACTGAGCCACCCAGGCACCCTTGTTGCATTAATTTTAGATTTGATTTTCTGGAGTATTCTAGACAATCATGTGATCCACAAATAGTAGTGATTGTACTTTTCCCCTCACTGTTAAATTTTTATTCTAATGTCTGGTTTGACTGTGTGGTATCTTTAGTACAGTGTTTGATAGTACAGTGGCCAGCATTCCCATCATACGCAAACATTTCTGTTATTTCCATAAAGAGGTAAGTTTTCAGCTAGTATGTATTTATGATTGTAAGTAGCCATAGGAACTTCAAGTTCCTATGAGAACACATTTTCAGGTCGGATGACGTGGGTCAGAGAGCGAGGTAACTACATCCCTTCCCACACCCCTATTTTTCTGCACCTCATCCAATTGGCTGTTCCTGAGTTAAATTCCAATTGCAAGGACTAGTGGAAGTGCAACATCCAGAGAGAATGTCCTATCAGGCAAGAAAAGTTGAGGAAAATGCAACTGCTTGGCATACCCAAATCCTGAAATGAGAGACCCTCACAGATGCAGATTTTGCTAAGGCAAATAATACCACCAACTTCAAAATCAGTTTATTGAGTAAAGTCAAAATAGCCTGACTTGGAATGAAAATGCAGAAAAGGTATCCATGATATAATAAGGAATTTGAAATGCTATGTGAGGAAATTGAAGCCACCTCAGATGGTTTAACCAAAATACAGGGTAAAAAGCTGTTTTTAACTGCCAAGGGAAATTTTAAACTAATGTCAGAAGGAGAGAAAATTCCCATTTCATATATAGTCCACTACCCATTTTTGTGAGTTTTTGAAAGCTTTCTGGCCTATAGGACAGTTTCTCCTTAGGTGCACCATCATTGCAAATGTACCATTATTGAATAACTTGCACCCAGCAGGACCTCACCTTGCCATAGGTCAAAAGTGACAGTAAATTGCATCTAAATAGCATGCCACTCGAAATGGAACACAGTGCTTACCTGGCTCCCAGAACATACAGTTTTTCCTATAGGACCCAGTGCCACACCACAGGATCACAGTCTGTGTTCTGGTATGGCTTCCAACCAAATTTCATAGGCTTATCCAAACTGAATCATTTCACCAGTTTGGCAGGCCCTCCAGACACTTCTGCTGTGTTCCCTCTGCCATTTTTAGCACAGTCTGACACTCAGCATCATCTGCACCTGTTATGATTCTGCCATTAACAGCTTCTGTGTGAAATAAAGGAACTCCTCAACAGGAACGAAAGCTCTAGGGTTCTGTTTTCTGTAGTGTTTTCAGTCATGAGTGGTAGTTGAGTTTTGTCAAAGTTCTTACACACACACCCGTACCCGCCCCTGCCCCCAGCATTTTTAGCCATATGGTCTTTCTTTCCATGGATTGATTAATATGGAATATGATAAATTTCCTAATAATGAAACAATTTCACTTTTGGGAATAAATTTGACTTGATATTGGCTATTTTTTTATATTTATTTAGTTAGTTACTTTATTTAATTTGTTTTAGTGATCTCTACGTCTAGCATGGGTCCCCAACTTAAAACCACCAGATCAAGAGTTGTATGCTGTTCTGACTGAGCCAACCAGGTGCCAGTCTTGTCTTTTTATGTGGTGTTGCATTAGATTTGATAATCTTTTATTTGAAGTGATCTTTTATAAGGAGGTGAAGAATGAATTTATAAAGTTCATGAGCTTTCAAGTAGCTTAATGCAATAGGACATATAACTACAGAATAATGTAAAACAAGGCAATTTTCCAGTGCACGATGTAGTATTTTTAACTATAATACTACAAACCTTATTCAGGGTTTTTCTTTTAATTTAGTCTTATTCAGTTTTTACAAGTTTTACAAGCACACATTTCTTGTATGTGCTTGTAATTCTGTGGAATTTGATTCAAGTATATTTGTGCAACTACCATCCTAGTTAAGGTACAGAATTGTTTCATCAGATCAGTGTAATATCCTGATGCTACCCTTTGTAAATATTATATCTTTTCCATGACTGTACCTTGGAAACAACATACAAATTTATTTTTTTAATTAAAAAAGATTTTTTTAATATTCATTTATTTTTGAGAGACCAAGAGAGCACAAATGGAGGAAGGGCAGAGAGAGAAGGAGACAAGCAGAGTCCCAAGCAGAGTCCAGGCTCTGAGCTGTCAGCACAGACCCCGACGCAGGACTTGAACCAATGAACATGAGATCATGGCCTGAGCTGAAGTCCTATGCTTAATTGGCTCAGCCACCTAGTTACCCCAAGAAACTACTTATGAATTTAAATACTAACAAATGTCAATTTCTGTGTCATCTTGAAAATGTTATAAATGCAAAACAGCATATGAATTATTTTTGTGGCAAAATACACGTAACAATACACCATGTTAATCAAGTGTGCAATTTAATGGCATTAACATTCACAGTGCTTTAGAATTATCCTCTGTTCAAGAACCTTTTCATCATCTCATAGAAGCTACCCATTAAACAGTAATTACTCATTTCTCTCTTTTCCCTGTTATACTTTGTCCCTAAATTGCCTATGTTAGATACCTTACTAAGTGGGAATATACAAGATTTGTCCTGTTTAAAAAATTTTTTTTATTTATTTTCAAGAGAGAGCACTAGCAGGAGAGGGGCAACAGGAGAGGGAGACACAAAATCTGAAACAGGGTCCAGGCTCCAGGCTGTCAGCAGAGAGCCCAATGTAGTGCTCGAACCCATGAACTGCTAGATCGTGACCTGAGCCGAAGTTGGATGCTTAATCCATTGAGCCACCCAGGCGCCCCAGATTTGTCCCTTTGTTACACTTAGAAGTTCATTTATGTTGTAGTTTATACCAGGGTTTTCTCCTGAAAACCAATTAGAAGTTCATTATGTTGTAAGTACACTTAGAAGTTCATTTATGTTGTAGTTTATACCAGGGTTTTCTCCTGAAACCCTGAACTTTGAATGAAGTTCAAAGTTCATTTATGTTGTAGTTTATACCAGGGTTTTCTCCTTTTTAAAGTTGAATAATATTCCATTATATGTATTTTGTTTATTCATTCATCCCTGGATGGTCTGTGGGTAATATCCATGTTTCGGATGTTATGAATAATACTGCTGGGAACACTGATGTGCAATTACCTGTTGAAGTTGCTGCTATTAATTCTTGGAGGTGTATACCTAGTATTAGAATCACTGAGTCTTAACATTATTTCTGTATTTTACTTATTGAGGAATTGTCATAACTGGTTTTCATAGCAGCTGTACCATTTTGCATTCTCCCCAATAATACCTAAGTGTTCCAACTTCTCACACCCTTACCAAAAGTGATTTTGTGTTTGTTTGTTTTTTGTCCCATAATAACCATTATCATAGATATGGAGTGGTACTTTATTACTATTTTGATTTGCATTTTCTTAGTGGTTAGTGAGCGATGTTGAATATCTTTTCATGTGCTAACTGTTCATTTCTGTAAGTCATTTAGAGATAGCGTGTATTTGCCCACTGTTTAGATTCTTTGGATTTTTGACATTTGTTTATAATCTGATTCTACCTTTTCCCTGCAGAGTTACTGACATGACAGTTATTTCCCAGCTGTAATTGACATAACATTGTGTAAGTTCAGGGATACACTCCTTTGTGATAAAATGATTACCACAGGAGGGTTATATAATAACTCCATCCCTTCACATAATTACTATTTCTTCTTTGCAGTGAAAACCTTTTTTCTGTTAGCAACTTTCAGATATATTTCAATTATTTTAAATACTAAATAAGTAGTAGTATTGTAATCACAATACTCAACATTATTCCCAGAACTTAACTCATAACTAAGTTTGTGCTCTGTGACCCGTATTTCCCTATTTTTCCACTCTTACTACCCCAAATAGCCATCACTCTAGCCTGTGTTTCTCGGAGTTTACCACCTTTTAAATTCCTGTGTAAGTGATAACATATATTTGCCTTTCTCTCTTGACTTATTTCACTGTGTATATATAAAGTGTGATACATGTTTCTTTGTCCACTTATCCATGGATGGACATCAGATTGTTTCATGTCTTGAATATGTGGAAATGTATATGACAGTGGTGATACCTCCTCAATGTCCTATTTTAATTTTCTTTGGGTATAAACCAAGTATGATTCCTGAATCATAAGGTAATTCTATTTCTAATTGCTTGAGGAATTTACCCTTTTTCATAGTGTGTCCACCAATTTACATTCCTAACAATAGTACAGAAGGGTTTTCACCATCATGTCTTTTGTCTTGCTACTAGCCATTTTAACATGTGGGAGATAAAATGTCATTGTGATTTTGATTTGCATTCCCCTAATTAGTGATTCTGATCACCTTTTCATGTACCTATTGCCCATTTATATATCTACTATCAATTCTCATTTTTTAATCAGGTGGTTTGGGTTTTTTTCCTGTTGAGTTGTATGGCTTCTTCATATACTTTAGATATTAATACCATATCGTATATGATCTGCAAATATTTTCTCCTAAAGTAGATTGCATTTTCATTTATTGGATTGCTTCTATTTCTGGGCGAAAGGTTTTTAGTTTCATGTGGTTCACTTGTTTATTTTTGTTTTTGTCTTTGTTTTTATTAGCAAATTAAAAAATCATTACCAAGATTTCCTATATTTTCTTCTAGACTTTTACACTTACTGTCTGGTTTCTTTCATCACTGTTTTATAGTTTTCATGGTACAGGTCTTTCACCTCCTTGGTTAAATTTATTTCTAGGGTTATTTTTTATGCAATTGTGAATGATATTCACTTAATTACTGTGTGTGTTAGTTTATCATTAGTGTATAGAAATGCAGCTGATTTCTCTATATTGATTTTGTATCCTGCCAATTTATTGAATTCGTTTATTAGTTACAAGTTTTCTGGTGGAACTTTCAGAGTTTTCTATATGTAATTTTATTTCATCTACAAATAGTTTAATTTACTTTCAGATTTGATGCCTTTTATTTCCTGCCTAATTGCTCTGGCTAGGACCTCCAGTTCTGTGTTGATAGTGCCAAATGAGTATGTATACTGGTACCTGTCTTGTTCCTGATCTTTAAAGAAAAACTCACCATTGAGTATGATGTTAGCTGTGAGCTTGAGACATACGACCTTTAGTACGTGGAGGTACATTTCCTCCATGTACACATAGTTGAGAGTTTTTATCATAAATACATGTTGAACTTTATCTTTTTTGCATCTATTGGAATGATCATATGGTTTTATACTTTATGTTGTTAATGTGGTGCATCACACTGTTAATGTGGTGCATCACACTGATCAAAACCAACACTGATTTGTTGGTATTGAAGCAATCCCTGGAATAAATCCAGTTATCACAGTGAATGCTTTTTTTTTTTTTTTTTTTTTTTTTAAACGTTTATTTATTTTTGAGACAGAGACAGAGCATGAACAGGGCAGGGGCAGAGAGAGAGGGAGACACAGAATCGGAAGCAGGCTCCAGGCTCTGAGCCATCAGCCCAGAGCCCAACGCAGGGCTCGAACTCACGCGAGATCACGCGAGATCATGCGAGATCGTGACCTGAGCCAAAGTCGGATGCTCAACCGACTGAGCCACCCAGGCGCCCCAGTGAATGCTTTCTTTTAACATACTTTTGAATTTGGTCTGCCATATTTTATGGATTTTTTTTTTATGTATGTTCATCATGTATATTGGCCTGTAATTTTTTTTTTTCTGGTGGCATCCAGGATAATGCTGGCCTCACAAAGTTATCTCATTGGATGCAGAATAAACATTTACCAAATGTCAACATCTCTCTTATAAAAGCTCTTGAGAAACGAGGACTAATGGGCCATGCCTCAATATAATAAAGCTATAAATGACAGGTCCAACATCATGTTCAATACTGAAAAGATGAGAACTTTTCCTCAAGATGAGGAAAAAGATGAGGATATCTCTTTTCATTTTTAATTCTACACAGTATTGGAAGTAATAGCAAGAGCATTTAAGCAAGAAAAATAAGTCATCAGAATCAGAAAGGAAGAAAAATTATCTCTGTTGTAGATGGCATAATCTTAAATATGTAGAAAACTGTAACCTACACACACACGGACATACATATACAAACAAACTTAGTAGTGTCACAGAATACAAAATCAATATGTAAAAATCAGTAGAATGTCTTTACACTAACAGCAATCTATCAAGATATTAGGAAAATAATATCATTTGCATTTTTAACACTGAAATACTATTTAACGCACGAATGTATGTACACTGAAAATATAAGACTTTAATGAAAGAAATTGAAAAAGAGAAACTGGAAAATATTGTGTTCATGGGTTGGAAGAATTAAAAGTATTAAAATATCCCTACATCCCAAAATGATTTATAGATCCAGTGTAATCTCTATCAAAATTTGAAGGGCTTCTTGTAACAAATACAGAAAACAGTCCTAAAATTTGTACTAAATAGCAAAGGATCCCATATAGGCAAAGCAATCTAGAAGAACAAAAGTAGAGGCATCACACTTCATGATTTGAAACCATGTTACAAAACTGTAGTAATCAAAACTGTATTGGCATAAAACCAGATGCATAACCAATGGAACATCATAGCCCAAAAGTAAACCCATGCATATGTGATTAATGATAACAACCGGGAAAGGGTAGTCTAATTTTTTTTTTTTTTCCATGTTTATCTTTGAGTGGAAGAGAGAACACGAGCAGGGGAGGGGCAGAGAGAGGAAGACAGAATCTGGAGCAGGCTCCAGACTCTGAGCTGTCACCACAGCTCATGGGGCTCAAACACACAGACCACAAGATCATATGGTATCTATCTCTTACTGACTTCACTAAGGATAATACTCTACAGTTCCATCCACGTTGTTGAAAATGACAAGATTTCTTTTTCACTGCCAAGTAGTAGTCCATCATACACACACGCACACACACAGCATATCTTTATCCATTCAAAAGTTAATTGACATTTGGGCTCTTTCTATAATTTCGCTATTGTTGATACTGCTGCTATAAACATTGGAATATATGTGCCCCGTTGAATCAGCAGTCCTATATCCTTTTGATACATTCCTAGTAGTGCAATTGCTGGGTTGTAATTCCATTTTCAATTGTTTGAGGAACCTCCACACTTTTCCAGAGTGGCTGCACCAGTTGCATCCCCACCAACAGTGCAAGAGGGTTTTTCCTGCACATCCTTACCAACACTTTTTGTTTCCTGCCGTGTTGATTTTAGCCACTCTGACTGGTATGAGGTGATATCTCAATGTGGTTTTGATTTGTATTTCCCTGAGAGTGATGTTGAGCATTTTTTCATATGCCTGTTAGCCATCTGGATATCTTTGCAAAAGTGTGCATTCATGTCTTCTGCTCATTTCTTTACTGGATTATTTGTTTTTGGGGAGTTGAGTTCTTTATTTATTTTTTCAATATATGAAGTTTATTGTCAAATTGGTTTCCATACAACACCCAGTGCTCATCCCAAAAGGTGCCCTCAATACCCATCTCCCACCCCCCATCAACCCTCAGTTTGTTCTGTTTTTAAGAGTCTCTTATGCCTTGGCTCTCTCCCACTCTAACCTCTTTTTTTTTTTTCTTCTGGGTTTCTGTTAAGTTTCTCAGGATCCACATAAGAGTGCAACCATATGGTATCTGTCTTTCTCTGTATGGCTCATTTCACCTAGCATCACACTCTCCAGTTCCATCCATGTTGCTACAAAAGGCCATATTTCATTCTTTCTCATTGCCACGTAGTATTCCATTGTGTATATAAACCACAATTTCTTTATCCATTCATCACTTGATGGACATTTAGGCTTTTTCCATAATTTGGCTATTGTTGAGAATGCTGCTATAAACATTGGGCACAAGTACTCCTATGCATCAGTACTCCTGTATCTCTTGGGTAAATTCCTAGCAGTGCTATTGCTGGGTCATAGGGTAGGTCTATTTTTAATTTTTCGAGGAACCTCCACACTTTTCCAGAGTGGCTGCACCAATTTGCATTCCCACCAACAGTGCAAGAGGGTTCCCGTTTCTCCACATCCTCTCCAGCATCTATAGTCTCCTGATGTGTTCATTTTGGCCACTCTGACTGGCGTGAGGTGATATCTGAGTGTGGTTTTGATTTGTATTTCCCTGATGTGGAGCGACGTTGAGCATCTTTTCATGTGCCTGTTGGCCATCTGGATGTCTTCTTTAGCAAAGTGTCTATTCATGTTTTCTGCCCATTTTTTCACTGGATTATTTGTTTTTCAGGTGTGGAGTTTGGTGAGCTCTTTATAGATTTTGGATACTAGCCCTTTGTCCAATATGTCATTTGTAAATATCTTTTCCCATTCCGTTGGTTGCCTTTTAGTTTTGTTGGTTGTTTCCTTTGCTGTGCAGAAGCTTTTTATCTTCATAAGGTCCCAGTAGTTCATTTTTGCTTTTAATTCCCTTGCCTTTGAGGATGTGTCAAGTAAGAAATTGCTACGGCTGACGTCAAAGAGGTCTTTTCCTGCTTTCTCCTCTAGGGTTTTGAGGGTTTCCTGTCTCACATTCAGGTCCTTTATCCATTTTGAGTTTATTTTTGTGAATGGTGTGAGAAAGTGGTCTAGTTTCAACCTTCTGCATGTTGCTGTCCAGTTCTCCCAGCACCATTTGTTAAAGAGACTGTCTTTTTTCCATTGGATGTTCTTTCCTGCTTTGTCAAAGATTAGTTGGCCATACATTTGTGGGTCTAGTTCTGGGGTTTCAATTCTATTCCATTGGTCTACGTGTCTGTTTTTGTGCCAGTACCGTGCTGTCTTGATGACTACAGCTTTGTAGTAGAGGCTAAAGTCTGGGATTGTGATGCCTCCTGCTTTGGTCTTCTTCTTCAAAATTACTTTGGCTGTTTGGGGCCTTTTGTGTTTCCATATGAATTTTAGGATTGCTTGTTCTAGTTTTGAGAAGAATGCTAGTGCATTTTGGTTGGGATTGCATTGAATGTGTAGATAGCTTTGGGTAGTATTGACATTTTGACAATATTTGTTCTTCCAATCCATGAGCACGGAATGTTTTTCCATTTCTTTATATCTTCTTCAATTTCCTTCATAAGCTTTCTATAGTTTTCAGCATACAGATCTTGTACATCTTGGTTAGATTTATTCCTAGGTATTTTATGCTTCTTGGTGCAATTGTGAATGGGATCAGTTTCTTTATTTGTCTTTCTGTTGCTTCATTATTGATGTATAAGAATGCAACTGATTTCTGTACATTGATTTTCTATCCTGCAACTTTGCTGAATTCATGTATCATTTCTAGCAGACTTCTGGTGGAGTCTGTCGGATTTTCCATGTATAATATCATGTCATTTGCAAAAAGTGAAAGCTTAACTTTATCTTTGCCAATTTTGATGCCTTTGATTTCCTTTTGTTGTCTGATTGCTGATGCTAGAACTTCCAACACTATGGTAAACAACAGCAGTGAGAGTGGACATCACTGTCATGTTCCTAATCTCAGGGAAAAAGCTCTCAGTTTTTCCCCATTGAGGATGATGTTAGCTGTGGGCTTTTCATAAATGGCTTTTATAATGTTGAAGTATGTTCCTTCTATCCCGACTTTCTCGAGGGTTTTTATTAAGAAAGTTGCCGAATTTTGTCACAGGCCTTTTATGCATCGATTGACAGGATCATATGGTTCTTATCTTTTCTTTTATTAATGTGATGTATCACACTGATTGATTTGCGAATGTTGAACCAGCCCTGCATCCCAGGAATGAATCCCACTTGATCGTGGTGAATAATTGTTTTTATATGCTGTTGAATTCGATTTGCTAGTATCTTACTGAGAATTTTTGCATCCATATTCTTCAGGGATATTGGCCTGTAGTTCTCTTTTTTTACTGGGTCTCTGTCTGGTTTAGGAATCAAAGTAATACTGGCTTCATAGGAAGTTTTCCTTCCCTTTCTATTTTTTGGAATAGCTTGAGAAGGATAGGTATTATCTCTGCTTTAAACCTCTGGTAGAACTCCCCAGGGAAGCCATTTGGTCCTGGACGCTTATTTGTTGGGAGATTTTTGATGACTTATTCAATTTCTTTGCTGGTTATGGGTCTGTTCAAGCTTTCTATTTCCTCCTGATTGAGTTTTGGAAGTGTGTGGGTGTTTAGGAATTTGTCCATTTCTTCCAGGTTGTCCAGTTTGTTGGCATATAATTTTTCATAGTATTTCTTGATAATTGCTTGTATCTCTGAGGGATTGGTTGTAATAATTCCATTTTTGTTCATGATTTTATCTATTTGGGTCATCTCCCTTTTCTTTTTGAGAAGCCTGGCTAGAGGCTTATCAATTTTGTTTATTTTTCAAAAAACCAACTCTTGGTTTCGTTGATCTGCTCTACAGTTTTTTTAGATTCTATATTGTTTACTTCTGCTCTGATCTTTATTATTTCTCTTCTGCTGGATTTAGGCTGTCTTTGCTGTTCTGTTTCTATTTCCTTTAGGTGTGCTGTTAGATTTTGTATTTGGGATTTTTCTTGTTTCTTAAGATAGGCCTGAATTGCAATGTATTTTCCTCTCAGGACTGCCTTCGCTGCATCCCAAAGCGTTTGGATTGTTGTATTTTCATTTTCATTTGTTTCCATATATTTTTTAATTTCTTCTCTAACTGCCTGGTTGACCCATTCATTCTTTAGTAGGGTGTTCTTTAACCTCCATGCTTTTGGAGGTTTTCCAGACTTTTTCCTGTGGTTGATTTCAAGCTTCATAGCATTGTGGTCTGAAAGTATGCATGGTATGATTTCAATTCTTGTATACTTATGAAGGGCTGTTTTGTGACCCAGTATGTGATCTATCTTGGAGAATGTTCCATGTGCACTCGAGAAGAAAGTATATAGTGTTGCTTTGGGATGCAGAGTTCTAAATATATCTGTCAAGTCCATCTGATCCAATATATCATTCAGGGCCCTTGTTTCTTTATTGACCATGTGTCTAGATGATCTATCCATTTCTGTAAGTGGAGTGTTAAAGCCCCCTGCAATTACCACATTCTTATCAATAAGGTTGCTTATATTTGTGAGTAATTGTTTTATATATTTGGGGGCTCCGGTATTTGGCGCATAGACATTTATACGTGTTAGCTCTTCCTGATGGATAGACCCTGTAATGATTATATAATGCCCTTCTTCATCTCTTGTTACAGCCTTTAATTTAAAGTCTAGTTTGTCTGATATAAGTATGGCTACTCCAGCTTTCTTTTGACTTCCAGTGGCACGATAAATAGTTCTCCATCCCCTCACTTTCAATCTAAAGGTGTCCTCAGGTCTAAAATGAGTCTCTTGTAGACAGCAAATAGATGGGTCTTGTTTTTTTATCCATTCTGATACCCTATGTCTTTTGGTTCGTGCATTTAGTCCATTTACATTCAGTGTTGTTATTGATAGATATGGGTTTAGAGTCATTATGATGTCCATAGGTTTCTTGCTTTTAGCGATGTCTCTGGTACTTTGTCTCACAGGATCCCCCTTAGGATCTCTTGTAAGGGCTGGTTTAGTGGTGATGAATTCCTTCAGTTTTTGTTTGTTTGGGAAGACCTTTATCTCTCCTTCTATTCTAAATGACAGACTTGCTGGATAAAGGATTCTCGGCTGCATATTTTTTTCTGTTCATCACATTGAAGATTTCCTGCCATTCCTTTCTGGCCTGCCAAATTTCAGTAGAGAGATCAGTCACGAGTCTTATAGGTCTCCCTTTACATGTTAGAGCACGTTTATCTCTAGCTGCTTTCAGAATTTTCTCTTTATCCTTGTATTTTGCCAGTTTCACTATGATATGTCATGCAGAAGATCTATTCAAGTTACGTCTGAAGGGAGTTCTCTGTGCCTCTTGGATTTCAATGCCTTTTTCCTTCCCCAGATCTGGGAAGTTCTCAGCTATTATTTCTTCAAGTACACCTTCAGCACCTTTCCCTCTCTCTTCCTCCTCTGGAATACCAATTATACGTATATTATTTCTCTTTAGTGCGTCACTTAGTTCTCTAATTTTCCCCTCATACTCCTGGATTTTTTTATCTCTCTTTTTCTCAGCTTCTTTTTCCATAATTTTATCTTCTAGTTCACCTATTCTCTCCTCTGCCTCTTCAATCCGAGCCGTAGTTGTCTCCATTTTATTTTGCAGTTCATTGATAGCATTTTTTAGCTCCTCCTGGCTGTTCCTTAGTCCCTTGATCTCTGTAGCAAGAGATTCTCTGCTGTCCTTTATACTGTTTTCAAGCCCAGCGATTACTTTCATGACTATTATTCTAAATTCACTTTCTGTTATATTGTTTAAATCATTTTTGATCAGTTCATTAGCTGTTGTTATTTCCTGGACATTTTTCTGAGGGGAATTCTTCCGTTTCATCACTTTGGATAGTCCCTGGAGTGGTGTGGGACTGTGGGGGCACTTCTCCTGTGCTGTCTTGAATAACTTGCGTTGGTGGGTGGGGCCACAGTCAGACTGGTGTGTGCCTTCTCTTCCCCTCTCCTAGGTGCGGGATTCACTGTGGGGTGGTGTGGCCCTTCTGGGCTACTTGCACACTGCCAGGCTTGTGGTGCTGGGGATCTGGTGTATTAGCTGGGGTGGATCAGCAAGGTGCACAGGGGTGGGAGAGGCAGGCTCAGCTCGCTTTTCTTTCAGAGATCCGCTTCAGGAGGGGCCATGCGGCACTGGGAGGGAGTCAGACCCGCCAGAGGGATGGATCCACAGAAGCACAGCGTTGGGTGTTTGCGCGGTGCAAGCAAATTCCCTGGCAGGAACTGGTTCCCTTTGGGATTTTGGCTGGGGGATGGACGAGGGAGATGGTGCTAGCCAGCGCCTTTGTTCCCTGCCAAGCTGAGCTCTGTTGTCTGGGGCTCAACAACTCTCCCTCCCATTGTCCTCCAGCCCTCCCATTCTCTGAGCAGAGCTGTTAGCTTATAATCTTCCAGATGTCAAGTCCTGCTTACTGTTGGAACACACTCCTTCCAGCCCCTCCGCTTTTGCAAGCCAGACTCTGGGGCTCTGCTTGGCCGGCGGGCCGCCCCTCCGCCCCGGCTCCCTCCCGCCAGTCCGTGTAGTGCGTACCGCCTCTCTGCCCTTCCTACCCTCTTCCATGGGCCTCTCGTCTGCGCTTGGCTCTGGAGACTCCGTTCTGCTAGTCTTCTGGTGGTTTTCTGGGTTATTTAGGCAGGTGTAGGTGGAATCTAAGTGATCAGCAGGGCGCACGGTGAGCCCAGTGTCCTCCTACACCGCCATCTTCCCAGGATCCTCCCGTTGAGTTCTTTATTGATAAAGCCCCAGGGTTTTGGGGTATAAAGTTCTTTAAGATTTTGGATACTAACCCTTTATCAAATATATTATTTGCAAATATCTTACATTCTGTTGGTTGCCTTTTGGTTTGGTTGTTTCCTTTCTTGTGCAGAAGGCTTTTATCTTAATGATGTCTCACTAGTTCATTTTTGCTTTCGTTTCCCTTACTTTCAGATACATGTCCAGTAAGAAGTTGCTGCAACTGAGGTCAAAAGAGGTTGTTGCCTGTTTTCTCCTCTAGGATTTTGATCATTTCTTTTCTCACACTTAGGTCCTTCATCCATTTAGATCCTTCATGTTGAGTTTATTTTTGTGTACAGTGTAAGAAAGTGGTCCAATTTCATTCTTCTGCTCCAATTCTCTGAGCACCATTTGCTAAAGAGACTTGTCTTTTTCCGTTGGGTACTTTTTGCTGCTTTGTCAAAGACTAGCTGGCCATACACTTCGGGTCCATTTCTATTTTCCATTCCATTGGTCCATGTGTCTGTTTTTGTGCCAATACCATACTGTGTTGATGATTACAGCTTTGTAGTGCAAGCTAAAGTCCAGGATTGTGATGCCTCCAGATTTGTTTTTCTTTTTCAATATTACTTTGGTTCCTTGAGGTTTTTTGTTGTTCCATACAAATTTTAGGATTCTTTGCTCTAGCTCTGTGAAGAATGCTGGTGCTTTTTGTTTAAATTTTAAGTGTTTATTTCTGAGAAAGAGATAGAGTTCGAGTGGGGGAAGGGCAGAGAGAGAAGGAGACAGAATCTGAAACAGGCTCCGGGCCCTGAGCTATCAGGACAGAGCCCGACGCGGGGCTTGAACACATCAACCACGAGACCATGACCTGAGCTGAAGTAGACACTTAACTAACTGACCCACGGGCGCCCCATGAATTGTTGGTGCTATTTTGATAGGGATTGCATTGGATTTGTAGATTGTTTTAGGTAGTATGGACATTTTAATAATATTTGTTCTTCCAATCCATGAGCATGGAATGTGTTTTCCATTTCTTTGTGTCTTCTTCAATTTCTTTAATAAGCTTTCTGTAGTATTCAGCATACAGGAATTTTATCTCTTTGGTTCGGTTTATTCCTAAGTACTTTATGCCTCTTGGTACAAATGCAAATGAGATCAGTTCCATGATATCTCTTTCTGTTGCTTCATTATTGGTGTTTAGAAATGCAACTGATTTCTGTACGTTGATTTTGTGTCCTGCGCCTTTGCTGAATTCATGTATCAGTTCTAGCAGACTTTTGGTGGAGTCTTTTGGGTTTTCATGTAGACTATCATGTCAGCTGTGAAAAGTGAATTTGATAACTTCATATATGACTTCTATGGTGTTAAAGTACATTCCTTCTATCCCCAACTTTCTTGAGGATTTTTATCAAGAAGTGATGATGTATTTTCTTAAATGCTTTTTCTGCATCTATTGACAGGGTCATATGGTTCTTACTCTGTCTTCTGTCAATGTGATGTATGACACTGTTTGATTTGCAAATATTGGACTAGTCCTGCAGTCCAGGAATGAATCCCACTTGATCATGGTGGATAGTTCTTTTTATATGCTGTTGAATTTGATTTGCTAATATCTTGTTGAGAATTTTTGCATCCATGTTTGTCAGGGATATTGGCCTGTAATTCTCATTTTTGGCAGGGTCTTTGTCTGATTTGGGGATCCAAGGTGATGCCAGCTTCATAGAATGAGTCCAGGAGCTTTCTTTCCATTTCTGTTTTTTGGAACAGATTGAGAAGAATAGGTATTAACTCTGCTTTAAATTTTAAGTCTGATAGAATTTCCCTGGAAGCCATTTGACCCAAGATTCTTATTTGCTGGGAGAGTTTTGATAACTGATTTCATTTCTTTGCTGGTTATGGGTCTGTTCAAACTTTATATTTCTTCATGTTTGAGTTCTGGTAGCATGTGGGTGCCTAGTAATTTGTCCATTTCCTCCAGGTTGTCCAGTTTGTTGACATATAACTTTTCATAGTATTCACTAATAGTTGTTTGTATTTCTGTGGTGTTGGTTGGGATCTGTCCTCTTTCATCCATGATTTTTATCTATGTGGGTCCTCTCTTTTTTAATTTTTGAGAACTCTGACTAGGGATTTATCAATATTCATTCTTTAAAAAGACTAGCTCTTAAGATTTTCATTTATCTGTTCTGTTTTTCTGGATTTTATATTATTTATTTCTGCTCTCATCTTTATTATATCTCTCCTTTTGCTGACATTGGGCTTTCTTTACTGCTGTGTTTCTAGTTTCTTGAGGTGTATTTGGGATTTTCTTATTTCTTGAGATAAGCCTGGATTGCAATGGAGCAAAGACAGTCCTAAGAAGAAAATTTGCTGCATCCCAAAGGGTTTGGACTGTCATATTTTCATTTTCATTTGGTTCCATATATTTTTAAATTTCTTCTTTAATTTCCTGGTTGACCCGTTCATTTTGTGATAGGATGATGTTTAACAACCTTGTATTTGGAGGCTTCCCAAATTTTTTCTTGATGGTTGATTTCAAGTTTCATAGCATTGTGATCTGAAAATAAGCATGGTATGAACTCTGTCCTCTTATATTTATTGAGGACTGTTTTGTGACCCAGTATGTGATCTGTTTTGGAGAATGTTCCATGTGTACTCGAGAAGAATGTGTATTCTGCTTTAGAATGAAAAGTTTTTGTTTTTGGGGTTTTGGTTTTTTTTTTTTTTTGAGTTTAGTTTTATTTAGTTTGAAAGAGAGATAACAAGCAGAGTGTAGGGGGAGTGGGGGCAGAGATAGAGGGAGAAAGATTCCGAAGCAGGCTCTGCACTGTCAGCACAGAGCCTGTTGTGGGGCTCAAACTCACCAGCTATGAGATCATGACCTGAGCTGATGTCTAGAGTCGGACACTTAGCCAGTGAGCCATTCAGGTGTCCCGAAAGGTCTGAATATAACCATTCTGTCCATCTGGTCCAATGTGTCATTTAGAGCCATTGTATCCTTACTGATTTTCTGCCTAAGTGATCTATCTATTGCTGTAATTGGGCTTTAAAGTCCCCTAGATCATGGTATTGTTATCTATACATTTATTTATATTTGTGATTAATTGATGTGTATATTTGGGCACTCCATGTTGGGCGCATAAACATTTACAATTGTTAGACCTTCTCGCTGGATAGACCCCTTAATCATGCAGTATGTAATGTCCTTCTTACAGTCTTTGTTTAAAATCTAGTTTGTCTGATAATAAGGATGGCTACTCCAGCTTTCTTCTGACATCCAGTAGCATGATAGATGGATCTCCATCCTTTACTTTTATTTATTTATTTTTAATGTTTATTTATTTTGAGACAGAGACAGAGCATGAACGGGGGAGGGGCAGAGAGAGGGAGACACAGAACCGGAAGTAGGCTCCAGGCTCTGAGCTATCAGCCCAGAGCCCGACGCGGGGCTTGAACTCACGGACTGTGAGATCGTGACCTGAGCTGAAGTTGGACACTTAACTGACTGAGCTACCCAGGCGCCTCAATCCTTTATTTTTAATCTGTAGCTGTCCTCAAGTTGAAAATGAGTCTCTTGTAGGCAGCATATAGATAGATGAATCTTGTTTTTTTATCCAGTCTGATACCCTGTGTCTCTTGATTGGGGCATTTAGTCCATTAACAGAGTGATTATGGAAAGATAGAGATTTAATGTCATTGTGTTATCTGTAGGTTTCATGCTTGTGGTGATGTCTCTGGTCCTTTGTAGTCTTTGCTGCTCTGTACTCACAGAGTCCCCCTTAGGATCTCTTGCAGGGCTGGTTTAGTGGTGATGAACACCTTTAGTTTTTGTTTGCTGGGAAAGCCTTTGTCTCCTTCTATTCTGAATGATAGTCTTGCCAGATAAAAGATTGTTGGCTGCATATTTTTCCCTTTCAGCACATTTAATATTTCCTGTCATTCCCTTCTGGCCTGCCAAATTTCAGTGGACAGGTCTGCTACTATACTTCTGTGTCTACCCTTGTACGTTAAGGTTCATTTGTCCCTAGCTACTTTTGGAATTCTCGCTTTATCTTTGTAGTTTGCCTGTTTCATTATAATATGTTGTGGTGTTGATCTGTTTCCGTTGATTTTGAAGGTAGTTTTCTGTGTCTTCTTGACAGTTTTCTGTCTTTTACATATTTTAATAACTTGTTATGTGTTCTGCACCTGCTAGTACTACTATATTTAAAAGGGGCATAGACTGTCCAGGGCCTGGCAGTTCAGGAAGTGTTTTCAGAGTGTGTTGCATACACTCTGTTGTTATGTATTTGACTGCTCTATCCCACTAGTCAGTCCTCTGCAAAGCTCCTCCTTACTTGTCGTGGTGGAGTGTTTGGACCTTTGACGAAGTGGACTTTGATTTGTTCACTGAAGTAACCCTGGAAAAAAATGAATAAGGTGGGGGTGGGGGTGGGGGTGGTAGAAGCCTTATCCTCTACAAAGAGAGAAATGACAGGGTGGGGAAAAAGATCAGGCAGAGAATCAAAGAAACCATAAGACAGAGAGGAAAATAAAGAAGAAAGAGATATGGAAAAGGTGTAAAAAGAATAGAGTAAAAATGCCTGACTAAAAAAACAAAAGCAAGAAGAAAAAAAAAAATTGTGTGTGTGTGTGTGTGTGTGTGTGTGTGTGTGTGTGTAAAATAAGAATTGACTAAAATTCAAAAATTCAAATCAGAAAGTGCAAAACCACAGTACAGTTGTCTGTTGCTGCCTGAGGCCGGTGGCCATGCTGGTCTGGAGCAGAGACTGTCTGGTTTGGTCAGTGTCAGTCCTACTCCCGTACATATGCAGTTGTCAGGCACAGAGGGTCAGGTTTGGTGTAAGCATGTCCCGCCTCCACGGGGGCCACTGTCACTTTCCCTGAAGCACCAGTGTGTTGGTGATGGGGGGAAAAATGGAGACACCCTGCTGTCTCCTCCCCTCCCGGACTGGGTGACCCAAGCCAGGCTGTTCAGGCAGCCCTCACAGAGTAGAACAGGTGGCTGGTTTGTCCTGCTCCTGTCTTAGGCACTCAGCTGACATTCAAAACCCAATGTCCTAAAGGATTCCGCTTGGTGCAAACCTGGTTCTGAAATAGTGCCACTCTGCCCAGCTGACAAAGGGCCTCTGGCAGGGTCTTTGGTCCTTGAGGAGGGGAGGGGGCAATATTTCCATTTCCCACTCTTCCCGCAGTACTGGAGGGAGAGGACTGTTCTATCCCAGTGTGCCCTTGAGATTGCTACGTGCTCAGTGGCTCCTGCCTCCACCCCAGTCTCAACCCATGTCAGCTCTGTCCTGTGAGAAAGTCACACAAGTCTGAAAACTCCATAATCTTCACTCCTAAGGCCGTTTTCAACGTAGAAACTGGCTTTCTTTGTATTCTTTGTTCCCCAGTCCATGGTCCAGACAAGTTTTTTCTCTTGTCCAAATACTGTCCCACACTTCCACAGCCTCTCTTCTCTTCTTTTGTCTCTCCATGGAAGGGTTCCCCTCTCCTCTAAGCCTGTGCTGCCCGTTTTATCTCTCCCAATTTGCAGACACGCACCTTTGTTTCACCAAGCTGTCTCTTTCCACCTTAGTGTTCCAAGTGTTCTGACCACAGTAGGGCTGTGTTTGAGGGAGGAGAGAAATTCCAATCCCCCTGTTTCTCTGCCATCTTAACTTCCAAGGAGAGAGAATCTTAAGCAGGCTTTACATCCAGCATGAAACCCAATGTGGGGCTGGATACCACAACTCTGGGATCATGACCTCAGCTGAAATCAAGAGTCAGACACTTTACTGGCTGAGCCACCTTGGTGCCGCATGTGATGGTCTTTTCAATAAATGGTGATGGGGAAACTGTACCTTATCTCACACAAAAATTAACTCAAAATGGATAAAGACTTGAAAATTAGACCTCAAATGATAAACTCCTTACTGAAAACAGTCTTGGTGATGATTCTTTAGATCTGACAGCTAAGTAACATCAACAAAGCCAAAAATAATCAGTGGGAACCTCTGCTAAGGATAGGAAACAATCAAACAAAAAGGCAATGTGCTAAATGGGAGGAAATATTTGCAAATTATCTGAAAAAAAAAACAAAACATGTATATAAAAAATTCATACAACTCAAAAGAAAAGATCTGATTTAAAAATGGCCGAGGATCTGAATAGACATTTTCCCAAATAACTCATTGTTACTAATGAGGTAAATCTATATCAAAACTGCAATGAGATACCACTTCACAACACCTATTAGAATATCTATTATCAAACAGACAAAGATACCATTCTACTGAGGATGTGGATTAAAGGGGACCCTTGGACACTGGTGGATATAAATTGGTGCAGACACTAGGGAAAACAGAACGGACGTTCTAAAAAAGTTTAAAATAGTAATTGTATCACCTAGTAATACTGCAACCAGCATTTAAAGGAAATGAAATCATTGTCTTAAAAAGAATCTCTACCCCAGTGTACATTGCAACAGTAAATAGAATAGCCAAGATATGGAAACAAGTTAAGCGTCCATCAAAAAAAGAATAAAGAACATGTGTGGGCACCTTTGTGGCTCAGCTAAGTTTCTGATTCTTGATTTCAGCTCAGGTTATGATCTCATGGTTTGTGGGTTTGAGCCCATGTTGGGCTTGGGATTTTGTCTCTCTACCCCATACCCCACTCACTCTTTCTCAAAAATAAAAATTTGAAAAAAAAAGTGTGGTATATGTGTACAGTGGAATATTATTCAACCATAAAAAATGGAATTCTGCCATTTTTGGTAATGTGAATAGACATTGAAAGTATTATGATAAATGAAATAAGCAGAGAAAGACGAAGGCTGTATGATTTCACTTATATGTGGAACCTAAAAATAAACAAAACTTAGTGAAACAGATTGGTAGTTGTTGGAGGTAGGGCCTCGGGGTGAGTAAAATGGGTGGAGGTGAACACAAGTTACATACTTTCAGTTATAAAATGAATTAAATCATGGAGATAGAATGTACAGCAGTGACTATAATATTCTATTGTGTATTTGAAAGTTGGTAAGAGTAGAAATTGTCACTATATGTAATTATGGCTGTGAACTAGACATGTTGATTTATGTAGCATACAAATATTGAATCATGTACACTTAAAACAATATATGTCACATTAATTGCTTTTTTAATAAAAGTTTTAGGGGCACTGGGTGGCTCTGTTAGTTAAGCATCCAACTCTTGATTTCCACTGAGTCAAGATTCTGTCCTTTTCTCCCTCTGTCCCTGTCCAACTCACATGCATTCCCTCTCTCTCAAAATATTTTTTAAATGTTTAAATAAAAAAAAATAAAAAGTATCAAAAATATAATATGTGTGGTATCAGATATATAAATATCTGAAATGTGAGGGGCAAGAATTTGTGTTTTGTATTTTGATACTCAGTTATTAGCACAAAACAGGATGTTATAACAAAGATATTTTATGAGTACTATGGTATACCTAAAGGCAAAACCTGTATTAGATACACCAATGATTAAGAGGAAAGAATTCAGTATTACCATCAACTCAACAAAGGAAAATAAGAGAAAAAGCAACAAAGGAACATCAAAAGAGCCAGAAATAATAAATTAGTAAAAATAATTCCTTATTTATCAATTATTGCTTTAACCCAAAGTGATTAAATTCTCCATTCTTTAAAGATTGATACTCTGGAGGGAATAGATAAGATCTTACAATATGCCACCTGCAAGAGACCCATTTTAGCTAAAGAGCAAAGAATGGTTGAAAGCAAAAGGAAGAGAAAAAGATATTCCATGCAAATTTAACTGAAAAAGAGCTGGTATGTCTATTGTATCAGACTTGAAGTTAAAATGATCACAATAATAATGGAGAGGGATAGATTCATCAAGAAAATAAAGCAGTTGTAAATAGGGAAGCCTGGTGGTTTAGTCACAGTTAAGTATTCAACTCCTGCTTTCAGCTCAGGTCTTGATCTCACAATTTGTAAAACAGCTCCATGGTAGGCTCTGCGCTAACAACATGGAACTTGCTTGGGATTCTCTGTCTCTGCCATTCCTGTGCTCTTGCTCTCTACTCTTTCTCAAAATAAATGACTAAACTTAAAAAAAAAAAAAAAGTGTAAATAAGTGTTAGGTGTAACATCAGAGAATTTACATATATAAAGGAAATACAAAACTGAAAGGAAAAATTAATAAAGTAATAATAGGTGATCTTAATATCACACTAAACAGATAAGTTGCCCAGACAAAATCAGTAACCATTGATTTTACATTAACAATAACTTGGTCTGATAGTAGACACATAACAGATGACAGACATACACCAAATATTTTTATGCGCAGCAAGAGAAAGAGTAACAGAAAGAAACAGTGCCTATATGAAGACGTAGTGGTCAGAACTCCCCCATACTGAGGAAAGAAATAAGTTCACAAGGTTCAATAAACCCTTAACTACAGTAAGTTCAAACCCCACAATGAGATACATTAGCAAACGGTCAAAAGGAACAGAAAAAGAGAATCTTGAAAGTAGCAAGAGAAAAGTTACTTGTTACATATAAGAGATCCTCTCTAACATTATTATTGGATTTCTCAGAAAATTTGCAGGCCAGCTAATATGTTAAAACTGCTAATAGGGGCGCCTGGGTGGCTCAGTCGGTTGAGCGTCCGACTTCGGCTCAGGTCACGATCTCGCGGTCCGTGAGTTCGAGCCCCGCGTCAGGCTCTGGGCTGATGGCTCAGAGCCTGGAGCCTGCTTCCGATTCTGTGTCTCCCTCTCTCTCTGCCCCTCCCCCGTTCATGCTCTGTCTCTCTCTGTCTCAAAAATAAATAAAAATGTTAAAAAAAAAATTAAAAAAAAAAAAAAACTGCTAATAGCAAAAAAAAAAAAAGAAAAAAAAGAAAAAGAAAAAAACAACAACAAACCACACCAAACTAGGTTATATCTTGTGCCAATGCCCTTCAAATTTAAGAAGAAATTAAGGGGCGCCTGGGTGGCGCAGTCGGTTAAGCGTCCGACTTCAGCCAGGTCACGATCTCGCGGTCCGTGAGTTCGAGCCCCGCGTCAGGCTCTGGGCTGATGGCTCGGAGCCTGGAGCCTGTTTCCGATTCTGTGTCTCCCTCTCTCTCTGCCCCTCCCCCCTTCATGCTCTGTCTCTCTCTGTCCCAAAAATAAATAAAAAACGTTGAAAAAAAAATTAAAAAAAAAAAAATAAATAAAAATAAAAAAAAAAAAAGAAGAAATTAAAACTTCCCAAAACACAGAAAGATGAGTTTATCACCACTAGACATTCCCTACCAAAAAAAAAAAAAAAAAAAAAAAATGCTAAAGAAGTATTTCAAGTTGAAACAAAATATTAGTAAAATGAAGTCATATTGAAAATAGAAAGCATTCTAGTGAAGATAAACACATAGACAAATATAGAATCCTTTTGAATTGATGTATTATACTGAATTTTCTCATAGAATTTAAAAATCAAAAGCATAGAAATAGCTATATAAATGTTAATGGATATAAAATATAAAAAGATCTCATTTGTGGCATCAGCAATCATTGGGGGAGGGGGAAGTATACAGATGTAAAGGAGTAGAGAGAGCTTTTGCGTAATAAAGTTAATATGTTCTCTGCTTAAAAGAGATTGGTACATATTACATTTAATGATGTTTTATGCAATATTCATCGTAGCCACAAAGAAAATACTTATAAGGGGGGCAGCTGGCTGGTTCAGTCAGTTAAGCATCTGACTTCGTTCTTGATCTCACAGTTTTGTGAGTTTATGAATCTGTCCATGAAAAATAAATAAACATTAAAAAATTAATAATGAAAGGAGATTGAATCAAGGGTGTAACTACAAACAAACATAATAAAGCAAAAAAAGAAAGCGGAACAAGAGGAAAGAGAGACCAAATAGCTAGAAAACATAGGAAAAATTTCCTAAATGATCATAGTAAATCCTTTCCTATCATAAATCCTTAAGTGTAAATGGTTTAAAGTTTTCAGTTAGACAACATGTAGTAGCTGAATGGATACGAAACAGGATCTAATGATTCACTGTCTACAACAAGCTCATTTCACATCTAAGGGTACATGCAGGCCAGACTGAATGTGTAATAAAAAAATTTAAGAAACTTCTAACAAAGAAAAGCCCAGGACCAGGTGATTTCACTGGGGGAATTTTACCAAATATTTAAAGAGTTAACAGCAAACCTCAAACTGTAGGGTCACCCGGGGGGCACAGTCAGTTAAGTGTCTGACTTGTGCTTAGGTCATGATCTCCTAGTCCATGGGCTCCAGCCCCGAGTCGGGCTCTGTGCGGACACCTCAATCCTGGAAACTTCTTTGGATTCTGTGTCTCCTCTCTCTCTCTCTCTGCCCCTCCCCTGCTTGTGCTGTCTCTCTCTCAAAAATAAGTGAACATTAAAAAAAAAATGTTTTTAAACCTCACACTGTTCTTGGGTTGGCTCAGTAGGTAGAACATGTAACTCATGATCTTGGGATTGTGAGTTTGAAGCCCATGTTGGGTGTAGAGAATACATCGAAATAAAATCTTAAAACACAAAAACAAACGAACAAAAACCTAATCTATTCCCAAAATTTTAACTTTAGGGAATATGCTGGAACTCAGTTTTGTTTTCCTTTTTAAATAATCTCTACATCCAACCTGGGGCTTAAACTCAGGAACCTCAGATTTAGTCACTTGTTCCACCAACTGAGCCAGCCAAGTATCCCTGAAACAGTTTACCAGGCCTAAATTAAAATTACTAAAGCAACATAAAATAACAAGAAAAGTGGGGCGCCTGGGTGGCGCAGTCGGTTAAGCGTCCGACTTCAGCCAGGTCACGATCTCGCGGCCCATGAGTTCGAGCCCCGCGTCAGGCTCTGGGCTGATGGCTCGGAGCCTGGAGCCTGTTTCCGATTCTGTGTCTCCCTCTCTCTCTGCCCCTCCCCCGTTCATGCTCTGTCTCTCTCTGTCCCAAAAATAAATAAAAAACGTTGAAAAAAAAAAATTAAAAAAAAAATAATAACAAGAAAAGAGAACTAGAGTCTAACATCTCTGACAAATGTTGATGCAAAAATCCTCAGTTGATACCTGTAAACCAAAGTTAACAGCACAATAAAAGAGTTACACATAATGACCAAGTGAGATTTATCTCTGGGATGTAAAAATGTTCAATATAGGAAACCATGAAGAGTAATAGACCACATTATTCAAATGAAGGACAAAGGTCACACAATTACCTCAACAGGTGCAAATTTTAATTGGAGAAAATTCAACACATTGCCACCACTGAAAAACACCCTTAACAAACTAGGAGAAGAACACTACCTAAGCGTAACAAGACCATGTATTAAAAGCCTACAGCTAACATCCTATTCAAAATTGAAGAGCTAAAACTTTAACCCTAAAATCAGAAACAAAACTCAGATACCCATTTCGGCCACATCTAGTAAACATAGTACTGGAAGTCCTAACCAGATTAATTTGGTAAAACAATAATAATAGTAATAATAATAATAACAAAGTCACCCAAATGAGAAAGAAAGAAAATTATTTCTGTTTGGAGAAGACATATGTAGAAAATTCAAAAGTTTCCACAAAAAATACCGTTAGGATTAATAAATGAACATAGCCAAGTTACAGCATACAAAATCAATACACAAGAATCAATAGTATTTCTATACACTAAAAATAAATCTGAAAAGGAAATTAAAATAAGTCCATTAACAATAGCATCAAACACTTGAAACTAATATAAGACTGTGTGTTGACTATCCTGGAATTAAAATTAAAAATTCAAGGGATACCTGGCTGACTCATTAGGAAGAGCATGAAACTTCGGGTAGTGACTTCAGGCCCCACGTTGGGCATAGATTACTTCATTAAATAAGACTTTTTAAAAAATTAAAAACTTCTCAGTAAAAACAAACACAATAGCAACAAAAAGAAAAAAAAAAATACTTAAACTTCACTAACAACACCAAACGTGTATATTGAAAGCTACAAAACCATTGGTGTAAAATTTGAAAAAGACATTTTGAATTCATGAATTGGAAGACATTTAAAAAATTTTTTTTTATGTTTTATTTTATATTTGAGAGTCAGAGACAGAGTGCAAAAAGAGGAGGGCAGAGAGATTGAGAAAGAATCTGAAACAGACTACAGGCTCAGCTGTCAGTACAGAACCCACCATGGGGTTCAAACTCACAAGGAGTGAGACCATAACCTGAGCCTAAGTCAGATGCTTAACTGACTGAGTCACCCAGGCACCCCAGAAGAATTATTAAAATGTCAGTACCACTCAAAGCTGTCTATAAATTCAATGTGTTCTCATCTAGATTCCAATATAATTTTTTTCAGAAATAGGAAAAAATTAATTTATAGACACAAGATACTAAGTAAAAAATACATTGTAAAAGGAGAGCAAAGTTAGAGGCTTTGCCCTTCCCTATTTCAAAACAAATTACAAAATAAAAAGCATGATAGTAGTCTAAAGACAGACATGTAGGCAGACCATTGGAACAGAATAGACATTCCAAGAATCAACACTCATATATATGGTCAAATGATTTCTTTTAAGTAAATTCAAGTAAATTCTGTGTCCCAACGCAGGGCTCAAACTCACCACCAGGAAATAAAAATTCCTGCACTCTACTCACTGAGCTAGCCAGGCACCCTTATGATCAAATGATTTTTGGTAAGTGTAACAACACCACTTTATGAGAAAGGACACTTTCTGTAATAAGTGTTTTGGCAAGCTACTTAAACAGTGGAAAGGATCCAGTTGGACTTTAACCATGTACCACATATAAAAGCTAACTCAAAATGGACTAAAGCTGTAAACGTACAGAAAAATCAGAACTCATATAGCTAGTAGGAATTTAAATGGTTCAATAGTGTGAGAGTTCAGTGGTTCCTCAAAAAGCTAAACATACAATTACCATATGAGTCAGCAGATATTCTTTGTAGTTACATACCCAAAAGAATTGAAAAGAGGATCTCAAACAAGTAGATTTATAGTTACCAGCACTATTCACTTATAGTCAAAATGTGGAAACAATTGAACTCTATTAACAGGTGAATGTATTAAAACATTAAGGTATATATTAAAATACTATTCAGCCATGAAAATGATTTGTATTGATAGATACAATGTGGGAGAATACAAATTAGGCAAATTCATGAAAACAATCCAATGTGGTGTTGGCAAAGTAGAAAGAAAGTGCTTAGTGGGTATAGACTTTCCCTGGAAGATGACAATGTTTTGGTATACGTGATAGTGAGTGCACAACCGTGTTAATATCACTAAATGTCACTGCATTGTTCACTTTAAAATGATTAATTTTGGGGTGCCAGGATGGCTCAGTCAGTACAGTATGCATCTCTTGACATCAAGGTCATGAGTTCAATTCCCACGCTGGGTGTAGAGCTTGCTTAAAAAAATAAATAACACAAGGGGCACCTGGGTAGTTTGGTGGATTAAGCCTCTGTCTCTTGAATTTGACTCAGATCATGATCCCAGGGTAGTGGAATGGAGCGGGGTGATGGGCTCCATGCTTAAGATTCTCTCATTTTCTGCCCCTCTGCCCCCTTTCTCTCTGCACTTTCCACCCCAGACACACTCTCACTCTCAAAAATAAAAGTTAAAAAAATAACAATAAAAATTAAAAACAAGTAAATAAAACGGTTAACTTTATGTGACTGAATTTACCTACAATAGTGTGTTGTTGTTTTTTTAAATTTTTTTAACACTTATTTATTATTGAGAGACAGACACACAGTGTGAGCAGGGAAGGGGCAGAGAGAGGGGGAGACACAGATCTGAAGTAGGCTCCAGGCTCTGAGCTGTCAGCACAGAGTCCGACAAGGGGCTGGAACCCATGAACTGTGAGATCATGACTGAGCTGAAGTCAGTTGCCCAATTAACCGAGCCACCTAGGCGCCCCATACAATAGTGGGTTTTGAAGTCTTCTTCAGTATCTCCCATATTTGGATCCCTTCTGAGACAGTTTGTACTGACTTTTTTTTTTTTTTTTTTTTTTTTTTTTTTACTTCTTATGGGTCACATATTTCATTTATTTGCATGTATCATAATTTGTCTTGAAAACCGGACATTTAAAAAACATTTAATATATTTTATTGACATAGAAATTATATATCAATTCGTTCTTTAAATGCATGTATTTCAGTGGTTTTCAGTATATTTGCAGGTTGCACAACATCATCACTATCTAATTAAAGAATACTGCCATTATCACAAAAATGAAATCTATATCCACTAGCAATCATTATATATTCCTGCCCCTCTCCAGCCCTAGTAACCACTAACTTACTTTCTTTCTATATGGTCTTGTCTTTAAAAATATTTCATATAAATAGAATCACATGTTATAGGGGCTTGAATATTTGACTTCTTTCACCTTTGCATAATGCTCAAATTACCTTAGCAAGTTCATTCATGCTGTATCATGTACCATATTTCATTGCTGTTAGTGACTAAGTAGCAGTCAGTTATATAGATGTGCCATATGCCTTCCTTCTTCATTTGATGGACACTTGTGTTCTTTTGACTTTGGACTATAGTGAATAATGCTACTATGAAAATTTATGTACAAGTTTTGTATGGACATATGATTTAATTTCTGTTGGCCACATGCCTAGGAAGTGAATTGCTGGGTCATATGTTAACTCTCTGCTTTTGAGGAAGCATAATATTTTGAGGAAACATCCATCTACTTTCCATGCTGGCTGCAGCATTACACATTTCTCCTAACAGTGTATGAGGGTTTTTATGTCTACAATTCCTAACAACTACTGTTATGGTCTGTCTTTTTCTATTATAGCTATGTATTTACTGCATGTGAAGTGGAATCACATTGTGGTTTTGACTTGCATATTTCTCTAATGACTATGATATCGAACATTTTCCACCTGCTTTTTTGTCACTTATCTATGTTTTAGAGAAATGTCTACTCAAATTATATGCTCATATTAAAGGGTTAAAATTGGGCTATTTCTCTTTTTACCAAATACATTTATTTATCTTAATTTTTTTTTTTACGTAACATACAGTGTAGTATTGGTTTCAGTAGTAGAATGCATCACTTACATGCAACACCCAGTGCTCATTCCAGCAAGTACCTAATACCCATTATTACCAATCTAGACCATCTGCTACCCACCTCCCTCCATCAACCCATAGTTTGTTGTGTCATTAAGAGTCTCTTGTGGATTGTTTCCTTCTCTTTTTTATTATTTTTTTAATGTTTATTTATTTTTGAAAGAGAGAGAGACAAACAGAGCATGAGTGGGGGTGCAGCAGAGAGAGAGGGAGACACAGAATTTGAAGCAGTCCAGGCTCTGAGCTGTCAGCACAGAGCCCGATGTGGGGCTCGAACTCACGGACTGCAAGGTCATGACCTGAGCCAAGGTCGGACTGAGCCACCCAGGCACCCCTCCTTCTCTTCTTTTTTACCACCACCTTTCCCATATGTTTGTCTGTTTTGTTTCTTAAATTCCAGTATTTTTCTTCCTCTGTGTAACTTATTTTCCTTAACATAATACATTCTAACTCTGTCTACATCGTTGCAAATGGCAAGACTTCATTCTTTTTTTTTAATATTAAAAAAAATTTTTTTTAATGTTTTTATTTATTTTTGAGACAGAAAGAGAGCATGAGCAGGGGAGGGGCAGAGAGAGAGGGAAATACAGAATCTGAAGCAGGCTCCAGGCTCCATGCTGTCAGCACATCAACCGACATGGGGCTTGAACTCACAGACTGTGAGATCATGGCCTGAGTTGAAGTCGGACGCTTAAGCAACTGAGTCACCCAGGCACCCCAAGACTTCATTCTTTTTGATGGAAGGGTAATATTCTGTTGTGTGTGTGTTTAATATTTCATCTTTTTTATACATTCATCAGTTGATGGACATTTAGGCTCTCTCCATAGTTTGGCTATTTTATTGTTAAAGTTTTAGTATTCTTTATATATTCTCTTTTTTGAAGTTTTTTTTTTCAAAGTAAGCCCAATGTTGGGCTTGCACTCATGACCCGACCATCAAGAATTACATACTGTGCTGAGTCAGCCAGGTACCCCTACATATTCTTTGTTCTTGACGCTAGTCAGATAAGTCATTTGCAAATACTTGCTGCTATGCTAAAGGTAGTCTTGCTATCTTAAAATGTGCTTTCACACACAAACATTTTTAATTTTGATAAAAGTCAATATAAGAATATTGTCTTGCCTGTTCTTTTGTTGTCGTTGTAAGGAATACAGTGCCTAAACCAGTCATAAACTTTATATCTATTCTATTAAACATGTGCTATCTTCATCTGCTCTCTTCTAAAGTTTTCAAAGTCTTAGCTCTTAAATTTAGGTCTGACACATGATTCTGTTTTGTTTTTTGTTTTGTTTTGTTTTGTTTTAAGTTTATTTATTGTGAGAGAGTGAGAACATACATTCTCAGGGCAGGGGCAGAGAGACACAGAAAGACAATCCCAAAAGGGGCTTGATCTCATGAACTGTGAGATCATGATATGAACCAAAATCAAGAGTTGGATGCTAAACTGATTGAGCCACCCAGGCAACCCTAATCCATGTTTTTTAATACACTATTTTTTGGAGCAGTATTGAATAATGAGTAGAGGTACAGAGGTTTCTCATATACTCTTTGCCCCCACATATGCAGTCTCTTCTCTGATTTTTTGGTAAGTTTTGTATATCATGTGAGTTGGATTCCAACTCCATTCTTTTGCATGTGATCATCTCATGTCCCAGCACTATCACTTAAAAGGATTTTTCCCCCTTTGAACTGCCTCGGCACTCTTGTCAAAAATCTATTGCCATAAATGTATGGGTTTGCTTCTATTCTGAATTACATTCCAATGATATATATCTCTATCCTTGTGCTAGGACACACTGTCCTGATTCCCACTGCTTTGTTGTAAAGTTTGAAATCTGGAAGTGTGAGTCTTTCATCTTTGTTTTGTTTTAAAATTGTTTTGACTATTTTGGGTCCCTTCCAACTCTATATGAATGTTAGTTTCAACTTGCCAATTTTTCCAAAAACCAACTGACATTCTGGTAGTGACTTTGTTAAATCTGTACATTGATTTGAAAAGTATTAACATATTAACAATATTAAGTCTTCTAATTTATGGTTATGAGATGTCTTTCCAGTCATTTCAGTCTTCTTTAGTTCTTTCAATGATTTTTTTTCAGAGAATAAATTTTATACTTCTGTCAATCCTAAATATCTTACTATTTTTAATGCCATAGTAAATAAACGTTTCTTAAATGTGTATTTGGATTTGGCTAGTTTATATAAATGCAATTGGTTTTTAATTTCGATCCTACATCTTTCTGAAGTTTTATATTAGCTTATTTATTTATTTAAAAAATTTTAAATATTTATTTATTTTTGGGAGACAGAGAGGCAGAGCACAAGCAGAAGGTGTGGGGACAGAGAGGGAGGGAGACACAGAATCTGAAGCAGGCTCCAGGCTCTGAGCTGTCAGCACAGAGCCCAACACGGGGCTTGAACCCACGAAGCACAGGATCATGACCTGGGCCTAAGTCGGGTGTAATCAAGACACCCAGATTTTATTTATAAAATTACCTCATCTGCAAATGCAGTATGAAGTCATCTTACTTCTTCTAATACAAGTGTTTTTTTGTTTTGTTTTTTTTATTTTCTCCTTATTAATTCTTTGGCACATCTAGAAGCTCCAATATAATGCTGAATACAAGGTGTGAAAGCAGAGGTCTTAAAAAAAAACAGTAGATCTCTCCATCTCATTCTAGATAGGAGGATATCTTACAGTGTTTCTCTGTTAAGTATGTTGCCAGTGTGAAAACTGGCATATTTTAGTTTTTCTGAATTTTTAAATAACATATTTTAGTTTTTCTGAATTTTTAAAAAAATTTGTTATTGAATTGTAGTTAATACACAATGTTCCATTAATTTTAGGTGTGCAACACAGTGCATCAACAAGTTATGCTACGCTCACCATATGTGTAGCTACCATCTGTCACTATATGCATATATGCTATTACAGTACCACTGACTATATTTCCTATGCTTTAACTTTCATCCCTATGACTTTATCATTCCATGATCGGAAGCCTGTACCCCCTACTCCTTTCATCTATCACCCCTCCCTACCCAGCAACTACACTTAGTTTGCTCTCTGTGTTTATGGATCTACTTCTATAGTCTCACTGTTGTTAATTTGGTTAAAATATTTTTATTAATATATGATTTTTAAAGATTTTTAATAATTTTTAAATATTTATTTATTTTTGGGAGAGATGGAGAGACAGCGTGATCCAGGGAGGGGCAAAGAGAGGGGGAGACACAGAATTGGAAGCAGGTTCCAGGCTCTGAGCTGTTGGCACTAAGCTCAGTGCAAGATCGTGACCTGAGCCAAAGTCAGATGCTCAACTGACTGAGCCACCCAGGTGCCCCTTCATATATGATTTCTTAACTTCTTGTATGTTTTTGCTTAGTTTCTAGAATTATGGAATTGTTTTAATAACACTGCCAGTTTTATTATTGCTTTCACAGGGAAGGAATTTGCCAAGGCCTTCACTCTTCAATTTTGGAAGTCCTATAGCTACTGCATACCTACTCTGAACTACCAAAATATACAGTCTGCTAGTCTATAAGAGTAACATGTATAATGATAACACAGTACTGCTTATTCATTCACTACTAGCCAATTTTCTGTCAAGTCATCCACTTGCTTTATTTTGCTTTTCTCTGTTCATGGGAGAAAATTTCCCAAATCCTATGTGTCCTGAGGCAAGAGAAGCAAAAGCAAAAATGAGCTATTGAGACTTCATCAAAATAAAATGTTCTTCACAGGAAAGGAAACAACAACAACAACAACACAACACAAACAAACTAAAACACAACCCACTAAATGGAAAAAAATATTTGCAAATGACAGTCCTTATATGAAGAGCCTGTATAACTCAACACCAAAAAACCAAATAATTTATTTATTTTTGGGAGACAGAGAGGCAGAGCACAAGCAGAAGGTGTGGGGACACCAATTAAAAATGGGCAGGAGACATGAACAGACATTTCTCCAAAGAAAACATACAGATGGCCAACAGACACATGAAAAGATGCTTAACATCACTCATCATCAGAGAAATCAAACCAAAACCATGATGAGATATCACCTCACACCTGTTGGAGTGGCTGAAATAAAAAACACAACATGTGTTTGCAAAAATATGGGAAAAAAGGAACCTTTGTGCACTGCTGGCGGGAATGAAAACTGGAGCTGTCACTGTGGAAAATATAATGGAGTTTCCTCAAAAATTAAAAATAGAACTACTATATGATCCAGTAAGTATATCACCAGATATTTAACCAAATAATATGAAAACACTAATTCAAAAAGGTATATGGATGCCAATGTTTTGTTGCAGCAATATTTACAATACCCAAATTATGGAAGCAAACTAAGTGTTCCCTGATAGATGACTAGATAAAGATGTGGTATGTATATACAATGGAATATTATTCAGCCATAAAAAGGGTGAAGTCTTAGCCATTTGCAAGATCGGCGGAAGTAGAGTATTATGCTGAATGAAGTAAGTCAGTCAAAGAAAGACAAATACCATATGATTTCATTCATATATGGAATTTAAGAAACAAAAGTAATGAACAAAATAAAAAAAGAAAGAGAACCCCCCAAATAGACAATTATAGAGAATAAACTGGTGGTTACCACAAGTGGTGGTGGGTGGGAGATGGGTCAAACAGCTGAAGAAGTTTAAGAATACACTTACCATCATGAGCACTAGATAAAGTGTAGAACTGCTGAATCAGGGGTGCCTGGGAAGCTCAGTCAATTGAGCATCCAACTTCTCCTCAAGTCACGATCTGCAGTTTTTGGGTTCGAGCCCTACAGTGGGCTCTGGGCTGACAGGTTGGAGCCTGGAGCTTGCTTTGGATTCTGCTTCTCTCCCTCTGCCCCTCCTCTACATGTGCTCTCCCTCTTTCTCAAAAGTAAATAAGTAAACATTTAAAAAAATTTTTTTAAGTAAAAAAAAAAATTATTGAATCAGTATATTGCACACCTGAAACTAGTATAGCACTGTATGCTAACTATATAGGCTTTAAAATAAAATAACTTACCCAGGTTCCATTCATTTCTGGCTTCTCAGTAGTTTTGGGTAATGGGAACACTGATGGAATATTAGACAATAAAAAAAGGAAAGATAACAGTTATAGTTTACTTAGTATCTCTAATCTTATCATTAGATTTCTTGCAGCATCTTTTTCATGGCTCCAACTTTTATTATACTAACCATACTTCTGGTCTTAATTTATGCTAGAAAGTTCTACCAGGAATACATTTCTATGGTTCCAGTTTACTCCAGATGAATCCTTAAATCTGAGTTCTGGTAAAATTACCAAATGTCTCTCTCTGGTGGTGGAAGAATTTATTTTCTGTTGCTTCTCTCTTCGTTTTCTCATCATCTCCTATTTAACTTTTTAGTACTTATTAAGTCAATCCTATGTTAAATTACCTTATAATTAAAAGAACTAGATAGTTCTAGAAGCATCTAGATAGTTTCTGAATTGGATATTGACATACTATTGAAATTAAGAAAGTGATTTAATATGGAACCAGAAAAGACCCCAAATAGCCAAAGCAATCCTGAAAAAGAAAACTGAAGCTGGAAGCATCACAATCCAGGACTTCAAGCTGTATTACAAAGCTGTAATCATCAAGACAGTATGGCACAAAAACAGACACATAGATCAATGGAACAGAAAAGAGAACCCAGAAATGGACTTACAAATGTATGGCCAACCAATCTTTGACAAAGCAAGAAAGAATACCTAATGGAATAAAGACAGTCTCTTCAGCAAATGGTGCTGGGAAAACTGGACAGAAATATGCAGAAAAATGAACCTGGACCACTTTCTGTACCATACACAAAAATGAACTTAAAATGGATGAAAGACCTAAACATAAGACAGGAAGCCATCAAAACCCTATAGGAGAAAGCAACTGACCTCAGTTGCAGCAACTTCTTACTCAACATGTCTCCGGAGTCAAGGAAAACAAAAGCAAAAAATGAACTATTGGGTCTTATCAAGATAAAAAGCTTCTGTATGATGAAGGAAATAATTAACAAAACTAAAAGACAACCTATGGACTGGGAGAAGATATTTGCAAATGACATATCAGATCAAGATAGATCCAAAATCTATAATGAACTTATCAAACTCAACACCCCAAAAACAATCCAGTAAAGAAATGAGTGAAAGACATGAATAGACACCTTACCAAAGAAGAAATACAGATGGCTACCAAGCACATGAAAAAATGCTCAACATCACTCATCATCAGGGAAATACAAATTAAAACCACAATGAGATGCGACCTCACACCAGTAAGTATGGCTAAAATGAACAACTCAGGAAATAACCAATGTTGGGGACTTAGTTGGTTAAGCATCTGACTTCAGCTCAGGTCATGATCTTGCTGATCCCAAGTTTGAGGCCTGCATGGCTCTGTGCTCACAGCTCAAAGCCTGGAGCCTGTTTCAGATTCTGTGTGTCTCTCTCTCTTTCTGCTCCTTCCTCATTCACACTCTCAAAAATATACAAACATTAAAAAAAATTAAAAAGCCTCCCCTCTCTTATATTGATGAATAGACATTCATTTTGTGAGTTTAAATTTAAAATGTTATTAGATATGGGAGACCTGTGTGTCTCAGTTGGTTGGGTATCCAAGTTTTGACATTGGCTCAGGTCATGATCTCATGGTTGTTTGGGGGTTTGGGCCCCACATCTGGCTCTCTACTGACAGTGCAGTGCCTGCTTGGGATTCTTGCTCTCTCTGCCCCTCCCGTAACTTGAATGCATTTTCTCTTTCTCAAAATAAATAACAATTAAATTAAATAAATAAAAAATTATTGAACTTTAAGATTATTATTTTTTCTAGTGTACAGTTCTTTGAATTTAACATAAATAAACTTATGTACCCATTACCCTAATGAGAATACAGAAAAGTTTCATCAGTACAAAATTCCATACTGTTTCCCACAACCCATGACAACTACTCATTCTCAATTACTATGGCTTTGTGTTTTTGAGAGTGTCATATAAATGGAATGTATTTATCCATTGTATGTAACCTTTGGAGATTGGTTTCTTTCAATCAGCATTCGTGGCTTTGAAATCCATCAAGTTGTTATACACCACAGTGGGTTTTTTCTTTTCTTTTTTTCTTTTATTAATGTTTATTTATTTTTGAGAGAGACAGAGACAGAATGCGAGTGGGTTCAGGGCAGAGAGAGAGGGAGACATAGAAGCAGAAACAGACTCCAGGCTCTGAGCTGTCAACACAGCGCAATGCAGGGCTCGAACTCAAGAGCTGTGAGATCATGACCTGAGCCAAAGTCACATGCTTAACCGACTGAGACACCCAGGCACCCCAACTTTTTTCTTTTTAATGTTGAATAGTATGATTTCAACATACAACAACAATATCTAGTGTATGATTCACTACAGATTGTTTTTCCATTCTTAAAGGGCATTTGTATTGATATAACATTTGACATTTGGGACTGCAGCTGCTATAAACATTCCTCTTTGTGTATAAACATATAATTTCACTTTTTTTCTTAATATACATCCAAATTAGTTAGCATATAGTGCAACAATGATTTCAGGAGTAGATTCCTTAGTGCCCCTTGCCCATTTAGCCCATCCCTCCTCCCACAACCCTTCCAGTAACCCTCATTTTGTTCTCCATATTTATGAGTCTCTTCTGTTTTGTCCCCCTCCCTTCCCTTTTTGTTTCCCTTCCCTTATGTTCATCTGTTTTGTCTCTTAAAGTCCTCATATGAGTGAAGTCATGATTTTTGTCTCTGAGTGACTAATTTCACTTAGCATAATACCCTCTAGTTCCATCCATGTAGTTGCAAATGGCAAGATTTCATTCTTTTTGATTGCCGAGTAATACTTCATTGTATATATATATACCACATCTTCTTTATCCATTCATTCATCTATGGACATTTGGGCTCTTTCCATACTTTGGCTATTGTTGAAAGTGCTGCTATAAACATGGGGGTACATGTGTCCCTTTGAAACAGCACACCTGTATCCCACGGATACATGCCTAGTAGTGCAATTGCTGGGTCATAGAGTAGTTCTATTTTTAGTTTTTTGAGGAACCTCTATACTCTTTTCCAGAGTGACTGCACCAGCTTGCATTCCCACCAACAATGCAAAAGAGATCCTCTTTCTCTGCATCCTAGCCGACATCTGTTGTTGCCTGACTTGTTAATGTTAGCCATTCTGACAGGTTTAAGGTGGTATCTCATTGTGGTTTTGATTTGTATTTCCCTGATGATGGGTGATGTTGAGCATTTTTTCATGTGTCAGTTGGCCATCTGGATGTCTTCTTTGGAGAAGTGTCTATTCATGTCTTTGGCCCATTTCTTCATTGGATTATTTGTTTTTTTTGGGTGTTGAGTTTCATAAGTTCTTTATAGATTTTGGATACTAACCCTTTATCTGATATATCATTTGCAAATATCTTCTCCCATTCTTTCCATTGCCTTTTAGTTTTGCTGATTGCTTCCTTCACTGTGCAGAAGCTTTTTATTTTGATGAGGTCCCTGTAGTTCATTTTTGCTTTTGTTTCCCAATTTCACTTACTTAAGGTCACTACCCAGGTATAAGATTATCATCTCTTAGGATATGTGTATAGATAACTATATAAGAAACTTCAAATGTGATTTTCAGAATGGACATTTTTTTTAATCCCACTGGTAATTTATGAGAATTCCAGTTTTTCTGCAGTCTTAACAGCATTTGATATTGTTACTTTTTTTTTTTTTTTTGGTTTTGCTTTTCAGTCTTTCTAAAAATGTATTCAGTGGTCAGGGCTAGGACTGGTGTTAAGTAAAGTGAGATAACTAGGGCAAAATATTTAAGGAGATTCTCAAAGTAAAGAATAATTAGCATGTCAGGCATTAACGAGTGCTTTCTAAAATTTTATATGATACTTTCCTTCTTTGCCTATTGAAGTCTTCACTTAGTCCCACTTAGTCTTCACTTGCTAGTGGTATCTTTAGAAAACATTATTTATTTTGAGAGAGTGATAGCAGGAGAAGGGGAGAGAGAGAATCCCAAGCAGGAGCAGAGCCTGATGTGGGACTCAAACTCACAGACCATGAGATTATGATCGGAACCAAAATCAAGAGTCAGACTTAACAGACTGAGCAAGTCAAACAAGTGCCCCATTAATGGTATGTCAATAGAGTTTTAATATTTTCCTGATGATTGTTGAAAATATTATGTGTTTATTTGCCATCTTAAAATCACCATTTGTTGAATATCTGTTTGGCAAGATTGCATTTAAATGTTCTTTATATACCCTGGATACAAGTCCTTCATCAACATATGTTGTTTGTAAGTATCTTATTCCCACCCTATTAACTTATCTTTTCATTCATGAAGAATATCTTTTGCAGGCTACATGAGTGGCTCAGTTGGTTGAGCCCTCAACTTTTGATTTCAGCTCAGGTCATGATCCCAGGACTGGTGGATTGAGCCCTTCATCAAGCTCTGCATTGAGCATAGAGAATACTTAATATTCTCTCTCTCTCCTTCTGCTCATCTCCTCCAGACCTTCTCTCTCTCTTTCTTTCTCAAAATAAAATAAAATTAAAATTAAAGAAAAATCTTTTGCATAGGAAAGTTTTTTGCTGAAGTCTAATTTATCAAAAATTTTTTCCCTTTTAGGGGTGCCTGGATGGCTCAGTCAGTTGACTGTCCGACTTCAGTTCAGGTCATGATCTTGCGACTTACGAGTTCAAGCCCTGCGTTGGGCTCTGTGCTGACAGTTTGGAACCTGGAGCCTGCTTCAGATTCTGTGTCTCCCTCTCTCTGCCCCAAGCCCAGTCGCATTCTGTCTTTGTCTCTCTCAAAAATAAATAAACATTGAAAAAAAATTTTTTAATTCTCTTATATGTGTTATATCTAAGGTCCTGTATCACAAAGATTTTCTCATATGTATTCTTGAAAAACTTGTATGGACCTTTGATCCATTTGGGGACTTATTGTAAAAAGTGTAAAGTTTAGTCTGACTCATTCTTTTGCCTTTGGGTGTTCAGTTGTTCTGAAACCATTTGTTGAAAAGACTATCCTTTCTCATTGAATTGCTTTTAATCTTTGTTAAAAATTAATTGACCAGGGGTGCCTGAGTGGCTCAGTTGGTTAAGTGTCAGACTCTAGATTTCAGGTCAGGTCATGATCTCACAGTTCCACGAGTTTGGTCCCCATGTATGCTCTGCACTGACAGTATGGAGCCTGCTTGGGATTCTCTCTCTTCTCTTTCCCATTCTCTCTGCCCTTCCCCTTCTCTCTCTCTTTCTTTCACTTCTCTCTCTCCCTCTGTCTCTCTTTGCCTCAAAATAAATAAATAAACTAAAAAAAAAAATTAGTTGGCCAGCCTCCTTAATAAGGTAATGTAGAAATACCATATGAGTCAGCAATTTCATTCTTGGTTATAAACACTGAAAAATTTAGAACACATTTTCCAAAAAATTATATACAAATTTTTATAGCAGCATTTTTTACAGTAGCCAAAATGTAGCAACAATCTAAATTTCCATCATTTGATGGAAGGATAAATGTTATATCATACAATGAAGTATTTCAGCATTTAAAAAGGAATGAAAAAATTTTTACAAATGCCCATTTTTTAAAAATTTTTTAATGTTTATTTATTATTAAGAGACAGAGTGTGAACAGGGGAGGGGCAGAGAGAGAAGGAGACACAGAATCAGAAGCAGGCTCCAGGCTCTGAGCTGTCAAAACAGGGCCTGACGTGGGACTGGAACTCACAAACTGCAAGATCATGACCTGAGACGAAGTCAGACACTTAACCAACTGAGCCACCCAGGCGCTTATTTTTGAGAGAGTGAGAGAGAGAGCAAGTGAGGGAGAGAGAGAGAGAGAGAAAGATAAAATGCCGAGCTTTCAGGGTTTATACCCATAAACAGTGAGATTATGACCTGAACTGAAATTAAATTAGATGCTTAACTAACTGAGCCACCCACGTGCCTCAAGGAATGAAATTCTAAAACATGCTAAAATTTGGATGAACTTTGAAAACATTTCGCTAAGTGAAAGAAGCCAGGCAAAAACGGTCACATATTATATGATTCAATTTACATGAAATGTCCAGAATAGCTAACTCCATAGAGACAGAAAGCAGATTATGAGTTCCTTGGAGCTTGCAGCGAGGAAATGAAAGAATTAATGGCTTTGTAAGTATGGAGTTCCTTTTGAGGTAATGAAAATATTCTAGAATTAGGTATGGTGATTGTTACATAACATTGTGATTGCATTAAATGTCACTTATGGTAAAGTCAGTTATACATGTGTGGTTGTAAATAAAAATTGTTTTTACTAGAATAGTTATTTAGCATTTCCATATAAATGTGAAAATCACCAAATGTATATCTATAAAACTTTTGTTGGGGCTGTGATTGGCATATCATTGATGTGGGGAGAATTTACATCTTTATTATGTTATAGCTTTCAATCCATGAATAGTCTCACCTTTCATTTAGAGTATGTTTCATTGTTTCCATCAATATTTCAAAGTTTTTAGCATTTTGAGATTTCATACCTTGTAAAAAATTTTGTGAAAATATTTTTTGACACCATTATAATTGCCACTTTTTAAAGATTTGAGGCTTCTTATTGAACATTTTTATTATAAATATTATTTCATGTGTTGAACTCATAGCTCAGCACTGCTAAATTTACTTAATAGTACTAGGCATTCTCTGGTAGATTCCTTCAGATATTCTAGATAAAAAAATCACATCATCTACAAAACGAATAGTTTTTTTTCTGTATTATCAATTTCTATGTCTTTCCTTTTCTTGGTTTTTTGCATTGGCTAGGACTTCCAGTATTATGCTGAATAATGGTGGAGAGTGGAACATCTTTGACTTACTCATAATCTTAAGGAGAATTTTTTAAATATTTTTGTTGTGTGTGTATTTAAATTTAAATACTGTCATTAAAATTATAATAACAGTAGATATTAGGTTTTTGTTTGTTTATTTGACCTTTTGACCCCTTTCACTCATTTTCCCATCCCTGTATCTATGAGAATCTTGGGGGATTTTTGTTTTTGTTTTTGTTTTTGTTGTAGATTTCACATACAAGAGAGATCATACAGTATTTGTCTTTGCCTGTCTTATTTCACTAGAATAAGTCATTGAGGTCCATTCATGTTGTCAGAAATGCAAGCTTTCATTATTTTTATTTTTTTGAAGCTCAATAATATTATATTTATTATATTAACTAATTTATTAATATATATAAATATTCTTTTACTTTACACAAATTATTTACTCATTTATTCATTTATAGACACTTTGGCTATTTCCATATCTTGCTTTTATAAATAGCACTGCAATATACATAGTATTATATACATAATGTACATAGCTGCAGGTATCTTTTTAATACCTAGATTAATTTTCTTCACATAAATATCCAGAAGTGGATAACTGGCTCATCTAATAGTTCCACTATTAATTTTTTTGAGGAGCCTCCATATTATTTTCCATAGTGGCTGCAACAATTTACATTCCCATCAACAGTGCACAAAAGTTCACTTTTTCCATATTTTCAACAACACTTGTTATTTCTATTCTTTTTTTTTTAAGTAATCTCTACATCCAAGTTGGTTCTTCAGCTCATGACCTTGAGAATCAAGAGTCACATGCTCCACTGAACCAGCTAAGTACCCTATTTTTAGTCTTTTTTGATACTAGCAATTCTGACAGGTGTGAGATGATATCTCTTTGTGGTTTTGTATTGCATTTCTCTGATGATTAATGATGTTGAGATCTTTTCATGTACATGTTGGCCATATGTCTTAAGAAAAATGTCTCTTCACATCCTCTGCCAGTTTTTTAATCAGATAGATAGATAGATAGATAGATAGATAGATAGATAGATAGATAGATATAGATATAGATATAGATATAGATATAGATATAGATATAGATATAGATATAGATATAGATATAGATACATATATATATATCTTTTTGCTCTGGAGCTTAATGAGTTCTTAACCTCTTACTAGATATATAATTTGAAAATAATTTCTCCCATTTGGTAGGTTGTCTTTTTATTTTTTTGATAGTTTCCTTTGAGGTACATGAATATAATTTCTATTCTTGTGTTCTGAGAGTTTTTATCATGAGAGATATTGCAGTTTTATAATTTTTCTTCAATTGATATAATCGTTTATTTTTATTAGACTATTAATTGATTACATTGGATGAGTTTTGAATATTAACATAGTCTTGTATTCTTAAGGTAAACCATACCAGGTCATAATCTATTTTTATTTTTATACTTTTTAATTCAATTTTCAAAACTTTGAAAATTTCAAAGATTTTGTGTCTATATTCCAGAAGGATATTCATGTACAGGATTTTTGTTTTTTGGTGTTTTTATCTTATCTCTTTTTTTTTTTTAAACAATCTTTGGTTTTCACATCATAAAATTAGTTAAAAAGTTTTCTATTTTCTGGAAATGACTCCATAGAATTGGTATTATTGTTACGTGAAATATTTGGTAGAATTCAACATTGATATCTGAGTCTGACATCTCTTCTTCAAATATTTTTAAGTACTAATTCAAATTCTTTAATATTTATGTGACTATTAAAATTATGTATTTTATCTTAGATAAGCTGGCTAAAATGTGATTTTCAAAAAAAAAATTAGTCCATCTCATCTAAGTAGTCAAATTCTTGAGTAAAGTGTTTATATTATCATCTTCCTATCCTTTTAATGCCTTATTGGCATTTATAATCCCTCTTCAATTTTGGCTGCTAATAACTTGTAAACACTTATATTTTGATAGAATTTATTATTTTTATTGACCTTTCTATCAATTTTACTTTATCTTTGAAACATGTTTGGGCTTTTTAATTTCATTTATTTCTGCTCTGATCTTTTTGTGGTCCTTTTGCTTACTTGGCCTTAATTTTCTCTATTAATCCTGGTTTCTGGATGTTTTAAATAATTTATAATTTTTCTTCTATTCTAATGTATGAATTTAATGCTGTAATTGTTGTATAAACAATACTTTAGGGATGCCTGGCTGACTCAGGCATCAAGAGTTGGGGATTTAAATTTGAGCCCCACATTGGGTGTTGTGACTTCTTAAAAATAAAACTTTTTAAACAATACTTTAAATTCGTGGCACAAATATTGATTTCATTTCATTTTCTCTCAAAATCACTTCTAATTTTCTTTAAACTTTCTATTTAACCCATTTTTAATTTTTGTTTTAATTTTAAGGGTCTAAAGATAACTTTTTAACATCTTTCTGCATTTTTTCACCTAATTTTATTCCATTATGATTAAGGAATGCACATTGTAAGATTCTAACTCTTTAAAAATTGTTAATATTTATTAATCCAGTGTATTAAATATATATATATTTTTTTCTTAATGCTTTTATTTATTTTTGAGACAGAGAGAGACAGAGCGTGAGCAGGGAAGGGGCAGAGAGAGAGGGAGACACAGAATTGGAAGCAGGCTCCAGGCTCTGAGCCATCAGCACAGAGCCTGATGTGGGGTTCAAACTCACAGACTGTGAGATCATGACCTGAGCCAAAGTCGGACGCTCAACCGACTGAGCCACCCAGGTGCCCCTAATTATATATCTAAAAATTTTTTTAAAAAAATTTTTATTTATTTTTGAGAGAGAGAAAGACATACCATGAGTGGGGGAGGGGCAGAGGAGAGGGAGTCACAGGATCCAAAGCAGGATCCAAGCTCTGAGCTGTCAGCACAGAGCTCAGTACAGGTCTTGAAATCACACACCTGAGCCAAAGCCAATGCTTAGCCTACTGAGCCACCTACGTGCCCCTCTGCTTTTTTAAAATTTTATTTTTATTTCTTTTGAGAGAGATATACAGAACAAGTGGGGTAGGTACAGAGAGATAGAGGGACACAGAATACCACACAGGCTCTGGGCTGTTAGGGCAGGGCCCTATGTGGGGCTCAAACTCACACACCAAGAGATCATGACCTGAGTCAAAATCAGAGTTGGCCTTTTAACCGACTGAGCTACCCAGTGCTTCTTTTTCTTTCTTTTTAATTTTTTAATGTTTATTTCTGAGACAGAGAGAGACAGAGCATGAGTGGGGAAGGAGTGAGAGAGAGAGGAAGACACAGAATCTGAAGCAGGCTCCAGGTTCTGAGCTGTCAGCACAGAGCCTGACGTGGGGATCGAACTAAAACCGCAAGATCATGACCTGAGCCAAAGTTCATTGCTCAACCGACTGAGCCACCCAGGCACCTCATCCCAGTGCTTCTTAATTGTCTATTTAGATCAATATCTCATATGTATTTGTTGCATCTGTTAATGTGATCATATGATTTTTCTTTTGTAGGCTGTCATTATGATGGATTAATTAGTTAATTTTTCAATATTTAACCAACCTGCATAAGTAGAATAAATTTCACTTGGTCTTGGTGTGTACTTCTTTTTATACATTGCTACATTTAATTTGTTAAATTCTTTGTTCAGCATTTTTGGTTTTTTGTTTTTTGGTTTTTTTTGTTTGTTTGTTTGGTTTTTTTTTTTTTTTTTTTTGCATTTCCCTTTGTGAGAAATATTGGTCTGTAGTTTTCTTCCCTTCTAATTTCTGTTTGGTTTTGGTACTAGAACAAGGCTCGCGTTGTAGAAGGAATTAGGAACTGCTACCTCTGCTTTTATTTTCTGGGAATTTGTGAAGAATTGGTATCATTTCTACTTGAACTGTTTTGCAGAAGTCCGTGAACTCATTTGGTCTCGGCACTTTTTTTTGTTTACAAGTTACTGATTTAATTATTAACTACGTATAGGTCTAATTCTATTATGTATTTTTCTCTCAGTAAGTTTTGGTAGGCCACGTTTTTCATGTAATTGATTGATTTCATGTTTTCAGCTTTGTGGTAGTAGAGTTGTTTATATAACGTTACTATTCAAATATCTATGAGATCAGTATTGATGACGATTTTTATTTGTGATGGTGGTATTTTGTTTCTCTTTTTGTTGTTAGTTTGTCTAACTAGAAAATTGTCAATGTTACTTATATTTTTAAAGAACTGGTTTACATATCATCGACTTTTAAAAATTGTTTTACTGTTTTAAATTTTGTTTAGTCTTTTTAAATTTTTATTCTTGTTTACTTCAGCTTTATGTGCTTTTTTGTCTAACACAGGTGAAATTCAGGATATTGATGTTAGATATTTACTCATTCATAACATATGTGTTCAATTCAATTCAACCCAATATATTTAATTCACTACATAAATTTTCTTCTAAGCATTGCTTTTACTGCATACCACAACTTTTCCCGAGTATGTTTTTTTTTTTATTTTTTATTTTTTACATTTATTTATTTTTGAGAGACAGAGACAGAACACAAGTGGGGGGAGGGACAGAGAGAGAGAAGGAGACACAGAATCTGAAGCAGGCTGCAGGCTCCAGGCTCCGAGCTGTCAGCACAGACCCCGACGCAGGGCTCGAACTCACAAACTGTGAGATCATGACCTGAACCGAAGTCAGACACTCAACCGACTAAGCCACCCAGGCGCCCCCCAAGTATGTTTTTTTTTAACTTATTCTCAATAATTTTTAATTTCTCTCAAGACATCTTTGATGGATGCATGTACTGCTAACAAGTGTGTTGTTTCATCTCCAAATATTTTGGCATTTCCCAGTTGTTGGGAAATTGTCTGTTATTCTCTGCTATCCTCTTGTTGAATTCTAATTTAACTTCATGAAGGCCTAAGAAAATATTTTGTGATATGTATATATTCTTTACATTCTTTTATGTTTCTTAAAAAAAATTTTTTTTAACGTTTATTTATTTTTGAGACAGAGAGAGACAGAGCGTGAATGGGGGAGGGTCAGAGAGAGGGAGACACAGAATCCGAAACAGGCTCCAGGCTCCGAGTTGTCAGCACAGGGCCCAACGCGGGGCTCGAACTGACCAACCGCGAGATCATGACCCAGCCGAAGTCGGACGCTTAACTGAATGAGCCACCCAGGTGCTCCTTAAGTTTCTCAATATATATCTTCCCCTTGTATGAAGCATGAATGGACTATTCTCTATTCCTCTCTGTGAGGATCTGTTTGATCTCCTCATGGCACAAATCCCAAAAGATTTAGAGTTCTCAAAGTCTAGGCCCCAGGATTTTCTAACGCTGAAGATAGTTCACCCTGAGCCTCCAACAATTCTTTAATATGGCGTTAGTGTTCAAGTTGTTTATTGCTCTAGTGGCTTCTTCTCCATATAAATTAATTTCAGTTGTGATTCTCTATATTAACATGCATATACAGTATTTGAGATGGAAGTTAGTCCTATACCTCAATTTTATGGTATCTAAAGAAAAGATATTGATTTTTGTCCTGTTCAGGTGTTGTCCTGTTTTGTTTTGTTTTGTTTTGTTTTCATGTGAGAGTCTGAGTCAAAACTTTCACAGTCCTAACATGTCAGATATGAAACTGGAAGTTTGGATTTAAACTGGAAGTTTGTGATTTTAGGGGCATGGATATCTGTGAGTTTATGCTTTTAAGTATTGTTGAGCTTTTTAAGTATGTACATTTATATCTTTCATCAAACTTGACTACTTTTGCTCAGTATTTTTCTAAATATTTTAGTTTTTCTCTTTCTCCTTGCTTTCAGAATTTTAATGACACAAATATTACAACTTTTTTTTTCTTTCTCCACAATGTTCTGTTTATTGCTTTTCAGGCTGTTTTGTTGTTGTTTTTGCTGCTGTTGTTGTTTTTCTGTTTTTCAGATGGGAAATTTCCGTTGCTTTTTTTCTATATTTATAGTGACTCTGTTCCAGTTACTTATTCCATTTTGCTGTTGAGTTATTCATTCCATTTTTAGATTTGGTTACTTCATTTTTAGGTTGTAAATTTTCTGTTCTTTCTTTTTTCCTCTTCCCTCCTCTTTCCTCACTCCCCTTTTCTTTCTTTTCCACAGGGACGTGAAAGTGCTTTACTACCAGAAGTTCATGAATGTGTGGACAGCACACACCAGTGAGAATTCCAGGTCTTGGAGAGGGAAGAGGATGGGGGTGGTGCCCAGGACTCAGAGCTAGGGACAGAGTCAGAGACCTTGGCCCATTGTCCTCACAGTTTCACATGGTGGGAGCTGGGGGAGAAGAGGACCAGATGGACTGGAGTGCAGTCCAGTTGTGGGTTTTGGAGAAAGACTGCATAGCTCATAAAACCTTGTCCTCCTTCATTTTTTACTTCCCCCTGGGTGAATTAGGATGCCTGCCCAGTCCTTGGACTCATGGGTGTATCCCCTGTCTCATGAGGTCTCTGCCTTCCCCTCCCAATGGGCTATTTTTGACAGGGAGAGGATGGAGGTCTGGGGAGCTGGAGAGGGGAAGTGGGGGACAGATGGAAGGCCTGTGGAGGCTCTGGGGTCTGGGAAGTTCCCTGCTCCTCACACACCCTCTTCTCTGGTTAAGGGTCTTTTTCTGAAAGGGTCCAAGGAAATATTGGTGGGAGTAACCCCAGAGGCCACAGCTTCTTTCCTGAGCAGCTTGGAGGTCACTCTTATGTAGATGGCAGCAGAACACGATGGTCAGCTTCTGGGTCACTGTGCCTTCAGCGCTGTCCTCAGATCTCCATGTGGAAGGTGCTGAGGAAGTTGGGGCCTTGTTAGTCATGTCCTCAAAGTCCATGAAGCCCAGGTTTCCATCACCATCCAGGTTAGCCTCCTTGGTAAGAGTACTATGTTGAAGAAAAGTGGCAAGAGTGGACATTCTTGTTTTCTACCTGGTGGTAGAGGGAAAATGTCCCAATTTTCTATTAATTATGATGTGAGCTGGGTTTTTCATATATGGCCTTTGATATGCTGAAGTATGTTCTGTTTGCCACTTTGATGAGAGTTTTTATAATGAATATTGAAATGTGTCAAATGTTTTTTTGTAGCTATTGAGATTATTATATGACTTTTAGCCTTTCTTTTGTTCACGTGGTATAACTGGTTTGATTTGCAGATAGGGAACCATTCTTGCACTTGGTGCTAAATAATTATTTTAATGCATCATTAAATTCTTTTTGCTAATATTTTGAGATTTTGTATTTATGTTCATAATGGACATTGGTCTGTAATTTTCTTTTGTAGTGTCTTTCCCTGTTTTTGGATCAGTGTAATGCTGGCCTCTTATAATTAATTTGGAAGTTTTCCTTCCATTTCTAATTTTTTGGAACAATTTGAGAAGAGTAAGGATTAACTCTTCTTTGAATGTCTGGTAGAATTTCCCTGGGAAGCCATCTGGCCCAGGACTTTTGTTTGTCAAGAATTTTTGCTAACTTATTCAATTTCTTTGCTGGTTATGGGTCTGTTTAAATTTCAATTTCTTCCTGTTTCAGTTTTGGCAGTTTCTATGTTTCTAGGAATTTGTCCCTTTCTTCCAGATTTGCCGAGTTTGTTGGCTAGGGGGTTAGCAATTTTGTTTATTCTTTCAAAAAGCAGTTTTTAGTTTCATTGATCTGTTCTACTGCTTTTTTTTGTTTCTGTGTCATTTATTTCTACTCTAATCTTTATTATTTTCCTTCTGCTGGATTTAGGCTTTATTCGTGGCTCCTTTTCTACTTCGTTTAAGTGTAGTTTAGGTTATGTATTTGGTACCTTTCTTGTGTCTTGAGATAGACCTGAATTGCAGTGTACTTCCTTCTTAAGTCTGCCTTTGCTGCATCCCAGAGGCTTTGGACTGTTATTTTTTCATTTTCATTTTCTTCCATGTAAGTTTTAATTTCTTCTTTAACTTCCTTATTAACCCAGTCATTCTTTAATAGGATGTTCTTTACCCTCCATGTATTTGAGGGCTTTGCAAAATTTTCTTGTAGTTGATTTTAAGTTTCATAGTGTTATGATCTGAAGATATGCATGATATGATCTTGATCTTTCTGTATCTGTTGAGGGCTGATGTGATTGTGATCTATTTTAGAGAATGTTCCATGTGCAGTTGAAAAGCAGTTGTACTCTCCTACTTTAGGAAGAAATATTGTGAACATATCTATTGAGTCCATCTGGTCCATGTGTCAAAGCCATTGTTTCCTTGATTTTCTCCTTAGATGATCTGCCCATTGCTGTAAGTGGGTTGTGAAAGTCCCCTACTATTATTGTATTATTATCAGTGAGTTCCTTTATGTTTGTGATTATTTATTTATATATTTGGGTTCTTTCAAATTGGGGGTATAAGTATTTACAATTGTTAGATATTCTTGATAGATAGACCACTTAATTATGATATAATACCTTCTCCATTCTTGTTACAGTCTTTGTTTTAAAATCTAGTTTGTCTGCTAAAAGTATGGCTACTCTAGATTTCTTTTGAGGTGCATTAGCTTTATAGATTGTTCTACATCTCATCATTTACAATCTGCTGGTGTGTTTAGGTCTAAAATGAATCTCTTGTAAGCAGAATATGGATAGTTCTTGTTTTTAAACCCATTCTGATATTTTATGTCTTTTGGAGCATTTAGTCCATTTATAGTTAGAGTGCTTATTTATAGATATGACTTTAATGCCATTGTGTTACCTGTAAAATGAGTGGTTCTGGAGGTGTTTTTTGATCCTTTCTAGACTTTGTTGATTTTGGTCTTTGTTTCCTCACTCAAAGAGTCTCCTTTAATATTTCTTGCACGTCTGGTTTAGTGGTCACAAATTCCTTTAGTTTTTGTTAGGGAAACTCTATCTCTTATCTCTCCTTCTATTCTTGAATAGAGCATATTTTTCCCATTTAGTAGTTGAATATATCCTGCAACTCATTTAAGGCCAGCCAAATTTCTGTAGACAGATTTGCTGTGAATATGATCTGTCTTCCTTTGTGGGTTAAGGATTTTTTTTTCCCCCTTGCTGCTTTCAGGATTCTTTCCTTGTCTATATTTTGTGAATTTGACCCTGATATGTCTTGGTGATGGCTGGCTTTGGTTGAATTTAATGAGAGTTCTCTGTGCTTCTTGGATTTCTATATGTGTCTTTCCCCAGATCAGGGAAGTTTTTGGCTATAATTTGATAAAATAAACCTTCTCCTCTTTTTGCTCTCTTCTCATCTTCTGGGACTCTGATGATATGAATGTTATTTCTTTAAGGAGTCACAGAATTCCACAAGTCTACATTAATGATTCAATGACTTTCTTTCTCTCGTCTTTTCAGCTTCATTATTTTCCATAATATTATTGTCTGTATCACTGATTCATTCCTCTGTTTCATCTATCATCATTGCCATGGCATCCATTCAGGTTTGCATCTCAGTTACAGCTGTTTAAATTTCAGCCTGACTCGACTTTAGTTCTTTTATCTCTGCAACAAGGATTCTCTGGTGTCTTCTGTGCTTTTTTCAAGACCAGCTGATATCGTCATGCTTGTTGTTTTGTTTTTAAAACTTCTGAGATGATGATGATAATGATGATGATGATGGTGATGATGATTTTAGAGAGAGAGCATGCACAAGTGGGGGAAGGGGAAGAAAGAGAGGGAATGAATCTTTAGCAGCCTCAATACTCAGTGTGGAGCCAACATGGGGTTTGATCCTATGACCCTAGGATCATCATCTGATCCAAAATCAAGAATCAGACACTCAACTGACTGAGTGTTGACAACTGACTGTTGTTTCAAATTCTAGTAAAGGTATCTTATATCTGTATTGATTAAATCCCTGGTCATTACTTCTTCCTGCTCTTTCTTTCAAGGCTCTTGCAGGATTCAGCTTCTTGATCAGTATACTTGGTGTGAGTGAGGGTTTTGTGCTGGTGTTCTGGGTGGGGGCAGGGTGAGAGGTCGTGTTGAGCTGATTCTCATGCCTTAGTAGAGATGCATCTGTGAGGTGCACAGGGGTGAGGTTTGGTGTAAGCAGCTTTAGTCTCCACATGTTGTCACTGTTTAGCTCACTGAGGTCAGTCACTGATGATGGATGGGGGCAGGAAATGGCATCTCCCTGCTCTCTCATCCCTGGAATGGAGACTTTGCTCCCGCCACTCTTCAGGGAGCCTTCTCAGAAGAGCAAACAATCACCCTCCTGTGTACCTGACTTCCGTCAGATCCTTACCCTCACTCTGTGCCTGAGTCATTTGCCTGCCAAGCAACATAGTATCCCTGTGTTTTACCTCAGGGGTCAGCTAGATTTCTAAATTCCAAATTTTATGGAGTCCCACACCAAAGACCGCAACTGAATCTCACATTTTTGCCATTTGCCAGTTCATCCCAGGAAAGAGATTGCACAGCCACACAGTTGTTTGGAGTTTATGGCAAAGTGCAGCAGAAAGCCAGCACCAAAGCTTGCCACCCTCAGCCATTGTCCCTGTTCCTATGCCTAAGAACAGTGCAGCATGTTGGAGCCATGAGTGTTTTTGTCTTCAGAGAGGCCTCTCTGCTGTTCCCAAATTCACTGCAAGAATGGGAACCCTTCCTCCCTGTGGGACACAAGGAATCATCAGAACATGCTGTCTGCTCCTGGGTCTCTGCCCTCCTTCCCCACAGTAGCAAAGTTAGTTGGGCACAACCCTGATGATGGCAGACTTCTAAAATTTCAGATTTTGTGCTTTGCTATTTATAAGAACTTGTAATCTCTGTAAGCAGGGCTACATCCACAGTATCAACAATTCTTATCTGACCCAAATCAACTCTCCACAGCTCCTATCTTCCATGAGGTGGACATTTTTCTACTTGTCAACTTGCAGTTTTGTTCTTTCAGTTCCCAAATTGATTTCTTGGGTGTTCAGGATGATTTGATATTTACCTAGCTGTATTTGAGGGTGAACACAAGCTTAAGGTCCTCCTATTCCTCTGCCATCTTAACTTACCTTAGAAAGTTCATATAAATGAAATCATGATTATTCAGTCTTGGATTTCCTACATAACCATGTTGCCTTGGAAAAATCACAATTTTGTTTCCTCCTTTCCAGTCCTTGTATACTCATATATACTCACTTAAAATCTCAAGTTAATTAATGACTCAGAATAAACAAACAATTAAAAAGCATATGTCCTAATTATTCCTCCTTTGTTTTACATGCCATCTGTGAACTCCATAATATTGACATTTAAAAATTACAATAAGTTCTAATTTAGATATGCCCATATGTTTACCAATTTCTTTGTTTATGATTGCTTCTTGATTCAACTCCTTCATTCTGGGCTCAATTACTTTTTTCACAAATGGCCCCTTTTGTAAGTTCTTTATCTAAAAATGTCTTTGGGGGCGTCTGGGTGGCTCAGTCGGTTGAGTATCTGACTTCAGCTCAGGTCATGATCTCGCAGTCCGTGAGTTCGAGCCCCGCATCGGGCTCTGTGCTGACAGCTCAGAGCCTGGAGCCTGTTTCAGATTCTGTGTCTTCCTCTCTCTGACCCTCCCCCGTTCATGCTCTGTCTCTGTCTCAAAAATAAATAAACATTAAAAAAAAAATAAAAAAAAAAAAAGACTTTCTCCTTGTATCTGAAGTCCCTGCATTTTCACTAGGGTAGGTGTGAATCTCTTTTTATATATCCTACTCAAGACTGAGTGTACTTTCTCAATCTGAGGATTCAGCTATTTCATTAATTCTGGAAAAATTTCAATGTCACTTCAAATGTCAACTTTTCCATAGTGTGTATTGCACTAAAATGCCTGGAGACATACACAGAGACTTCTCACTCTGTTTTCAAGGTCTTGTAAGTGCTCTTCCATGTTGTCAATTTCTTTATCTTCCAGGCTGTGTTTCAGGCAATTTCTTTAGATTTACCCCCTATCTAGGTAGGCTACCTAAGACTACTATAGAGTTCTATACTTCAAAATTATATTTTTTGATATTGCCAAATGTTCCATGGTGGAAGGCACAAAATCACCCCCAGCAAACCCTTGAGTTAAGGGTAGTCAAAGACCCAGGATGTTATCATGCACTGAGCCAATACAATTATATTCAATAGCTTTCCTCAAAATCCTCCCAATGTGCCATAGCCTTCTTTAGCCAGGGTCTTTGGCTACCTGTAACCCCAAGGTTCTCAATGGGGAGCAATTTTGCTCCTGAGGATATTGGGAAATGTCTGGAGATTTTTTTTATCTCAACAGAAGTGGGGAGGAAGGACCCCTCACACCTAGTGGGTAGAGGCTGATAAACATCCTACAGTGTACAACATAGTCCCCCACCCCCAATAAAACCTAGCCCAAAATGTCAATTGTGCTGACTTGGAGAAACCCTGTTCTTTTTTTTTTTTTTAAGTTTATTTATTTTTGGGACACAGAGAGACAGAGCATGAATGGGGGAGGGTCAGAGAGAGAAGGAGACACAGAATCTGAAACAGGCTCCAGGCTCTGAGCTGTTAGCACAGAGCCCGACACGGGGCTTGAACTCACGGACCGCAAGATCATGACCTGAGCCGAAGTTGGACGCTCAACCGACTGAGCCACCCAGGAGCCCTTGGGTAAACCCTGTTCTAATCCAACCAATTATAATGCCTTAAAGATCTCTAGGCTCTTAACATGACTATATTTCTGTATGAGCGTATGTAAAACCTCTGCTTCAAGTTAGAGTTGGTTGTATGCATTGATGCTTGCACCTGTGTGCTTACAGAATCCAAGTATTTTTTCCTGCTTTTGATTTTTGATAGTGTATGCACACAACATGTTTGCCTACACAGTTTAGGAACTGAAATTCTTAAAGAAAGGAAGATGTTTGCAGAAAAAAGTAGAAAAGGAGAATAAAAGCTTCAGACACACCCTAAAAACCAAATCTGTTTTATTTTAGATGATTACAATATGATGTATGTGTAGGACATTTCTTCAAGAGAATTATTGACAGCCATTCCAAACAGTAGGGCTTTCATTGAGACCTTTTGTTTGAGACAACTGACCACAGTCACGGGTTTCATTTTACTCCACTGTTTTATGGAAAATGTTTCACAGAAGAACATTGTGGCACTTATTAGCAAGAGCGAGGTAGCTGTGATTCCTCGTGGGAATACATAGAAGAAGCATTTCCTTATCAGCATTTCTTTTTCAATGGGAAAACTAAGTGGGAAATCACGGGTGGTTTGGCCATAAAAATCCACAGCAAAATTCCAGCTCGCTGTAATTGCAGTACAACTACAGCTACAGATGAGAAAGAAGGCAGAGATGTTGTAACACAATCGAAGGAAATCTGGGTATGGGGCATGGATCCAGTGGACCACAAGTGCCACTGAACCAAAAATCAGGACTACAGAATTCAAAGAATTTGCCAACAATATCAGGCCCTGCCCATACCAGATTTCATCTGAAATCACCCAGCTTCCATTGATCCTGCCATACATAGGCCACTCAAGAATTGCACCAGAGATGCTACATTTTTGAAAGTAGAAAGCTTCCCAAAGTCCAATGTACACAATGGAAACAATGTTGCTGTTAAACTCCCACACGCGCCAGGATCTGCTGTTGGCTAGACTGATGCCAAAAGCCCAGGCCAGATAACTGAAAAACAGGCCCATCAGTTTGAGGTACAGGTGCTTCAATTCCAGTTGATGGATGACAGGGTAGAGGCATCATGAAATCAAACCAGGAACACACCAAAGAGAAAAAAGAATCAGAATGAATGAGTCACAGTTCCGAAAGTGCTCAATATTTATGTCTTGTCCTTCTGGTCTAAGCATCATATTTAATAGTCTCATATATGTATTCGCTTTCAATTAGTGTTCTAAATGTTTATGTAAGGATAAAATGACCCCGGTGACGGTATAAATTTACATGCCATTCTGGGAACACAGTGTGACATATCTCTCAACCACCAAACTGTTCAATATCTCTTGTCTAGCAACTCCAATTCCAGGACTTTTGCCAAGTTATTGCTAAGAGTTTGCAAAAATATACATAGATGTTTTTTTTTTTCCCAGCACTGTTTATCAGGGAGAAAAATTGGAATTAAGTAAATGTCTGCTAATAGAGGAATCATTAACTAAACTATAGTACATCAAGGATTATAGTGAAATATTACACGACCATTACTAAGAAGGAGTGAATCCATGTAAATGACCTGAAGAAACCTCCATGGGAAAGCAAAATGAAAAATAATCCATATGGTATGACAATCTGCGTCAAAAGAAAACACACAACTTTCTTTATATATCTACAAGTATAGATATGTGCATACATTTTTGAAAGTTTAGAAGGATGCACACAAAAAGAGGAACCCTGATCAACTGACAGAAGTAGAGAATTTCCTTCTTATTTTCATATTTTCTATAATCTGTATGGTGCATAGTTTTAAATGGAAAACAGAATAAACATAACCTTGATGATCTGTAACATGTTGCACACAACAAATCAGGCTAAGGGTGCCTGAGTGGCAGAGTCAGTTGTCGGACTTGTGATCCCAGCTTAGGTCTTGATCTCAGGGTCATGAGATGAAGCCCCACATGGCTCCTCCACTGGGCACAGAGCCTACTTAAAAAAATTCATGCCTATTTACTTTTTCTTAATCCATCCCTTGCTTAAAACTCTCCCTTTAGACGTTGGCTTCTTTTAAGGGTACAACTTAAAAATAGCTTGGTGTGTTTTGCATGAAGCAAATATCTCTTACAAAGCAAAATCTAGATTGTGGCCCAACCTGTTTGCATCTGTTTCAGTTTTAATCCTTGGAGTTCGTGGCAAGGATAATCAGAAAATGATACTCCTAGGGCTTCTCCCTCTGCTGATTAGCAGAAAGAATGAGACAGAGAGGAATGCTCAGAGTGGAATGGTGAGTGGGAAACATAAACAACCACCCACGTAGAAGAGTTTTAGGACCCTCCAAACTACATCTCCTTGCTATGAAGCCTGATATCCCCAACACTGTATCCTCTCTGTTCCATAATCTTCTGGGGAATGCACTTCCTCATTGCATGAAAGCAGCAGTTTTAGTAAAATTAGAAAGATGAGTTTGGAGCTGACGGCCAGTTTGATGACCTCACTCTCCAGGAATGATATTTCCTTGCCCATAGAGGTCTGAGCGAATGGTCCATAAGACCAAGGAGTTTTGACAGCATGAAGAATCAGGACGAAGAATGTTACAAATGCAGAAAAGTATGCCAGTTCAAGGAAGTTTGGGTGCATCTGTGTGTGGAACCAGTGGAATGAGAACATGTTTTTCCTGATGATCAAATTTTAAACACTCCCTGTATCTTATGTTAACATATTACCCATATGCCATGTAGAAGGACTCCAGTGTGCAGAAGCTTAAAGAATGGTAAATATTCTTCGTAGCAGCAGGAAATTTTAACCTGGAAGGGGAAAATGTCAAGCCAACATTCAAAGATCCACAAGGAGAGACAAATGACCTATAGTAAAAAAAAAAAAAAAAAAAAGATACAATTAATGTAGAGTTTGGGGCTCCGAAGAAAGCCCAACATACCCTGCCTCTTACCAAATGTTTATTATACATAGCTTGCATTTTGTAAAGGTCATTGCCTATTCCAGATAATTCACATTAACACATTTCAATTCTCATAGCAGCCCAATGATAGATATAGAGTTATGACCCCCATTTTTGAAACGAGGGGCTTGAGCTCCGAGAGGTTGAGTAACTTACTCTAGGTCACACAGACATAAATGGCAAAGCCAGACTCTAGAGCTCTTGGTGTTGACAGAGTTATTCATGGCTCTCCTGATACCAGATGGCATTTATTCACATCCAAAGAGAATAAAAAATACAAGTGCCTAGACAGCTCAATCCCTTAAGCGTCTGACTCTGGATTCATCTCAGGTCATACATGATCTCACAGTTTGTGAGTTCAAGCCCCACATGGAGCTCTGTGCTGGCAGTGCAGAGACTGCTTGTGATTCCCTCTCTCTCCCTGTCTCTGCCTCGCCTCTATTTTTTCTGTCTCAAAACAAATAAGTAAACTTAAAAAAAATAGACAATTTCTATGTCAATTATAATAGTGGCCCATATTTTATGTCCCATAAAGAATGAAGCTGAATCTTGAAGGACAGCAACATATCAGAAAATAAATTACAAGTTTAGTCAACAGTGTGCATTGCTGGTGGGAATGTTAAATAGCACAGCCACTGTGGAAAACAGTACAGAGATTCCTCAAAAATTGAAACTTAGGATTGCCATGTGGTGCAGCCCTTCCACTTCTGGATATGTATAACCAAAAGAAGAGAAAGCAGGAACTCAAATAGATATTTGCCCACTCATGTCCGTAGCAACATTATTCATAAGAGCTTATGTGGAAACAACGCAGATGCCCGTCAGTGGATGAATGGATAAACTAATGCGGTCTATCCATATCTGGAATGATATTCAGGCTTCTACAAGAAGGACATTCTGACACCTGCTACAACATGGGTGAACCTCAAGGGCATTATAACGAGGGAAATAAGTCAGACAAAAAGAACAAATACTCTATGGTTCTACTTCTATGAGTAACCTAATCAAACTCATAAAGACAGAAAGTTCAATAGTGGATGGGAAGGGGACTTAGTGTTCAATGGGTACTGAGTTTGTTTTGGAACATGAAAAAATTCTGGAGATGGATGGTTGTGAGGGTTGCACAACAATGTGAATGTCGCCAATGCTGCAGAACGCTTCAAAATGGTTAAATGAAAAATTCTTTGTGATAGATATTTTATTACCATAAAAAAGTGACACAAAAAGCAGGTATTTTATAAAAAAACAAACAAACAACAAAGTTGTGTTCAATCTATCAAAGAAATGACACCCTGTGGTTTGGCAACACTGTCCCTGAATTTCTAAGTTACAAGCAGTAACGTTTACAAGTTTGTTTTCCCACAAACACACAGTCATATCACTGTGGCATGGAAAGACAGGTATGATGGCGGGGAGCCATTACCCCATATTGTGAGTTTTCATTCATAATCAAAGTGATACTGAAATAAACTCAGTTTTAAAAGCCGACGGCATAGAGACTAGTAGGCCATGGTAAAAATGTGAAGATGCTGGGTTATGTCAGAACAACAGGGGCCTGGACTTAACTTTCTTTGTTGGACCATCCAGTGAATGACATGTAAGCTCTTCACAGATGAGATGAAATGATTAAACTAAAATGACCCCCAAGATGTCTCAAGGCTCTCCTTGACCAGGGAAAAAGATAAAGCACAGTAGTTTCCCTACTATGGGAAAAAAAAAAGCCTTTCTAAGGACACAGAGTAGTAGTAGCTGCCAAACTGTAAGGGAAATAAGTCAAATTATTCTTGGGGTGCCTGGCTTGCTCAGCTGTCAGAGCCTGTGACTCTTGATCTAGGGTTGTGAGTTCCAGCCCCACATTGGGCCTACAGGTGATTTACCAAACAAACAAATGTCCTTCTTTTTCCATGACTACAAGTGCGGATCTGTGAATTATGAGTGGCAGGTACATTCCAAGAGATGCTATAGAGCACCAGAGCAGTGAAACACCCTTTGGAGAGGTGTTTCTAGAAGAGAAATTTATTTTTGGAGGACCTACATCAAATAATCACTGTACTTCATGAGAGTCTTAAGTCAGAAAACTATAAGAAGGTCCATATTGAATTGGAAGAAAGATGTGACATGACAGGAGCCAAAGTTAGGGCCAACAGGAATGCACCTTCCTTAAGCTTCCGTGGACAGGGATGCATGGATAGATATTGACGTAGGTCTCATATGTGGCCTCTTTCTGTTTTGTTTCAAAATTATCAAAACTCGCACAGTAAGCATGATGTTAATTGAACCAGAGCCAGAACTGTGCAGAGAGGAGACACAAGGGTAGAAAGGTTTATAGCAAATAGGGAGAGTACAGGGAAACTTACACTATCATTTTTTATTTCTTTTTGTTTCATACTTTAGCTGCAGTGTAATTTACAGAGAGTAAAAAATACTCACCTTAAATGTACAGCTCAGGGAAGATTTACCTATTTCCCACAGTAACTTCCATTTAAAGGAAAAGAATATTCCAGTCCCCCAAACCTTTTTCTTGACTCTTGCTAGTCAATAGTCACGTAGGCCTGCTCCCCCCCACCCATGTGTAAACAACTAATCTAGTTTCCTCTACCATAAATGTGTTTGCATATTATTTTTAAATTTTTAATGTATATTTATTTTTGAGAGAGACACACACAGAGCGTGAGCAGGGGAGTGTCAGAGAGAGAGGAAGACACAGAATCCAAAGCAGGTTCCAGGCTCTGAGTCGTCAGCACAGACCCCAGTGTGGGCCTCCAACCCACCAACCATGATATCATGAGCTGAGCTGAAGTTGAACGCTTAACGGACTGAGCCACCCAAGTGCTCCTGTTTTCGTATTCTTAAACTTCACATATATGGAAACACACGGAATGTAACATATCTTCGCTGTCAGCTTTCTTTTGTTTGGCATACTGTTTGTGAGATTCACCTGTGCTGTCGAATGCATCATCACTTTGTTCATTTTTATTGTTGCATAGTATTCCGTTTTTTGGCCATACCCAATTTGTGTACCCATTCTTCTGTAGATGAATATCTGGGTTGTCTCCAGTTTGGGGCTACTATGGGGAGGAGTTTATTAATATTTTAAAAATAAAGCATATATTTCCTTTATAAGTCAACTCATTTGCTCAAGCAGCAGTTAGGAAATCTGTGTTTTGTAGAATTAGATTTTTTTTTTGAGAGGGAGAGAGAGGGAGAAAGAGGGAGCTAGTGTGAGCTGTGGACGTGTAGAGAGTGAGTGGTAGAGGATCCAAAGCAGGTCTGTGCTGACAGCAACAGGCCTGATGCAGGACTCAAACTCACGAACCTTGAGATCTGATCCTGAACTGAGACAAAGTCAGATGCTCAACCAACTGAATCAGCTAGCTGCCCATGCCTGTAGAGTTAGTTTTTTTTTTTTTTTTTAATTTTTTTTTCAACGTTTTTTATTTATTTTTGGGACAGAGAGAGAGAGAGAGACAAAGCATGAACGGGGGAGGGGCAGAGAGAGAGGAGGACACAGAATCGGAAACAGGCTCCAGGCTCCGAGCCATCAGCCCAGAGCCTGACGCGGGGCTCGAACTCACAGACCGCGAGATCGTGACCTGGCTGAAGTCGGACGCTTAACCGACTGCGCCACCCAGGCGCCCCTGTAGAGTTAGTTTTCTAAAGAAATGTGGCAAGTCAGGAATCTAGACGGACTTTTAACACTTCACAGACAACCCACACACTATTTGCTGCTCCCCTGTTTGGGGGGAGGCTTTTAGAAGAGGAGAAAGCCAGGAAAGACAGGTGGATGGAAACTTGTATTCTCCACAAGACTTGTGTCATTCTTGCAGAGAAAAAGCATATATCCTAGAGAAATATGCAGAGGGCATTGAGTTGGGGTGTGGAGTCTCTGATAGCACACTGAGTCATGTGAATAATAGCTTTTGGAGCATAAAAATTACTCCCCCGCAGATAATTCTATTATTGTGTCGACTACTATGTTGGAGGACCGTCAAAAGACCTCAGATTTCATCCCAGCTCATCCTGTGACCAGTGACAAGCCACTTAGAATCTCTATATTTTGATCCCTCATGTGGAGGATGGGAGCCACCTGCCCCACATCCTTTCTGTGCCACAGGAACTCTGTGCTTCCCGGTGCTTAGGCAATCAAGCACATTCTCCAGGGCTACCAGACAGAGAAAGGTAAAAGTAATTCATGAACCATGAAACATCAAGTCACTGGGCATTATGATAACTGTCACCTCCTGGTGTTTCCTCGGAACCTGAGCTGGGACTACTGGAGAGGATGAGGAGTTGCCAGCATTAGCCTGTGCTACCTTCCCTGCCTTGGTCAGGGAGTGCTGTCACTCTTATGTGGCTCCCTATTTCCCAGTCTCAACAACAAATATTCTGGCACTTTCGATTTCATCTCCAGCCCAAATGCCATATGGAATCCCTCTTGCTCCTGATTACCTTGGAAGGATATCCATGAGGGAGAAAGAATGTAAGAAATGCCCCCAGCCCTCATAGCATCCTCTGGTACCTAAGTCAGTGCTAGATACATTCCCATGTCTAATACACAGGATATATTCTTTTTGCTTATTCTTGTAAAAAATAATCATTCCAAGAGGTAATTTGGGAGGTCTTGAAACTCATTTTTCTCCTTTTCTTCTTTTACCCATCTCCCCCAAGGCAAACCCAGCCATGGCGATCCCCTTGCTTTATGTATCTAAAGTCCTTATGATCCACTGGGTTGTTCTCTCTTGAGACTGCAGGCAAAAGAGCTTCAAACACCCACCAAACACCCACCAAAGGCAATTCAGCCACTCCCCTGTGACCAACAGGTGGCAGGTGTGTCACTCTGTTGGTGGTCACCGTCTCCTGTGAGAGAAGTGGGTTGAGGCAGCCTTTTCTCATAAGCATGTCTTCTACAACCTTATGTTTTCCAAGTAACCTGCGGCATGGATCCTCTTAATTTACACAACTCCGCTTTAGAAGCCCCTATCTGTGAAGTTGGCCTTAATTAGACTTATTACGGTGGAAGGTTTCGTTGGGGGAAACGTGATGTTTACCCGGAAGCCGCTGTACAAGCCATTACAGTTTCCTGGAGAATATGTGGGACTCAGGCCTAGGCCACCCTGAAAGTCTGAATGGGCCTCAGACTTGCCATCATGTCTTTTCAAAGACGTGGGAAGGGAGCCAGGAACTCTTTAACTAAAGGAAAAGGATGGGATTTTCTCCCATTGCCCACTACTTGAGAGCTAAGGGTGTCATGTAAGTAACGGTCAGCAGAAAAATATTAGAATGCTATTAGAATTTTACAAAATCTCAGGGGTGACTGCGTGGCTCAGTTGGTTAAGCATAAGTAAGTCTTTTGCTCAGGTCATGACCTTGTGGTTTGTGAGCTTGAGCCCCATGCCAGGCTCTGTGACATCTCAGGGCCTGGAGCCTACTTCAGATTCTGTGTCTTTCTCTCTCTCTCTCTGCCCCTCCTCAGCTTGAACTCTGTTTCTCTCTCTCTCTCTCTGTCTCTCTGTCTCTCTCTCTCTCTCCGTCTCTGCTAAACATTAAAAAAATGTTTTTGTTTTTTTTCCAAAATCTGCATCAAGAGGAAGAATTTGTTGCCCAGAAACCGTAATACAAAGCCTAAAGGCAAAGTGCCTGTTTAACATTCTACCAGAGCACTCAGCCCGCTTGGGTCTACAGGCAGTGTTTTTGGAAAATATATTTAAACAGCTGATAGACTTATGTTACCACGGGGAAAAAAGTTCAAACACTATGCCGTCAAAGACTTAAATATTCTTTGGAAAGAAGGACATTCCATGTTAGCCCTCTGATTTCTCTTCTGTGAATTTTGCGTGGGCCATAGACTGTCGCTTTAGACTAAAGTGAGTATGTCACTTTCATTTTAATGTTTAACCTATTAAAACCTTATTTTTTCAGTCATTCATTTAGTTTAATTGAGGTCATTTAAACATTTGAAGAGTGTGAATCCTATTAGCAACCAAGCAGCACAAGTAGAAGGTAGAAGTCTTATATACTCGGTATCATCAAGGCTCTTGGTTAAATGTTTTGGTGGCACTTTGCATGTGAAAGATACCCAATGAATTTTTGGTGAAAGAATTCATCAGTGGGTGAAGGACTGTCTTAAGCATGATTCTGGAATGCAATCCAATAGAAGGGATTAGAAGTTACCCTGGGAGCCAAAGCTGACTAGGCCACCTATAGAGTTTGGGAGAAGAAGTCCACAAAGGTCATACCTATTGGGGAGGGTTCTGGAAGAATATATTTAAATTTGTATAAACAAGACCTATACTCCTAATACAACTTAAAAATAATTACATTAACAGTTGTATTGATATCACCAAAAGAGAAGAGATATTTCCCGCCCCAAACCACACACACACAAATAAAAGTGCTGACTAGAAAAAGCAAATATGAACTGAATGTCTAAGAATGAGTGAGACTTAGCATATGTCCCTACTCCAAGTCCTACTCCAAGATATCTACTAAGAGAAATAAAAGTACATTTGTTCATAAATCCAAATGCAAGTGTGTATAGCACCTTTCTCCATAATTGCCTCATTCTGGAAACAACTCAGTGGGGGAGAAAGACTATCTTAAACAATCCTCAAGAAACAAAGTAGATGGATGTCTGGTGGCTCACTCAGTTGAGCACCCAACTCTTGATCCTGGATCAAGATCCCAGCATCCTGGAATCAAGCTATGCATCAGAGCTCTGCACTGGGTGTGAAGCCTGCTTGAGATTCTCTCTCTCTTTGTCCCTCTCCTTCGTTCATGCTCTCTCTCACTAAAGTAAAAAGTAAGTAAATATGGGTTCTGTGTGACTCAGTAGTTTAAAAATCCAGCCATTGTTTTCAACTCATGGCTCATGAGTACAAGCCCCACATCAGGTTCCACACTGATAGTGCAGAGCCTGCTTGCGATTATTTCTCTCCTCTTCTCTCTGCCCTCCACTGCTCGTGCTCTCTTAAAATAAATACGATTTTCAAACAAAGTCTTGAGAGAGGAAACCGGAGAGAGGAAAAGACATACCACGTTCTTGAATAAGGAGACTCATGTTATAAATATGTAAGTTATCCTTCAGTTGACTTACAAACTTAGCAGGATCTTAATTTTAAAAAATCATGTTTTTTTTTCCAGTCTGGAGTAACACAAGTTGAGTATAAAATTCATATGTGAAGATAAGAGGGAAAGGGGTACCTGGGTGGCTCAGGCAGTTAATCGACTGATTTTGGCTCGTATCATGATGTCATAGTTCCTGGGTTTGAGCCCCGCATCAGGCTCTGTGCTGACATCTTGGAACGTAGAGCCTGCTTCGGATTGTGAGTCTCCCTCTCTCTCTGCCTCTCCCCCACTCATGATGTGTCTCTGTCTCTCAAAAATGTATAAACATTAAAAATTAAAGATACATGGGAATAATTAAGATATCCTAAGAATGGGGAGAGAATAAGCATACTACTTGCAATAGCATTTTATTTAATTAGGGCTTTAAAATTTAAAAAAAAGTATATTATTGGCACGTCATACACTGATGCCCTAAAGGATTCCAATAGAATGTCCATACATGGACCCAATATCTATGGAATTTATGAAATTAGTTTATGAAAATAAGACAGCATCCAAATCAGTGTAGAAAAGATACTTGTTTTTGTTTGTTTGTTTGTTTGTTTGTATTTTGTCTTCTTTATTAGGTGACATGGCACCAAAGGAGAGTCATTTTTTAAAAAAAAAATTTTTAACGTTTATTTATTTTTGAGACAGAGAGAGACAGAGCATGAGTGGGGATGGGGCAGAGAGAGAGGGAGACACAGAATCTGAAACAGGCTCCAGGCTCTGAGCTGTCAGCACAGAGCCCGACGCGGAGCTCGAACTCATGGACCGCAAGATCATGACCTGAGCCGAAGTCGGCCGCTTAACCGACTGAGCCACCCAGGCACTCAGGAGAGTCATTTTAAAAAGGTAAAACTGGCCTAATATCTTGCACTACACATCAGGTTAAACTCCAAATGAATACAATAAAAATGAAATGTTAACATAAAAAATGAAGAAAAACTTAAAAAATGCCTTTAGAGCATGGGAATAGAGAAATATATATCATGACTCAAATACCACAAGCAATAAAAGATTGATAAATTTGACAATATAAGCTTTACCAAAAGCATTCATATGACAAAATGCAATAAGCAAAGCTCCCAAGTAAAAGCCAAGTTAAGAAGAATATTTGTAAGTGAAGGCTCAAAAGGCAAAGGGCAAATACACTTACTATATTAATTTCTCCTAAACATCAAGAATATCAACACCTCAGGATAAGAACGGGTTAGGAATATGAGCAGGTTAGTGGTAGGCATTTTGTGACATGGACTCCAATGATCCCCTCCTTTCCCATATTCATGTCCTCACCTTCTCCCCTGCAGTGTGAGCGGGAGCTAGCACTTGCTTCTAATGAATAGGAAATGACAACAGTGATAACATGTGATTCTATGATTAGGTTACACAAACATAGCCACAAACAAACAATCAAACAAAAAAACAAACAACAATCATGACTTCCATCCTACTGGCATTCTCTCTTCCTCTCTCAATTACCTGCTCTGACAAAGGCAGCTGCCATGTTTTGAGAAGCTCTACTGAGAGGGCCATCTGGGAAGGAACTGAAGACCGTAGCCCATAGCTAATGAGGAGGTGATGAAATGAAATGTACTTACATTACAACAATGTAAGTAAGCTATAAGGTGGATTCCCCACTGAGCCTTCAAATGAGTGCAAGGCCTGGCTGGCATTTGGTGAGAGACCATGAAGGAGAGGATCTAGCTAAGCTGTTGTCAAACTACTGATCTACAGAAGTTGTAAGATCATAAGTAAAATAAATCAAATTAAAACATGCTTTAAGCCACTAAGTTGTAGGCTAATGTGTTACACAGATACAGATAAAAGACATATCACCAAAGAAATGAAAAAAACGCCTTAAAACATTTGGAAAAATATTCACTCTTACTAACAAGAAAAATATACATTGGAAATAATATAGAGATACCATTTCTCACCTATGACACCAAAGATAAATTCAAAAAATTTGTGGTGTTTTTTTTTGTTGTTGTTGTTGAAAAAGCTGTGAAGAATAAGGCATTCTCACAGATTTCTCATGGGAATGTGAATTGTATCACCCCTTGGAGAACTGCAATCATCCTAGGAACCTAACTTAAACACACGCTGGCAAAACTACAAAAGTATGTATGCACAAAGTTATAATACAGATATGCATATATGCAGAGTCACCTAGCTGGCTGAATAAACTAGGGTAAAGCCACACAATGGAATACCATGCAGCCATAAAACAGTGAGAAAGATCTCTATATCCAAGACAAAGTGATCCTGCAGGAAGTTATTGATTAGATAGATAGATAGATAGATAGATAGATAGATAGATAGATATAGATGATGTAGATTTAGATAGATAGGTATACACACACACACACACATATATATATATACACATACACACACACATATATATGATATATGTATATGAATATGGTTGCCTTTTGAAAAACATGGAATAAATACAAACACACAACCCCTGTATTTGCAAAAGAAAATTTTGGATAATAAACAAAAAATGCTTAAGTTACCTAAGATGGCAGAGAATAGGATATGCATAGGAACAGAAGTTTATTCAGACAATCTTTTAAAGTAAATTTGACTTTGAAAATATGTAAATATTTCACAAATGCAAAAATAAAACTGTGTCAAAACCACAAACGTAAAAATGCAAAACAGGATGAAGGTACCAGCGTGGCTCAGTCGGTTAAGTGTCTGACTTTGGCTCAGATCATGATGTCACAGTTTCTGACTTTGAGCCCCACGTTGGGCTCTGTGCTGACAGCTCGGAGCCTGGAACCTGCTTTGGATTCTGTGTCTCCCTCTCTCTCTGCCCCTCCCTTGCCCACGCTCTCTGTGTCTCTCAAGAAAAAAATAGAAAGGTTAAAACAATTTGAAAAGAAATGTAAAAAAAATTAAAAAGAAAATAAGATGAAATGAATAAATCTAATTACTTATCCACCATATATAACTATACAACCATCATTAATCGTTAATGATATTAATGATTCATGATCAAAATATTGTATAATGTATTTTGATGATATGTATCTTTATCTTATACAATAAATTTTAGAGACAAAGAGCTCTTTTTAAATTTTTTTATGTTGATTTATTTTTGAGACAGAAACAGAGCATGAGTTGGGGTAGGGGCCGAGTGAGAGGGAGACACAGAATCTGAAGCAGGCTCTGAGCTGTCAGCATAGAACTCAACGAAGGGCTCGAACTCACAAACTGTGAGATCATGACCTGAGCTGAAGTCGGACACTCAACTGACTGAGCAACCCAGGCATCCCTGAGGCAAAGAGCTCTTAAAAAAAAACTTTTTTCTTAAAAAAACAAGCTTTGTTCAGTAGTCTTGTGGCTAAAAATGATTATTGGTAATATCGTCAAAATTTTATATATCACAGAATAAAGCAAATAAGTACGTTAATATCACTGGGTTTTTTATCTGGGAGAAAGGCAATATAAAATTGTAGTTAGAAAAAATTCTATGAGATTGAGTTAAATATATATTTCATATATATGTGATGATTTTTTTCATAAAAATTCATGTATCCTAGTTCTTCCCACTAAAATACCTACATATAAAGACAAGCAAAGAATGAGCGCTACCAGTGCCTAAACTGTGGTGTCTAAATACCATTCCCATGTCTAAGGATCAGGAATGGCATGCGGGTTCAAGATCTTGGGCCTCAGATGTATGTGATTCGCCTGGGACATCTTGTTGTGGCACAAAAAGGCCTCAAAGACTAAATGGGACTGCATAATGGGGTTTCTTTTTGGGTGATAAAAATGCTCTGTAATCAGGTAAGTGTAATGGCTGTACAGGTATATGGATATACCAAAAAGCACACACTTGTAGTTGTTAAAGAGTAAATTTTATGGTATGTGAAATAACAGAGAAATTGTTATTAAAATATTATTAAAATAAGGTATTTTGAATAACAGAAATAGAATGGAAACTACCATCACTACAACTGTGCAGGCCACAAGAATCATGATTCTTCATAGGAAGTCTCTCTTAATTGATAGGGATGGTCAGAGAATTAATCAGCTAGTAAACAGTTTCATTAAATACTGCAACTCTGCATTCCAGAGGAGGAATGTGGATAATACCCATGTGTGCTGAGCATACTGACACAATGTGGGTTTTCAATGTGCAGAACCTTGCTGGTATATAATGGAAATCTCAGAGAATTGGAAAGTTACAAAAATTTTACTATGACATAGAATGTAGCATAGCTGAAGAACATGAAAAAAAAATACTGAATACAAAAACATATTTTTCAAGCAAAACAAGTATGGTATAAGTAGCCAAGAATCCAATGTTTTTGCAGAAGTATCTTAGCATCATCCAAACAGGCATCAGCCATGAAAGAACTACAGGCTCTGGGAAAAGACTTAAGAGTTTTGTTTTGTTTGTTGTTGTTGTTGTTGTTGTTGTTTGCAAACATACTGAAAAACACGCTGAAAGAACTGAGATGAAAACAATATCATGTCCATGAACTTCAGCAGTCTTCTTCAACATGATGGCAAGCTCTCAGAAGTGGCAAAAAGCTGAAGAAACAAGCATTCCCATATATTACAGTCACACATATTATTAACAGGTTAATGTCTCAAAATTCTCGAGACTGTAAAGACAGCTGCATGATCATACTGTGTTGAGAATTTCTTTTGCTCCTGAGATAGTGTTTCTGCAGAATTCTTCCTCTTGAAATAGTAACATGTTTTCTAGTCATGTCTCTTGAAAAGAAAAGGAAAATTATTTCAGTAATGATTTGACTTTATTAAAAATGCTTTTCTTCTGGCATCTGACTGGCTCAGTGTAGAGCATGCAAGTCTTGAGGGCAGGGTCATGAGTCTGAACACCACATTCGGTGCAGAGATTACTTTAAAAAAAAACAAACCCTTTTTCCCTTAAATGTTAAACATGGAAACTGTCACTGAAAACTGGTTAATAAAATGATTTTAAGCAGGGTGTACCTGTACTTATTAATACTGCAGGTAGGTTTTTAGCTGGTAAAATTAATTTGTTTAAAAAATTAGTTTTATGAGAAAGGGGGGTTTCTAGTATGTCCATAGAGCAATCTATGGTTGACAACTGTCACGTATTTTGCAAATAGGATCCTTGGGGCACCTGGGTGGCTCAGTCAGTTAAGTGACAGACTCGATCTCAGCTCAGGTCTTGCGCCCAGGCCTTGATCTTAGGGTCATTGAGTTCAAGCCCCCATTGGGCTCCACACTGGGCATGGAGCTTGGTTAAAAATAAAGGAAAAAAAGCAAAAAAAAAAGGAAAAGAAGAGAAGAGAAGAGAAGAGAAGAGAAGAGAAGAGAAGAGAAGAGAAGAGAAAAAGAAAATAAGATCCATGAAGATTTCAAAAGAGAACTGTGAACCAGTGCAAAATTTTGTGTGTATAGTAGTATTTGTCTTACAGAGAATGTCCACAAACTTAAGAACCATGGGCATTAAATGTAATTGGATACAAAGTAAATAATATTCTTTTATTTTAACTTCTAACATTTGATGAATATAGTTGTTAACTGTATTACTGATATGTGCTTCTCTTCACTATTTTTTTTTGTTCAGGAAACTAAGGTTTATATAAAGAATTTTATTAAGAAAGTAGAGTTGTTTGACGGAATCAGTAGGTTACGATTGTCTTGAATAAAAGTTTTTTGAAACAAAATCTTAAATTAGGGGCACCTGGGTGGCTCAGTCAGTTGAGCATACAACTTCACCTCAGGCCATGATCTCTCAGTTTGTGAGTTTGAGCCCCACAACTGGCTCTGTGCTGACAGCTAAGAGCCTGGAGTCTGCTTCGGATTCTGTCTCCCTCTCTCTCTGCCCCTCCCCTGCTCATGCCCTGTCTCTCTCTCAAAAATAAATTTAAAAAAATTTAAAAATCTTCAAATAATACTGATGGATACATGTGAAAGGACATATGTCCCTGTGACTCTACTGCCAACAATGCAATAGTTTGATCACAAAAGTAATAATCAATGCAACTGAGTGAAACACTTTGAATATATAGACACCACCAGTTACATTAAAGACATTTATGAGACAATAAAGGGAATCTGAACACTAACAGCATACTTCATTACAATAGGAATTACTAACATTTATTGGTATTTATTTGTTGGTATTTAGAGATGTGTATTGAAGTATTTAAGAATAAAAATAATACACTGCCAGGGATTAATTACAAAATAATCCAAGGAGGGATTGGTAAGTGTCAGGGAGGATACAGATGAAATACTTTTGGAAACATAGTGACAGTCTTGAAACGGAAGTAATCACCTGTCCATTTCTGAATGCACTGAAAAATTTATATAATAAAAACATGGAAACAATCTCACAAGTTCATATTCAAGATTTGAGTTGATACTCAAAAACAAGAAATGCTGCATGCCCAACACAGGGCCCAACATGGGGTTGGAACTCATGACCCTGAGATTAAGAGCTGAGATCAACAGCCAGAGGCTCAACTGACTAAGCCACATAGGCACCCCAATAGCTGTTAAAGTTTTTAAGGCATATGATTGTGCAAGGAAATGTCCATTTTTCAGAGCGTAATATTGAAACATACAGGAATGAAGACACATATCTGGGGTTTGCTTTGGCATACGATGGAAAAAACAGATTAAAGGGGAGAAGAAAGGACATATAAAGCTAATGTGACAAAATCCTGATAATTGTTGAGTCTGATAATGGGTATGGTGGATTCCTTATATTACTCACTCTGCTTCTGCACATTCGGGAAAATTTACATGATAGTACAATGTTATCATCATCATGACATAGGAAATAGACATGGTTGTTTTTAGCAGAAGTTTAAGAGGGAAATGTGAGAATCACAGAAAATCTTATATCCATACACTAGGTTCATAGTATTGATTATTTATTCAACAAATAAAATTCAGATCCAATAAGACCAACTGGCAGGCGGGGGAGATTTTTTTTAATAGGTTTTTTTTCAATATGAAATTTATTGTCAAGTTGGTTTCCAGGGAAGATTTTTTTAATGAAATTTCTGTAATTCAAACAATGAACTCATGCATCAATGAACCAAAGGCACAGAGGATTATCGAGGGAAACAGGTGGCTACTTTCTGCCCAAAACTTTGGCATGGTCTTGAATCCTTGGAGCTATTTGTAGAGCATCTTCCTAATACTTCCCATAAACTCTTTGTAATCTTGCATTTGCAAAGCACTTGCAACTAGGAATTTTACATTTCTGTAATTTCAGGATGCACTTGGTTAACCTGGGGGAATTTGTAAGATAGGAAAAGCAACCCATTCAACAACATCATGAAGGCAGCCAGGCATGCCACCACAATGGCACTGCCAGTCTCCTGAGTATTGGGTTTGAAGGGTATAGAGAGAGACAATGGGAAGGCAATACCTCTTCATTCATCACGGAGCGGTAATTCCAGATCACAGCAATTGAAATACAGATACCAGAATCTATGTTCAGAATTCCTGAGGCAACAAATGAATTGATGGTGGCATTCTCCTTAAGAATTACCATGAACACATTCCTAAGTGAAAAGATGATGGAGGTTCTCCCCAAAAGACCTAGGAGGCTGGTGACCACCAGGAGAATTTGAGAAACACGAATATCAAAAGGGAGGTAAGTATCATGGTAGGTGTAATGGTGATACCCTATGGTTCTGTTGTAGCTGTTCACATGGTGGTAAATACAGTCTTTCCACATTCCCACACAGACCATGCCAGAGGGAAAGAGAGAGGTGTTGTCCATGTACCACACTCACCACTCCACAAGGCCCATGTAATTGGCAGTAAGGATCCATCCTATGGCGGCTATAGCAAAACATGCTACTTGGCGGTTGGCCCTATTGATGAGCAAGACCATGGAGGCTGCCTACTGGGGTGAAGGGGGACTGCAAACAAATACAGAGTGTCATGAGGGTGGGCTCCAAGGCTTGGAAGAGTGCCTTCCCCACCCCCACTGTGTGGTAAGCTGTGCTATAGTTTGAGACCAGTGCCATTTGACATTCATGCCCTGCTGGTAGGAACACAGACTGAGCAAACTTTGGGAAGGGCCATTTGGATTAAAATGGACAGACTATCACACGGGCAGTTCCATTTCTGGGCGCTTGCCCAAAGAAATAATTAAGATTGGCCACCGATATTTAGTCGTACACTATTAATCACTATCTGTAATATTGAAGAATGGGAAACAAGTTCAAGTCTAACCCTGGGGCTTGGCTAAACACTTCATGCTGCATCCATGAAACGGAGCTATGCGCCAACATGAAACATATTAACAGGGATCAAACAAGGCGTACCCTTTTGTGTTGTCTCTGTTCGTCTTGTATAGTATTTTCAGGTTTCATCTGTGCGGTAGCATGTGTGAGGAGTTTCTTTCTTTTGATTACTGAGTCCTATTGAATTGGACGTACGTTTGTTCTCCCATCAGTTTTTGGACATTTGGGTTCTCTCCAAGTTTGGGCCATTATGGGGCTGCTATAAACATTTCTTCCTAACACTTTGTATGGGCCTACATTCCCATTTCTCTTGTGTAGGTCCCTTGGAGTGGGACTAGTGGGGTATATGATAGGTGGATGTCGAACTTTTCAGAAAGTGCTTGACCATTTCCCCAAGTGGCTACACCATTCTGCCTGCCCACCAGCAATGCACGAAGGCTCCACTTTCTCGACCTCTTTTCCAACATTTCACAGGTTTAGTCTTCTAGATTATATTGATTCCTGTTTCCAGTAAAACATGACGGAAGGAAGATGTTGACCATGGATCGAGCCCAAACGGGAACTTACGAAAGAGTACAGAGAACGTCACCGTGCATATAAACACAACTGGAAGTCTCTATATGCTAAGTTAGTAAGAGACATTTTTCACTGGATTAGCGTTGTTCAGGCTATCTGTATTGTGAAGAATCACATCTGTACAGAAAAGCACACAAAATCGAAGTGTACTGCTCAGTGAATTGGCACGGGGCAAATAACCCTGTCGGCACCACCTGGTGGAGGATAGATAACGGAATCACTTCCTTACTTGTCTTTACAGGGCTTTCCTTCAGCATGGGCCCCCAAAAGTGTTGCTTCAATTCTGCCTGTTTTTCAAAACAGGGATCCTGCAGTAGGCGTTCCTCTGTGCCTGGCTTCTTTCACTCAACACTGTATTTGTGGCCTTGGATTGTGACTTGTTAAATGAGGTCTGGCTGTTCAAGCTTTTTAGGTACTTCTGGCATGAGCATGATTTTTTTTTTTTTAATAAAAACTATACAAAAGGCTTCATTAAGCTTGTAAAGCAATGGAGGATTAATTAATTCTGGTACATAAGTACTCTGTAATAACTCGTATTTGCACCTCACTGTCCTCCCTGGACGGAACCCCACACAAGCTCGGGGATATTAGAGTATCTTCTGTGGGACTGTCCAGAAACTCAGCTTTTGCCAGAACCCTCAGCCATTGCAAACATCCCCAAGACCACAACAGCACCTGCAGGCAGAAGTTGACAGAGGGCTTACTGCTTGGAAGGTCTGTAGGTTCAGAGCCACACAGGGCCTCCAGAAAAGCCACCCCTGCCCACCCCAACCCCTCAGAGTCCAATTTGCAAATCAAATTGAAGACCTATACCTTATGTGTGCACTGGGTCTGAGACCAGAAGAAATTCCCTCATAATTCACATTCCTTTTCTATTCTATTGTATTTTTTGAGAGAGTAGGGTAGGGGCGGAGAGACAGAGGGAGAGAGACGGAGAATCCCAAGCAGGTTCCTCACTGTCAGCGCAGAATTCCACGTGGGGCTCGAACCCATGAACTGTGAGATCATGACCTGAGCCAAAGTTGCACGCTTAACCGACTGAGCCACCCAGGCACCTCAATAATTCACATTCCTAGACTACTATTTCATTTCTAAATGCAAACTCTGATAGTATAAATGGAGGCATAAAGCAAGATCAAATGTAAGCTAAAAATGCCATAATCATATGTACTTAATGACAGTATTGAGTATCCAGTCATTTTTAGAAATTAAAGAATCTTGAGGCACCAGGGTGGCTCAGTCGGTTAAGCGTCTGACTCTTGAGCTCAGGTCCCGATCTCACGGCTTGTGAGTTCAAGCCCCACGTCAGGCTCCGTGCTGACAGCTCGGAGCCTGGAGCCTGCTTCACATTCTGTGTCTCCCTCTCTCTCTGCCCCTTCCCCGCCTGCACTCTGTCTCCCTCTCTCTCTCTCAAAAATAAATATTAAAAAAATTAAAAAAAAAAAAAGAAACTGTACCCAGCGCTGATGGCCTGTAGAATCAGAACTTCCTAACTGAAACCCTAGAGTCTCTGAAACCTATGCCGTGTGGTCGAGAGGAACGTGACAACATTCTTGCTCTCAGGTCAATGTTATCAAGCTCCATGACCTAATGGGAAAAGTGGAGAAATTGACACGTTTGTCTTTGGCTCCAGAGGAGAGCCACGTCCAGCCATTTTTCTGGAGGTACCGCCACAGGGACTTGATACCCCTTCACCATCAGGCAGCTGGAATCCTCTCTCCTAACGGGCCATGCCCAACCCACAATGTGATGAGACCAAGGGGACTCTGAAGGATGCCGTTGCGATAGTCTGGATCTCATCCCATCAAAGCCCCTGGCTCGCTTACTTACCGTTTACAAACCTACACATGCACTTACCTGACATTCTAAAACCCTTCGAGAAAATTGTGTTAGAATGAGGCCATTGTGACACGGGAGCTGAGTGGAAAGTATAGCCATTTTGTCTACCATTCGCTAAAAGGAAGGCCCGCCCAAGAGAAGCATAAAAGCAATGCTGTCCTCGTTAGCAATCACTCCCCTCTCCCCTCCCCCGGCCCCTGGTCCTCCATGTTTACAGATACGCCTCTTCTGGATATCTCCTATAAACAGAGTCCTACGATATGTGGCCTTTAGGTCTGGCTGCTTCCACTCAGCATAATGTGCTAGGGGTTCATCCACAGATGTATCGGGACTCCATTCCTTTTCATGGCCTGGTAGTATTCCACTGTATAGACATACCAGTTTGTTTAGCAGGTGATGGACAGTTGGGTTCTTCTCCCTTCTGGGCTACTATGAATGATGCTACTGTGAACATTAACGTGTGAGTCTCTGCGTGGATGTGTCTTCATTTGTCTTTGGCAGGAGGGGAATTGCTGGGTCACAAGGTAACTCTATGTCTAACACGTCGAGGGACCACCACATTGTTTTCTTAAGTGGCGGCACCATTTGATAATCCCACCGGCAATGTAGAAGGGCTCGAATTTCTCCACCTTCTCGTAACCTTTGTTACTGTGTCTGTTTGGGTTTTGATTATTGTGTATATGGAAGCACGATGTATGCTCAGTGCAAAGGAACCTTGGCGACAAGGGGCACTTTGAAAGTGAGCCTAATTGTAGTTTTCTGGCCTCGTGAAGTTTAAGACACGACTATTCTTACCAGTCTCTGGCTCGTAACCCGAATATGATTTCCATCCCTTGCATTTAACAGAGCTTCATGAACTCTGAAATGCTTTCCCCAAGATGGGAAACCTTCTGGTGGAGTGTTCAAGCAGGTATTAGCTTCCCGTGTGCAACGTACACCTTATACTTGCCTGAATTCTGATATGTCTTTGGTTCAGATTAGAAAGTCTCCCTTTTTTAAATTTTTTATTTGAGAGAGAGAGGGCACAAGTCGGCAAGGGGCAGAGAGAGAGAGAGAGAGAATCCCAGGAGGGGTAGAGAGAGAGAGAGAGAGAGAGAGAGAGAGAGAAAGAGAGAAAGAGACAGAGAGAGAGAGAGAAGAGAGAGAGAGAGAGAGAGAGAGAGAGAGACAGAGAGAGAGAGAAAGCAGGGCTTCTTACCTGAAGCAGGGCTTGTGCTTACCTGGTGTGGGACTCCAACTCATGAACCGTGGAATCATGACCTGAGCTGGAGTCAGATGCTTCACGACTGAGCCACCCAGCCACCCAGAAAGTCTTCATTTCCAAGGGTAGAACGGATGGCATATGGCTGCCTTTCCCCAGAGATAGGCAGGTTATTTATTTTCACCAGCCAAGGAGACTAAATTTGAGGGCTACACATGTTGGCTAATTGGAGAATATAAAAGAGAAAAGAGGAAGTAGATTGTGCGGACCCATGTAGAGAAGCGGCCTCAGGAGAGGTGGGCCTGTGGATGTGTGAGACAGGCTTGAAATGGGGCGACAAAACGCCAATAAAATAAATAACAATAACCTCAAAAATCCCCGTGAGGTTGTCTCACGATGCCATTACAACCGTGTCACAATACAGAGGCTGCAGAACGAAGAGAGCCCTGAAGAGTTCTAAGTGGGATTACGTGGCCCGAGGGAAAGGGTCTGCCCCTTCCACCTTCCTTAGTCTTCACCACTGAGTGACACTGATGTGGTGCCACTCGAATCCGTGTCAGAAGAGTCCAGGACCGGGCATCAAAATGTGAAAGCAACGAACAGCCAATTAATCACGGACAGTGAGCGAAACAAACACTCGTGTGGCCAAGGAGTCAAAACACAATACAAGAGGGACTGAGAAAATACAACACAGACTCGGAAAATGAAACGTGGAATTACCCCGTGATCCGGCAATCCCACCTCTTGCTCTCTACCCAACGGAAGAGACCGCAGATACCTGCACCCCCACGTTCATGTAGCGCCCTTCATGCTAAACCCAAATGTCTGTCCATGGACACATGGATAGAAAACATGTGGTCTTGACACACCATGGGACATTTTTCAGCCTTGAAGAGGAGGGAAGTTCTGACACTTGTTCCAACATGGATGAACCGTGAAGACCTTACGCTGAAACAAGCCAGTCCCCAAGAGACAAATACTGTGATTCCACTTCTATGCAGTCCCTAGAGTGGGCACCTTCACAGAGACAGAGAGTAGGACAGCGGTTGCCAGGGGCTGGGGAAGAAAGGAATGGGGCAGTTAGTGTTTAACAGGGACAAGGCTTCAGTTTGGGAAGCCGAAGACGTCCTGGAGATGGGACAGTGGTGTTGACCTAACATTTTAAACGTCCATTGGACTGTACACTTAACGCATGGTAAGATGATCAAGATTATGTCCTATTGCACCACAGTAAGACACACACAACAAAGAAGGCCGAACCTCCACTGTCCAGTGACGCAGTCTCCGACGCAACGGAAGTCTGGGGAGGACGACGGCTAGCTACTGGGTCAGACGCGCAGAGCACAGGCTGTTCCTCTATCCAGCACAGCGTCCTCACTTGTCCATGGCCGGCCCCTCGGCAGGGCAGACAGGAGCACTCAGCCACCGAGCGGGCAGACAGGAGCACTCAGCCACCGAGCGTGACTGGAGCTCAGTCTGAAGGCCCTCTCCTCTCCTCAGCCTTCAGCTGTGAGCACATTCTGTCACCCATTGTCTGCGCCTTCCAAGTTCTCGGTTGCTAGGTCCCGGACTCCAAGGCAACATCCGTCTTGTAACTCATCACCGCACCTCTTTGGTTTCTTTTCTGAATCATGTATTCTCTTTGCATATCATCTTTTGGTTTGGTTTTGTTTTAGTTTTAGTTTTCTTTTTTGGCGGGGGAGGGCGGGTAATGTTTACTAATGGGCCATCAAAGTCCACTTTTAAGATGTATCTGATTCAGACCTGTCTCCTACTCATTTGCTCTCTTGTCCCCCAGAAATGGTATCTAACCCACACCATCAGGAAGTAATGACAATTTTTTTTTAAAGCTATGGCAACACCAGGGCACCTGGGTGTCTCTGTTGGTTGAGTGTCTGACTTCGGCTCAGGACATGATCTCGCCATTCACGAGTTCAAGCCCTGCATCGGGCTCTGTGCCGACAGCTCAGAGCCTGGAGCCTGCTTCTGATTCTGTGTCTCCCTCTCTCTCTGCCCCTTCCCTGCTTGTGCTGTGTCTCTCTCTCAAAAATAAATAAGCATTAAAACAAAAATTTCAATTAAAAAAAAAGCTATGGCAACATATATGTGTAGGTGTTAGCAGAAGTGGTACCCACAAGGGCAAGATTCAGTTGTGAAAGACCATGGACATTTGACATATTAGGAAAGATACCCTTAATTCATGGGAAAGGACCTCCTCCTAGTTGAGGCTTGGATTACAGGCTTGTTGACACATAGTCCACGTGGGTAAAATAGCATGGAGTATGTACAATAATTCCTCATTTGTGAGAAATTGACCGAAGATTGGGAATAGCTTCAAATGGGGCTTCTGTAGACAGGAGGCTACCAAAAAATCACATAATGTCAGCTAGCCAGCACTCAGGGTACTAGATTTTATCTAGAAGCCAAAATTCCACCAGAATCGCTTAGTGTTTCTGTAAGGAATTTATCCCAAGCAAACAAGGAGAGATATGTAGACGTAAGTGAAACACACACCCGATGACCTTTATAACCAAGGTTACAACTGGGAACAAATAGGAAAAAATCCCATTCTGAGAATACGGTTAATGAACTATTGAGTACCTTTATAGTGGGCTATCACACAGCAATTAAACGCGATGTTAACAAATAACTAGAGGAAAATTCCCAACATTGCTAAGTAAAAAGGTTATTTTATTGTTAACAATTTTTTTGATGTTTGTATTTACTTTTGAGAGACAGAAAGCACGGGCTGGGGAGGGGCAGAGAGGCAGGGAGACAGCAGCCGAAGCGGGCTGTGCACTGACAGCAGAGAGCCCGATGCGGGGCCTGAACCCAGGAGCTGTGAGATCAAGACCTGAGCCAAAGTCGGATGCGTAACCGACTGAGCCACTTGAGGTCACCCGATGTGGGACTTGAACGCTTGAGCTGGGAGATCATGACCTGAGCTGAAGTGAGCCACCCAGGCACCCTAAGTAAAGACTTCAACAACATGATTAGTAGACTCCTGTTTCTCGGGAGAAAAAAAGAAGGACAGGAGAGAGAGAAGAAGGGAAGACCTGTGAACATATTACGTCTCATGGCAACAGGTCTCTGACAGTGGTAGCATCTTCACCTGCACTGGATGGGAAAGAACGTTGTGGGCGTGGAATGGGATAGAGCGTGCTATGGGCCTAGTAGACTTTCATGTCTCCTGGGAAAGTCCTAGAGCTGTCACCAGGGGTGGCTGGCATGCCAGAGAGATGTCAATAGGGAAGGTGGGGCCATAGGGATGGCAGGAATGGATGTGGGGACAGTAGGCGTGTGCCCGGAGACCTACAATCGAATGCCGGCTGGTGGGGAGAAACGTCCTACTGGTGGGGAGAAAACGCCAAATATGTGCTTAGCACAGAATATTAAACATATATTGTTAGCTACGGATGTGCACGCGTACGTGCGTATGTGGGTTTTTTGTGGTTGTTGTGTATTTTCCATCTTACCCAAAGCTTATTTGGATAATCTACACAAAATTGAATTTGAAGACCGCAGCCTTATACGGAGACAGACAGACTTAGGTTTTCCCCCCACCTCTGGGGACGGGAGCCCCCTAGACCAAACACTCACAGTGCTCCATTACCACCAGTGGTGGCCAACCTTATTACTGGGTCTCTCAAGATATGCTGACATTTTGACTGATTAAAAATATTAAATTGGGGGCACCTGGGTGGCTCGGTCAGTTCAGCATCTGACTCTAGATTTGGGCTCAGGTTATGGTCCCACGGTTCCCGAATTCGAGCCCCACGTCGGGCTCTGCTCTGCGCAGACAGCGCGGAGCCTGCTTGGGATTCTGTCCCTCTCCCTCTCTCTCTGCCTGTCCCCTGCTTGCTCTGTCTCAAAAATAAAATAAATAAATCAAAATATTAACTTTTTAAACACAGGGTGGAAGCAATCCAAGTTCAAGTACATTTGGAAACCCTGAGTGAATCTGAAAACGAGTCTTTATTGCAGGCTTCCTTGGAAACTTCACTACACTCCGAGAATCTCTTCGAGAGAAATACATAGCAGAGACACCCAGGCTCACTGGATAGTTTTCCTCTTGGCTTTTCTCTGGAGACTATCCTGCGTGCCTTTCAGTACTTAGATCCCAGGGGCTGTTCCTGTTTGGAACCTTCAAAAATTGGCACACCCCATCGGCTCCTCCCTGCTGACCTTGCGTTCTATGTCCTTTCTGGTCTCAGGCTTGACAGTAATAAAATCAAGGCACTCGCTTCCTGTGACCCATGCAACATCCCTCTATCTCCGGACACCGACGCAGAAGAGGCTGAAGGGAGAACCTGGGAGGGTAAAGGTAGAGGCAGCAAGATTGAGACGGTAATGCGACGAACTCGGTCCTTGTTTCCCTCTGTGCGTTAAGTCAGCAGCACGTGCTCCATGGCCCGACCTCAAGTGCCTGGCACACAGGTGTTCCATACACGGCACCCAGGAGGAGGGGAAAAAAAGGAAATCTCATGCTGCTCGGTGATCCATACTGTGTAACCGGTTTTATTTCTTCGCCCATTCAATACCTGTGTATAAATTAAGCGCCCACTCATACCAGGCACCAAGCAGAGAAGCACAGACATACACAAAACCCTGCCTTGGGCTCTGAGGGCTGAGGGTTTAGTGAGCTACGACTGACAGCCCTGAATACACCTCCACGTGGTCCTCGCCGGGACGGATCACGCCATCTGGTAGGCCTCGTCTTTGAATCTGATGACCTGGTTTATCTGGCACAGCCCTATGCTTTCGTGAAATTTGCCAAAGACATCGTCATCACGTTCTGTTAGGTCTACCATGTCATTCCTCTCCGCCTGCCTGTGTCAGGAGGTGCCGGAATGACCACAAGCCTCTGGGGGACCTGGAGGAGACGAGGAGAGGGCGCACTCTCCAGCTCGGGTTGACTGGGATGTTTATGTGGGTCACCGGGACTCAAGATGTAGCACACACGAACGATAAACACACCGTGCATTGCTTTTCTTCTCTTAACGGGAAGTGCACAACCCAGGCTCTCAGAATGTCTGCGCTTGTAGGTACAGACCTGCAGCAGTCCCGGCAGACAGGTCTGAAAATGGAGCGAGTGTCTGGTGTCCCCATATCCCAGGCTGTCTCAGGGTACCCGACACAGCTCATCCCGTACAAGTCTGATGGGCCCGCACCAAAGACCAAGCCGTCACCAATGTGGTTCACCAGCCCGAGCACACAAGTTCTCAGGGACGCAACCCTGCACGCTGTCATCAGCGGGTCATGGAACATGGCACACAGATCGCAGAACGGCCCAGCCTAGCACCACAGCAGCACTCTCGGACTGCATTTGAACTGCCCCCAGTTAGTAATCTCTTGACCATTCCAGAACTCAAAGGAGACACGCTGAAGTCACCTGGCAGAAGCCAGAAATAAAAACAAAATGTGTGGTATTCATCCACTGAAAAAAAAATCTGACTTGTGAGTTTCTCATTCTCAGTAAATATCCACTCTAATTTTGAATAATTTTTACTTATGAAATTTGTTTCTTTAATGTTTATTTTTGCGATAGAGCAGGGGATAGGCAGAGCGGGGAGGGGGGGTAGACAGAGGGTCTGAAGCAGGCTCTGAGATGTCAGCGCGGTGCCCCACGCGGGCCTCAAACTCATGAACTGCAAGATGGTGACCTGAGCCAAAGTCGGACGCTTAACCGACCGAGCCACCCAGGTGCCCGTTGAATAATTTTTATTAAAGAGACTCCCCGCTCCCATCCAGCCTTGACGCCTCGCAAACCTGCTGCAGACCAGAACCCTTTCTCATCCTCCCATGCAACAGAAATCCCCGTCTCCTGTGCGGCTCTGGCAGATCGTTCAGGGAAGGCCTGTCCCTCCAAGACCAGAGAGAATGATGCACCCACAAGAGTAGACGCGTCCGCAGCACTTTTTTCCAGGCCTAGCGTGGCCTCTAAGCACATGAACAACATGTGCTTGCTTGAGCTCCCCAGGCCTTCTCCAGTGACACAGGACGAAACTCGGAGAGCCCGAGTACCTTGGTCACGGCCATAAGACTAGGGAGCGGCAGGCAGAGGTGGCCTCGCCCTGGGGACGTGGCTTCTGGGTCCAGGACGCTTGAGCGCTACCCCATCAGAGCAGACGCCGGCGTGGGAGATGCAGCTCATCAGTGGCCCGAATTCTTCATACCTGGTGCCCACACTCTGCCACGTGACGACACGGCTCCTCCCACCGAAGAGGTGGGGCACATCCCACCACCTCTCTGAGTTCAGCTGTGGGGCTTGCTTTGGCAACGGAAGGTTAGCGGTGTGATATAATCAGGTATGTGGAAAAACACCTTTGTGCCCGGGTCGGTTCTCTCGTGCATCCGCCACGGACTTCCCCAGGCCAGGCTGCCGGTTCCAGGAGAAAGACGAGAGACACACGGAGCAGAGTACCATGATCGCCGCGTGCGTGAGCTCAAGAGATACCGTACTGCACAATGAGATCCCACAGTTGCTTGTTACGCAGCATCACTACGGCCACGGCTGACTGATACAACCTGTGTCCCCTGACTTTTGCCTGCCTGCAAACCGATCAGCCTTAGCTAGGCTGGCCTAAAGTTACACACATATAGAGAATCCATCCCACAATTTATCAGTGGCTTAAGAATCTGACCTATGGTGAGGACAGTTGGATTAAAAAAAAAAAAAAAAAAGATAGAACATAGGTAAGTCAAAGACACGCTCCATTCACTCAAGGACACATTTATTCTGTTAAAAGTCAAGCAGGACGATACGATGAGAGCTAAGTGGTAAGGGTCGAGCATGAAGTACGTACACATTTTCCACACTGGACTGCAGGATAAAAGCCACAGGCCATACCCCTGACTGAAATCTCGCCATACAGAGCATTCCACAGCTGTGCTACGACAGAGGGGGAGGAATCAGCCGCCACCTAAGAATGCCAAGGGCAAAACATTAGCACCAGATTGTTGTTGTATGCAATAACATAGCTATGTACAAAGATATGTACATCGACTCACTGGAATCTTTGGGTCCCTGCTGACTAGACGTTGAAGAGGCAAACAGGGGAAGGTACAGGACAGTGACCCCATGTGCTTCGCGGCAAGGGGGACAGAGCACTGTATATTGCTGTGTGTAAGAGAAGGTCCTCAAAAGACCTAAAAGGCTGGATAGAGACACACACCTCCTGTTACTCACATTTTACATATATATCATCAGAATGATTCACAATACTGTATTCGAGGGAAAAGATCACAGATAAACGCTTTGTCTAAATTAAAAGCAAAACACGCTGAAATTACTGTGTTTGTCCCCCTGAGGAGAATGACAGAGGTCCGTGGACAGCCAACTTCACCTTCTCTGAAGTGACCAGTTTTCACAGGAAGGGACTACAGCAGGAGGAAAGAAGGACACGTCATTGGCAGGATGGGGATTTTTTTTCAAGTCAGAAATCGCTTAATTCAATAGGACTGGAAACTTCTGAAAAGGCATAGAGCTTTCTGGCATGAGTGGATTGCCAAAAAGAGGGTTTATTGCGTGCGTTACTGAAGCTTGCCACTTTGGGACCCCCGTGGGGTGCAGAGACGTCAGTGCTGTGGCTCAGGGGTCCAGCTCCCCCCCCTCTGGCTCATCAAGTACAGACAGCGGTCTGTTAAGACATTTGTGTGCACGTGTGTTCTGGGAAGGCAACCGTCGCCGCAGACAAAGGGACGTGTCCCCACCTGTCGGAAAACTTTCATGGGAATAGGGGAAACGAGGATCCAAATGATCCCTCGATCAAACAAATGTCCGATCATCACTTCAACATGACGTCGTCCAAGGGGCTGTCCTGCCATTTACCATGCGTTTAATCGGATGAGCATCTGTGAAGAAGCTCTACATCGGTGTAGATTAAACGGAAGTTATAACCAAGCCGATGGCGGTTGAATGTCTTTCCACGTGCTTATTTTATTGCCCGTGCACACGGCCTCTGTGCTGAAGCACCCAGTTATGTTTCTTGCCCATGTACTAACCAGCTGTTTGTTCTCTTGCTTCTGAAAGTTCTTCACACGTTCTAGATCCTTTGTCATAGACATGATTAGCACATCTTTCCTCCCAGTCTGTGACTTGTCCACTGGAAACTGACAGCATGACAGTGTTTTCTTAGTGAGCAGACTCTCTTGAGAAACTTGCGATTTCAGCTGATAAACAGGGGACAGAATCTATAAACTGTGGCAGAAAAAGATCGGGTTTGGGAGTTGTAATACTCCATGGGGCCTCTGAAAGCGCAGAGAGGAAAGGTTCTTACAAGTAAATGGAAAGTAACCCTTACGGCATGGCAATAGATTTAAAGAGGCAAAAACAGAAACGTAGGCAATTGTCACTAACAACCATACGCACACAAAATAAGTGTTACAGGCAGAAGGTAATTTCAGAAATATGCTGTTGGTCTCATGAAACAAGTATCTAGCGAGCACATGACTCCTACTGGACACACTATTGACCGAGGACTCTCACTTTGCAGGAAAAGATCACTTGAACCGTGACGCCAGGACTGAAGCTCCTTGTGCTGTGCACGTGTTTTAAAGCATGCACACGATTCTTTCTGTGGCGATTTCAGGATGCGTGAAGCCAACACATAAGGTGTTCATTTCACAGTGGGTTTTTAACCACTGGGAAACCATTCCCCTTTCCAAAAGGTTAGTAACTTCTCATCATATCATCGTGGTTTTGCTGGGAGACTGAATGAAGGACGAGGAAGGGTCCACACCATCGGACGAATGGGGTACGACGGGGCAGCCCACGCTTCCCAGGGTAAGGAATCGCAGGGTAAGACGGGAGCCAGGGGTTCCCCGCTCATGCGCCTTCGAGACTCACTCAGGCTGCTTCCCGGGCGGTTGGTTCAGGATGTGAAGACGGGAGGAAGGGCACCCCTACCAGTGAGAAGGACCACTTGCATGCACTACACAGTCTATACTGCGGGAACCCGCCACCCTCCGGAGGCTGGGCCACGTGTGGTAACTGGCAAAGCAAAATGGCTAATGGTGAGATGTTCTGCTCAGCGTTCAACGGGGAAGCTAAAACACATTAAATAGACCATCGCAAACACACACGGAAGTTATTGCTTCTCTAAAGCAGCCATCCCGCTAGGGGACGACTCGGGCTGCAGGACATAAATACCGGCTGGGGTCTCCGCGTGCATCCTCCGGAACCGAGCTCAGAGGGGCACTTTCCGGCCTCCGCCAGGGAGGGCCCTCCTATTTGCCTCTTTCGGGCTGCAGGCTGTCGAACAGACACTTGAGCTGCTCTTCACCCAGGTGTATCTTGTCTTCCAGCTCGCGCTGCTCGATGATGAGGGCGGACTTCATCTTCACGAAGTGCTCGCAGTCGGCCAGGCTCTCCTCGCTGAGGTAGCTGGCCAGGATGTCGAACACGATCCGCTCCCGGCGGTCCAGGTTCTCCTTCAGTTCCTTGGCGTCCTCGTGCTGCTGGATGAGGACCCGCTGCTTCTCGAGCAGCGATTGCTGGGGAGAGAGAGAGAGACAAGCCCGTTGAGGACCAGGGCGAGAGCAGGGGCTCCGGGCGGCCGCCGCAAGATGCCGGCCACGCTGCGGGCTGCTTCAGGGGACACCCTGACGCCAGGTTAGGGACCAGAGGTCTGACGGCCTCTGCACGGAGATACTCGGGCGCGGCTAGCCCCAGCCCTTCCTCGAGAGCTCACAGGCTCGTCCCTCCTCCCATTTCTTCCCACTGGCCTGGAATGGCTCAGAGGAACAGCCTTGACGAGAAGAGCTGTCCCCGGACAGATAAGGACAGAATTCTGAGAGGCTCGAAAGGTGTAAAGGACTTAGGGATCCCATGCGCGTCAGAGGCCTGACCGTGACAACACCGCGGCAAAGGCAGCAAAAGGCGCAGATTCCGAAGAACTCGCGGAGCAGGGTGTGTACACCCTTCCGCAGGAGAAGAGCCCCTGGGCGAGCTTGCAGGGCACGCGTGAGGGAGCAAGGACAGGTAGGACAGACGCAGGGTGACGGGGGAGACTCCCCGGCTCCCCACACGGGCCCGCTCTGGGGGACACGGACGACCCCGTTCCCAAAATGTGGCACTCACAGCCGCACCGTCTCTCCGCAAAATACACACCTAACGGTCCCTGCCTTCTCTAAGTTTAACGAAAACTAAGAAAGGAAGAGATGAGTGCATTCAGTCTCCCACCGTCGGCTGGGGGAGGCCGGGGCTTCATTTCCTCCGTGTGATTTTTACTTGGGCAGCAGGACAGCCGCTCTCATTCTGCCACTTTGCAACGTGGCCACGCACAGTTACCAACAGCCACCGTGAGAGTCCAGCATGTGGCGGCTCTCTGTAAAACGCCCGCACACAGAGAGCGCGCGATGAACGTGAGCGGCCACCGTCACTAAGCAGAAACTGTCTTGGTGGGCGGGTCACTAAGCAGAAACTGTCTTGGTGGGCGTCAGGTCCCCTGCCCACTCCCGTGCAACACCGCCCTCTTCAGGTCACGCGCACAGGGAATTCTCACGCAAAGAGGAGGCAAAGCAAATCCGTTAAACCCAAAGGGAAAGGTGCTAACAGACCCTAGAAGTGTGCTTTGGATTATTAACATCGGTCCGGCTGGGGCGCCTGCACGGCTTTGTCAGGTAAGTGTCCGACTCTTGAATTTTGGCTCAGGTCACGATCTTGTGGGTTGTGAGTCCGAGCCCCGCATCAGGGGAAAGAGCCTTGGGATTCTCTCTTTCCCTCTCTCTCTGCCCCTCCCATGCTGGTGTGTGCAGGAACTCTCTCTCAAAATAAATACATAAAAACTTAAAACCAGTCAGGCTGACTAGGGACAGGAGGCTGCAGAGGCTGGGAGAGGACCTGATGGGGACATTTTCTGTCTGGAAAGATGGAGGGAGCCTCAGAAAACGTTCTGCGGTGTCTTTTAACTAGTTACTATGTTGTCTCTGAAAACCTTAGCGTCTCCAAACTTCCGCTGCCTGATACAGATTTTCCTCCAACGCCAACCCTGCTGGAGACGGGGCCTCCTCACTGCCCCTGGCTGGGGGAATGCAACACTCCATTCACAGGGAGCCCCCGGGACGTGCTGAGGGCTCCAGAGCCTGGTACTCAGGAGGACCACGTGCGTGGTCCTTAGCGTTGGCATTCCTTCATCATCCCCAAATTCTAAATAAAGTATCTGTCCGTTCCACCCACACGGAGGGAAAGATAGATTATAGAGGAGCTGAGTTGCAAAGACCACACTAGTTGTTCACTTAAATCAATACTCGAGAACATTCCAATTATGTATAAACGAATCTCTTTCTCGTTCAAGTTTTTTTTTAAGAATATTTTTATTTTTGAGAGAGACAGAGCACACATGAGTGGGGTAGAAGCAGAGAGAGAGAGACTCCCAAGCAGGCTCTGTGCTGACAGCAGAGAGCTCAATACGGGGCTCCAACGCTCGAACCACAGATCATGACCTGAGCCAGTCGGACACTCAACAGGCGGAGACACCCGGGTACCCCTCGCGTTATCTTCCTCTCCTCAGATACACGTGGCAAAGACGAGGAAATCAGAAAGTGGAATCTGAACATCACCCAAGGGTCCCGGCTATTTTGTCAATGCTTATCCAGTATGTTCAAACGGTAGTCATCAACGACTTAGCTAAGCACAGAACGACAACGTCTGCGAGCTGCGCTCGAGAACATTTAGGTCGCCTGAAAGCGCTCTCACCTACAGTAAGGGAGAGGGCTAACTCTTCTGCTCCCCTTTCAGAGAAGGAGCCGTATTAATAATAAAGATGATCATTTGAGGGCCTACACAGAGAAGCAAACTCCATGTTCTACTGATATTTGACCCAGGAAGTGAAGCCAACAAGGGGGCTATTACTTCCTGCATTCTGCAAACCCCCTAAGAGACACGTTCCAGGCTGCACACCTCAAGAGAGGGGGAAGAGGCAGACAAGTCCTCGACTGCTTCCAGACTGCCGTGTGCACTCCTGTTAAAAGCAGCGACAACATCACATTCCATTCTCAGTGAGACCCACTTACACGCATGGTCAAGAAAGGTGAAAGAGACTATTTCCTAGGAAGAGACGCTTATCAGTAATGATCCGTGGGAACAGGTGAGAAGATGTGAAAAGGAGCCCACAGTTCTTCCTGAACATCACAGCAGCCCTGCAGTCCCATGACCACGCCTGTCAGGCCCTGCCCACCACACCCCCCCAGCACCTGTCTCCCTCAGTTACCGGCAAAGTGAGGGAGAGCCCTGGACACCCGAAGGCGTCCTGCGCTGGGAGGTGCACAGGCCGCCGCAGGGACCGCGTGAGGCTTCAGGGCACCAACTCATGACGCCCCACGCGGAACCTTCCCGCAACCACCTCCCGCCCCGCCCCCCGCCGAGTCCAGGTCAGACACGTTGTATCTACCCGATCACCAGGAGAAGTAGTGTCATCCAAATTATTGAGGGCGTTTTCTACTCTCGCCAGACGGCCCGACAGCGACAGCAGAAGGTTCACCACTTTGTCCAGGTCCCCAATGAACATCCGGAACTTGTCAAACTCGTTGGGTTTGCACACGTCTTTGGCGATGGCGTCCACCTCGTCCCCCAGTGCGCTGTTGGCACGGATGTCCTCCAGCAGGCTCTCCCGGGCTTCCCGAAGCACTTGCAGCTTGCGACTGATGCTCTCGATGAGCTCCTGCTGTAGGGCACAGGGGGGCATGCAAACACTCGTTAGGGTGACCCGACCTGGCACCTACAGCGGCTGCCCGGGCCCTGTGGTCTCACGTAAGTGACCTGCGTGGGGAAGAGTTGATTTTGCATCAACTTTCTAAGAGAGGCTTTCTAAGACCCGGGGAGGGAGAACAACTCCCGGTGAAGTCCCTGGCGTGACATTTAGACACGAAACTAACCTATTCTCCTCCCGTTAGTGTCCTATCACACAGCGATAGGTAGGACGTGGCCCCTCGAGATAAACCTCATTTCGCCTTCACCTTGGCCGGGATTCTCGGGGCCCACGTGAGATTCTGTGCTTCATAGTCTGCAATCTTCCAGTGCAAGAACTGACACGTGCACAAGTTATGGAGTCTCACGCCTGCTACTGAATGGCGTGATTTAAACATATGCTCCACACACAACTAGCAACTTAAAGTTAAAACAAATAAAGGGATGTCAGTAAAATTAAAAGTCTTTTGAGAGTAACCTGACTTGAATGTGACCGAAATGCACATATATTACTAACTTTTTAAAAATATGGCAAGAAAGGGGCGTCTGGGTGGCTCAGTTGGTTAAGAGTCCGACTTTGGCTCAGGTAATGATCACGGTTTGTGGGTTCGAGCCCCGAGTTGGGCTCTGCTGACAGTTGAGAGCCTGGAGCCTGCTCTGGATTCTGTGCCCCCTCTCTCTCTCTCTGTCCCTCCCCCACTCATGCTTTGTCCCCCTCTCTCTCAAAAACAAAAGCATTAAAAAAATATTTTAGATAAAATAAAATAAACTAAGTATGGCAAGATATAGTCTCAAAAGTTATCATTTTATGCGTTTTTAAGCGTACCACTCTGTGGCATTAAGTACATTCACGTCGTGGGCAACCGTGACCACCGCCCATCTCCAGAACTTCCTCATGTTACCCAACTGACACTCTGACCATTAAACGTGAGTTCCCCACCCCCCTTTTCCACAGGCCCTTTAAGTGATTGTCTTTTAAAGGGGCAAAAATAAAAAACAAAACATGTAAACTGGCCTTCCTGCTGAAGTGGCAGGATTTGAGTGGCAAAGATGGTCTGCCCCCTCTGGCAGATCTGGGGAAACGTACAGGGATGGCTCTAAAGGAACGCAGCAGGTGAGCCCAGGCTGCCAAAACCACTGTCTTCCGAGCACGGATGTCTGTGTGCCGTCAGGCCCACCCACAGCAGAAGCGCCAGGGCGTTCACCCCCAGGTGCTGAACCACACACAGCCCACGTGAACCCCCGCGCGCCACAGCGCCGAGGTGCACAAACCCAGATGAAGACTGCAGAATGTGAACGCTCACGTCCAGTTAGGATGTTCAGCTCAGGCTGCTGCAACAAGGGACGCCACGTATAGAAAGCGGACCCATGAAGTCCCCCCACACCGTCACCGCGTGTCCTGGGCCCTTTACAGACTCCAACCCCACAGGGAGCCGGCAGAGCCGAGCGGAGAGAAGTCACCCGCCCGGAGGGAGCGACGTCTCATCAAGCTCTCCAGGACCGTGATCTTGGCTGCACAGGGGAAAAGGAGCCCGCACCTCCAGGACTGACACGAAAGCTGAACGCGTGCCTGCGTGACAATCACCAGCCTGGCGGCTTGCGGTAGGTACCCGTACTTGGCAGGTATCAGCAGTCCTGCGTGCAGGCTGAGAAGGTGCCCCGGCTTAACAGACAACAGTGGGGTAAAACCCGCCTGTCATGGGGCCGCCGGGGTGGCTCAGTCGGTTAAGTGGCCGACGTCAGCTCTGGTCGTGATCTCACGGTTTGTGGGCTCGGGACGACAGCTCAGAGCCTGCAGCCTGCTTCAGACTCTGTGTCTCCCTCTCTCTTTGCCCCTTCCCCGCTCGTGCTCTGCCTCACTCTCTCTCTAAAAAATAAGTAAACGTTAACAAAAATTCAAAAACAAAAAACGCCTGTCCCGATGACAGTTTAGGTGGGCAAAGTCACACGGCGGGACGAAAGACACGCTGAACCACGAGCAAGCCATCGCACGCTTTGCAGGAGCCGATGACGTGTCCGCTTTGTCTGCGGAGGAGACGCTGACGAGAATCCCCATCTGGCGTTGATGCGCGTGCACAAGTAAGTATGACGATAAGTCCACGGCCTGGAAAGGCATGGGCACTGCCTGCTCGTGGTCCAATCTGCCTAGGGCTTATCACAATGTCTGGGTATCCTGCAGATTAAGATAGCAGGCAGTTTCAGAGGAGAGCTGTCCTTGTCCTCACTGCAGATTAATCGGCATGGGTTTTCTCCTAAAACACCCAACATGGAATTTATAAACTGCTTTGGGCTTTTTCGGGTCAGGTTCTAGTCTTCCCTCACTAATTTATTTATTTTACTTATTATTTTGAGAGAGAGAGAGGGAGAGCAGAGGAGGGGCAGATACAGAGAGACACACAGATTCCGAAGCAGGCTCCAGGCTCCATGCTGTCAGCACAGAGCCCGATGCGGGGCTTGAACCCACGAACTGTGAGATCACGACCTGAGCTACAGTCAGACGCTCAACCGACTGAGCCACCCAGGCGCCCCTTCCCTCACTAATGTAAAGCTGTATGCGTCTACAGTTCTGATATTTTCTCTCAGAATGTGGGCTGATGCTTGTGTCTCGGTGCGTCTGGTTACCTACCTATCTGGGGAGACGGTTTAAGTCAACTTCGAGTCCCACGGCTAAGATGGCCTTTTTCAGATACTCATAACTTGAGGGAAGAGCACAAAATGGATTGTAGGGATGGAGAACCTTCCAAATTGTCACCTGCAGGCAACCCGTAACCCGAGTGAACACCTCAAGCAATTCAGAGGATTGTGGATGTGTGAGGACCCCTAGCCAGGGCTTCTGGTAACTTTCCTGTTTCATTCTTCTTTAGCAATTATCGTGATAAAGATTTCACACCAATGCATGATATGCGCCTTCAAAACCTGCAATAACAGCTGAACGAACTTGAAGCTGGGCGTTTTGGAAGGAGCCCAAATTCCTCTGATTCCTTTATATGTCGTGCGTAAAGTTTTATTAGAAATACCCTCCCCTTCTTCCATAAAGGGGCAGACACTGACTTTCAGGGATCTTGGGACAAGGCCTGGCCCAGGAAGCATACGGATCACTGGCTATCAGCACCAGCCGGGGTGCAGCAGGCCTCACCCGCCACGTCAGATGAGCCTCGCGTGAGCCCATCCGCTTGTGTTCTGCAGCACATGGCATTCAAGAGGGCCTGGGGGGGAGAGCAAGTGGTGGCAGAGGCCAGCCACCCCCCCGCCCACCCTGGGTCTCACAGCAGGTGCACTCCTGCCCCTTACCTCTGTTTCCGGTGCCCCCCGCACACCTACTTTTGTCCCCCTCTGGGCGGGGAATGAGGTCTTTTCTCTCTGGGCCTCGTGCCCACGTCTAAGTTCCAGGGAAGAACCACAACCCTCAGATTCCAGATGTTGACCATGGAGTGTCTGCTTCTGCTGAAGAATCCCATATCTCAGTTGGGCCTCTTTCTGGGCAGAGTGTGCCTGAGCCGCCTCGGGTGTAAAAACGGATTTCGCCTTCCTGGGGTAATGCTTCCAACCAGCCACGACAATTCCCTCTCTGCATCCCTGTGTCCTCAGCCTTCTCCTAAAACACAGGGTCACCCGATTTGGCACTCGGGCTCTGTGAGCATGCAGCGATGCTGGGACCATGACAGCCAAGGTCCCTCTGGGCACGTGGGTCCACATGCGATTCGGGGTCAAGCCGCTCTACCGTTACGGCCCATCAGGTACATCCACACGGCACGGACCTCCTTCTCCCCACCGTGAACACTTTGTACAACCACACGACACAGTGTATTTGTGGGTTATGGGAAGAAGGCTGAAAAGACAGGGTGCCAGCTGCCTTTGTCAAATCAAGCCGAAAAGCAGGATTACTGAGTCACTAACACCACAGAGAACTGTGATTTACAGCATTTGCCGTTTACTGTGAAATTACTCAACATTTGTATCTGGAATAAGATATGTCAGTTGGGTTAAGAATTTAATCATGCGATGTGCCTGGGTGGCTCAGTTGGTTGAGAGTCTGGCTTCAGCTCAGGTCATGATCTCATAGTTTGTGAGTTCGAGCCCCGCATCGGGCTCTCTGTTGACAGCTCAGAGCCTGTTTCGGATCCTCTGGCCCCCTCTCTTGCTGCTCCTCTGGCCCCCAAAATAAATAAACATTAAAAAAACCCAAGAATATAATCATGCGGAGTAGGTTGGGGGGGGGTGCGGGGAGTAGGCTGTCAGGAGCCAAGTTCACAGAGATTCATCTCAATCCCAAAGCAGTCATCTAAGGTGAGGCAGTTGCCCAGCAACTTGAGCCTCCCAAAAGCAGAAAGAGAAAAGAGCCACCCAGATGAAGGCTGGGCAGTACCAGGGCGTGCCCCACCCCAAACTCATCACAGCACGAGAAACAAGGCCATGTTGTAAAAAGAGTCTGCCTTTGTTCGGCTTAGGTCATGATCTTGCGGTTCGCGGGTTCGAGCCCCACGTCAGGCTCTGTGCTGACAGCTCAGAACCTGGAGCCTGCTTCACATTCTGCGTGTCCCTCTCTCTCTCCCCACCCCCCCCGGCTCACGTTTGGTATGTCTGTCTGTCTCTCTCTCTCAAAAATAAACATTAAAAAAGAAGAAAGAAAAAAGAAAGAAATTGGATATGTGATTGGAAGCCAGATACAAGCCCAGGACTAAAATTCTTATCTTTTATTCCCTTTAATTCCCTTGAACAAAAAAGCAGATATTCCCCAAACTGAAAGTAAATTTCTCTCATGCATGGGTCACAATATTTCTTCTATTATATCTGAAATCAGCCAGTGGTGTTTTTAAACCACCAACTATACACGCATAATCTTTTGGTAAGATTTCTGTTAAAAGAAAAAAAAAAGTGTTTGTTTTATGAAAGCAGTTTTCCAAAGTACTAAGCATATGGCAAATGCTCACAAAAGGCTGCTTCCCTCCTTTTCTTTCCCTGGTAGTATTTGACGGGCTCAAGGCCCTGGAATAAAGAGTACGTGCTAGCCTCTGAAATGGACTTTCTTTGGCAATCCCGTCATCCATTTAATGCTAAGGCCTTCCTAAAAAACTAGGTAATCACCTAGATGCCACAGGTCTGGCGTGCTGACAGATCATGGAGATTTAAAGCTAACAGAGCAGTAATGCCATTGACACTGACAGCAGTAATGCTGTCCCTACCATGACTTCATGGCCACTCACTATGTAGTCCCTGACCTCATTTCTGACTTTATCTCCAGTCCTACCCTCCTGGTCCACATAGCTCCAGCTAAAGCCACTGCTGCTTCTCCAATGTGTCACGAGCCTACCACCTCAGGACCTTCGCAGCGGCTGGTCCCCTTACCCCAGTGCACCCAGATATCCACACGGCTCACCCTTCACACCACTCTAGGTCACTGTTCAATCATCCCCTCGCTGGAGCCCTCTCTAGAATCACCTTCCTTTGTTTCACTCGATTCTTTCACTCTGTTTTAATTCTCTCACCATCCAATGTACCACATTAAACGTTGGCAAACTCTTTCCATAAAGGGGTAGACAGTAAAGATCCTCGACGTTCCAGGTGGCGTGGTCAGCTGCAACTACTCAACCCTGCTTCTGTGGAAGGAAAGCCACCAGAGAGCGTCTCTAAATGAATAAATGTGCCTGTGCGTCAATACAACTTTGCTCACAAAACCAGGTTTGGCCCACAGGCTGCAGTGTGCCGACCCCCTACTGTGTATTTGTTTTCATGTGGGCTGAACAGAGGCTCCCCTCTGGAAAGGAAGGGCTCCGTTCTGTTTGGTCTCCTGCTGTACCCCTAAGCGCCTGGGAGTTCTAGGAGACAAGAAATGACGCTGCTTGGTGGACAAAGCACTTTACAAGCACTATGTGGGGACTGTGATCTCCTGGCTGCAGGTATTAGAACCTGATATTCAAAGAGAACAGGTAACTTGCCGAAGGTCACAGAATGAAGTCCGCAGCATTTTAACTAGGGTGGAAGGCACAGATTACTTGGACCGTGACGTGCGGCCCCTTCTCTGCCAACGAGCACAATTTCATTGGCAACGGCCTTTCCTACCTTCTTCACCGACAGGTCGTGGTCCAAGTCGCTCCCCGAATCCTCCTCGGGCTCCTGCTGCTCCTGCAGATCCTTCATCTTGATCAGCAGCTCCGCCTTGGGGACCGAAGTGCTGTAGTACGTGGAACTGGTGGCCAGGGACATGGCCGCCGGCACGCTCGGCTCCTCTCTCCTACGTAAAAAGGTCAGAACCGCAACTGGCTGTGACCCTACGCGCACGTGCCCCCTTCCGGCTCACGGCCTCGGTCCCGACGAGCCAATGGGGCCGCTAACCAAAAGACAACAGCTGGGGGATGGGACCGCCAAAGCGGGGCGGAGGGGCAGCCCTTGGCTGCAGCCGTGTCTGCTCCCTCTTGCTTTGATCCGACTCACCCCCTCTGCCCCTGTCTCGGGCATCTCACGGGCACTCCCACCTACTGTCAGTTAACGACGTGTACGGACACAATGGATATAAACAGGACAGATGTGAGCACACGCCTGTGCAGGTGGCCCACGGAATGAGACAGGTCGCAAAGCACGTTTCCCCAAACCGTGGAAATGCATCCGTTCGCTCCGTTCCACAAGCGGGAACAGAAAGCCTCCTTAGTAACTAGGACATTCAGGAGCCTTCGTGACTGACACCTGGGGCTGTGGGGGTGTCCTGTCCACCGCAGGGTGTTGGGCAGCCTCCCTGTCTCCACCCACAGGATGCCGGGAGCACCTCGCGGGGGCGACAACTAAAAACGTACCCGGACATTGCCAAGTGTCCCCTGGAGGGAGACGACGGCCCAGCTGAGAAGCGCTGTCTTCTGAGAGGCGCCTGCGGGCATCGCAGGAGCTGCGCTATCCTCACATCTTTGCCAGGCCTCAGAGTCGTCATCCCCAGCCACGGGCCTTAGCGCTTCTTTTGGGAGGGTCCCCGGACGGCCAAAACGTGCTAAGTAAGCACTGGGCAGTACTTTCGGAAACCTGCCCCCCAGAAGCAATCATGAAAACAGACACACGGAGAAGGCACTTGCCCCCTGGAGCGAACCAGATGCTAAGAGGGAGCAGCGCACCAAGCGGCCACACCGCGCCCCTGAAGGCGGTGCTTACTCACTTCTCGTCCGTGGTCCCAGGAGAGGGGACTTTGGGGAGCAGCTTCCTCCGCTGCTGGGCTTCTTCCAGCAGGTGCTCGTCTTTGGGGAAGATCCCCTCCATCAGGTCCATGGTGGTTCTGATCTTCACGCTGGGGTCCAGGATGTCGGCCAGAGACTTCTCCTTGCCCACGATCTCCCGGGCCAGCTCTTCTGACTTCAGGTCTTCGGCTGTCCTCTCCTTGGTCTTCACGTAGCTGAGCCCGGACGGAGAGGCCCCGCTGTCCTTGGCAGTGGGCGCGGGGGCTTCGGGGGGCTGGGGCGGGGGCTCGGCGCCCTGGCGGCTGTACACGCAGAAGCGGGAGTAGAACTGCTCCGAGGTGCTGAGGGTCTTGATGTGGTCTTTCTCCAGCCCGCTGGGCAGTGTGGGCAGCTCGGTGGCGCGGGCCAGGCCCTGGCGGCTCTCCTTCTCAGGCCGGCTCTCCGAGTGCACAATCTTGATGGGCACCATCTTCACAGTGGTATTGTTGTCAATCACCCGCTCGATTCTGGAAAGAGAAGAGCCGTGTGCTGAAAACGCAAAGTGAGCCCTGCCGTCGACGCCTACCCGGGAGAGAAACCCGCTGGTCCCTCACCTGCTCTTCCGGCTGGGGAACCCAGGCTCAAAGACCTTTGGCCACTGAGCTGGAAGGAGCCTCCGTGATCACAGACCCAGGACGGGGAATGGAGGTCGAGGAGGCCTGCGTTCCTGACCCTGAGCGTCTGGACACCTTTTCCATTTTCAAAATCACCCACACCCCTAGGGGAGCCAGGGGTGTATCCCTGGGCTTGCTGACTGAGAGGAGGGTGGTTTAACACGCGTTTTCATGCGGATAATAGTGCAAACATTAACAGGCCCTGCTCGGTGACATTCTCCTTTGTCGGGGGACCTGCAACAGGCTTCCTTTCACAGTTATCATTAGAGCCTTCCCTCGCTGCCTCTCCAAGCAGGGCCGGTACATACCCACGGGTGCCTGCGTGGTTCTGGGGCCGCCGGGAGACTTTAGAAAGATTGCCTATGTTTTTTTTCTTTTAATGTTTATTTTTATTTATTTTTTTTTTTTTTAAATTTTTTTTTCAACGTTTTTAATTTATTTTTGGGACAGAGAGAGACAGAGCATGAACGGGGGAGGGGCAGAGAGAGAGGGAGACACAGAATCGGAAGCAGGCTCCAGGCTCCGAGCCATCAGCCCAGAGCCTGACGCGGGGCTCGAACTCACGGACCGCGAGATCGTGACCTGGCTGAAGTCGGACGCTTAACCGACTGCGCCACCCAGGCGCCCCTAATGTTTATTTTTGAAAAAGAAAGTGCAAGTGGGGTAGGGGCAGATGGGGGAGCAGAGGATCGTTTGAAGTTTAAGCAAAAAATCCCCAGACGACTGTTAAAGATTTAAAAGTAAGCCACCTAGGGGCACCTGGGTGGCTCAGCCGGCTGAGCGTCCGATTTCGGCTCAGGTTATGATCTCACGGCTCGTGGGTTCGAGCCCGGTGTCGGGCTCTGTGCTGACACCTTGGAGCCTAGAGTCTGCTTCCGATTCTGTGTCTCCCCCTCTCTCTGTCCCTTTCCCACTCACACTTTTCTCTCTCTCAAAAATGAACAAACGTTGGAAAAACAAATAAGTAAAAAAGTCAGCTACCTAGTGTTAGCACACGAGTTGAAGCATTTGTTTTGGTAGGAATGCCCATTCTGAAATCCCTCAGAGGCTAGGAATGCTTCCTCTCCTCTCTCCGCACTCCTGCTGGGGGCTCAGGGCCTGGCACACAGGGACGGCTCAACAGCGCGTGAAGGTGGGAGCCTGCCCTGCACCCCGGCTGGCGCCCCAGCAGGCAGGAGCGCGTGCACACTCATGGTCAAGGGGTAGCTGGAAGGAGGGAGAGGCCGGACATGGAGGGAGATGAGGCGAGCAGCTCTGCTCAAGAGATCCAAGTCAGCAGAGAGCAGGGCAATTTCTTTTACATTTTTATTTATTTCTAAAATTATTTTTGTTAATGTTTATTTATCGTTGAGAGAGACAGACAGAGCATACGTGGGGGAGGGGCAGAGACAGAGGGAGACACAGAATCGGAAGCAGGCTCCAGGTTCTGAGCTGTCAGCACAGAGCCCGACGCGGGGCTCGAACTCAGGGACCGTGAGATCATGACCCGAGCTGAAGTTGGACGCTTAACTGACTGCCCCACCGAGGCACCCCTTTCTTTTAAATGTTTAAACGTTTATTCATTTTTGAGAGTGGGGGAGGGCAGAGAGAAGGGGATAGAGGATCGATCCAAGCAGGCTCCACGCCATCAATGCAGAGCCCGACGTGGGGCTCGAACTCACGCACTGTGAGACGCTTAGTTGGATGCTTAACTGACTGAACCACTCAGGCGCCCCAAGAACAGTATCTCTGAGCTGAGCCTAAATGACCGGCAGCTCAGGAAGCCCTGACACAGGGGGACCCTGACCCTTCCCCTGCTGACCCATCGGTAGCTGACCGTGCCTCCCTGGTTTCTTGTTCAGCCTGCAGGTCACTGGGATCGCACGCTCTCATACCAGGATTGACCGACAGGGCACACCGTGGGGACGGTGACTAATTCAGTGCACTGTGAGCGACTTTCTGGGTAGCAGCTCTTGGAGGTGGCACGGCCACCATGTGCCTCACTGAGCTTCCTGAGAACAAAGTGTACACATGTGGGTCTGGGTATAGACACTGACCCGGATTCGGGCCCTCTGTGAGCACTCATACAGTAGGGGACATGGTGCACAGGCAACCTTTTCCGACCCAAAAGACACGATGGGTGGGAACACTAAATAATGTGGGTACCCATCACCCCCCAGTATCTTCAATAGGCGCTGTCCCTGTTTACTGAAATCCCTCTCAAGCTCCTGGAAAAGACAGAATGAGAAAATCAACACTGGCTTCAGGCAAGAAAAAAATGAAACCCACTCCCTACGTCCTGAGCCGACGCAGGTCACGAGCACCGTGGGAACACATGGCTGTTTCTCCGAGGAGCCCGCGGAGCTCAGACCAGCTCCCGAGAAGCGGGCGGCCTGAGGGGCCCAGGCCAGCTCACCTGGAACAGTGTCGCACACTTGGCCCGCCACACAGACCACGTTATTGCTTCTTCTTCCCTTCAGAACGGACAACGCTGCCTCCCACTGACAGGTTATCTCAGTGGTGCCCACAGTCTGCATGACACAGAACACAGACGTGGCCCCCAGATGAAGCTGTGGTTACGAGGCCACACTTGCGGAGATACAGGATGCTATCAGTGGTGTCCTCTCTGCCGAGTTATTTTCAAGGTGGAAAGAAAAGAACAGGGGCGCCTGGGTGGCTCAGTTGCTTAAACATCTGACTCTTTTAAAAAAATTTTTTAAAATTTTTTTTTTTTTAATTTTTTTTTTAACGTTTATTTATTTTTGAGACAGAGAGAGACAGAGCATGAACGGGGGAGGGTCAGAGAGAGAGGGAGACACAGAATCTGAAACAGGCTCCAGGCTCTGAGCAGTCAGCACAGAGCCCGATGCAGGGCTCGAACTCACAGACAGTGAGATCGTGACCTGAGCCAAAGTCGGACGCTTAACCGACTGAGCCACCCAGGCGCCCCAATGTTTATTTATTTTTGAGAGAGAGAGAGATACAGTGTGAGTGGGGGAGGGGCAGAGAGAGAGAGAGAGGGAGACACAGAATGTGAAACAGACTCTGGGCTCTGAGCTGTCAGCACAGAGCCCGACGTGGGGCTCGAACCCACGAACCGTGAGATCATGACCTGAGCCGAAGTCGGACGCTCAACCGACTGAGCCACCCAGGCGCCCCTTAACATCTGACTCTTGATTTCGGCTCAGGACATGATCTCTTGGGTCTGGAGTCTGAGCCCTGCGTTGGGCTCTGTGCTGAGAGTGTGGAGCCTGCTTTGGGATTGTCTCTCACTCTCTCTCTGCCCCTCCCGTGCTCATGCTCTTTCTCAAAATAAATCAATGAACTTAAAAAAAAAGAGAACGGCTTGAGACTCTACAACAAAAAGGTCCAACAGAACTTTCTGGGATGATGGAAATAAATGGTATGTGTGCCATTAACCACACGTGGTGCAGCTGATGCACAGAATTTATTTTGCTTTTCATTAACTTCCATTCCTACGGCCACATGTGACTGTGGCTACCATATTGGACAGCAGGGGACATCGGGGCCAGAGCATTCCCTGCTGCGGGGCTCACCTGTGCACTGCAGGATGCGAGGCGTCCCGGCCTCTGCCCGCTGGATGCCAGCAGCAACACTCGCTCTTCAGCTGCGACCCCCCAAACCTCTCCAGACACAGCCAAATGCCCCCCCGGGGGCAAAGCCACCCTCCCCCAGATGGACAACCATGGCCCTAGCGAGCAAGATGAAAATTCTGCACTTCTGCCCTTTCCCAGTTCTTCAAAGGCACTCTGAGAGGACGGCAAAGGGAAACATTCAGTGTTCGGGACCGGTCGGTCCCTGCCTGACCATATTTATCAACGTCTCCACGGGCACGGCAGACAAGTCCACGTCGGAAATTCTAACAGCAGCGCCATGGAGTTGAACAGGTTTTTCCTCTGCCTTTATAACATGTGTATACCAGCTCTGCTTTTCACATATGACACAGAAAAAAAATGTGTTGGGGCACCTGGGTGGCTCAGTCGGTGAAGCGTCCAACTCTTGATTTTGGCTCAGGTCTGATCTCACAGTTTGACCGTGTGAGGCCCCGCGTGAGCCCCACATGAGCCCCGCATGAGTCCTGGCTGGGGCTCTGCGGTGACAGCGTGGAGCCTCCTTGCGATTCTGTCTCCCCCTCTGTTTCTGCCCCTCCTCTGCTCACACTCTCTCTCAAAAATAGAAACATAAACCTACAAAACGTGTGGAAATACCGGACATTATGAAAAACACCAAAGTCTCCTGAAGGCGTCAGGCTTACTGCACACCGGACTCTCCAACCAACAAGTGCTCAGGGAAAGCACAGCCCTCATGGGCAGATGCCCGGAGGGAAGGCACACACCACCGCTGGGCCTGGGCCACGGGGACAGAGGACAGTCCGCACCTGCGGCACATCCCCTTTGCTCCTGGAGAACAGGGCACCCCCCGCCCCGACCCCAAGTTAAAAATCCACGTGGCCCCTGGAGCTGTGGGTTGTCCCCCATGGGGTCCAGACACCGCCCACACCGCCCAGGAAAGACACCAGGGACACCTCCCGCGGGAGCCCAGGGAAGGGCAGGCGCGGGGCCAGGGCCCTACCTGGTGGAACTCTCGTCCTGGACCAGCAGGGGAGGTCTGTCCGTGAGCTTCTGCGGGGCGAACTGGGGCGAAGGGGAGCGAGAAGTCTCCATGGCGGCCGGGCGCGGGGCCCGCAGCGAGGAAGGGAGCGGGGCTTGGCGCTCAGGCCCGGCCCGGTGCCCGTCTACATGCCTCCCCGCGCGCTCGCCGTCTTCGGGCCTTTGGCCGAGGGCCGGGCGGGGGGGCGCACGCGTCCGGGGCCTCGGGGGACGGCGGGGGCCCGCTGGGGGTGCCGCCGGCCAGGCCCCCCAACTGCCCGGGCTCACGCTTGGGCGGCGGTGGCGGCGGCGGCCTCCGCGGGGCTGGCTGCTTGGGGACGGGCGCGACGCTCAAGGGCCTGGGCTCCTGCCCGCGGGTGTGCGGGGCCGAGGGCGCGCCCTCCGAGGATCTGTAGTCTCGAGGGAGGGTCCCCGCTCGGCCGCGGGCCTCCGGGGGCACCTCCGGAGCCCCCCAGGCGGGAGACGGCTGACCGAGCTGGGCCGGCGTCCGGGAGTCCTGCTGTCCTGCCGCACCGCTTGCCGGCCGTCGGACATCTGCTTGTCTACAGGGAGAAAGTGTACAAGTGAGCGCACGATGCCAAGCCGCATCTCTCCAAACCGGACTAGATCCAGATCTCGATGACCTTCTTAACTCATTTTCGGGAATGAAAGCCAGATACGTTTTCCCACACCTGTCCCCGCCGTTCGTGACGCGAGGTATCCAGTCCAAGCACACACAGGAGGCTGCATGTTGCTACCTCACGTAACAGGATGGGAAATACTAAAATCACACGCACACACTTAAGGTACAGACACGTACTTGCAGACACAAGTTGCATTGTGGGGCAAGAAAATTCACACTTTATTTATTTATTTATAAAGGTTCAGACCTCTTAAAATTTTTTTCAATGTTTATTTACTTTTGAGAGAGAGAAAAAGAGAGAGACAGAGACAGAGAGCGTTTGGGGGAGGGGCAGAGAGAGAGAGAGAGAGAGAGAGAGAGAGAGAGAGACAGAATCCAAAGCAGGCTCCAGGCTCTGAGCTGTCAGCACGGAGCCTGACGTGGGGCTTCAACTCGGGAACCACGAGATCGCGACCTGAGCCCAAGTCAGATGCTTAACGGACTGAGCTACCCAGGAGTCCCCTTTACACATTTTTAAAAACAACACTGGTGAAAAATCTCATATGGCTATATTTAGAAATATTTATTTCTTGATGTAACAGTATTTTTATGTGGCTTATTTAGGAAAATTGCCATTTACAAAAAGGCATAGAGCTTTCTAACATGAGCCTCAAATCAATTTATGAATAAAGCCTTTAAAATCAGTAGTATATTATTTTTCTCCTAAAGTTTTATTTATTTTGAGAGAGACAGAGGCAGCGTGAGTAGGGAAGGGGTAGAGAGAGAGGTAGACAGAGAGAATCCCCTGCAGGCTCCATGCTGCCTGCGTGGAGTGTGATGTGGGGCTTGAACTCACAAAGCCGTGAGATCATGACCCGACCCAAAAGGAAGCGTTGGACGCTTAACCGATGGAGCCACCCATGCACCCCAATCAGTCGTATATTATTAAAAAGGAGAAAAACATGGGGCACCTGGGTGGCTCAGTTGGTTGACCGTCCCACCCTTGATCCCTCGATTTTGGCTCAGGTCGTGATCCCAGGGTCAAAGGATCGAGCCCCACGTTGGGCTCTGTGCTGAGTGTGGAGTCTGCTTAAGAGTCTGTCTCTCTCTCTCTCACTCTCGCTCTCTCTCCCTCTGCCCCCTCCCCCACTCATGCTCTCTCTCTCTCTCTCAAATAAAATTTAAAACAAGAGACAAAAACAAAGACTTTGGGCGCTGCAGTGGCTCACTGATCATTCCATACTGCTACCCGTTCCCAGCTCTACCGCCACATTCGATGCACATACGCGTGTGCTCAGTACGCACAGACGCACACACAGGAAGGTCTCCGCAAAACCCGGACGGAGGCACACGCTCCAAGCACGTTTCTCTGCGCTGCAAGCAGCGCTCACTCACGGGCTAAGCACTCTCAACTCTGTGACAGAGCAGCCTGCCATGCCTTTGCCAGCACAGTTCCTTCCAACCTGACACAGTAAGAAAAGGAGCCTCTGAAGGACCGTTCCATTCAGGGAAGAGCAATTTGGCATTGACGAGATCACCTCAGAGCTGTTAAAGCAAACTCTAACGAGGGCAGCCGGGGGGAACCAGAAGACAGAGCACCGGTGCCCGTAAGTGACGTCCCCCTCTAACAAGCTAGGTAAGGCTTTCCCCCTCATTCCAGCACCCCCTTGGGGCCCAGGAGCGAGCCTGCCTCCTGGGATGTGATGCCCGGCCTGGGTGTTATGGATGCCCCAACCCCAGCCAGGCTGCTGCACGACAAAGTCCAGTGCCCGGCGCGTGTCCCTCTGACCGTGTCCCTCGGGGAAAGGGCCCCTCAGCTTCAGCGGATGCTCTGGAGGAGAACCCTGACCATGCCCAAGTCCCTCCCCTTCCCGTCGTCAGCCAGCCGGGGGCGGCTCCCCACCTTGTGCTGCCGTGAGCACAGCCACACACGGCTGGCCCCGGCCGCACCTAGAAGCTGGAAGCCGTCCACATCTGGGAGAAGTCCGAAGAGCTCAAGTCCCACAGGGGCCCTGAGAGAGGGCGGGTGTGGTCTCTGCTTTCAAGACGCTGAAGACACGGCCTCGGCTTCGAAGATGCACGGTGACAAAACAGCCAAGCAAAAGAGTTTAAAATATTAACCCAGCTTCAGAAAGTTAGATATGCAAGAAAAACATACATACTAGGTACACACTAAGAGAAACTAGAAGTTTTCAAAATAACTTTTTAATAAAAACGATTTTTTTAGATGTTTATTTTTGAGAGACAGAGAGTGAGCAGGGGAGAGGCAGAGAGGGAGGGAGACACAGAATCCGAAGCAGGTTCCAGGCTCTGAGGTCAGCACAGACCCCGACGCGGGGCTCCAACTCACAAACCATGAGATCATGATTTCAGCTGAAATCAGACGCTGAACTGACTGAGCCACCAAGGCACCTCGGAGCCCTTCCTTTTTAAATGTTGAAAAATTTTTCAAGGATAGGGGCTCCTGTGTGGCTCAGTTGGTTGAGTGTCCAACTTCAGCTCATGTCATGACCTCATGGCTCATGAGTTTGAGCCCGCATCGGGCTCCATGCTGACAGCTCAGAACCCGGAGCCTGTGTCTCCCGATTCTGTCTCCCTCTCTCTCTCTGCCCCAAACCCACTCGCATTCTCTGTCTCTCTCAAAAATAAACATTTAAAAAAAATTTTAAAAATTTTCAAGGATAAAGTCAATGGTGATAGAAATGGTGATAGAAAGATCCACACAGAGTAAGAAAATAAGAAGTCTTAAGGATTTGCCAGCAAAGGCACCTAACCATTTAGCTCCTAGGAATGCCTGGAACAGTGAGTCAAGCCATACAAAGGAACATTTAAAAGGCAGCTGCATTCCAGACTCCCAGCAATTGATATGCAGCTCAGGTCACTCACTGTCATGCAGAACATGCTAATGACACGTTATCAAGGAGAAGGCTGCTCCAGGAGGAGGCTCCCAGGACACCTGCAACCCCTGGGCAGGTGGGAGCCCAGCGCCTGGGTCTGAGGCAGGGCAGCAAAGCAAAACAAACCTCATCTGGATTCTCTCTCTGCCCCTCCCCTGCTGGTGTGCACTCTCTCTCTCTCCTAAAATAAATAAATAGACTTTAAAATAAAAGCTGACGGGTGCCGGGGTAGCTTAGTCAAGTCAGCATCTGACTCTTGATTTCAGCTGAGTTCATGATCTCATGGTCGTGGGTTTGAGACCCAAGTCCGGCCCAGCACTGATAGCATGCAGTCTGCTTGGGATTCTCTCTCCCCCCAGCGCCTGGCTGTTTTCTCCTCTGCCTGCTGCCATGAAAGGTCCGAGGCAGGGCAGCGAAGCAAAACAAACCTCATCTGAAGAGGAACCCCCACCCCCCGCCCCGCCCCAAGGCCACATAAATGCTGCTCAGGACCCCAGACACCCTGTGATAGGGGCAGAAATGACCAGAAGTCCAAAAGGAGAAAGACTATATACAGACACATACATACACACACACACACCAAATGCCCAGGGAATCCCATCAACACTGGTATTATTCAAATCTACGTTGTTGATTTGGGGATGCGGCCGGTCAGCCCCATGTCTAACTGTGCTTTCTAGATCCGAGAAGTAACGGTTTTATTTCCAGGTTCTTTCTGCTCGTGATGAGCCCTGTTGTGGCCCTGGGTTCCTCTCTCTGGGCCACAGGTTTCTGTTCCGTCTCACACAGGTGCTCTGCTCCTGGTGACCCGTAGCCCAGGACTGCTCTCACTCTCCAATACTTGCGTGGTTCACAGTCTCAACTCGCCTCACTGGCCTATAAGCGCCTCCACGGAGGGTAGGAGACCAGGCTATCTTCTTGAAGCCTCACAAGCAAATATTGCATGCACCATGGCACACGGTCACCCAAACATCAACATACAAATGCATCTGCTGCTTTCAGTCACTGTGCACAATGGTAAGGAGCAAGGCTGTGTTGCTTTCCTTCCTCCCTTCCTCCCTCCCCTTTCTTTTATGTTTATTTTTTATTCTTGAGGGGGGGAGGGAGGAAGGGGGGGGAGGGAGAGAGAGAGAGAGAGAGAGAGAGAGAGAGAGAGAGAGAACAAGTGGGGGAGGGGCAGAAAGAGAGGGAGACACAGAATCCAAAGCAGGCTCCAGGCTCTGACCTGTCAGCGCAGAGCTGGACGTGGGGCTCGAACTCACAAACTGTGAGATCATGACATGAGCCGAAGTCGGACGCTTAACCGACTGAGCCACCCAGGTACCCCATTTCTTTTCTTTTTTTTTTTCTTTTCTTTTCTTTTTTTTTTAAAGTTTACTTATTTACTTTGAGAGAGAGAGAGAGAGAAAGAGAGAGAGAAAGAGAAAAGAGAGAGAGAGAGAAAGAGAAAAGAGAAAGAGAGAGAGAGAAAGACAGCAAGCTGGGGAGGGACAGAGAATCCCAAGCAGGCTTCACACTGTCAGCTCGGTGCCTGACGCAGGGCTCGAACTCACAAACTGTGAGATCATGACCTGAGCCCAAATCAAGAGTCGGATGCTTCACGGGCTGAGTCACCCAGGCGCCCTGCGAGGCTGCATTTTCTGAGACGCAGCCAGTCAGGTTCTCAGAGAAATAACTTTGCAGGTGAACATTCCCATCATAAGCGAACATTTTTAGACTGCTCTGCAATCACTAATTAATTCAGCACTGCTTTGCAAGTAGGGTTAACCATTGTCTCCATCAAGGAAAAGAGAAACATTTCTAGCTCTCGGATGACTTACGTGACGCGTACCACAGGGTCCTCCTTTCCTATGTACTTAGAGGGACAATGAGAGGAGAGGGACACACGGTCACTTGTGACCTGGACACACATTTCCTGCTCACGGCTCTTCCTCCTGATGCACTTCAGTGTCTGAGGCCATGGTGAGGCTCTGGCCCACATTTCATCTGGGGTTTCGCTAGGCAGACGCTTCCCATCACAGCACCATTTACCAGCTGTGTGACATCGGCAAGAGACAGTGTGTCACCAAGCCTCATTTCCTCACCATGGGATACCGCGGGGGGGAGCCACGCGAGGCAGAGGCGGCAGAGCCCCCCGCGCGGCGGGATCCATGTGGCGGCCCCCACCGGCCACACGCTGCGCGGAGCCCCCAACGGGAGAGTGCCCCGTGTGGCGGAGCAGACCCGAACGCAGGTCTCCGCGGCAGCACCGCGTACCCCCCACCCACGCCACGCCACGCCACAGCGCGGCACGGCGAGGCAGGGCCGCCCAGGCCTCCACCTGGGGAAGGGCATCCCCGTGGCAGCTGCTCCGGGGCGCTTACGGTACCGCCACAATCCCGTGGGATGGAACTGCCCAAGTGAACGACGGGGAGAGACAGAGCAACCTTCCGGTGGAAGACAACACTCGGGTGTTTCCTCCTTTCATTTCAATATTGCGAAAAATGCTAACTCCCACCGTTCACAAAGCCAGCCCGCCGCCGACGCCAGCGACGGACAGGGTGGCTGGCGTACCGGAGACGGTTCAAGAGCAGTCCTTGCGAGTGTATGTGGCAAAGCCAGGTCTGCACGGGACAAAATGACTCCACAGGCCAACCGGGTAGGACTCGGAAGTGCTGCCTTCCAGGCAGAGACAGGCCTCCCAGAAGCGGTGGAGGTCGACATTCACAGTTTTAGGTGGCACACATCCATTGCCTGCGGGTATGGAGGACGGCGATTTTGCGAAGGCTGGAACCGTTTATTAGAAATCACAGCTTCTCTCCCTGTATCTGCACGGAACACCACCAGGCAGGCTGTCTCAAGAAGAACACTGCCACCGGACATTCAGACGAGCCAGGTGGCTGGACAGACACGGGACGCTCACGCCACAAGTACAAGTCTCCGGAACGAGTCCCTGGTGTCTCCGCTGATCTTTGTGTGCCCCAGGGAACTCCCAGCACACACACATGGCCGCAGTGAAGCACACGCAGGAAGGTCTTCTGTCTACACAGCACCTCTCAGGGCCAAACAAGGTGGGAAAAGGTGACGATGATGGGCAAGGCATGGAAGCGAAAGAGGCAATCGACCGATTCACTGATGAACGGACGGAAACGACTAGAAACGTCTCCAACAGCACGAACACCCAGGGATAATGGCACCACCCACTCTTTCCTTGGAAATGCCAGACTACCACAGGATTTCCCAGATGGTGAGCCCCTGGAGGCTAAAGGCTGTCTGGCTGTCGTATCCCAGTTTCCGAGTATGCAAACGACATCTACCAAATGCATGGACAGGTACACTAGTGATGAGGGAGAGAGCGGTTTCCATGAGTCCTGTCCCAATTCCGTGTCTCGCAGAATCACCTTCTGGGAGGGGAGGGGCGCTGAAATCGTTTTCAATCCAGTCATCTCTTTACTGCAACGTCTCCACTAAAGTTATTCCCTCTGCGTCAGACCCAAAGAGGCTCTCTCTTCTGTGATTCTAATGCCACACGGGGAAAGAAATCACTTTAGAAAATCAGATGAATGTTACTTCTTCATTATCTTAACAGATGGATAAAAAGACTTGCTTCCTTTGGGTTTTGTTTTTTACTTGCAGGAATTTGGGTGGTAAATAGGAATGAAGCTGAATTGAGAGGGACTGGTAAGACGTTTGTAGTTAAGTGGAGGAGAACAGATTAATAGAGAGATTCCACACACACAGAGGATCCAAATCAGAACGTACAAGCACAGATTTCTTGAAGGACTAGTGTCCGATCACAGAAAATACTTAGATTTAGAGACTGTAGTCTGTGACCGCCCCTCAAGCATCCAACTCTGTGTTCAGAACACGTGTTTTGAATCTATTCCAGGCCTCTTTCATTTCTGTGGCTAGAGACACTTGCTCCTGGTTCCAAGATGTGACACTTGGAAATTTTTGTTTGTTTTAATGTGTTTATTTCATTTATTTTTGAGAGAGAGAGAGCGCGAGAGGGCGCATGAGTGGGGGGAGCACAGAGAGGGGGACAGAGGATCTGAAGCAGGCTCTATGCTGACAGTAGACAGCCCGACATGGGGCTCAAACTCACGAACCGTGAGATCATGATCTGATGATCTGAGTCAAAGTCAAACAAACACTTAACCTACTCAGCCACCCAGGCACCCCTGAAAATTGATGAATTGTTTTGTTTTGATTGAACCAAAATCAGGCAAATTCTCTCTGCCAATGAAAGCTCCAGACCAGTGAGAAACAGGCACAAATGGACTAAAGATGACATTTTCACGTGCTCGGTTAGCAAAGTTTTCTTCAGGCATTCCGTTATCAGCTTTCCTAAAAATACGTTCTGTGCAAAGTTCAAAGTGGGCAAGCCCGATCCGAACTGCAAGGTTTTAGAACTAGCCGAACTGATCAAATCAAGATTTCAGGGGGAAGTGGGGCTGGCCAATGACACTGCTCCACTGCTGGCTATAGACTGCACTCACTGTGGTCTGCAGGCTTTAAGTAGGTGACCCGGCAGGGCACGATTAGTCTTCTGAAACCACAGGACACAAGAGTGTGTGCCACAAGTCACCCCACAGTCCCAGCGCACCCTGCTGTCTCTTCTGATGGGCGTTGGGATCCCCTGGTCCAGCCAGGACCCCACTCTCAGCATGGGTCGGCCCAAGTCCGACCAGAAAATACCTGAAGCAGGACACACAATACAAACCACAAGAGGTACAGTAAAAAGTTCTCTCTGCCTTCTGAGACCCTGGCAGCTCCTTCCGCAACTCATGGGAAGCTATTACCAGTTTGAAGCCTATCAAAGGACACAGGGGAAACGTAATCAATGTCAGAGGCTTTCGACCCTCCCAGGCATGAGGTTACCCTGTCCATATTTCTTTCCAAGATGTGTAAAAAAGCAGCTTCCTGAACCCACCCCTCCAATTCTCAAGAACATTCTGAAGGAACGTAGGGGATGATGCTACAGAGATGCAAATCTAAGCTCTCCTCGAACTTACTCCAGGAGAAGCCAGCTCGGGGCAGAGGTAGGGGCTGATGAGGACACGTACGCCTGCAAATCTGTTATCTTAGCAAAAGCCTTCCTGGGAATCTGGATGTCAAGCCAGTGCTGAGAATCTCTGCTTTATGGGACCCTCCCCTCCCAAATTCCTTCTCTCCCCTTGTTCTAACCACTTGATCTGAGTATTACAAACTATGCCTGAAGCTTTAATCCTTGGCTTGGCATGTCCCTTCGAAACCAGACGATCATCCTCTGAAGACACAGTGAGATTAAGTACCCCTTGGTACCAGCCTTGGAGGGATAAAGCCTTGATGTTTCATTCTCCACCAAGAAAGGCGTCTCAAACCCTGGGCCCAGGGGATTTGGGCCTTGGCCTGTAGTTTGTCAAACCCTGCTCTAAAAGGCAAGGCAGATATTAATTTCTAAACAATTTTAACTCCTTTTGCTAAGTACTATGAAGAGAATGCCAAGGGAGAAAAGAGGAGAGACTTTACAGAGAGGAGGGCCTGCTGAGTTCCTCTAAAGCTATGATTTTATAACTGCAATGGCTCCTTTTTAGCTATTAGTGGGAGCAATGGTCTCTTGTGAACATCCTTGGGTGAACCATGGTGAATGCTGCAACCTGTCGCTGCAAATCATTAGAAGCAGTCAGAAGGAAAAATCAGGTTAGTATCGTATTATGGCAGACACTTCATTTACCTCAATAATAGTTTCGGGAACATCTAGGCTGCGTAAGCTTTTATTAGGTATGATCTGTTCTTGATAAAAACTTAAAAGCTGCAAACATTAGGGCACAGGGAACAAGTGATACATGAATTTGGGTTTACCCTACATCTTGTGCCCTACATGTACAAGCTTTTCTCCTGAGCCACTTAAGTTTTTAAAAACACGTGTTTGTATTCCTAGAGATCTAGCTATGGATCTGGGAAGTCTTGACATTATAGAACATCTCCACCTCTATTCCTCCCCACACCCCACCACAATTTTATCTTTTATTTTTATTTTGGGAGAGAGAGAGACAGAGAACACACACATGCATGCAAGAGGGGGAGGGGCAAAGGGAGGGAGAGAGAGAGAGAAAGAGAAGGAAGGAGGGAGAGGGAGGGAGGGAGGGAGAGAGAGAGAGAGAGAGAGAGAGAGAGAGAGAGAGAGAGAGAATCTTAAGCAGCCTCCAAGTTCAGTGCAGAGTCCGACTCAGAGCTCGATCCCATGACCACACCACAATCTTATCAAGGTATTGTTTACACACCATAAAATTCAAGCGATGGGAGGTTTGGGTAAATGTATAGAGTTGTGTATTCACCACCACAATCAAGTCAAAATACAACTGCACTGCCCCAGAAAGTTTCCTCTTGCTCTAAGGCACTTACTGCAGCCCTGACTGAAAACCCTGTAAGGTAGTGTGTTTGTCTGCAAGGACAGCCAAGTTTAGGCAGATGTACAAGATTAAAATTCCTTAAAACTACAAGTCAGGGGTGCCTGGGTAGCTCAGTCAGTTAAATATCTGACTCCTGATTTCAGCTCAGGTCATGATCTCATGGTTCATGGGTTCAGGCCCTGCATCAGGCTCTGTGCTGACGGCGTGGAGCCTGCTTGGGATTCCTTCTCTTCCCTTCTCTGTCTGTCCTTCCCCCATTTATGCTCTCTCTCTCTCTCTCAAAATAAACATTTGGGGGAAAAAAAACACCTACAAATCAAACCCTACTGAAATCATTGGGAAATGCCCATTTCAACAAATTTGAGAGTGAATCTATTCACGACTTGCACAAATTAATGTTCTGAAAGCAAAGCCACGTTGCAGTGACCTTTCCAGACTGTGAGCAAAGTATTCCATGGGAAGGATCAGCCACCCTGGGCATTTCCACTCTTCTTCTGTCCTCCTCTTGTTGCATTTTACAAACATGCATATGCTTTAGCCACCATTAGCATGGAAAGTAGATATGCCTGACCCTGTCCCCCAGAAACTTCTGGCTCCTCCTGCCACCACCACCAGATCAAGGCCAGACTGCATGCTTGATCTTGCAGGCTCCCTCTCATCCCTCCCAAGCCACCTGCCACTCCTCAGGGATGCATGTTCCTGCAACATACATTTTGGCCAAAGGCCCTCCCCTGCCATTTATGCCTCACGGTTTCCATATCTCTGCTTTGATCCACACTCTTCAGAATACGCCCCATGGACACCATTCCCATTTTCTTTAAGATCCAATCTTTTCCATGAAGCGTTTCCAGGACCTGTTTTTGTTTTTGTTTTGTTTTGAGAGAGACAGACAGAACGTAAGCAAGTGGGGGGGGGGGGGGGCAGAGAGGGAGACACAGAATCTGAAGCAGGCTCCAGGCTCTGAGCAGTCAGCATAGAGCCCGATGTGGGGCTCAAACTCACGAACTGCAAGATCATGACCTGAGCTGAGGTCACATGCCCAACTGAGGAGCCATCCAGGTGCCCCCATTTCCAGGACCTGTTGACAAACAAGCCTTTCTTCTGATGAACCCCCATAAGGATTTAATCTTTACCTGTTTGTCCCCAAACTATACTCAATTTATCTGTATTATTTCCGTTGAATATCACTTCTCCTGGATACGGTGATAACACCCACTTCTGTCCGTAGGCCTAACGCAGTGCCCTGGCACAAGGCAGGCTTCAGCAAAGACTCAGTGAGGTAACAGGAAGAAAGGAGGGAGGGAGTAAGGGAGGAGAGGAAGCCAAGGCCGGCAGGCTGATTTTCTTGGGCCTTCTGACTACCTGACATCACAGTGTTTATTTCTGTAACCCTCCAAAATTCATATGTTAAATCCTAACTCCCCCTCACCCAGGGGATAGTGTTAGGGGGTGGGACGTGGGGGAGGTAATTAGGGCATAAAGATGGAGCCCTCAGCAGTGGGAGAGTGCCCTTGTAAAAGAGACATGAGGGGCACCTGGGTGGTTCAGCTGGCTGACTGTCTGACTTCGGCTCAGGTCATGATCTCAAGGTTCCTGAGTTTGAGTCTTGCATCGGGCTCGCTGATGTCAGTACGGAGCCTGCTTCTGATCCTCTGTCCCCCCCCTCACTTGTGCACGCTCTCTTTCTCTCTCTAAAAAGAAAAAAAAAGAGAGAGAGAGACACAGGAAAGCGCTTGTGGCCCCTCTCTCTGCCCTCCACCACGTAAGGACACGGCAAGAACAGAGCTGTCTGCAAACCAGGAAACGGGTCTCACCAGGAACCAAGTCAGCTGCACTTCAATCTTGGATTTCCAGCCTCTGGAACTGGTGAAAAATAAATGTCTGTTGTTTAAGCACCAAGTCTACGGTAATCTGTTATATTATTATCTTCCCTGACAACAGAGGAGAAGATCCTTCAAGGGAGCTTCTCTCTGTACCTGATTCCATTTTGCAGGCTTCCTGGCACCTCACCACGTAAATACAGATCAGTAACCAGAAACATACTGATGTCACCCAAAGACCTGTCCACAGAGCCCGTGGTTCTGATCGAATACTAATTAAAACATAGGGGCAAACACACACACACACACACACACACACACACACACACACACACACACACACCCAGTATGCTGGAGCTGTGAGGCCTGGGAGAAGATTCCATGCCCCGACCTGGTCTTAAATGAGAGGCGGACGGCGTCAGCTCTACTGCGCAGCCGTGTCCTGACTCAGTCCTTGCAATTTCACATCACGTTGCATGAATGCTATAGAAACCGACGCAACTCACAGAAGCAGTTAGGTTTCCTTGCCCATTAAACACAATCTGAAGCCCCTCAATTTTTCAACAAAGCGATGACCATAATAAAAATATTAACGGGGGACTGACTAGCCCTTTACTCTTTCCAATGTGTTTGTATCTATAGTTAAATGGCTTCTATGTATTTTACTTGGACGCACTTACACCCTGAGCAATCAAATGCTTTTGGGGCGGTGGGCCACAGCAAAACTCACAACAGGAACATTATAATGAACATAAAAACATCCTGATGAGGGAGAACGAAAAGGAGAAAGGCACAGGCATGGAAAAGTGCTCAAGCGAGCAGACCCTGGCAGGTATGGAAGTCTGACAGCTGTGCCTCAGACGGGCTCCTGTCAACCAGAGCAGGTGGCCGGAGGTGCTGGGGTACTGGGTAGGCGGGCACTTCTCGATTCTTCAGCACACACAACCCTAACCCTAGCGTCCATTGGCAGAGGGCAAGCATAACTGAGAAAATCCAGTACTTCTGCCTGGCCTGTGAGGACACGGCAGCCCCAGAGCCTACGTGACTTACTGATAACCTGAGCTAGGGTGTAGACATTCATCTGTGACTCCTACTCTCTGTCTACAACATCACGTGAGACACTCCTCTGAAACCCCTATGTTCTTCTCTTCCTGACCAGTTTTATCTTCTTTGCAAAAACTCTGTAGAATGTTTCAGGTGGCAGTCTACAGCTCATAGTAAGGTCACAGACCCAGAGCCCCAGGTGGTTATGCTTGTGACGTCACTAACGCAAAGGCTAGTACACAACTGCCAGGGGCCAGGAGCCAGCAGGATGGGAATGGACTGTGCAAAACCACCAGGCAGGGGCAATGGCATGATTATTAAATACTTATACACAGAAAAGGACAAAACTAAGCATAACCAACCCTAAATGTTTGAAAAGCACACAACGCACTTCAGGGATCTATCTGCAACCTAAATAACAATGATCATGAAGAGAGAGGTCCTACCGCCAACAGGAAAATGAACACAAGATATGAACAGTAATGAACCAAAGAAAAAATACAAATGGCTAGACAAGACACAAACTCAACTTCGCTAGTTACTGGGCAAATGCAAGTTAAAAATGAAATTGCTCTTTTCCTGTCGAATCACAGAACTTTTAAAATGTCTGATGTGGGTGCCTGGGTGGCTTAGTCAGTTAAGCATTCGACTTCAGCTCAGGTCATGAGCTCACGGTTTGTGGGTTCAAGGTCCGTGTCGGGCTCTGTGCTGACAGCTCAGACCTTGGAGCCTGCTTCAGATTTTGTGTCTCCCCCTTTCTCTCTGCCCCTCCCCTGCTCACACTCTGCCTCTCTTTCTCTCAAAAATAAACATTACATTTTTTTTTTTTTTAATTTATAGTTGGGGCACTGGCTGGCTTAGTTGGTTGAGCGTCCAACTTCAGCTCAGCTCATGATCTCAGGGTTCGTGAGTTCGAGCCCCACATTGGGCTCGTTGCTGTCAGTGCAGAGCCTGGTTCAGATCCTCTGTCCTCCTCTCTCCCTGCCCCTCCTCTGTTCTCTCTCAAAAAATAAATAAGCATAAAAATAAATAAATGAATGAACAAATAAATGTCTGATGTGGCCAGAGTTTTGAGAAAGCAGGACTGCCCTAGGCTACTAGGTGGTAGGGCACAAACAGCATGCACTTTATGGAAGGCAATTTGCGCGTATTTTCCAAAAGCCTACCAAGCAATTCCGTATCTAGAATTTGATCCTAGGGAAATCAGCATGCCGGAACATGAGTATTTCACAAGATGTTTGCTGCAGCCTCACCTATATAACTGTGAAAGTGTGGAAATAATCCTAAAAGTCTACAGGACCTCTACTGGACATTCGTATCTTACAATGCCACGCATCATACACAGAACTTCCTTATATATTTTTAAAGTTTTTCTTAAAAAAATTTTTTTTAATGTTTATTCATTTTTGAGAGACAGAGATAGCGCAAGTGGGGTGGGGCAGGGAGAGATGGAGACACAGAATCTGAAGCAGGCTCCAGGCTCTGAGCTGTTAGCACAGGGCCCGACGCAGGGCTCGAACTCAGAGAGTGTGAGATTATGACCTGAGCTGAAGTCAGACACTCAACCGACTGAGCCACCCAGGTGCCCCTAAACTTTTTCTTTTTTAAATGTTTATCTATTTTAGAGAGAGAGAGAGAGAGAGCGCACACACACACAGGGACACACAAGTTGGGGAGGGGCACAGAGGATCCGAAGAGGGCTCTGTGCTGACCAAAGAACTTCCTTATATTTTTACTTTTTTGTTTTAATGTTTATTTATATTTGAGAGAGACAGAGAGAGAATGCGAACAGGCGAGGGGCACAGAGAGAGGGAGAGAGAGAATCACAGGCAGGCTCTGTACCATCAGTGCAGAGCTTGATGTGGGGATCAAATCCATGAACCTTGAGATCGTGACCTGAACCGAAACCCAGAGTTGAACGCTTAACTGACTGAGCCACCCAGGCGCCCCTAGTCTCCCCATAATTTAAGAGAAAATCATTTGCTTCAGCTGTCTTTCTCTTACCACAATTGTATGTGACCCCAAATTCTCAAAATTCTATACATTGGATTGTCTAATTATTGTCACTCAGCTAAACCACATTTGGAAATGGGTTATTTACCCAATAGGCTTTAGATATATTAATTGTACATAAAAGCTTACCTTATATACTTTATTACTCTATAAAATGTCTAATATGTGAGTGTGCCTATGTTGTACACATATATACATATACGTGCATGCACGTGGATATAAATGTTAAAACACCTTCCTAGAGTTTCTAATTATTCCATCTTTAATGGCCTCTGAGTATGTTTAAGGGCCCACTGGCTAGACTTTGCAAGAGTCATTAAATAACAAATGTTATGCAAGTTATACCCCAAAGCACTTCATCTGTTAGCAGCTGACTTTATGAGGCATTAGCACAGGACACCGGACGGGTTTGACTGTCAAGGGCACTGCTATTCCATCAACAAAGCCTGCAGGCAGGAACACCATTGGCAGACAGGAGCTCGTTTTATTTTAAATGGATCTCAAAGACATTAATGTGTGTGTGTGTGTGTGTGTGTGTGTGTGTGTGTGTGTGTGTGTGTGTATGTGTGTGACTTATATTTATAGGTCTTCTTTCCCACGAATGTTGATGGCACTAAGACAATACAACCTGGGGGCTGGGTGTGTGACCTCAAGGGGGATTGCAGTGCCTGGCTTCTGTCCCTGCGAATGAAAAACTAGTATGGTCTCAAGGGACCTCAGAAACCAGTGATTCCAAACGCTTTATCCTTCCTTCCTTCTTCTTCTTTTTTTTTAATAAGTATTTTAAAGCTTTCTCAGTCTTTTTTTTTTCAATGTTTACATATTTGAGAGACAGAGTACAAGCGGGGGAGGGGCAGAGAGAGAGGGAGCCACAGAATCTGAAGCAGGCTCCAGGCCCCGAGCTGTCGGCATAGAGCCCGATGCGGGACTCAAACCCACGAACCGTGAGATCATGACCTGAGCCGAAGTCGGATGCTTAACCGACTGAGCCACTCATGCACCCCTTATTATAGTTAATTAAAAAAAAAATCTCCTAAGTCCACATGAAATTTAACTTGATAGATGACACAAAATAAGAATATACTTTTTTCCTAATCTATTTTTTTCAACAGCATATGTGACATGATTTTTTTTTTAATTTTTTTTTTAACGTTTTATTTATTTTTGAGACAGGGAGAGACAGAGCATGAACAGGGGAGGGTCAGAGAGAGGGCGACACAGAATCCGAAACAGGCTCCAGGCTCTGAGCTGTCAGCACAGAGCCCGACGCGGGGCTCGAACTCACGGACCGCGAGATCATGACTGGAGCTGAAGTCGGCCGCTTAACCGACTGAGCCACCCAGGCGCCCCGTGACATGATTTTTTCTCTTCTGTTGTTTTTCATGCTTTATTAAATCTTCAATTAAAAAATAAGCTCATTTTTGGGCTACTGATTCTCTTGTATTAATTAACTTTTGTCTGTTCTTGAACCACTGCTGCACTACTTGAATTCTTGTTGCTTTATAATACATTTAAGTTCCTGTGAGGACTCGTCTTCTCCCTTATTACACTTTAAAAAATAATTTTTTGTTAAAGATTTTATTTATTTTTAATGTTTATTTATTTTTGAGAGAGACAGAGTGTGAGGAAGGGGAGGGGTGGAGAGGGAGGGAGACACAGAATCCGAAGCAGCTCCAGGCCCTGAGCCGTCAGCACAGAGCCCGACGCGGGGCTCGAACTCACGAACTGCGATCATGACCTGAGCCGAAGTCAGATGCTTAACTGACTGAGCCACCCAGGCGCCCCAAACTCCTTATCGTATGGACAAAGAAACGGAGGGTCAGAAAGGCAGCCTGCAAGTTATACCCGCGCAGCTCAGGATACACGTCCCCAGTCTCTCAGCCTGGTTAGGGATTCTTTGCACCACACGCCCCCTCGGGAGTCCACACTGCAATTCCTTCCCACTGCACTATAAGCATCCTGGATTTGAGACATGAAAGGTCAGAAGAGACTAGCTTTGCCAACGAGCACCGCCGTCTCCTCTCCTACTTCCTTGTAGGACCTTTCAACGTCAGAGGTGGCATGAATCCGCAGGAACCCAACAGATTAAAAACCAGCCATACCGCACGCAAGGGCTGTGTGAATCCAGCACTTAAGCCCCGGTTTGCTTACTGTAAAGTGAACATGGTATGCAATGTGCTCAGGCCCAAGATATGTGTGTGTGTGTGTGTGTGTGTGTGTGTGTATGAAAATGCTTGTGAACTTTAAGAATTAACACAAGAGATTCTGCAAATGTTTTTTTAAAGGCAAAAAACTAAGTAACTGTAGGATCTCGTCAGACCTCCAGCTCTGTCTAGAAGCTGCCCAGAAAGGACCTAATTATCTAAGGAAAAGCCAGCTGGAAAACCCAAGTGTCCACTAACCAGGGAAAGACGGGTTGATCCAGTGGACACAAAATAGCAGCCCTGGTTTCTACCACCTTGACCTTCTTTAATTTTAATGCACATAAGAGGCAAAGAATTAAAGGCCGTGAAAGTAAAGCAAACGCATTCTAAAAACCACATAACATATCAGCTTCCCAACACACCACTGAAATTCAAAGGTGGATTTGGGGGAAGCGGCCAGTCCATGTTAAACAGGGGGCACTTAGCACAGGCTTCCCAGGGCCATGTCACTCCAGCTGGGCAAGAGATGCCTCGTACAACCTGTATGGTTAACACCAACATACATGTGCGTTCCGTTCGTGCATCTATAAGGATACCCTGCAAATTTTTAAGGGGTGTGTGTCAGCTTGAGTGTGTATGTATGTGAGAGAGAAAAGGAAACCATATTTCTTCCACCATGCATGACAAAAAGCAAATGTGGAGATGTACCTCCTACTACTGTCCGTGGAATACTTTTCTGCAACACAATAATGAGAAATATTTATAGAATACCCCTCAAAGATTCTGCTTCGCAAGGGAAATATGCCAGCCCTTCATCTGACCTGCACCCAATTTGCACATATTTTACGTGACATGTTTCATTCATTCATTCTGTAAGTCTTCAGTGTGGAAGGCGGCAGGCCATTTTATAGGTTTCTGAAAACCTTTCTTCAAACTCCTTTTCCTTTTTACTTCTCAACAGCATGGCCACTACATATGCATTTTAAAAGAACGCCTGCCCATGGGAGTCAGTAAATGCAGACTCAAACAGTGTATGCATGTGTGAGCATACACACACACACGTACATGCAGATTTTTCTCTGAAAATGGCATCCTCCCTCCAGACACCAAAGCATCTGCTAATAGCAAAGGCATTTCACAAATCTTTCTTTTACAATATAGAAGGTAAAGACTCAGAGCACACGTACAGTAAAACCTGTGAAGAAACGGCATGCCTCTAAGCTGTCACAATCACAGTGGGGAGCAAAACCTAAGACCTGCACAGTACTCAGAACCACACTGATTCCATTTTCTACATTTAGGCGTTTTTCACTGCAATTAGCAGTCTACGTGTGAATCTAGCCACAGAGCATTGTTCCGTACCTAAACGTGCACACCTGATTTTGCTGCCCACCCCCCCCCCCCCATTTCCATGTGGCCGACTCACCATTTCCTTTCAATATCCGCAGTTAGTGCCTCGGTCATGAAAATGCTAATTTCCTACTGGCACAGAAAAAGCAAAGGCGAGACGCTGTTCACACCATGCCGGCCCTCCGCCGATCTCACGCAGAGCGATGCTCCCACATCCCAGGCTACCGGTCTCACCGGCACCATGGCTCGCAGCCCAGAATGCGGTACGGAAAGCCACTGCCTTCTCATTTCAGAGCACGTTTAGCCAGCTGCCAAACCGAAAGCTGCGAAGTCTGCATGGATCCAGAAGCACAGAAGCGGCACAGGCGCGTGTCTCCACACGTACGTGCGTGCGTGCGTGCAGAGCTGGAATCTGCACCCCAACCTGCATCATTTTTCATTTCCAGGCAGCACAATAAACAAGGAAAACATTTACAGACCTCCCCGGATCTCACCCACTGTGCTGCCTGAGCTGACAACCTGCTCGTAAAGACAGGAGAACAAAAGAGACACTCGTAACTACACATGGAAGCAGCAGAGGCATGAGGCGACGGGTCCCATCCCGGGCGAGCTGCCTAAGAACAAATCCGGGAGTCTCTTACCGGCTCCCCGCTGGCTGCCTGCGCGTGGTGGAGCAGCGGGAACACGGCGGGGTGCTCCCTCCAGGGACAGGGCAGCCTCACCCTGCCGCAGCCCCTGGGTCTAGCTGCCTCCGGCACAGAGGAGCCTCAAAGCCATGCTCACAGCAGTTGGCCTGTCTGTGCCTGCTGCCTCGTGATGGACAAGTTCACGCAGGCTCTGTCAACTCTAACCTCCCTGACTCAAGGCTCCCTTGTATTTCATGTTACTTCATCAACAATTCCTGACCTCAGGGGGAACATTCCCAAGGCTTCTATGCTTAGAACCCCCACCCCCAAAGACTTGCCCTTTTAAAGCTACCAAAAGGCTCGGGTGTCTTCCTCCTTACCGTTTAAAAGGAGGAAACACAGGAAAGCCTAGTGAATGTATTTTATGGAGCTTTGTCTATTTAACTATGCTAATCACATAGCATGTGCGATACACTGTTCGACCCTAAAACCGTAATAAAATCAGACAGAACAATGAAAGAAAAAACCCCACTGAAAAGCCTATTTTATATCTATCTGCATTCTCTTTATACTCTTGGGTTTATTACACACTCATTAGGAACATAATCTACCAAACAACTGATAAAGTATTTCCGGAAGTTTTACTGTGTGCAAAGCCTTCAGTGAAGAAGACAAAGAAGTCACAGGCTGACCGCGCCTTGGCTGACCGTGACTTACCAGTTCATCAGTTCACAATGATCCATATTTAAAGTCCCTGCCCTCCACCTCCCTTCCTAAAGCAGCCCAAGACCTCAGTGCTGCCCCAGTACAGGAAGCATGCTCCCACCCACCACTGGCCCTAACAGCGCCCTCCCATCTGGACAGTCCCAGCCCTCCCGAGTCTGGTGCTTACCTAACTTCAAGATGGGTTTTCTCTTTTCAACCTGCTTCTATCAGCCTCTTCTAAATTCACGGCAGTTAGTTCTGAGTCTTGCTCATTTAACCGAGTCACACATACTACTCTGCAGTACCTACTGCTATATTCGTAAGAGTGACTTTTTCCTTTTATCCACACCTACTTATCTTCAGCACTGTGCCGACGCATTAATGTTATATCTAGGAAGCACTGAAATAAGTCTCCGAGGAAGGCTGCTGTAGGCCAGGGACATGAAGTCATTAACTGAGGTGGCCTGACGCAATGAGAATGAGAATTTAAACCTGTGTCTTCAACCCCAAAGCTTACCTTCTTTCTAGACTGCTCATGTCCACTGATTATTTACCAAGTACATGGTCCTGTTACTAAGACAAGGCAAAATTGGCCTCAGGCCACACCCTTAACACTCAGTGCACAGGGCACACCCACCCACGTAATACACGTCCAGTAAGATGGTGGCTGATTAGATATTTCACCCCACTCACTGTTCAAAAGGTACGTTCCTAATATTTACAAACTGAGTAACTCAAAATGCATTATACGGATACCATTTTGGGGGTGCCTGGGTGGCTCAGTCAGATAAGTGGCGGACTTCGGCTCAGGTCATGATCTCATGGTTTGTGACCTTGAGCCCCGCATCGGGCTCTGTGCTGACAGCTCTGAGCCTGGTGCCTGCTTCACATTCTGTGTCTCCCTCTCTCTCTGCTCCTCCCCCACTCATGCTCTCTCTTTCTCTCTCTCTCGAAAGTAAACATTCAAACAAAAAGAAGAGCATTTTAGGGGCGCTTGACTGGCTCAGTCAGGGGAACACTGTGACTCTTGACCTCAGGATTGTGAGTTTGAGCTCCACGTTGGGGTAGAGATCACTTCAAAATAGAATCTTTTTTTTTTCAATGTTTTATTTATTTTTGAGAGAGCGCGCATGAGCAGGGGAGGGGCAGAGAGAGAGGGGGACAGAGGATCCGCAGCAGGCTCTGCACTGATAGCAGTGAGTCCCATGCGGGGCTCGAACTCAGGAACTGTGAGATCATGACCTGAGCCAAAGTCGGACACTCAACCGACTGAGCCACCTAGGCACCCCTCAAAAATAAAATCTTAAAAAAACAAGAATAAAATTTTACATAAACACTTCATTTTAGAATGGCTTTAGGGGTACCAGGGTGGCTCAGTCGGTTAAGCAGCCGACTTTGGCTCAGGTCACGATTTCACAGTTTGTGGGTTTGGGCCCCACATCGGGCTCTGTGCTGACAACTGGGAGCCTGGAGCCTGGTTCAGATTCTGTGTCTCCTGTCTCTACCTCTTCCTGGCTCACATTCTGTTTCTCTTTCTCAAAAATAAGCGCACATTAAAAAAAAATTTAGAATGGTTTGACTTACAGAAAAAATATGACAATAAAAGAGTTCCAATACACCCAACACCCAGTGTCCCCTACAATTAACAACTTACATTAATGTGCTACATTTGTTATAATTAATGAGCCAGTCTGAGGACATTAATATTAACTGCAGCCCACACTCGATTTAGATTGTTTTTTAGTTGTGGTTGCTGTTTTTAAAGGTTTATTTACTTTCGAGAGAGAGAGGGAGAGTTCATGCATGAGCAGGGGAGGGAGAAGGGCAGAGAAAGAGACAGAAAGAACGAGGGAGGGACAAAGGGAGAGGGAGACAGAGAGAAAATCCCAAGCAGGCTCCACACTGTCAGCACAGAGCCCGATGTGGGGCTCAAACCCAAGAACCATGAGATCATGACCTGAGTGGAAGTTGGACGCTTAACCGACTGGGGGTACCCAGGCGCCCCCAAATTTTTTTTAACTTAATGTCCTTTTTCTGTTCCAGGACTCTACCCAGAGTACCACATTACATTTAGCCGTGTCTCCCCAGTTTCTCCTAAGGAACAACTTCTCAGAATTTCCTTGTTCTTGACGCCCTTAACAGTTTTGAGGAATATCGCTCAGGCATTTTATAGAACATCTCCCAACAAGGATCCGTCTGATGGTTTTGTCACGATTACGCTGCAGTTATAGGATTTGGGGTAAGATCACGAAGGTAAAGTGCCATCCTCATTACATGACATCGAGGGTCATGCTGTCAACACAACTTATCTCTGCGTATCACCTGGCAGGGGCTAGCATATGTCCTTCTCTCCCTCCACCTTTCCATCCTGTCCTCTCTACACAGTGCATATTTAAAGAGCTGGGAGTTGTGTGCCACCTCCTTGAGGGCAGACAAACTACACAGATTATTTGGAACTTTTCTGCACAGACTTGCCTTTTCTCTCCCCCATTTATTCCATCATTTGTGTATATCAGTATGGACGCAAGAATATTTATTTTATACACTAGGTTATAATCCAACATTATTTTCTTGTTTTAACTATTCCAGTTCTGGTCATAGGAAGCTCTTTAAGACGGCTCCTGTGTCCTTTTGACATGTGCCTACTGTCATTGGGCTTATTTAGTTCAGTGCTTTCTTACTTTTTTGGCACTATAAGACATTCCAGGCTCATTTTGCATATTCCCTGGCCCAGCCCTAAACCCAGCCATTCTCCCAAGGAGCACCGGTTGCTTTGATTCCAGAAGGTTATTGGAGATCAAGATCTGGACGTTAGTTGTGCTTGCGGAATTTTTAAAGAACGCCCTCAATGAATTATTTCCAAAGAGAAAGCACTTTTATAATACTAAGGTTTATAATTTGGGTTTTCATATATCCAAGTCAACTATGTTTACTAGAGCAAGGCATAATTATTACGGTGTCTGGGACACTCACTGGGACACTCATTGCTTGTGCTATGTTAGCGGTAGCAAGACTTTACGTTATCGATATTGTTGAAATGTTGATACTATCCAAAGCAATCTACACATTCAATGCAATCCCTATCAAAATACCACCAGCATTTTTCACAGAGCTAGAACAAAGAATTCTAAAATTTGTATGGAGCCAGAAAAGATCCTGAATAGCCAAGATAATGATGAAAAAGAGACCCAAAGCTGGAGGCATCACAATTCCAGACTTTAAGCTGTATTACAAAGCTGTAATCATCAAGACAGTATGGTACTGGCACAAAAACAGACACAGAGATCACAGGAACAGAATAGAGAATCCAGAAATGGACCCACAAACGTGTGGCCAACTAATCTTTGACAAAGCAGGAAAGAATATCCAATGGAATAAAGACAGTCCCTTCAGCAAGTGGTGCTGGGAACACTGGACAGTGACATGCACAAGAATGAACCTGGACCACTTTCTTACACCAGACACAAAAATAAACTCAAAATGGACGAAAGACCTAAATGTAAGACAAGAAACCACCAAAATCCTAGAGACAAAAACAGGCAGCAACCTCTTTGACCTCGGCTGCAGCAACTTTTTACTAGACATGGCTCCAGAAGCAAGGGAAAAAAAAGCAAAAATGAACTACTGGGATCTCATCAAGATAAAAAGCTTCTGCACAGTGAAGGAAACAATCAACAAAACTAAAAGGCAACCAACGGAATGGGAGAAGATATTTACAAATAATATATCAGATAAAAGGGTTAGCATCCACAATCTAGAAAGAACTTACCAAACTCAACACCCAAGAAACAAATAATCCGGTGAAGAAATGGGCAGAAGACATGAATAGATACTTTTCCAAAGAAGACATCCAGATGGCAAAGAGACATGTGAAAAGATGTTCAACATCATTCATCATCAGGAAAATACAAATCCAAACCACACTGAGATACTACCTCACACCCATCAGAATGACTAAAATTAATAACTCAAGAAACAACAGAAGTTGGCAAGGATGCAGAGAAAGGGGAACCCTTTTGCACCGCTGGTGGGAATGCAAACTGGTGCAGTCACTCTGGAAAACAGGAGGTTCCTCAAAAAATTAAAAACAGATCTACCCTAGGACCCTGTAATTGCACTACTAGGTATTTATCCAAAGGATACAGGAGTGCTGATTCATAGGGGCACATGTACCCCAATGTGTATAGCAGCACTTTCAACAATAGTCAAATTATGGAAAAAGTCCAAACGTCCATCAACTGATGAATGGATGAAGAAGATGTGGTTTATATATATACACACAATGGTATTACTCAACGATCAAGAAGAATGAAACCTTGCCATTTGCAACAACGTGGATGGAACTAGAGGGTCTTATTCTAAGCGAATTAAGTCAGAGAAAGACAAATATATGATTTTACTCATATGTGAAATTTAAGAAACACTGCAGATGAACATAGGGGAAGAGAAGGAAAAATAAGGTAAAAACAGGGAGGGATGCAAACCATACGAGACTCTTAAATACAGAGAACAAACTGAGAGTTGCTGGAGGGGAGGTGGGTGGGGGGACGGGCTAGATGGGTGATGGGCATTAAGGAGGGCACTTTTGGGATGAGCACTGGCTGTCATATGTAAGAGATGAGTCACTGGGTTCTACTCCTGAAACCATTACTACGCTACATGTTAACTAACTTAAACTTAAATAAAAAAGGGGCGCCTGGATGGCTCAGTCGGTTAAGCACCCAACATTGGCTTAGGTCATGATCTCACAGTTCGTGAGTTCGAGCCCCATGTGGGGCTCTGTGCTGACAGCTCAGAGTCCGGAGCCTGCTTCAGATTCTGTGTCTCCCTCTGTCTCTGCCTCTTCCCTGCTCACGCTATCTCTCTCAAAAATAAACAAACATTAAAAAAAAATTTTTTTAATTACAAAAAAAGACTTTATATTATAAACACTTGTAATAAATTACATACAAATCCTGGTCTTTAACTGACACAGAACATTTGCGCTCTTGAAGAATTCCACAAATAAAAAGGGAACAGAACAAGATAAGCACCTTAGCACTTACACTCCAGAAGAACTCTTCTCCCTCGCCTCTTGGGAAGTTTTGGTGAAGCCTTGAGCCCTTCCCGAGTTGGTCATTAGGGTCTGAGGACCCTACCCCACACCATCACTGCGAGTCAGAACATCACAAAGGAGCCCGTGGTTCGAGCATCCCGCACCGTCCTCTACCCTTACGCTGTGAAGGAGCCCCAGCACCTCTACTCGGTGGACCGTTCAAGCTCCAGAAGTTCAACCACCTCCCAGGAGACGAGTACAATGAAGATGACAAGAGAAATGGATCTCATGTGGCAAGAGAATCATAAAAGAAGGCTCTTTGGAATGTGTAAAGAGAGCTCCATTCATGACCTGCATTCCCAACCCTGAAAAGTACACTCACCGACAGCCATCCCTCGGCCAAACCCCAGGGCCGGCGAACCTTTCTGCCACGTTTTTCTGGAGTACAGCCACACACTCCTGTATGTACCTGCCATCGCTGCCTCCACGCTGCAAGACCTGAGCCATCACAACGTGAATAGTCTGATCCCCGAAGTCAAGAAAAGTCACTGTCTGACCCTTTACAAACTTTGTCGACCTCAGAGCTACAGCTGCATTTCTCAGACTTGAGTCATGTCCAGATTCATTTCATTTTTCAATTATTTTCAAGATTTTATTTTTGGGGTGCCAGGGTGGCTCAGTCAGTTAAGCATCCAACTTTGGCTCGGGTCATGATCTCACAGTTAGTGGGTTTGAGCTCCGGGTCAGGCTCTGTACTGACAGCTCAAAGCCTAGAGCCTGCTTCAGATTCTGTGTGTCCCTCTCTCTCTGTTCCCTCACCCCTGCCCTGTTTGTGCTCTGTCTCTCTCTTAATAAATAAATAAACATTAAATTTTTTTTTTAAATAAATAAGATTTTAATTAATCTCTACACCACCATGCGGCTCGAACTCACAAGCCTGAGATCAAGAGTCACATGCTCCACTGACTGAGCCAGCCAGGTTCCCCCAGACTTATTTTATTTTATTTTATTTTATTTTATTTCATTTTTTTGGAACCCTATTACTACTTTTTCATTGAGGCCTTTGTTCAGAGTTGCTCCCCACTGACAACTGAGAGCTGCAGGATGATACTAAGGCAGGCACTTCCCCAGGAGATGTGGGACTCCTCGGAAGGGTCATTTATTTATTTATATATTTTTTTCAATATATGAAATTTATTGTCAAATTGGTTTCCATACAACACCCAGTGCTCATCCCAAAAGGTGCCCTCCTCAATACCCATCACCCACCCTCCCCTCCCTCCCACCCCCCATCAACCCTCAGTTTGTTCTCAGTTTTGAAGAGTCTCTTATGCTTTGGCTCTCTCCCACTCTAACCTCTTTTTTTTTTTTCCTTCCCCTCCCCCATGGGTTTCTGTTACCCCCAGACTTATTTTAAATTAACTTATTTTTTGTGGAATCCCAGTGTTCACAGATTTTTAAAAATTGAGATAAAGTCCACATATCATACAATTCACCCCATGGAAGTATACAACTCAGTATTTTTTAGTATGTTCACAGAGTTGTACAACTATCTATGCTATCTAATTCCAGAACATCCTCGCCACCCCCCAGAAGAAACTCCATACCTACCACAGCAGCCATTCTCGTTGCCCCCGACCCCAAATTCCTGGCAACACGAATGTACTTTGTGTCTCTGTAGATTCTGCCGACGTATGCGATCTCACATACGGCTTTGATTATTTCTTACTGTACTGTGAAACATGTCTAAATATAAAACATTTCACTTTCTTTGTTTTCATAGCTCCTAGGCTATAAAACACAAAACAAATTTGCACATTTTATGAGAGCAAGACTACAAAGCAAATGTTTAATCCGATGGTGGGGGGAGTTTTCTGGGAACAAACTGTTTCTCCCGTGGCCCCACCTGATACTCAGCACTACTTCTTTCCAGTTCAGCTACCGGTTTTCTGGATGTCACAGAAGGCCTCATTTCACCCGTCGCTTTTCTTTTGACTGACAGGACAAGGAGCTCTGGGGGCCAGGCACCTTGATATCTTTTGCCGATCTAGAAGGATAGCTTAATGGATGAATGTGGACAGGTTTTTTCCTCCCCACCAGGGTCAGTTATGTGAGTGCCACTGACAATGAGACACTCCCTCATGTACAGGGTGCGGTTACGCACATCACCCGGAATATCCTTTTATGAATTGAAGAATTAGTATGGAAACAATGACAGAAAAGTAAACGCACACGGAGAACATGCTTATTCCCAAGAACATGCTCCGAATGCTGTTTGAGAAAACCTGAAGTAGATCTATTTTTTTCAATAACTTTTTTGGTTTGTTTTTCAATATTTATTTTTGAGAGAGAGAGAGAGAGAGCGCGCGAGCGCACAAGCAGGGGGCAGGGGGGAGGGGGGAGGGAGGCAGAGAGAAAGGGAGACACAGAATCCAAAGCAGGCTTCAGGCTCTCAGCTGTCAGCACAGAGCCTGATGTGGGGCTGGAACCCACGAACCATGAGATCATGACCTGAGCCGAAGTCGGACGCTCAACCGACTGAGCCACCCAGGCGCCCCTGAAGGAGATCTATTTTTCAGGCAACCATTCTGTTACTACCCGTGCTTTTCTTCCTCCCTCGCCTTCCTTTCCTCTGAATTCTGGTGGGGGTGGCAAGGATTTCTGTATTGGGAGTGGGAGGAAAAAGGGCTACTGGGGTGGGGCTGGGGGCACAGACGTAAAACACGCCCCCGGCTCTGTGTGCTCTTCCGTGAAGTCCTGGGCAATGTGTAGTTTTAACACATGCTTAGAAATATTGGGACGCAATCTCAATCGCTTAAGAGAAATAGGTGACTTTTCTTTGATTTCAGGTGTGTGGACCTTCAGCAAATGCAGGGGTTAAGCCGATTGGAGACTGGGTGAGAGAACCTGACAACCGAGCCTGTGGCAAGTGAGTGCCGAGAGCCGAGTCCCCATCTCACCCGCATCTGGCGACAACTGCGTATTGGTAAGACGTACCCTTGCCCCACGTGGTGGATCACGTCAAGTTATCTCATAAGTTAAAGAAAGTAAGCCTATGTCAGGAGTGACTGCTTAGTGGGTAGGTGGTTTTCTTTTGGGGTGACAAAAATGTTCTGGGATTAGATAGTGGTGATGGTTGCACAACATCACTGTAGTAAATGTCACTGAATGGCACACATTCAAATGGGAAATTTTATGTTGTCTGGATCTTACCACAAATAAATCTTTACAACCTCATTGAAGGGCGGGGGGCGGGGGGCAAGTAATTTGGAGTAACCTCAGAGACAAAGAACGGCCACTGAGGCCCTCTGGATAGAGACCTACAAGCCTGTGAGTCCTAAGGGGAGGAGGTGGAACTGAGAGCCAGACAGCGGGCCAGTCCTCACAGTCATCCTGTGGGGAGCTCAGCGTTGGTGGGCCTGGCATTCCCCAACGGTTTTCTGCACACACAATGATTTCAAAGTTCTAATATAAAAATGCCAACAAAGGAAAAGGAACAAAGGCGAAACCTGCCATTAGGCTGCCTTATCCTGGCCCCAAACAACGTGCCTGTATTTGGCACGTCTACTGTCCAAAGTTTCTAAAAATGAATGACGCTGAATGGATGGTGGCCTTGAGGTAGGCAGGTATAGAAGGAACGCATCAACTCAGCCAGGACCCTACTGGGTCATCAGGGAGGACTCTGAGGGCCCTACACCTCGCTCCTCTCTGTGGCAAGGGTGGGGTAGAGTAAGAGAGAGAGAGAGAGAGAGAGAGAGAGAGAGAGAACCCTAAGCAGGCTCCACATTTAGCACAGGGCTTGATCCCATGTCCCTGGGATCATGACTTGAGCCAAGATCAAGAGCGGGACGCTCAACCCCGACTGAACTACCCAGGAGTCCCAGGGATATGCATATATTTCTAACCTGAGTTAATCACTCAGGTTTGATTAAGACATTTGGCTTCACCCACTAATGGTAAGAAAGCCAACTTAATATGGATCGAATAGAGTGCCATGCTAGGTCCCATTAGAAGAAATAGGAACTGGGGCGCCTGGGTGGCTTAGTTGGTTGGGCAACGGACTTTGGCTCAGGTCATAACCTCACAGTTTGTGGGTTCGAGCCCTGCATCCAGCTCTGTGCTGATAGCTCAGAGCCTGGAGCTGGAGGTAGATTCTGTGTCTACCTCTCTCTCTGCCCCCCCCCCCCCAACTTGTGCTCTCTCTCTCTCTAACATAAATAGACATTAAAAATAAATAAATAAATAAATAAATAAATAAATAAAAATAAGAAATAGGAACTTGGTTCTTGAGTCAAGATGGAAGGCACCTTAACTAGGCAACCAACCAGAAAAGTCTACAAAAGTTAACAGGCAGCAAAGATGATCTCCAAAGGAGGAAGAGCAGACTTTGCCAATGCCTTTGTCAAAATGAACAGCGTTAACGTAAGGAGTATTTAAATGTGTATGGCTGAGTGGGTACTTTCCCAGACCATCTCAGCCCTCAGACACAGCCTTAGAGAATAGAAGCAGGCTGGGAGAACTGAAAGGAGATGGGTCTTGGTATGCTTAGATGGATTTCCGGACAAAGAAAAAAAAAAAAACACTGATGAATACCTTTATGTGAAAATTCAACCAAGGTCAAGCGACAAGGGTCTGAGCTCTGAAGAGAGCGGCCAACTGGCCGGGAGAGACAAGAGGATAAAAGAGCAGGGGGTTTCTGCATCTGGGTGGCTATGGAGGTCTCTCCATCAGGGAAGGGCACGCAGCAGCCTCCGGGCTGGTTGTAGGATTCACCAGCTAGTTCTGGCGGCCACCAGGGGGCGCGCGCCCAGCACGCAGGCGCAGCTAGACGCGGGGGGGGGGGGGGGCCTCCCCGGAAGAGCACCGGAAGTCATGTGACTGCCAGTTCCGGCTCCTCTCCCTGCCCGGAACTCAGAACTGCGGGCCGTCCGCTTCCCTTCCCCTCCCCACCCCTGGGCCCCCGTCCCCGCCCCGTCGGCACGCCTCTTCTGTCCTGGCTCTGGCTCTCCCGTCTTTCCTCTCCGGCCCCAAATCCTATAACCCGCACACGCCGCCCCGCCATGTCCCTCTCAAACAACGTGAAGTCACCAGACGAAGCCAGCATGGAAGAAAGTCTGCAATCGCTCGCTTGTCCTCACTCTGCGTTCCCTAAAAAGCCATGTGGCTACAAATGCAGGGAGGAACTGGAGTTACAACCCACCAGCACCGTCCCACCGTCCCCCCCCCGCCCCCCCCCCCCCCCCCCGGGGCTCAGGGTTTTTTCTGCCACACCCTTTCTCCTCTCCAGGACGGAAGACAGAGGCCAAGTGTGTAAGCACTGCAGGCACAAAACCCACCGCCCAGGAAGGAAGCTATGCCCAGTGCCGGCTCTGCCAGATGCTGGCTCCACCCTGGAAAACGTCCAAGCTGGAGTGTCCCCTTGTTATCCCAGCGCGGGCTGCATAATTACCCAGCAGAGCAGTCCAAAATGGAAAGCTTCAATTGCCCCTTAGCTAATTGAGGGCCAGGAAAAGCAAAGGTCTTCCCTAAAGCAACAAATGAGGAATAGACTTTGGCTGGCTAATCTCTCTTACTTTAAAATCTATTTGTAAGAAGCTTGTTTAGTAAATGAAAAATCAGGGGCGCCTGTATGGCTCAGTAAGTTAAGCTGACTCTTGATCTCAGCTCAGGTCATGAGCTCATGGTTCTGAGTTCCAGCCCCATGTTGGGCTCTGTACTGACTGCACACAGCCTGCCTGGAATTATGTCTCTCCCTCTCTCTGCCCCTCCCCTGCTCGCTCACGTGTGCTCTTTTCTCTCTCTCAAAATAAGTAAACTTAAAAAGAAAAATACATGAAAAATCAGTCTTTGCACTGACCAACCTCTGTAAGCCAAGTCACCTCTCAGGGAAAGTGTACAGGAAGGTGCCCTCAGGTGGGTTTAGCTTGTTTATGAATTTTATATTCAAGCACATTTTCCCTAAAGAGCTCAACTGCATACAGATTCAATTTTACAGTTGTTGGGATTCAGAATACCTTCTCCTCCTCCTCCTTCCTCATCTGCCCCAACAAGATACAGGTCTGCAGGTCAGTGCCAGCCCATTGGCACTCGCTCCTAAAGGCGGGGGTGGAAATGGCTGGAAGGCAGCTATGTAAACAGAACCTGCCAGCACCCACAGCCATGGTGTTCCACCCCTAGATCCCCTTTCATCACCTTTGGTCTCCAGAGCCTCCCAGAACACAGTACTCATTGAACACTCAAATCGGAGAACAATAATCGCCTATAGCATAGCTTAGCTTTCTTACAAGCTTTAAAATATGATATCGGAGGGGCGCTGGGTGGCTCAGTCAGTTAAGCATCTGACTTCGGCTCAGGTCATGATCTCAAGGTCCGTGGGTTCAAACCCCGCCCTGGGTTCTGTGCTGACAGCTCAGAGCCTGGAGCCTGCTTCGGTTTCTGTGTCTCCCTCTCTCCCCCTCCCCTGCTTGTACTCTCTCTGTCTCAAAAATAAATAAACATTTAAAAAACACGATACTGGAAAACAAGTCCACACTACCAAATTTATTTTGAGACATTTATGTCTTGATTCTCAATGTTATGCCAGGACAGAAAGACAAGTCCATTTCACTTACTATTGTATAAACTAAAATCTTAAATGACATTTAGCATACAGAATGTACCAACATGGAATCCTTACCCACCATAATCAAGGACTGAACCAAGGATAGGCTGGTACCTATCCATTCATCTGCCAATCCATCCTATTTATCCACCTACCTATGCATTTATCTACCCACCACCCACCCATGTCTCCACTCATCCACCTGACAACTGGTCCAGCCACCTGTCAGTCACTGTGCTCCACAGGTCCCCTCCCCAAGCTGAGCATGAACACCCAGCTGCCATTTGCTAAGCAGATGTCCTGAGGCAGGCTTGTGGCTTCCGGGAACAGTCTCATAGTGAGCATCAAGGCCCCTGCGGGAGAAACGAGCTTGGCTTGTTCAAGGGATAGGAAGGTGGCAATGAGTCCTGAGCCTGGATGGGAGAGCGGTGATGAAGGGTGCCCCCCCCCCCCCACAAAAGGACGGGCACACAGGGCCTTCCAGGTCACAGTCAGGAGTTTGCATTTTATTCCAAGTGCAACTAGAAGCCATTGAATGGTTTGGGCCTTGGGACAGTTGTAATCTATCTTCCAAAACCAGTGAGGAGGCAGCTGCTGTGGTCCAGGCTGGAGATGACGAAAGCTTGCACGAAGGCGGGAACGTGATCCCAGAGAGCAGTGTGTTGCCCGAGGAAGGTGGGCCTTGGCTTGGGCAGCAAGGTGACCAGGGGAGCCGTGGCTCAGATCCGAGCCCCGGCAAGGAGGGGGTACCGAGGGGCAAAAACAGGAATTTGACCTCCACCCCGTTCAAAGGCACTACCAGCCATCCAGGCAAGGAGACCAGCAGGCAGCAAGGGGGTGACTCCATGAGAACTGGGAAGGGTGGGGTGCAAACACACCCACCAAGTGAGCATCAGTCCGCACCTCAGCGGGGAATGCCTCTGTGCTGCTGTTCACTTGGGCAACTCTTCAAAGTGGGATCAGTGCACCAGAAGGTGCCTGCAGTGGTTACGGGCCACCAAAAAGCCCTCCAGAGAGGTTCTGCCAAATTCCTCTCTCTTCACCAGCCACACTCAAGGATGGCCGGCTCCCTCTTCCTTTTATTTTAAATCCTCCCGCAACGGGGCGCCCGAGTGGCTCAGTCCGTTGAACACCGGACTTTTGATTTCAGCCCTGGTCATGATCTCATGGATCGTGAGTTTGAGCTCCGCATCGGGCTCAGCACTGATGGCTCGGAGCCTGCTTGGGATTCTCTCTCTCTTTTTCTGTCTCTGCCCCTCCCCTGGTCTTGCTCTCCCCCACTTCAAAATAAAGAAAGAAAGAAATAAGCAAGTAAATATTTAAAAAATTTTAAATGCTCCCCTATCAGGTGTGGCCTCAGCCACTCAGTGATGGGGTGACACTTCCTGAGAGGGCCGATGTAGCAGACAGCACTGGTTTAAGGTATAAGGCAGAAACGACATTCCTCCCAGTGTTACGGACTCACTGTATCCCCCTAAAATTTATACGCTTGCGTCCTCACCCCCAGGACCTCAGAATGTGACTATTTGGATGGAGGGTTATTGAAGAGGTAAGTAAGGTAAAATGAAGTCATCAGAGGGGACCCTGATCCAGCCTGGTACCTTACAAGAGATCACGACACAGACACATGGAGGGAAGACCACGTGAGGATGCGGGGAGGAGGTGGCTGTCTGCAAGTCATGAAAAAAGCCTTGGGGGAAATGAGGGTGACATCTCGAACTTGGACTTCTGGCCTCCAGAAGAGTGAGAAGACAAATTTTTTTTTTTTTTGTGGATGCTACCCAGTCTCTGGTATTTTGTTACGATGGCCGGAATAAGCTACTGCATCCGACTTACGAGGGACCCCAAGTCAGTGGGGGAGCAGCTTTGCAGGAAGCAGACTTGTGCTGGCCAGAATGATGGGGCTTGGAGAGCTGGTACAAAACCTCAGAGAACAGAAGCCAGGAGACTGAGGGTCGGGTGTGGGCAGGGGACGCTGCCCACCACAGGGAAAGCTGGTACTAAGTGCACGCGATTGGATTTGCTCTCATGGGAGTGGGCTGATTTCAGCTCAAACCACCCGTCTTCCCCAGGACTCATCCAGAAGTCACCCCCATCCTCTTTCCTCCAACATTCTGAAGCACCACGTAACTTTTCACCAAAATTATACTTTACGTGTCACCTCTTCAGTGGTTAAGTATGGGTGTCTGTCCTTCCCTCCTACACTGTGAGGTCCTTGGGGAGCAGAACCTTTGTCCTATTTATCTTTATATAGAACAGAACCTTGACCCTCACAAAAATGTTCTCTATGTGGTTTACGTAAACAAGTAACTCTTATCTTGATGCCCTACTGTTGTTTCAACAGAATACAATGAAAACCATTCATTATCCTGCCCCATTATCAGATCAGTAATTTTTTTTTTTAAGATTTTATTTCTAAGCAATCTCTACGCCCAGTGTGGGGCTCAAACTCACAACCCCGAGATCAAAAGTCCCATGCTGTACTGACTGAGCCAGCCAGGCACCCCAGTAATTCATATTTTTTATAGACACACTTATATTGTTTTAAATTCATGCAGGGCACCTGGTGGCTCAGTTGGTTGAGTGTCTGACTTCGGTTCAGGTCATGATGTCACAGTTTGTGAACCCGAGCCCCACGTTGGGCTCTGTGCTGACAGCTCAGAGCCTGGACCCTGCTTCGGATTCTGTATCTCCCTCTCTCCCTCTGCCCCTTCCCCACTCGTGCTGTTTCTCTGTCTCTCAAAAATAAATAAAACATTTAAAAAATTTATGCAAAACATTAGGTATCTTAAAATCTTTGTATTATAGGATTTTATTTTTGGTGAGCAAAAGACAGTCCTTAACCTGAGTTTTCATTTCTTTTATTCCCAGATTTAATGTTTTAAGTACATTATGTCTTACTGATATTTCGAAAAACAAACATTCTCTGAAAAAAACTGGGAATGGCTTTTCAATGCTCCTATTCTAGAATTTCATTGAGTCCTGCCACTCTTTGAAAGTGCACACAATTCTGAAAATTGCTGGGTCTGTAGCTCAAAAGCAGAAAGCTTCTGGAACTAATTTCTTCAGGGTGGTTACACAGTCCGCTAGAAGACACAGCCATGATAAATGAAGCATATGGTCCCTCCCCCTGTTCCTCTTGACCCTTTCACTATTGATAGTGCCATTTACCACACACACACACACACACACACACACACACACACACACTGTACATTAGAGCTATTCATTAGGACTCTGTTCACCGCAGGGGCACTAACTCTAACCACCACACAAACCCTCTGCAGGATCAGTGAAATACATACATGGCAGGAGCACAGGGGTGAAACCAGAGCTCGCACATGCAGGGTGCACCGAGCGCTCTCACAACTGCAACACAGCCTAGAAGTGGGCTTGGAAGAAAGAGTACAGCTGGTGCTGGGTACGCGACTTACCCAGAATGTATAGTAATAAAGCTGTGATTGTGTTTCTCAGAAACTGCTCGATTCCGTAGGTGTATCATTCGGTGGCCATTCCTTCTTACCCAGGGATTCTTGGTTTTAGCCATGCAGATAATTACACAGACTTCCTACACAAAATACCACTCGTGTCCCCTCAGAGCCACATAAAGATTGTATACTCTGCTGTAAGGCTAACAGCACTCGAGTTTAAAGCCAAGTGAAATAAAACCCCAGTATAGAAGGCTCTCAAAAGCAAACATTTAAATTGGTTATTTCTGCAACAGAACCCTGAATTTTGAGGTTAAGTGTTTAAATTTGAATATCACACCAATCACCAGAGATTCTCAAAGCATTAGAAAGATCTGTATTCAGTGACCCAATTGTGTAGTTTTATTTCCACTGTTCTATCAACCCTCTTTTTTTTTTAAATGTTTTATTTTTGAGAGAGTGTGCATGGGGGAGGGGCAGAGAGAGAGGGACAGAGGATCTGAAGCGAGCTCTGAGCTGACAGCAGCAAGCCTGATGTGGGGGTTGAACTCACGAACCGTGAGATCCTGACCTGAGCTAAAGGTGGACCCTCAACCGACTGACCCACCCAGGTGCCCCTATCAGCCCTCTCAAAATAAGCTGATACCACAGGTCCTACAGTGTTCTACGCTTCCATCTCCCTCCCTCCTCGTGCATATCAAGGGCGAGATGACACTATTGATTCATTTACTTAATCAGTCTAAATTCTATCCTCACTACAGTCAAACAGCTACACTGCCCACATTTGAGAACTACGGCACACAACGTGTTAATAACACTGCTACCATCCACCAGTCCTTCAGATCCTCTTGAGGAGCCAACGGACTTGATTTCTATTTTCGAGCTCGAAATAAGCCCGATTTAGAAAGGCTGGCTCCATTCCTTTCTGACAATCTTCGCAGGCAACTCCAATTTGGAGACCACGCCCTGGCAGCCCAGCTGTGTACTAGATCATTAAAGCATCCTTTCAACGAGCATTCTGGATAAAGCATTTCATTCAAGCACGTTACACTGGATTTCTCATTCTGTGAACATAAAGAACCGTACTGTACAGAAAACACAGCAGCCATTTTAAGAACCAAAAAAAAAAAAAAAAAAAAAAAAAAGCCACGATGGCATCAGAAGACATCTTCGCCCTTGAGACGCTTCTGCTGGAGGCGGCGCAGGGCTACAGGCTCTGCTCAAACGGCACCACGTCTGCAGCGGGGACGCTGAGGTGCTGGAAACTGCATCCAGTTAGCAGCCATGCTGGGTTTGGCAAAAAAACCACCAGAGGCCCAATCACGTGAACCAAGCATTCACCCACCATCGAGAAGGCCACCTCCAAGATGTCTTCTTAGCAACCCCAAATCCAGAATTCACCCACCTCGGATTAGGGCGTCCCTCCTCGGCCCGGACGGTGGCAGAAAGTTGCCTGTGCTCACCAGCGTCCCCCACTTGCTGTTGTGGTTCGATGGCAGCTTCCTGCCAAGAGCAGCACAGTGAGACACCGAATCATCAAGCTGCCTTCCTCAAGACATCTATTATTATGAACCCCCTCATTGTGGGTTTGCCCCGCGAGCCTGTGCCGCGGAGGCGAGGACGCAGCCTGCCGCCTTGTAATGACACTCAGCCACAGGGCTCACAAGCTCCGCTCTCCAAACTGTTGTTTTTTAGTATTTATTTATTTTTGAGAGAGAGAGAGAGAGAGAGCGAGAGAGCGAGCTGGGGAGGGGCTGAGAGAGAGGGAGACAGGATCCGAAGCAGGCTCTGCACGGACAGCACACAGCCTGACACAGGGCTTGAACCCATGGACCGTGAGATGGTGACCTGAGCCGAAATCAAGAGACAGACGCTTGGGGCACCTGGGTGGTTCAGTCGGTTAAGCGTCTGACATTGCCTCAGGTCATGGTCTCACCGTCCTTGAGTTCGAGCCCCGTGTCAGACTGTGCTGACAGCTTGGACCCGGCTTCAGATTCTGTCTGTCTGTCTCTCTCTCCCCTCCCCCGCTTGCACTGTGTCTCTCAAAAATGAATAAACATTAAAAAAAAAAAAAAAAGGCGCTCAACCGACTAAGGCTAGGCACCCCCTGAATATTGTGTATTGAACCTACTATTGGTTCTTTTTAAAAAAAAAAATTTTTTTAATGTTTATTTATATTTTGAGAGAGAGAGAGAGAGAGAGAGAGAGAGAGAGAGAGAGAGAAAGAGGCGAGATGACACTGGAATGTTTTCTTTAAATTTCCTAGAAAGCTTGAAGTCAACTTTCAGCATTAGGACTCTTACCTTATAGAAGCGCCTGGGTGGCTCAGTTAAAGCGTCTGACTCTTGGTTTCAGCTGGGGTCACGATCTCACAGTTTGTGAGTCTGCGACCCGCACTGGGCTCTGTGCTGACAGCATGGAGTCTGCTTGGGATTCTCCCCCCGCCCCTCCCCTGCTCATTCACTCGCTCTCTCTCTCAAAATAAACTTTAAAAAATTCTTTTTAATAAAAAAAATAAAAAGAATTCTCACCTTATAAAAAGTGCAACAGTTTAATGCATTGCATGTTTAATTACATTTGTTCTGGAGGAATCCAAACATATTTGAAAAAAAATACTACAAGGAACAAATATTAAAAATTTTAAAGGCCTCAGCATTTGAAGAGTGGCTATCGTGTATCATACACTGTCTTCACCCCTTTTCATTTCAGAGAACTGACCATTTTCTAGGCTTCCCCCCAAATTCTTCCGTGGTGTTAAGGTTGGGGCAAGCTAATTATGAGGAAAGACAGCTGAAGCAAGTGACGATGGGGAGGCCGGGGACTCAGGACAGGCACACGGATACGGAGTTAAATTGTCATGGATGTACCTGTTTAGTCCCCAGGTACCTTTCACACAAGTTGACACGAGAAGAGCCAGTGCACACAAACGATGCCCAAACGGCGGGACACAAGCGACACTGACATTGGGCCATCGTATTTTCAGGGCATCCTACATGTGCCTTAAGACAGCAGCCCGGGCCAGCTCTTCCTTGGTTGGGGCACAAACCTACCTGTTTGTAGGGGTCTGTGGATGGTGAGGAACGGGACCTTCCATGAACGTACTGTGGCCTCTCGTGTTGATCCAGACCTGCGTCCAAGATGTCATCCGCTGAGTGATACCGCCCAGAACTCCTGGCTTCTAGAGTGTTTCTCTGTTCCCTCCAAGAGGCTTGATACTCAGCAAAGGTTCCAAGTCTCTGAGGCGGTTCTGGTTTTCCCATGTTCGCCGTTTTTCCGTGACTGCTGGGGTTCTCTCCAAAGGAGGTCGTGTGGGCCCTGTTCTGGAACGAAGGCTCTGCACCCTCGTACCCGTGGCCCGCTGTCCGCGGCCTCTCCAGCTTCTCCTTCGGGAATCCACAGAGCGCTTGCCTCTGCCCAGGTCTCTGGTGAATGGGTCTGCTGCTTTCCTCAAAAAACTTGCACCTGTCGGCGAATGTGCCCACGGTGTCCTCGGACGCACCCGGGTGCCGGTGGGGGCGATCGGGCCCTGCGAGCCCCACCTCGTTCATTTTCTCGGGTTCGGAGTACGATTTCAGCTTCTGTTGCACCGTGAACCGTTTCCGGCCCCCAATGCGGGGAACGTGCGGCAGGCCCCCTCCAGACGGGGACGGCTTGGGCAGGCCCCCCTCCCAGAAGTGGGGGGCGGCATCCAGATGTGTGCTGTGCTCCTCAGTCCGCGGCTCTGCTGACCCCGCGGGACGATCGGCCGGGCTGGGCTCCAAGTCGCGGCGCTTAAAGGACGTGGCCCTCAGGACCCGGGCTTGGGCCTCCTTCAGGTGGTCTTTATAGGTGCCCCGGAAGGAACCTTCTGGGGAGGCGCCGGGGACGCCTTCCGGCTCCACCTGCCAGCCGCCGGCCTCCCGAGCCGCCTCGTCGGCCCCAGCCAGCGCCACCGTGCTTCTGCTCTTCTGCAGGTTGGCTCGGCGCATCTGGACCTCGTTCCTCAGGGTGGTGGCGAAGCGGTCGCTTCTCCGGGTGGCTCTGCCCACCTGGCCATCGAACGGGGGCGGCCTTTCGGCACCAGCTCCCGGGCCGTCGTCGGGCGGGCGCGCCCCCTCCCGGGCCAGCGAGTGCAGCATAGGTGTCTTCTGAGGGGAGATCTTGCCGCTTTCTCCCGCGGCCCACAGGAAGCCGTCGGCGGCTTCCTTCCCCGCGGCTCCTGCCCAGTGGGCGGCTGTCTGTGGCTCCTCGCTTCCCATGGGGTGGCCCTTGGCTGCCTGGTCGCTCTCACGGGTGTGCGGGGCCTCCTCCTCGTGCTGGCGGATGTGACCCCAGGGCCCGTGGCCCATCGGGTGCTCAGTGGGGAGTTCGTGGGCTTCTGCGGCCCTGTCAGACTGCCAATATTCCTCGTGGGGCTGTCCCGCCTGGGCGCTTGCCTGCGGGCACTGTCTGCTGGTCACACAGTAGTAGCGGCTCTGCCCACCGCTGTCGCCCTTCTGCTCAGTGGCACCGGGCCACCTGAGCCGAGTGGGGCCGTCGTCCTGGACTCGGTGGGCAGAAGGCTCCTGGCAGCCACCAGGGACGGCCACACAGTGCTGCTCCCTCAGCGATGAGGCGGCCCTGGGGCCGTCGTGACAGAAGGGACTCTCGTCACTGTACTGGCGCGGGTGCTGGCAGCCAAAGGAGGCCTGCGGGAAACGCACGTCCGTGCTGGACAGAGAGGCCTGAAGCCGGCCAGGGGCCCCCGGGAGGCCGCCCGGCTTGTGGTCAGGGGTCGGCACCCCACCGTCCAGGGGGACGTGGGGCGCAGGGCCCGAGCTCCCGACTCTCTTCCCATTGCCGGGCCGTGCCGGCCTCCACTGCTGACTGGCGGGCTCTGGTCTCCAGTCACTGCGGGGCTGGGCCCGGGGCGGGCCTGGAAAGTGCTGCACACTGGCGGTGTCTGAGAGTGGAGGGCCCTGGGCCTTCTCGTGGCTCTTGGTGGCAGCGAAGCTGTCACTGCGGAGAGGGGGAGGTGGTGGAGGAGGGGAGGAAGGTGCTTTTCTCTTATCGGGGACATACCAAACCGGTCCCAAATTTGATTTCCCAGGGGTGGCCAGCTTGGTCTCAGGACTGTCCTCTGGCCTGGGGCTTCTGCTGCCGTCACGGGGGGCCCGGGGTGGCAAGTACCCGAGCCTGTCCTCCAGGCCCTGGGGGTCACTGGCAGCCTGGCCCTGCCGGCCGCCCGGCCTGGAGGCCTCCCCCAGGCCCACGTTGTAGAGGATGTTCTCTGCAGAGGACGCATCAGCCTTGGGCAAGGTGTGGTCGGGCGTGCTGGAGCTGGTGGAGAATGAGCCGTAAGCTGAGTCCCGCTTGCTCGGGCCGCCCAGGTGGTCGATGCTGCCATTGGACCTGGCGGCGGAGAGGCGTCCGGAGGGGTAGGGCTGGGAAGGGTGGTCCAGGCTGTCGACGCTCCCCAGGGAACTAAAGTGGTCAGAGGTACGCTGCAGATTCGTGTGCTCCCACGTGCCAGACAGGTCATGGGAGGAAGAACTAGGAGGAAAGAACCAGAGAGAAGAGTTTGCTTTTGAAGCGAGCAATAGTAAAGGGGACAAATGAGGAGAGCAGGACCAAGAACACAGATGGCCCCACACAGAAACGTCCAGATGCTGGGGCGCCCGGGTGGCTCAGTGGGTTAAGCGTTCAACTTCGGCTCGGGTCATGATCTCATGGCTCGTGAGTCTGAGCTGCGCGTCGGGCTCTGTGCTGACAGCTCAGAGCCTGGATGGAGCCTGCTTCGGATTCTATGTCTCCCTCTCTCTCTGTCCCTCCTCTGCTTGCATTCTGTCTCTCTCTCTCTCTCAAAAATAAATTAACATTAAAGACATTTTTTAAAAAAGATTATTCTGTGACCCGTGAAAATGACAGGAAATTCACATCGCAGCACTCACAGATAAGCTGTGATTGGAACACAATTATGGCCATTTGTTTACACACTGTTTGTGAATACTTCTGAGCTACAACGGCAGAGCTGGGTACCTGCAACCGACAGAGACCCATGAAGCCTAAAATATTTCCTACCTGCCCCCTCAAAGAACAAGACTGTGGACCCCGGGGTTTAGCGTATAAAAGGATTCTTCTTATGGATTACTAAAACCAAAGAAGCAATCAAATGACAGTAATTTTCTCTTTTCTTTTTAAAATTTTTTTACGTTTATTTATTTATTTTGAGAGAGAGAGAGAGAGAGACAGAGCAGGGGAGGGGCAGAGAGAGAGGGAGAGAGGGAGAATCCCAAACAGGCTCTGAGCTGTCAGCGCAGAGCCCGATGTGGGGCTCGAACTCACGAACAGTGAGACCAGGACAAGTTGGATGCTTAACCGAGTGAGCCGCCCCAGTGCCCCAAATAACGATAATTTTCAAATTAAAAGGGGAAATCCAGAGATAGCGTTACTTTTCCACACCCAAATATTAAAGTACCAAGAGCTCCTCTTAACTCTCAGTTAATGGAATATTTGATAAAGGACCCAAGCCACAGGCTTTCTTAGCAAAACAAACACTGCCATGCTCAGGGGACTCATTAACTTGACAGAGTTCACTGGAGCTGTACCTGAATGCCAAAAATACTGGTTCTGAAGCAGGATGGGGCCTAAGACAGGGAAATACAAAATCAGGTTTGTTGCTACAAGCTGGGAGATATGTTTGTTAAGGAATCAGTTATTCTATGAGGTAGTGACAGTGTATATAGGAGGCTAATGGCTCTCGATGGTAAAACTACTTATCCAAGCATGTTAAAAATGCTTCCGTGGGGAGCCTGGGTGACTCAGTCAGTTGAGCATCCCACTCTTGATTTTGGCTCAGATTATGATCTTACAGTTTCTGGTTTCAAGCCCCGTGTGGGGCTCTGAGCTGGCAGCGTGGAGCCTGCTTGCGATTCTCTGTCTCCCTAGCTCTCTACCTATTCCCCTACTCTCTCTCTCTCTCTCTCTCTCTCTCAAAAATAAACATTTAAAAAGAGAAAAACTGTTTTCATTAAAGTTCAACAAAGCTGGAACATTCAGGCTTCAAGGTAAGAAACAAAAAACAAGAAAAACTACCACAACCCTGGCGACTTTAGGTTTGGGGAGAACCAGGATGAATGGGAAAAATGTGTGATTAGGGCAAGGACACAGGAGACTGAACTGGCGAAATCACTCTTAAAACAAACACAAGGGTTGGGATGAGCACTGGGTGTTGTATGGAAACCAATTTGACAATAAACTTCATATATTGAAAAAAAATAAATAAATAAAAATAAAATTGCAACCCACTCTCCAAAAAAAAACAAAAACAAAACACAAGGGGCGCCTGGGTGGCTCAGTGGGTTAAGCGTCCGACTCTTGATGTTGGCTCAGGTCACGGTCTCAGGGTTTGTGAGTTGGAGCCACAAGTCGGGCTCTGGGCTGACAGCACAGAGCCTCCCTGGGATTCTGTCTCTCCCTCTCTCTCTGCCCCTCCCCTGTTCTTGTATGCTCACTCGCTCTCTCTCTCTCTCTCAAAATTAGCAAACATTTGGAAAAGCACATCACTGACCATTTATAAAACAAACAAATGAACAAGAGAACCAACGAAAACACACAACAAGGGCTCCATCTACAAGTTCTGAGGATACGGCAGCTACCGGGGACAGTGACATTGTCCTGAAGGCAGGGGACCGTTGGCTTGTATACCCTTTCCTAAAAGGACAGAGCAGTGCCCCTCTCAGACAGAACAGGAGGCGGTTCTCCTGCACCCTCCCCTCAGTGCCCTGGAGGTGATTTCTCTGTAACATTTGAGGTCTGGGCAGCTATAAATAGTGCCCAGCACCGTTCCCACACGCATGTGGGCAGCAAACGTGATTCTGTCATCAACAAACCACCAAATGGGCTTAATGGAAATCGTATTACTTTACGTCACTTTGATAATGAAAATAAAAGGCCCACTTTTCACTTAACTTTTACTACTCAGTTGAGAATCTGTGGTTTTTCAAAAATACCCTGGACTCCAAATACCATCATCTCTTGTCACTTTCAACAGATCAATGCACTGAGATGTATTGCCTTCACAGAAGTACTTCAGAGGTTTGTAGCAGACCGGTGTTTACTAACGATCAAAAACTGATTTTGAGATGGTTACGTTAGCTCTACACACACAGGCACAAATGCTCTTCCATAACAGATACGCACGCACACTCACATACACAAACACATACATTCAAGCACACACGCGCAAGCATGCACTTGCATACATGTGCACACGCCACACTTACAGGTACACCTGTACATATACATATATATACACGCTCATACATGGGCTCGCACACACCCAAAGCCACCCTGCTTAAAAAATATTAAGTTTACTTATTTATTTGGGGGGGGGGTGAGAGAGGGTGAGAGGGAGACAAGAGACAATCCCAAGCAGGCTCTGCACTGTCAGCGAGAAGCCCGAAGCTGGGCTTGAAGCATGAGATCGTGACCTGAGCCGAAGTCGGACACTTAACCCACTGAGGCAGCCAGGCGCCTCCCCCATCTCTAAAAATTTTTTTAAGTTTATTTATTTATTTTGAGAGAGGGAGACAGAGCCATCATCCTTTTAATATGAGACTTGTGAGGACGCTGGCCACTCACCCAAGGTGGCCAGGAGAGGCCTCCTCCAGCCAGCACCCCTGTGGTGTGGCCACACACCTGCCTGACACATTAGCCCTTCTGGCCCTGAAATGTGGACTCCAGGTAGCCCAGAACTCCCCCTCCATCCACTGACCTACAACTCCCAGCATCTGGGTCTCCTGCTCAGTGGGAAAGCACCCCTGGGCCCCCGAGGCTGGATGGCACCCTGGCATGTGGGCTGTGAAGCCCTGATTTCCTCTATAAGGAGAGCCCTGGGGGCTGGGGAGAGGGTGCTGATGCTTAAGAGAACGGCCTGGGAGCCTCGCTGGAATACACTTGCCAAACCCTTAGGCAGAGCCTGTCTTCTTTTTCTTAAGATTTTTTAATGTTTATTTATTTTTGAGAGACAGAGAAAGACAGAGTGTGAGGGGGGAAGGGCAGCGAGAGACGGGGGGACAGAATCTCAAACAGGCTCCAGGCTCCGAGCTGTCAGCACAGAGCCTGACGTGGGGCTCGAACTCACGGACCGTGAGGTTATGACCTGAGCCCAAGTCAGAGGCTCAACCAACTGAGCCACCCAGGCACCCCGCTTCTGCCTTCTAATGTGCACATAAAAGTCTCACAAGAAGGGTGGTTGCTGTAGGCACATGGGTGGACGGACAGCCCTCCCACTCAGCTCAGGACTACCGACCTGGCTGGCCCAAAGGGATTCAGCCCAAAAAGGTAAGTCCCCAAGCTCCTGATTTATTAAACAACATAAATGAGAAAGCACACTTGTTCATCCTTGCCCTTGGTGTTTTAGTTTTTGTTTTCTTTTTTTTTAATGTTAATTTTTTTTTTTTTTTTTTTTTGAGAGAGAGAGAGAGACATAGAGAGAGAGAGAGAGAGAGAGAGAGAGAGAGAGAGAGAGACAGAGACACAAAGTGTGGGCAGGGGCGGGGGAAGAGAGAGAGGGAGACACAGAATCCAAAGCAGGTTCCAGGCTCTGAGCTGTCAGCATAGAGCCTGACATGGGGTTTGCAAACCACGAGATCATGACCTGAGCCGAAGTCAGATGCTTAACCAACTGGGCCACCCAGGTGCCCCTAGTTTTTGTTTTCAAGGCTTGGACACCTACCTACCCAGTGAAGAATTTAGACATTTCTACTGGTAATGGTGTGTCAGCAGCTTTTCCTCATCAGAAAAAAAGCCTCTGACTGTTGATTTCGGCTCAGGTCATGATTGTACCGTTTGTGAGTTAGAGACCTGCATGGGGCTCTGCGCTGACAGTGCAGAACCTGCTTGGGATTCTCTCTCTCTTCCTCTCTCTCTGCTCCTCCACCACTGGCACGGTGTCTCTCTCTCTCTCTCAAAATAAATAAATTAAAAAAAAAAAGAGGGGTGCCTGGGTGGCTCAGTTGGTTAAGCATAGGACTTTGACTCAGGTCATGATCTCGCCGTTCATGAATTCAAGCCCCAAATCGGGCTCTATGCTGACTGCTCAGAGTCTGGAGCCTCCTTCAGATTCTGTGTCTCCCTCTCTCTCTCTGCCCCAACTCTGCTCACTCTTTGTCTCTCTGTCTCAAAGACAGATAAATGTTAAAAAAAAAAAAAAAGAAAAGAAAAGAAAAGGAAAGAAAAGAAAAGAAAATCACGCTGAAGTCAAGAAAGGTGCTGTTGTGGCAGGGCTGGGAGGTCATGGACGTTGGTGGAATGTCGAACACCGTCCATCCCAGTGGGAAACAGTGCCTACCTGGGGTGGTGACGGCCGTGCCAGGAAGGACAGGAGCTGGCAGAGGGGAACGGAGATGCTGATGTGTCGGGGTGGCTATCAGAGAACTTGGTGGCATGCCAGGAGTGAGGCCTCCAGCTCAGTTCATTCTTCCTGAAAAGAACAAAAAAACAAAAAAAACGCAGACAACTCAGGAATTGCAAATAAAGGACAACCCTGTGCCAAGACGGGAGTGAGACACGGAAATATGTTACAGCTACTCCCGCGTGACTGATAGCATTGCTTCCGGGGCTTTCCACGGTATCTGGATATGAAAAATTGTTAACTTTTATTAATGCAGAACCCATCCTAAGGCAGAGTGAGAGTCATGAGCTCCAAAATGTGAACTAAGCCTTATTCTTCAATTTTTGCTCTAAACAGGTAAATAAATCTTGTCCTCGCCTCAGCCATCAGTAGGACCCCGGAAGGACTCTTCTGTCTTTCCTGTTTCAGCATAGCTAGGCACACAGCCGTCAGCCTCCTTGAGGAGGAGAGATGCACTAGAGAGAAGTGCAGGGGGTCCCCAGCTCAGCCGGGTCATACACAGTTTAGACCACTTCCTTTTTTTTAAAGTTTATTTATTTATTTTGAGAGAGAGACAGAGAGCAGGGGAGGGGCAGAGAGAGAGAGAGAGAGAGAGAGAGAGAGAGAGAGAATCCTGAGCAGGTTCTGCACTGTGAGCACAAAGCCCATTGCAGGGCTCCAACTCCTGCACCATGAAATCACGACCTGAGCCAAAAGCAAGAGTCAGATGCTTAACCGACTGACCCCCAGGCGTCCCTGGATGACTTCTATTTACTCACTTCACTAAGTAAACGCAGACATCTTGACATTAACTGAGACTAGCAGAGGCGCATTCATTCCTCTGAGCCTCTCAAGTGCCTGTGAAGTCAGCTAAGGGTCCCCATCGTGTGAATTCATGATGCCCTAGAACGACGACTCTAGTCCGTTCAGCCAGGACTTGTGAACACAGTATGCAGCGTCTTCCTGGGCTCCTGCGCCCCTGTCCGCACCCTCCCATCGGTGGCTTATTCTTTTTTTGGCTACACCGCCTGGGAATGATAAGGGAGGTTCAGTCGCAAATCCCTACAGCTGCCATGTAAATGTTCACAGAGCATCCAAGAAAACGGTGGTGTGTGAGGAGAGCCACGCACCTGCTTCTCCCAGTCTCCATGTCTCCACGTCTCCAATTTGGGACAGAACTTGCTCACTGTGGCCAGTCTGCAGCTCAAGAGGCTCAAACTGAGCCTCTCTAGATGCTTGACAGAGAGCAGACATTCTTCCAGGCAGGCAAAGACATTAAAGGATATTAATGTTAAAAGCATATTAAAGAAACCCGGGGTGCTTGGGTGGCTCAGTCAGTTCAGCGTCTGATTCTTGACTTCGGCTCAGGTCATGATCCCAGCGTCATGAGATTGAGCCCCACGATGGGCTCTGGGCTGGGTGTGGAGCCTGCTTGGGACTCTCTCTCCTCCTCTGCCCTTGCCCTGCTCGTGTGTTCTAACACACACACACTCTCTCAAAACAGTAGTAAAGAGGATTAAAGAAATCTGAAAAGTATGTATAACTTAAACCTTCTGACAACTCACGGGGCGCCTGAGTGGCCGAGTCACTTAAGTGTCTGACTCTTGATTGCGGCGCAGGTCGTGACCTCACGGTTCCTGTGTTCCAGCCACGCTGACAGTGTGGAGCCTGCTTGGGATTCTCTCTCTCTCCCTCTCTCTCTCTGCGCCTCCCTCAAAAACAAATACATAAACGTTAAAATAAAAACGTTCTGACAACTCATAATTAAGGAGGAAAAGTAGATGGGTGGCAAAATGTGGAATGTGTTGACTTCAGGAGTTTCCCCATGAACAAGAGCAAAAAAACAGACAACTTCATCACACCACAGAAGTAAGGGGATTGCAATCCCAAAGTGTACCTCGTCGAGTGTCTCCAAATCCTCGTGAGGAAGGTTCTGGCTACGTGAGTCTCGTGTTCAGGTGGCATTTTCTGTGCTATCGCATCAAGGATGTGTTTCATCTTCCTTTATACTTAATTAATGAAGGAAATAAACTAGACTGAGAGTGGAGGCAAAGGAAACAAATAAAAAAAGGAAGCCTGAAAAAGAAAATGCCTTATAATCTGTGGCAACATGTTCCAACCCAGCACATGGCAAGACTGGGATATGTGCTGGCTGACTTGGGAGTGGGGGGCAGCAGGGCTCCAAGAGTGCACGCACTCCCTCCTTTTTAAAAAGACAATACAGGGGTGCCTGCGTGGCTCAGTCGGTTAAGTGGCCGACTTCGGCTCAGGTCATGATCTCACAGTCTGTGAGTTCGAGCCCCGCGTTGGGCTCTGTGCTGACAGCTCAGAGCCTGGAGCCCGTTTCAGATTCTGTGTCTCCCTCCCTCTCTCTCTCTCTCTCTCTCTCTCTCTCTCTCTCTCTGCCCCTCCCCTGCTCATGTTCTGTCTCTTGCTCTCTCAAAAACAGCTAAACATTAAAAAATAAAATAAAAAGATAACACATATAGATGCATGTCTACTTCAAGAAGACATAGTTGACAACCACAGTAGAAATTAAGAGCTTTTTTAAAAAAAAATCACCCAGTGAAAAGGTTGTACCTATAAGCTACACATAAGGATATTCTGGCTATTGGGGATAGTGACGTTTTCCTAAAACATAATGGGCTTTTCATCAGGTCCTTTGAATTTCCTAGTGCATAATGAATGTATTTGGGAAGGTTCCAGCTACCTTCTGTTTCTCAGCCCCTCTGACTACCTAAAACGGCTGGATTCATGCCAATAAGAGAGAGGACGACGTTCTGGACCCAGAAGTGTTCATTCAATCACAATGCTGTGAGGATGCTGGTCTGGCAGGCTGTGGGGAAAGAGCTCTCTGGCGCCACCTAGTGGTCTCACACAGCCACTGTCCCTCTGGCTGCGTTTCAGACAGACCCAGATGAACAGAAACAAGAACAGATTTAAGGTCTTCATTTTCACAAGATCGTGGGCTTTCTTCTCGCACAAGATACACACTCAGGTGGCTTTAAGCCATTCAGCCGCCAGAAATGTGGGGACCCTGAGGAGTGCACAGGCCACAGGATGTGCCAGGACAGGAGAGCACAAGTCCCCAGTTTGAGGGCCTGGGTGAAACCACTGTGCCATACTTGGTTCTTAGTGGTATCCACCCTGGCCACCCGCAGAGCCATGAGCATTAGAAGTGAGTAAATGCGGGGTGCCGGGGTGGCTCAGTTGGTTAAGCATGAGACTCTTGTCTTCCACTCAGGTCATGATATCTCACGGCTCGTGAGTTCAAGCCCCACATCGGGCTCTATGCTGATGGTGCAGAGCCTGCTTGGGATTCTCTCTCTCTCTCTCTCTCTCTCTCTCTGCCCCTCCCCTGCTCCCTCTGTCTCTCTCACACACAAAATAAATAAATAAACTTAAAAATTTTTTTTAAAAAATAATAAAATACAGAGGTGCCTGGGTGGCTCAGTCGGTTAAGCGTCTGACTTCAGTTCAAGTCTTGATCTCACCGTTTGTGAGTTCAAGCCCCGCATCGGAATCCGTGCTGACAGCTCAGAGCCTGGAGCCTGTTTCAGATTCTGTGTCTCCCTCTCTCTGCCCCTCCCCTGCTCATGCTCTGTCTCTCTGTCTCAAAAATAAACATTAAATTTTTTTAAAGTAATAATAAAATACAATGAAATCTCAACAAAATTGTACCGACATTCTTCTCAAAGCTAGAACAAACAATCCTAAAATTTGTATGGAACCACAAAAGCCCCGAATAGCCAAAGTAATATTGAAAAAGAAAACCAAAGCAGGAAGCATCATAATCCCAGACTTTAGCCTCTATTACAAAGCTGTAATCATCAAGACGGTATGGTATTGGCACAAAAACAGACACATAGACCAATGGAATAGAATAGAGAACCCAGAATTGGACCCACAAATGTATGGCCAATTAATCTTTGACAAAGCAGGAAAGAGTATCCAATGGAAAAAAGACAGTCTCTTTAGCAAATGGTGCTGGGAGAAGTGGACAGCAACATGCAGAAGAATGAAACTAGACCATTTCTTACACCATACACAAAGTAAACTCAACATGGATGAAAGACCTAAACATGAGACAGGAAGCCATCAAAACCCTAGAGGAGGAAGCAGGCAACTACCTCTTTGACCTCAGCCCCAGCAATTTCTTGCTCAACACATCACCAAAGACAAGGAATTAAAAGCAAAAATGAACTATTGGGACCTCATCAAGATAAAAAGCTTCTGCACAGTGAAGGAAACAATCAACAAAACAAAAAGGCAACCGACGGAATGAGAGAAGATATCTGCAAAGGACATATCGGATAAAGGGCTAGTACCCAAAATCTATACAGAACTTATCAAACTCAGAACCTGAAAAACAAATAATCCACTGAAGAAATGGGTGGAAGACATGAACAGACACTTCTCCAAAGAAGACCTCCAGATGGCCAACTGACACATGAAAAGATGCTCAACGTCACTCACCATCAGGGAAATACAAATCAAAGCCACACTGATATACCACCTCACACTGGTCAGGGTGGCTAAAATGCACAACAGGAGACTATATAGATGCTGGAGAGGATGTGGAGAAACGGGAACCCTCTTGCACCGTTGGTGGGAATGCAAACTGGTGCAGCCACTCTGGAAAACAGTGTGGAGGCTCCTCAAAAAATTAAAAATAGAACTACTCTATGACCCATCAATAGCACTACTAGGAATTTATCCAAAGGATACAGGAGTGTTGATTCATGGGGGCACACGTACCACAATGTTTATAGCAGCGCTTTCAACAACAGCCAAATTATGGAAAGAGCCTAAATGTCCATCAACTGATGAATGGATAAAGAAGATGTGGTTTACATATACAATGGAGTACTACTTGGCAATAAGAAAGAATGGAACCCAGCCATTTGCAGCAACGTGGAAGGAACTGGAGGGTATTATGCTGAGTGAAATAAATGAGTCAGAAAATGACAGATACCGTATGTTTTTGCTCATATGTGGATCTTGAGAAACTTAACAGAAGAGCATGGGGGAAGAGAAGGAAAAAAATAGTTACAGAGAGGGAGGGAGGCAAACCATAAGAGACTCTTAAATACAGAGAACAAACTGAGGGTTGATGGAGGAGGGGAGAGGGGAAAATGGGTGATGGGCATTGAGGAGGGTGCTTGTTGGGATGAGCACTGGGTGTTGTATGTAAGCGATGAACCATGGGAATCTACCCCAAAAACCAAGAGCACGCTTTACACACCGTATGTTACACAATTTGACAGTAAATTATATTACAAAGATTAAAAAAAAAAAAAAAAAGCATTCCCTCTGGAAAAAAAAATAATAAATAAAATAAAAAAAAAAGAAGGGAGTAAATGCAAAATGGCATACAGCAAACCAGTCCCGAATCACTCCTTCCTGTGGGATGTCTGCTATGGTCGAGACAGCCCCAAGACAAATATCCAACAGGAATGAATAGGGACGCTACCGAAAGAATGCTCCCTCCTTGGCCGCAGTCAGATGTAAGCCAACTGGAGAGACCGGTAAGGAAGCCCATTCTGGGAGGGAGAAACACAGAGGGTGATTTCTGGCCTCGCAAACAGCCATGAGGGGCGAATGGGGGCGCTAGAGCCACAAAGGCCTGTGCAGCCCAACCCAGAGACGCCGAAGGTCCTGCTTCTGAGCAGGTGCTGTGGGCAGGGATGTGACAGACGGACCAGCAACGCCCCACGTTGAGCCTGGGGCTGCGCAATCCCAGAATCACTGGATAGGCAGTGGGGCTTCGTCCGTGCTCACACTGGGCCAGGGTCAGCCCAGTGTATGTAGGAAAGGAAGCCTGTTTGTTCAAATGGCTGTTGATGTTTGGAATCCTTAAAACACATGCTTATTGTAGAAAATATGGAATATTTAAAAATTAAAAGGCCAAAAAGACGCCCAAGGAAAAGAAGCCATGATCTAAAGACAGCCCTCTGCATGACCTCCTCTCTGTCTCTAGACAATTTGGAGAAGCCTGCAGACTCCGTGTCTCCATTTCACTCTGCGGCCCGCCTGGTTTTGGGAGTATTCTCTCATGCCACTGTCACTCTTCCCAAATGGCACCTCTAATCAGTGCTTACTATTCCTTTCATATAAATACAGAAAAGCCAGAGTACTGGCTATGAACATTTTCTGCTCCTACAGATGAAATTATTCATCCTAATGAGGGTTGTTCCCCCGAAGCCTTTCCCACAAATTACATACCAAGATTAATAAAAATTTACTTCAATTTTTAGAAATAATTTTATAAGCGAGGTAGTCTTTGGGGGATTTTTGGAAGGACAGGGTTTACACCACAAATATGAAAAATGCTAGCATATCATTTAAAATTAAGAATGAATCCAGGGGCGCCTGCGTGGCTCAGTCGGTTAAGCGTCTGGCTTCGGCCCAGGTCATGATCTCATGGTTCGTGAGTTCGAGCCCTGCATCGGGCTCCATGATGACAGCTCAGAGCCTGGAGCCTGCTTTAGATTCTGTGTCCCCCTCTCTCTCTGCCCCCCTCCCCTGCTTGTGTGCACTCTCTCTCTTAAAAAAGGAATTATTAAAATAAATGCTTCAGTGAAATGTTTGTCATTCTCATAAAGAACAGAATCCCTTCCTTGCCTAAAAAAAAATTTCGTGAGTGCTGGGTTATTTTCATAGCCTTTTAGAATGAAGCCAACAGGCACCACCTTATAAAACAAACAGTCTGTGCTTGGTCACCACAAGCTGCGTCAGCCTGACTGTACCGGACCCGCTGGCTGGGAGGCCGGGGAGGCCAGAGGGGGAGGCCAGGTGCCTTGGCTTTGGGTGTGCATTGTGCTGGGGGTTATGATGGGATCTGGGGCTTTTAGGCAACCCTGGGGTTGGAGAAGGCTCCTTGGCGGGAGGAAATCAATAGTGATCCGTTGGGGGCATCTTAGAGAAAAGAATCAGGGGGCCTGAGGGGGGAAGAGGCCTGGATTTCAGAGAAGGGGTGGTCTGGGCAGGACTGCAAAGGTGCCTCGGTGACCCGTGGGTGAGGGGAACAGCCCTGTGTGAAGACTTTAGAATTCAAGGAAAGGAGGGGGTACAGGCCAACAGGGGAGGTGGGGGGGGGGAGCGTGCACTGGAGAGGGTGACTGCAAGCACCCTTTTTAGTCCTTCAAAAGGAAACACATAAAAACCAGCACTCTACAAACACAAAATGAACCTTGTTCTGACCCAGCCAAGCCTGTGGATGACTACGTCCTGACCAGCCTCTCCCTCTGCTGGTCTGTCTACCTCCTGCCAGATCAATCTCCTAGCCACGCTGCTCTAGACAGCTCTTGCTCTCACTCCAGAACCTTCAACTGCTTGCAGCTGCCACGGGAGCCCAAGCTCCCACATTCTCCGGCATCTAGCCAAGCTGTGGTCTGGAGGGTGCCCCTGGGCCAGCAGCGTGGGCATTAGCTGGAGACACATGTGGGCAGGCTGGTGGCCTTGCACTAGCCCTCCCGGCAGCTCAGAGGCAAGCTCAGGGCCAGCACCGTTCTGCCCCCAGCCACCTAGTCACCCGTCCCCCTGCAGTCCGTTTGCCTGCACCCCTTCTGCCCTTCCCTGGTATTGCCGACGTAGGACCAGATTTGCGGCTCAAACCTGGCTCAGCCTTCCAAGGGCAGGTCAGTGGCCCAGCCTCAGGTAAGACTCTGCTGCAGTCTGCTTCCCGGCCTCCTCACATCTGTTGGCTCACCACCTGTCACAGCTTTCCCAATCCAGGCCTATGACAGCACCCTCAGCAGGCAGCTCCTGGACGGCAGGACCTAATGGTATGATCGCACGGAGCGCTTCTAACACGTTACACGAATGTATGAAGACACAGGGCCGAGCACTTGAGAAACGGCAAAGGGCTCCCTTCCCCGGTGGTGGTCAGACAACATACTGCTGTGGACGGTGATGTCATGCTGGATTGAATCCATATAGTCCTATGGGATGCGAGCCACAGAGTTCCTGCCTTTAAACATGAGAAGAATTAAGATAAAAATTCCCAAATGGCCTAAAGAGCTGAGACTGATACAGGACATCAAAGCTGCATTTGGAACAAACGCCAGGCTGAGAGGCAGCATTCCCACAGGATGAAAGAGGCGGGGCGCCTCTCCACGGGCCCGGGGCACCCCTGGTCCTTCCCCTTCCCCCAGTAAGGGCGGGTGCATGGTTCGTCTTTCAGCCTTCGGCGCTCTTCCCGGGTGCTTCCGCAGAGAAGCCTGTGCAGAAATGTCACATAACGGGGGCGTCTGGGTGGATCAGTCGGTAAAGCGTCTGACTCTTGATTTCGGGCCCCGTGCTGACAGCACAGAGCTTGCTTGGGATTCTGTGTCTCCCCCTCTCACTGTCTCAAATAAACATTAAAAAGATACATATATTTTTTAATGTCACATAATGAACGCAGGCAGAACTGGAGCAGACCAAAACGATTTGGCTTTTCTACTAACTTTTAAAATCTTCAGGTCAATACATCTATTCATGTAAGAAAAAAGGGGAAAAAAGACTATCTCACCCACCTGTGTTCACAGTACAGCTCCTCGAGGGACTAATGCCCGAGCAAGTTCAACTGAGTGTTTCAGAAGGGCGCCAGCCCAACCTACTGGCTACATTTCAAGAGAACGGATTTTCTGGCAAAGAAACTCAGGATATTCAAATGTGCAACCATTAGTAAAACTAATTACAAATAGCTCTAAGCATTAGTAACAGTGCTGATGAGTCATATCTGAAAGAAGTAAAAAAAAAAAAACTTTCTCTGCATGTCTTAACATATCAGAAACCATCGATGTTTGCACGATAAACTTTATAAACATCACTTACACGCTTTGCAATGAAAAACAAAATCTTAACTTTGTTCCACTTTCTATTTGACTTAGAATATGAAATAACCTCACTTAATTGGAAATTCACCTGATTAAATTGCTCAAGCCATATATAATGAGCCTAAATTGGAATAGAAGCAACTTTTCCCAAAATAAAACAACTCTGATCTGCATGGTTTTCTTTTTTCTCCTGATTCCATTTAATAACAAACAATGGAAAACAGCTCCAAGACAGGGTGTCTGTCCAGCGTAAGTCTCTGGGTTTCCTCTGTCTAATAAGAAAATGAGCATTTGCAAACGGCTGTAACCCCCAACATGCTCGAAATAGAAACTTTTCCCCTGAGACTCGAACAAATGATGGCAGACCCTTCAAAAGCACAGGTTTTTGCCGACACCCCCACCAAGGCACACACCCTCCAGCAAAACACATATATGGTTTCTGGCCCAGGAAGAGCTCCTGGGAGGGAAGCGGGGAGGAATGAAGCCTGCCGACGCCCTAGCCCTGCCTGTAACCCTGCCGCATCGCCACCCATAGCTGCTTCCAAGAACATCGCTGCCAACCAATGTCAGGGCTGCGTGCAGACCCACCTGCTGCAGGATAGCTCCAAGGAGCCAGGAGCAGAGGGGCTCCCAGCACAACACAGGGGCGGTGCGGAGTTCACTGCAGCTTAGTGGCATCCAGAAAACAAAGCAGGCTGCAAGAAATGTGCTCGTAGCGAGCACAGCTGTTGTCACTAGATTTGAAAGCCGCTTTCTTGAAATCTCTAACTCGGCCCGAAGTCTGGCTAACCCTTTCAGCCTCCAGCGAAGAACCTCTACCCTTGGGTGTTAATCTGCTCCTGAACGCAAGCTTAGGGGCTGTAATTAGAGACACAAAAGGATTTAAGGCCGCCGGCAAAGAGGCAGAAAATCACATGAACCAACCCTATCGATAATCCGGACCCGGCAAAACTACCTGCAACACCGGATGATGGTTTGAGAGTACCATAAATGATGAGGTGGGCAGGCGTGCTTCATTGTAACCAAAACTATCTGTTCCCATAGGAAGTTGAAAAAAAAAAAAAAAAGCCAGAGCAGTTGCAAGCTTTCCAAACTAATGGATAGCGTGGTATTTAAAAGAAATTTTCCCGAGGATATTTGAAATTATATGTACATTTTAGAAGCTGAGGCTATGGTAATTTTGCCTCCAAAGAGAGAGAGGAGGACTGTGTCCCAGCACTCTTCATGCCATTTCAGTGCACATTCGATACGATCAGAGCGCAGCAGCCTTAACCCCAGGTCTGAGCAAGACGCCCCCTTTCCCAACACGCTGTGCGCATCACGCAGACCCTGAGCACATCTCCCACAACCGAGGCTGATCTACTCGGCTAGTAGGATCGGGAAAATGCCACAAGTGACCCGGTTTCTGGTGTTCACCTGTTCCGAGCCCATCTTAGGCCATGGTGTACCCTCTGTGCCTGCCCAGGACAACAGCCGTGGCTGTCTGTGAAAACATGGGCACAGGAGCCACTCCAGACCCGCCAGGCAGCCCTCCCAGGGAGGTGGCCTGGACACACAGGACAAAGGTGCAGATGACGACTGTCAGCGACACAGAAGAAAAGGTTACCGCATCCGCCCCGAACTTTCCAGTGAGTAGCACTTCCTTCCTCCGCCAAGCAAAGTCGGAACAACAGAGTAGCCCGGAGGGAAGATCTAGGAAGGAGCTTTCGGCTCAGACTCTCTTCATGGCCTAACAGTTCACCTGACTCCCGGGCAGACACCCCCGCCCCCTCCTTGACCACCTGGGCATCGTGCAGGAGAACAGATGTGCACTTGGTGGGGATCACGGTTACAGGTCTCTGTTTCCAGCTGACCCCACACGGGGAGAAAGGAAGCGCTCTCTCTCTTGTGTCTGGGAAAGAAACTTCACAGGGAGAGATAAAGAGCCGCTCGCACCTCCTGACTCACCTTCCCTTCCCGGCTCCTAAGCGATGACAAGATAGCACTGCCCACGGCCCAGGAAACCAGATGCCATGGCTTTGTCCAAGCGGCCCCCCTCAATCCCATCCTGCCTGCTCGCTCCCCTGATCACCACACACAACAAAACAAAACAAGCCTACGGGTAAGAGATACACTAGCAGGAAGGAGTTAGCATGTGAACCGCTGTTTCTACTCATGAAACTCTGGGTACGTAGTTTGCACGGAGGTACATTTCCCCAGAACCTCCGAGAACCACCATACCTGCACTGGCCACCCTCAGTCTTTGCCATAAATGTCAGCCCTTCTCTGGGCCTCTGAGGACGGGCTGGGAGTACAATCAAGTTAAATAAGAGTTGAGCAAGCTAATTCATCATTTGGCCATACTCTCCGGCGGGGCAACACAGGATATTTACGTGTTTGTGGTTCAGTCTATGAATAATTTACAGAGTGCCTTTTTTTTTTTTTTTTGAGAGAGAGACAGAGAGAGAGAGAGAGAGAGAGTGAGAGAGAGAGAAAGAAAGAGAAAGGGGGCACAAGTGAGTGAGGGGCAGAGAGAAACAGAAGCAGGGCTCACCCGAAGCAGGGCTTGAGCTCACTCGATGTGGGACTCGAACTCACAAACTGTGAGATCATGACCTAGGCTGAAGTCAGATGCTTAACCCACTGAACCACCCAGGCGCCCCCAGAGTGCTTTTCTATAAACTGGTCGGGTTTTGTCTGTTTGTTCGTATTTTTAAGAGTACATGATCTACTTTGGAGCTGTACATAAAGTTCTAGAAAATGCTAATTGATCTGTGAGACAGAAGTCCGATAAGCGGTTGCCTGGGGATGGAGAAAGAGGAGAATGGCAGGCTTTAAACACAGATTTAAATTTCGGCAGAGAAGAATACACGTTACCAGTTCCAGAGAAATTGTTTTAAAAGTACCTACTGGTGCCTCTGTAATAAGGACAATGTAAAACTCAGTTTGAAGTTTTAGTGGTCCTTCCTCTGAGCATCTTCAGGATTTTATAGCAGTGAGTTGCCATGTGCTGGGTGACAGCAACAGACCCTAATACTAACTAATTAACCAGGTTACAGAATTTCATTCATGTTTCTGAACAAAAGCACCATTTCAGACTTTTTAATTTTTTTTTTTTTTTTTTTTTTGAGAGAGAGAGAGAGAGAGAGAGAGAGAGCAAGTAGGGGAGACGGGCAAAGAGACTGACAGAATCTCAGCACAAAGCCATATGTGGCTCCACCCCATGACCCTGGGATCATGACCTGAGTTGAAATCAAGAGTTGGAATCTTAACTGAGCCACCCAGGCATCCCTTAGACTTTTTTCTATTAGGCAAAAAATAATATCGACATATCGTATTAAAAATTAATACAAAGTTATTTTAAAAAATTTTGTAATACCTAAGTGTTATTAAAAGTATTTCAGGGGCGCCTGGGTGGCGCAGTCGGTTAAGCGTCCGACTTCAGCAAGGTCACGATCTCGCGGTCTGAGTTCGAGCCCCGCGTCAGGCTCTGGGCTGATGGCTCGGAGCCTGGAGCCTGTTTCCGATTCTGTGTCTCCCTCTCTCTCTGCCCCTCCCCCATTCATGCTCTGTCTCTCTCTGTCCCAAAAATAAATAAAAAACGTTGAAAAAAAAAAAATTAAAAAAAAAAAAAAGTATTTCAAATTGCACAATGGTATATGTCAAATATAAATTTTTAAAAATGATCAAAATAAAGTATGTTTTCATAAAAACAGAAGTGAACAATCATTATCTTGTTATACATATTACTTAAAATATTAATTCCCATCTTAACCAGAAAATTATCCTGTGCACCCCTCATTTAAAGAAAACTGGACATACAGAATCCAAAAGTGGAGTTCTACACAGTGGCTCCCATCAATCCTTCGGGGCAAAAGTCTCTTCCTTCTCCCCAACAGTCTTTTAGATAACTTGTCACTGGGGCGCCTGGGTGGCTCAGTCAGTTAAGCGTCCGACTTCGGCTCAGGTCGTGATCTTGCGGTCCGTGAGTTCGAGCCCTGCGTCAGGCTCTGTGCTGACAGCTCAGAGCCTGGAGCCTGTTTCAGATTCTGTGTCTCCCTCTCTCTGACCCTCCCCCGTTCATGCTCTGTCTTTCTCTGTCTCAAAAATAAATGTTAAAAAAAATTTAGATAACTTGTCACCTCCGTCAGCTAGCAGGCGCCCTGCATCTCCTCCCTGTCCCTCCACTGACCAGTTCTCTGTGGCATAGATGCTTTGCTTGGAATAGAATTCAGATCATTCTGATATCCTTAAAGATGTTCCTCTACTTAAAAAAAAAAAAAAAAAAGCTTCTAAAGATATGGGAAGACGCCCAAATTCATTCATAATGAAAAGTGCCCATTTAAATTGTTTTGAATTTTTAAAAATGTTCATTTTACTTTTGAGATAGAGTGTGCATAAGAGAGAGAAGGGGAGGGGCGGAGAGAGGGAGAGAGAATCCCAAGCAGGCTCCACGCTAACAGCACAGATGCAAGGCTCAACCTCACAAACCGTGAGATCATGACCTGAGCCGAAATCGAGTCAGATGTTTAACTGACTGAGCCATCAGGTGCCCTAAAAATGCGCATTTAACCAATGAAGCCATTTTCCACCCATCACATTTGAAAAGAGTACAGAACTAAACTGAAAATAACCTCTGCTAGAGTGGACCTGAGCCTGAAAAGTGGTCCGAGAAATTTGGAGGTGGCTATCACAGTTCGTGCTCCCCAAACTTCTGATTCAAGAACCCCAGGTTGGAAATGGACTGCAACGACCTGTACGTACAGGTACACGGACTCGGGTACAGAGACACCACATGCTGCAGTTACAGGCTTTCACCAGAAGCACCAGAAATATCCGTCTACAGAGGTTCTGTAGAACAGCGGAGGATCCAGACTGTGGAGCAGCGTGGGGTCGTTAAGAGAAATCGCGACTCAGACCTCAGCGCAGTCAACCCAGAACGATCTCTGCGGATACAGGCGTTAAGTGCACAAGAACGTGTATGATACAAAGAAGCCCAAGATCAGCAGTGAGTGCCAGTGCTGCTCTCCGGAGGCGCACAACAGAGGTGCAAGGCCCCTGGTCCACCCAATGCCCTTCTGAGCCCGGGGAGTCGACTGCACCCTGGTGTTACTTTAAGAACTGAATAAATGCAGAATACATGTTAGCCTTAGAATATATCGTAGCCAGCACTCCAACACCCGCCTTCTTAGGGTCCTTCTTCTTGTCCCGATCACAGAGCAATAAACAGACCTTCTCTGGGGCACTGCCTAGAACAGAACAGGGTGCACAGCTGATGGTTTCCTGGGGACCAACCCTCCTGCTGACTCCTACGAGCACAGGCACACTGAACCCCCAAAGCTTTTCCTCTTTAAAAATGCAATGAGCTGGGGTGCCTGGGGGGCTCAGCTGGTTAAAGTGTCCGACTCTTGGTTTCAGGCTTAGATCATGAGGTCATGGTCTCACGAGTTCAAGCCCTGTGCTGGGCTCTGTGCTGTCAGCGTGGAGACTGCTTGGGATTCTCTCTCTCCCTCTCTCTCTGCCCTACCCCACTCACACTGTCTCTCTCAAAATAAACTTAATTTAAAAATTGTTTTAAGTTAAGAAAAAAAAATTTAATATAAAAAATTAAAATAAAAATACAGTGAGTTTTTTTAATGCTAGTTTTTATTGTTATAAACATAACTTGTGAGTATAATAATATAATTTATAAAGTTCTATAAAAGTAATAAGTAATACGTTACTTAAATGTACATTTAAAAATGTTTAAGATGGTAAATTTTTTTTTATTGCTCACCATGATAAATATACTTTTATTTATTTTTTTATTTTTTATTTTTTTTAATTTTTATCCAAATTAGTTAGCATATAGTTAACAACAACTTCAGGAGTAGATTCCTTAGTGCCCCTTCCCCATTTAGCCCATCCCCCCTCCCACACCCCCTCCAGTTACCCTCAGTTTGTTCTCCATATTTAGGAGTCTCTTCTGTTTCGTCCCCCTGCCTGTTTTTAGATTATTTTTGTTTCCCTTCCCTTACGTTCATCTGTTTTGTCTCTTAAAGTCCTCATGTGAGTGAAGTCATAGGATATTTGTCTTTCTGTGACTGACTCATTTCACTTAGCATAATACCCTCCAGTTCCATCCACATAATTGCAAATGGCAAGATTTCATTCTTTTTGATTGCCGAGTAATACCCCACTGTATATATGTACCACATCTTCTTTATCCATTCATCCATCGATGGACATTTGGGCTCTTTCCATACTTTGGCTATTGTCGATAGTGCTGCTATAAACATAGGGGTGCACGTGTCCCTTTGAAACAGCACACCTGTATCCTGTGGATACATGCCTAGTAGTGCCATTGCTGGGTCATAGGGTAGTTCTATTTTTAGTTTTTTGAGGAATCTCCATACTGTTTTCCAGAGTGGCTGCACCAGCTTGCATTCTATTTTTAGTTTTTTGAGGAATCTCCATACTGTTTTCCAGAGTGGCTGCACCAGCTTGCATTCTATTTTTAGTTTTTTGAGGAATCTCCATACTGTTCTCCAGAGTGGCTGCACCAGCTTGCATTCCCAAGATGGTAAATTTTCTGTTATATGTATTGTACCACAATATCTTTAAAAATTAAAACTAAGAACAGGGGGCATCTGGGTGGCTCTGTGGGTTAAATGTCTGACTCTTTTTAAAAAAAATTTTTTTTCATGTTTATTTATTTTTGAGAGAGAGAGAGAGAGAGCACAAGCAGGGGAGGGGCAGAGAGAGAGGGAGACAGAATCCAAAGCAGGCTCCAGGCTCTGAGCTGTCAGCACAGAGCCTGACACGGGGCTCAAACCCACAAGCCATGAGATCATGACTTGAGCGAAAGTCAGATGCTTAACCCACTGAACCACCCAGGTGTCCCATCTTTTTCTTTTAATGTTTATTTTTAAAAGAGAGAGAGAGAGACAGAGTGACAGAGAGATACAGACAGAGACAGTATGAGTGGGGGAGGGGCAGAGAAGGAGGGAGACACAGAACCCGAGGCAGGCTCTAGGCTCCGGGCTGTCAGCACAGAACCTACACGGGGCTCGAACTCACGAACCATGAGATAATGACCTGAGCGAAGGCAGACGCTTCCGATTGAGCCACCCAGGAACCCCCTTAATCATCGGACCTTTGATCTCAGTTCAGGTCTTGGGCTCATGCCCTATGCTGGGCTGCATGCTGGCGTGAAGCATACGTAACAAACCAACCGACCAACCTTGTAAGAATGGGACATACACGGTTCTCTGACTGCTCTTATGTGTTCCGCTCACCTGGACTTCGTGGGGCGCCTTCCCATGTCAGGAAACGCTGACATCATTTGTAACAGCAGCACTTTACAGTTTGGGTGGTCTCTAATTCATTTCAGTAATTTCCCTTTGCTGAGTATCTAGGATCCCAGAAACGAAAACTGTGGGTCCAAGACCTGCCTTTTGAAACATGTCGCCAAACTACTCGCCGGAAAGTCTGTCTAACCTGTAGTCCAATCGGCATTGTATCAAATACATGCTGGTTCCCCACAATCTCACCGATGGGTCTTGCTAACTGTTAGATCTCTGCCAACAAGACAGCCAGAGCCTACCATCTCAGGGAGCGCCTCAGGGGGTGGGGGAGGGGGGCTGGCTCAGTTTGTCAGGCGTCTGACTCTTGGTTTTGGCTCAGGTCATGATCTCACAGTCCGTGAATTCAAGCCCCGTGTCGGGCTCTGCGTTGGCACAGCGGAGCCTGCTTGGGATTCTCTCTCCCTCCCTCTCTCTGCCCCCCGAACTCCTTCCCAAAACAAATAATAAATAAACATTAAAAAAAACACTACTGTCTCACTTTCAAGTAAACCCGCAGATTCCTATGAGAGACGACAGAGGGCAACCTCAATCAGCTGGGGAGCTGGTAAGGACTCCCCGAGGCAGTTGATAACACCCAGCTCACCTCTGTGGAGCACGCTTCCCTTCGCATCATCATTACTGCACTAAGCGCCACTAAATCCTAGAACACGTATCCTGCCTTAGAAAGGTTGTTAATGTGACCACAAAGGAATAATTATACAATATGACAGTGTCTCTCCTATCTCATCCTCTCCAAAGGGCTCCCAAACTACCCATCTAAGAGTGTATTTTTCTGATTTACAGAGAGGGTAGTCTGTACCACTTGGAAATGAAGTTGTTAATTCAGTGTGGCAATGAAGTAGAGTTTTTTCTTCCTTGTTTCTGAGCCTCCTCCTTGGATATGGTTTCAGTCAAAAAAAAAAAAAGTGAGGGGTGCCTGGGTGGCTCAGTCGGTTGAGCGTCCGACTTCAGCTCAGGTCATGATCTCGCGGTCTGTGGGTTCGAGCCCCGCGTCGGGCTCTGTGCTGACGGCTCGGAACCTGGAGCCTGCTTCGGATTCTGTGTCTCCCTCTCTCTCTCTGCCCCTTCCCCGCTCATGCTCTGTCTCTCTCTCTGTCAAAAATAAATAAACATTAAAAAAAAATAAAAAATAAAAAGTGAATTCCTTTGGGAATAGGCTTTCAAGTCTACTTGTACTAAAAATGGAAGTAAATGCTTCAGTCCATTTATTTTTTTTTAACACTTTTAAAAAATGTTTATTTACTTATTTCTGAGACAGACAGAGAGTGAGCAAGGAAGAGAGAGAGAGAGAGAGAGAGAGAGAGAGAGAGAGAGAGGGCGACACAGAATCCGAAGCAGGCTCCAGGCTCCGAGCTGTCAGCACAGAGCCCGACACGGGGCTGGAACCCACAAACCCATGAGATCATGACCTGAGCCGAAGTCGGACGCTTAACTGAGCCACTCAGGCTCCTGAGTCCATTTATTTTTTAAAATTTACAGTTAAACTTGAAAGAATACACTAATTCCACTTAAAAAAAAAAAAGAGGAGGGGGCATGCAAACACTTTAGTGTGAATTAGCCAACTACAAAATGCAAGGTAGAGAATTACTTCTATTTGAAGACAAGAAATCACAAGTACCTTTATGGGGGTTCAGGGTCGCTCCTGTGCATAAAAACATCACGCCCCTCATTCTACTTTTCTAACCACTTCATGTCCTCCAAAGTTCTGCAATCTGATTTACAGGAACAGGCAGCGCGCTCCCCCCAGACCTCAGCACAGCGCTAGAAAGTCCTGGTAGCTGACCAGTGTACAGGCAGCCCTGCACCATTTTCACTCAAAGGCGAAAACACAGTAGCCTGCCACCTTGTGGAAACAAGAGGTAACAACACTTCATCTGAAGCGTCAGTGCAGCTCTCTAACATAAGAACCTACATATGGCTGAAGAAAAGAGAAAAGCATTCTAACAGGCACATGAAAAGATGCTCAACGTCACTCATCATCAGGGAAATACAAATCAAAACCGCAATGAGATACCACCTCACACCGGTCAGAGTGGCTAAAATAACCACTCAGGAAACAACAGATGCTGGCGAGGATGTGGAGAATGGGGAACCCTCCTGCACCGTCGGTGGGAACGCAAACTGGTGCAGCCGCTCTGGAGAACAGTATGGAGGTTCCTCAAAAAACTGAAAATAGAACTACCCTCTGACCCAGCAACTGCACTACTAGGTATTTATCCAAAGGCTACAAAAATGCTGATTTGAAGGGGCATATGCACCCCAGTATTTACAGCAGTAATATCAACAATAGCCAAAGTATGGAAAGAGCCTAAATGTCCATCAACTGACAAATGGATAAAGAAGATGTGGTTTATGTATACAATGGAATATGTTCCATCGTGATGAAAAAGAATAAAATCTTGCCATTGGAGCAGTGTGGATGGAACTAGAATGTATGATGCTAAGCGAAATAAGTCAGAGAAAGACAAATATTATGTGATTTCACTCATAAGTGGAATTTAAAAAACACAACAGACGAACCCAGGAGAGGGAAGGCAAAATAAGATAAAAACAGAAAGGGAGGCAAACCGTAAGAGACTCTTACATACAGAGAACAAACTGAGGGTTGATCGGGGTGGTGAAAATGGGTGATGGGCATTAAGAGGGCACTTGTTGGGATGAGCACTGGGTGTCATATGTAAGCGATGAATCCCTGGGTTCTACTCCTGAAACCAAGACCACACTGTACGTTAACTAACTTGATTTTAAATCAAAAAAAGAAAAGAAAAAAGCATTCAAATTCACTTAATGTATCAAATAAACAATGCATAGTACTAGAAGAAGGCATCTTTTAAGTTTTGGATGCTGGATTCACCCTTGGCCAAGGAGTAGAATTTTGTGGTCATGCGCGCACGCGCGTGCGCACACACACACACACACACACACACACACACACACACACACCTCTTAAGTCCAAACTGGGATTTGCTTGCAGTGATACAGATCAGCAGACCTGGCTTCACCTTTTGCTATTTTACTCACTTCTGTTTGTGAAAATGGCACGAGGCGTGGGTCTTACCTTTTCACTACCAGCTTCAGGGTTTTATGAGAGCCCTTCACCAGGCAAATCGCCTCCTGTCTAAACCCTGAGAGACCAATGTCGTTGATGCCGACGATCTCGTCCCCGGCCAGTAACTTGTCCACTGCCGCAGCTTTACTTCCTTCTTCAATCTGCAACAAAGACGCACGTGCCATGAGCCTCCAAACAAGCAAAGCAAGTCCCCAGAAGTCAGCCAGGAGCAACGTGCCTGTGACGTGTGCCGCCCACAGCTCTATGACTGGCTCTGCGATCGGCCAGGACCCCATCTAGGCCCTCAGGCTGCGCGGATTCCTATTTGACGAATGAGGGACACATCCCTCACCCAGCGCTTGCCTCTGCGGGGACCTGGGCTACCTTCACCGAGGGAACAGGAAAGAGCGCATGCGCTCCGGAACACACACGACCCAAAACGGTGGATCTAAAGATACAGGGCCCTTTTCTGGAATCCTTTATCCAAACAATAATGATGGATTATTTTTATTATGTACTGTTTCTCATACATTAATCCCAGGCCTAGATTCTTGTAACTGCTTTACTGAGAGAGAGTTCGAATACCACAAAACTCACCCATATAAATATACAAGTGAATGACTTTTTAGTATATTCACAGAACTGTGGAACCATCACGTCCTAAACCTAGAAGAAACCTGGTAGCCGTGAGCAGTCACCTCCTGACCCCCTCCAGCCCTGGCCACCACTAAACCCACCTCCTGTCTCTATGCATTTGCCCTTGCTGGATAGCTCACAGAAAAAGGATCCTACAGGGGCACCTGGGCATTTCAAGTGGTTAAGCGTCTGACTCTTGATTTTGACTCAGGTCATGATCTCACGGTTTGTGGGATAGAGCCCTCCACTGGGGTCTGTGCTGACAATGTGGAGTCGGCTTGGAATTCTCTCTCTCCCTGTCTCTCTGCCCCTCCCCTGCACTCTCTCTCTCTCTCTCAAAATAAATGAACAATGGGGCACCTGTGTGGTTCAGCCGGTTAAGCATCCAACTCTTGATTTTGGCTCAGGTCATGATCTCATGGTTCATGAGATCGAGCCCTGTGTCAGGCTCTGCACAGGCAGCATGGAGCCTGCTTGGGCTTCTCTCTCCCTCTATCTTTGTTCCTCCCCCACTTGTGCTCTCTCTCTTTCTCTCATAATAAATAAATTTAAAAAATTAAACATTTAAACAAATAAAAAGAATTCTGCAACATGTGGCATTTTTAAAAACGTTTATTTATTTTAAGAGGGAGAAAAAGAGAGTGCACACTCAGGGGAGAGGCAGAGAGAGGAAGAAAGAATCCCAAGCTGGCTTTGTGATGTCAGCACAGAACTCCACTCATGGCTCAAACTCATGAACCAAGAGATCATGACCTGAGACAAAATCAAGAGCCAGATACTTAACCAACTGAGCCACCCAGGCGCCCCGAGAAATCTTGGTCTTTAAATACTAAACCTAGTTTTTTTCTATACAGTAATAATAATCTCAGCAGCAATTAACCCTGCCTGCTTTCTCTACTAGTGCTTGGCAAACTATGGCCCATGAGCGAAATCCAGCCAGATGCGCCCCCCCCTCCCCTTTTTTGTAAATAAAATGTTACTGCAATAGAACCACACCCACTTGCTTCCATATTGCTACAGGACAGCAATGAGTAGCCTGGCCCACAAAGCCAAGAATATTTACTACTTGGCTTGTTACAAAACAGTTTGCCAACCCCAGTTGTATACCAAAAAGCAATTACCTTGACAAACTGCTAGGAAAACCGGTGAACAAAGTTAACGTTTGTGAGAGTATCTGTGTACAGTCTGAAAGCTCACTGCCTGACTGTTTGCCGCGGCCAACCTAACAGTTACTTACAAAGCCCTCACCAAGCAGTAGAGCAGTACATCTTTCCTCCGGGTTAAAAAACTGGGTACTAAGCAACTTACATGCCTCAGTTCTGCAAGTGAACGATAGTTGCCTCAAACCTCCGCTTAAATCTAAGGACGACGTTTGAAGTCTCAGGTTAACCAAGCAATTATTCATCGCAAGTCAACACCATCGATGCAAGTAAACGACTACTTCTTAACCGAATGGATGGCTTCATATTTTTGTTAATAACTGGCTTCAAAAGTCTAGACAATTTTATCCCAACACAGTAACAGACACGTTGTAAGTAAATTTCCACCTGCCCAAGATTACACGCTCAGCCAGGTACAAAGTGCAGGTGACATTCAGTGGAGAGCTTAGGTTTTTGACACGTCCTGTGCGAGAGGCCAAGGGGCTGTCCAGGTGGAGGGTCCGTGGGCAGCTGGCTGTGGGAGAAGAGCATCCAGGGAAAGGTGGCCCACCCGTGGAGTGACCCCAAGCAGAAGATATTTAAAGATTTGAGGGGCAGGGTGCCTGGGTGGCTCAGTAGGTCAAGCGTCCAACTTCGGCTCAGGTCATGATCTTGTGGTTCATGGGTTCAAGCCCCGTGTCGGGCTCTGTACTGACTGCTCAGGGCCTGGAGCCTGCTTCCATTCTGTTTGTCTCCCTCTCTCTCTCTGCCCCTCCCTGACTTGTGCATACACACTCACTCTCTCTCAGAAATAAATAAAACTTAAAAAAAAAAAACCAGGGGGCTGGGGAGACTGAAGGAGGCTGCCCGGACAGAAGACAGAGCCACGGGCAGATAACCACAGAGATGGAACCCTGGATCCCCAACAATTAGAGCGCTGGTGAAAGAGGGCACCAGGTAAACCACAGGAGATAAAGGAGAAAGGGTGAGCATTGCAGAAGCCTCCACCACCAAAGTTCACACTGACAAGGACGGCCGGTGACCCTGCCCGTGCGGGGAAAGCCCCCAGGGGAAGCTGACCAACGCTCTGGCTGGGGTCACTATCAGAGCCCGCAGCACCGTGGTGGCTGGGGTCAAGACCAGCACCTGTCCCCCAAAACAGGGACCCAGAGGCTGCAGACCCTCAAGGCAGCATTCAAGGCGTGCCTGGGTCAGTTTCATCTCCTCTCTCTCTCTCCTCTTGGCGCTAAGTACACAATCTGGAGGGCAAAATCTAGAATACAGAACACATGCAGATGGTAACTTGGGTCTGTACCCAGTGAACTATTGCCTGAATTCCATTAGGTAAATGCTTTGGTGGCATGAGTGCAAAAAAAGCCATCTGCGTTCAGAGTTTGTACTTACTCTTTCAGTAACCATCTACAGAGCAAGTACGATGCAAAAAACCGCTAGATACTGGACAGTGGGTCTTGCAAGATGTAGTTCCCGCCTCGAAGACATTTCTAGGCTTAGAGGCCAATGCTTCTCAACCTGTAATGTGCACACAAGTCTCCCAGGGTTTAAAATGCAGACCTGGGGGTGGCTGCGTGGCTCAGTCAGTTAAGCATCCAACTCCTGATTTCAGCTCATGTCGTGATCCCACAGTTTGTGAGTTTGAGCCCTGCATCAGGCTCTGCACTGGCAGTGTGGAGCCTGGTTGGGATTCTCTCTCTCTTTCTCTCTCCCTCTCTACCCCCCCACCCCGTCTCTGCCCCTCTTCTGCTCATGCCCTCTCTCTCAAAATAGATAAATAAAACTTTAAAAAAATGTTTTTTAAATGCAGATCTGATTCAGCAGGTCCTGGGTGGGGCCTCAACTTCTGCGTCTCTAAGACCATCCTTAACAAGCTCCCAGGAGAGGAGACGATGCTTTGAGTTGCAGTATAGAGATATAGGGACAGATAAATGAAGTACCAGACGAGTGAGAAGTCGGCTTGCCCTCTATGGTGTGGATGGACCCTCCAGGAACATTTTCACAGAGCCCATGGCATTTGGTGCAGCCTTGAAGGATGCACTTTTTGGAGACTCGTCACAACACACAAGGGCCAGGTACCATGAGGAAGCCACAGAACATACAAGTTTTTTTAAGTTTATTTATTTATTTAAAGGAAGAGAGAGAAACCCAAGCTGGCTCTGCACTGACAGTGCAGAGCCCAACACGGGACTCAAACACACGAACCATGAGATCATGACCTGAGCTGAAGCCGGGAGTCGTCACTTAACGGACTGAGCCACCCAGGCGCCCCTGAATCACACATTCTAAAGGGGTTAAAATGGTGAGTTTTGTGTCAGACACATTTAGCATACTAAAAGTCACACATTCTTCTGTATCTACAAGAAAAGATCCTGACCCCACGATAAGCGTCCTCCCTACAGTGATGCCCTTTGAATTGCAGTGAAAGAGAACGTCTTTAGGCAAAACCACCGTGACTAATGACCTGCAGGGTCTCACGACAGTTGTTAAGGCAGCAGGCCCTGGAGGGGACACGTCACCGGTGTCTGGCTCAGCTACCACTTGGTGGGTTTCTCCGCGTCATCCCCACAAACCCTTCTATGGACAAGTTGTGCGAGACTCCCGTGAAGCCCCGTCATGTCCTCCGGCTTCGCCACGGAGACGAACACCATGTTACTTCCTCTCATCCGTAAAGACTTCTCCAGTTTCTCCTCTATAAAGGAAGACTGCATTCCAAAGCCTCCTTCAGCCTCGCCCTAAGCACTCCACCTACACTTCCCAGAAAAAAAAAAAATCGGTCTGGGTTTGGGAGATAAAGTAGCTGGGGCTTTACCCTCCCCCCTGCACCCCCGCCCTTGGCTTCCTCCCCAAGACAAAGTTTCTCTTTGATATTTATTGTGCTCCTGGGGGAAGAAGCTGTAAAAGAAAAAGCAGCTTTGAAAACCTGCATTCTATACCCCCCCCCCACCAACATCTCACAGCAGGTGGGATTAATTAGGCTTCAACTTGGCAAAGAACAAACCTGAAGTCAGTGCTACCCGCACAGGATAAGGACTCTGCCTGCCCGCACGTGACAGTGTATCCAAACCCAACGCTGATGGGCATTCCGTCCCGAGGGCCACGCACTACAAAGGACCGTGCTTGGCACTGTTAACCAGTAGGGGCGACCGCCTACGCGGACAGAGGGTGGGAGCCACCAGCAGGGTAGTTCCGGCCGAGGTCACCTGCTCCAACCCAGAAGAGTCCCCCGCACAACGGGAGGCGGGCAGAGACAAACCCTGCCGTGCCCACGATGCGGGCCCACGTGGCACGCCCTTCACACGTACAGAACGGGAGTCCCGAGCGCCCACGCCAGTCCACAAATTCCACCCGGAGTCACTAACTGGCATTCCGTACGGCAAACCCACGCTCACCGTCCCGATGAAGTGAGATGTCCCGTGACGTCAAGAAGGCCTTACTCTTCTTATAGGAATATGTTGTCTGGAAACAGCAGTGGGGAGAAACAGTTAACGCAAGCCTTTATTTTTTATCATTTAGTTATTTTGAGAGCGAGCGGGCGAGCAGCAACGGGGAAGGGTCACAGAGAGAGAGAGAGGCAGAGAATCCAAAGCAGGTTCTATGCTGGCAGGTCAGAGCCTGGCACAGGGCTCGAACCCACAAACCGTGCAATCACGACCTGAGCCAAAGTCAGACACTGAACCGACTGAGTCACCTAAATGCCCAAGAGTCATTTTGGAACAAAGTTTTCATACTTCTTGGAACGGACGTTACAGATGATCGGGAATGAAGACCCACAGAGGCAAAAGAATCGGGTCTGGGAGCGGACCAGACATACGCTGAAAGGAATCGCGTCCAATGCAGGGGGCAGCACGAGGGGCAACGTTCACCTCTGTCTCGGGGGCGGAAATGCAGTTTCACAAATGGGAAGGGCCATGAACACAACTTGAAAGGAGGTGCGTGTTTCGGGGAGGACATCCCAAAGTCGGGTCTTGACGTGAAGACAGGGGCACGGGCAGGAAGCCCAGGCGTGTCACAGGAACGTCAGCCTGGCAGGGTGTAAAGCTCTCACAAGAGGGCGTTTGAAGATAAGGGCAGAAGGGAGAAGATTAGGAACTTGACCTTGAATCAGAATCTGGGACAATATCCCGTAGGCAGTGAAGGCCCAGAGAAAGCAGGCATGGAAGTAGGGAAATGATAGTATTCACGCAAGTATTTGTGGAAGATGAACCTTGCAGGCACAACACGTGAAATGAATTTCTGCCTAAGAACAAGGCGGCGATGACGAAGATCCTCACCTCCATCTTGGCGCTGGACAGAAACGAGGGCTCAAAACGACACAGGGCAGAGAACAGGAACGTGGGCAAGGACTCTAGATGCTGTGAGGGAAGACCTCACGATGTGGTCACAGATGGACACAACGGGCCAAAGGAAAGAAGCCAGTGGTGCGGAGGTGTTGTGCTCGAGTGATTCAGAAAATCACGATGGCCAGAGATCAGAATGAAAGGAGGAAAACGACACGGAGTCTAATATCCTATTTCAAAGGCCACGAATCACACGTGCAACTTATCAGTTCTACCTCAAGAATGGTCCAGACAACAGGACCTGCATGACAAAGCAATGCCTTTTGTTAGACGGGGCAATCCCTGACGTCACCGCTTCAGGCTGCTTAATTTCGGTATTTTACTCATTCTCCCAGAACCAAAAAGCTTCGGAAAGGAAACCTGACTCATCCAGGGGAAGTATCAAGTAGTGAAATAACCTGAGTGCGTATCTCTGGTAACAGACAAGCCCATTGAAAACTGGAAACTTCCACCTAAACGTGTTGGAGACTCAAACAAGTAATAATTGCCGGCTCCCCTGTGACGAGAGAAGCCACACAAGCCAGGCAGCCCAGCTTCTAGAAGGCTCTTCGGCATCTCGGGACCGACCGGCACCCTCTCCACGGCCAAGATGCCCGAGAGAAAGGTCAACTCGGGTGCAGGGGCGGTGAGGGAGCCCCAGAGGAGACACGCAAGCTGTCAGCTAAAACCTGCACCAGCAAAAGTGGAAATGGAGCAAAACCTCTTCAAACAAACAAAAAAAAAGGGCAAACAAATGGGAAAACAGGCTGAAGGGACTGGCCAAGAAACTACAGATCTACCTGAGGGAACAGAGGAACGAAAGCTTCAGGAGAGCCCAGCCTCTGGAGAAGCAGAGGTGAAGGAAGCCCAGCCTAAGATCACATGCCACGTCTTACTGGTGGGCCCCGTCTCCTTACAGAATCCAGAGGGGAGTTTCATCGCTATTTTGGAAATGTAAGCTTTTTAGTAAGTCTGGGAATATTTTTAAGGAGGGAATGTCACCTCATCCAAGTTAAGTGTAACTTTTTTTTTTTTAAGAGGCAAAATCATTCACTGGTTATGTATTTTTTAGTACAACCAGGAAAGAGCAAGATATGGAATCCCAGGAGGCTCTGGCTGTCTGGGTCAGCTTAACATTCCACGGGTCAGGGGAGCAGTTTTTACAGCCGACAGTACAAAGCATGCTACGTGGCAATCTGGAGGCACGGTGGTGTATTTCGTGTGTCTCGAACACTGAAAGTTACCTCTCTCCCCACAATTCCTAAAGAAAACCATTCCCTGATCTTGGTGCGCTCAGTTCCTGAGCGTGCTAGCCCAGTTTCCCTAAACACTTTGGTTGTGTGCCGTGAAAAACCTGGAAGTTGGAACAAGTCGTGTTTAGGATGTTAAATTGTGAATTGTGAATGAGGTGGGGAGCGCTGTGGTTGAACAGATTATCGACACACAAGATGCTGATACTTATCTCTTCCTAAGGAAAATCTGCCTCCACATTTCAAGCTGTAAAGTCACGGAATAACCGTTTACATAAGAGTGACAGACTACATCTTTTCAGGTCTTTGGTATCTGTGCTAAAAACTGTACAAAATGAGGGGCACCTGGGTGGCTCAGTCGGTTAAGCGTCCGATTCTTGATTTCAGCTCAGGTTACGATCTCACTATTTGTGATTTCAAGCCCCATGTCGGGTTCTGTGCTGACACTGTGGAGCCTAGTTGGGATGCTCTCTCTTTCTCAAAATAAATAAATAAACTTCAAGACAATCTAGACAAAATGAAATGTCTGTGTACGGATCATCAAACCGCCAACAAAATCTCAATTGTGGAAAGAAAAAAAAAAAACACCTCTTCTTTTTCCTCATGGTCGACAACCAAAATCAAAAAGCAAGAGAAAAGACAAAACGATGCCCCACTAAAACTAACAAAAGAAACCACAACCCACCTCCTGGGCTTTGGTCTCCCGGTGAGCGAGTTGGTGTTTACTCCGAGGCATTTAAGAACGCGACGGCTCCCTCTGACTATTCTAACACGTTCCTTTCAGCCTCCCTAAAAGGAGAGCTGGTCACGTGAGATCCCGTAAAAAGAAAGGCAAATGTGGCCTGCACAACGGGACCAAGGCAGGTTAACTACCGGCCAGACCCCGGCCGACGAGATACATAAAAGGAAGACACGCCTGGGTGACGAGCTCGTGCGCGGAGGGGGGATGTGGCCAACAAAAGCGTCAAGGCAGAAGTCCCACGGAAGAGGAGGACAAGATCTGGAGGCTGCACTGGACAGCCAGAGACGGAAACCGAAATCTGGAGGACGGCTCAAGCACAATCGGCAGAGGAGGGGCTCCGCATCTGGCGGTCGGGAGTACAGCGCAGAAGCCAGGCCAGCCGCGCCAGGAGCCAAAGGAGAAGCGTTCCTCCCGAGCCCGGGCCCGGCTGCCCGCCTGCGGCCGGATGAGGCCCGAGCGGGGCCTCCTCTCTACGGGGCAAAGGTCCGGGACAGGAGGACTCTGCAAAGTCCTCAACACCACATCGTCCCTGCATCCGAGGAACAGAGGCCTACGCACGTAAGGGACGGCTTCCGGAAAGCCACATCCAAGGAGCATCTTCTAAACACCCTCGCGTGTCAGAGAGGGTTCAGGCCAGAAGGGACACGAAGACTTCCGGCTCTCACGTTGCCGGTTAGCAACGTGCCGCCTCGGCTCTAGCTCTGCCCTCCGCGGCCTCCCCTGAAGATCCCGCAGAGGGGCCCTGTGACCGCTTCTCCTTGCCGCAGGCACCAGTAAGGACCGTCAGCAGAGGGCACGGGAGGGACACCAGAAGGGGACTCCGTCACCCTTTCCACTTGCGGCCTGTCTTCCTCTATACCTGCTCCCGTGAGGCGGCAGTCACGTGGGCACGGCATCACGTGGGTGCACCCGTCACGTGGGAGAGGCCCCACGTGGGCATGGCACTCACTGGGGCTTGGCGTCACATGGCCTAGGGTCACGTGGGCAAGACAGTCAATGGGCGCGACCGTCACACGGGAGTGGAAGTCACGAGGACAAGGCAGCTGATGGACACAGCAGTCACGTGGGTGTGGCACTCATGCGAGCACGGCAGTTAATGGGAAAGGCAGTCGCTTGGCGTGACAGCGAATGGGTGTGGCAGTCGAGGGACACGTCAGTCACGTGGGCGTGGCAGTCACGTGAGCATGGTAGTTATGGGGGCGGCAGTCACGTGGGTGCGGCATCACGTGGACGTAGAAGTTAACAGGTGCGGCAGTCACGGGAGCATGGACGTCATTGGAGGAGCAAAAGTCACGTGGGTGAGGCGGTTAATGGGCATGGCAGTAATTTGGGCTCAGCAGTTAATGGGTGTGGCAGTCACGTGGGCCCAGCATCAGACTGATGTGACCGTTAATGAGCACAGCACTCATGTGGACAGGTCAGGCAGTCACACGAATGTGACAGTCACATGGGCTCATTAGTTCACGAGTGTGGCAGTCAGGGACTCCACAGTTAATGGGCGCAGCAGTCAAGAGGAAAGTCAGTCATGTGGGCATGGCTTGACACATGTTAATGGATGTGGCAGTCACGTGGGCATAAGTCATGTGGGTGGCACAGCTAAGGGCGGCCATTAGGCCGACCCGCCAGTCACATGGGCATTGAGTCACGTGGGCACAGCAGTCACATGAGCACGGTAGCTATGGGCGTGGCAGTCACGTAGGCAGGGCGTCAAAGGGACCCGACCCTTAATGGGCAAGGGAATCACATGCGAGGCCTTTATGGCCATCCTCCAGTCACGTGAGTGTGACAGTCACGTGGGCATGACCGTTTGGGGGCATGGCTTTCATGTGGGTGTGGCCATTATGCCCACACGCAAGTCACATGGGCGTGGCAATCATGCGAATGGGGTTGTCACGTGCCCACGCCAGTTACGGGCGTGGCAGTCAGGGACGCGTCAGTCACGTGATCACAACAGTTAATGGGCAGGGCAGTCACATGGGTGTGGCAGGTATGACCGCGCGCCAGTCACGTGGGCGTGGCAGTCACGTGAGCATGACAGTGATGGGCGTGGCGGCCACGCGAAGGTGTCAAAGGGCGCGGCACTCACGTGAACATGGCAGTCACGTGGCTCGCCAGTCACATGGCATAATAGTCACGATCGCCACATTAATGGGCGCGGCAGTCACCTGGCGTGCCCAGTAGCACGGTAGCTTCCTGGCACGTTCCGCGGATACGCTGGGGGGCGCGGGCGGCTTCTCGGCAAGTTTTAGCAGCGTCACCCCAGTGCCTTCCCCAGAGGCTTCTCCACCGGCACGCCAGCCGGCTCCGGCAGCACCCTTGCCCCGCTCCCTGCTGAACCTCGAAGGCAGCCGGGGGCAGCCTCCCGCCCGCCTGCTGCTCTGCGACTCCGTGAGTTTGGCCCCTGCCGGGGGTACGCGGTCACACGCGCCCCACGGAGGCCTGACTCCCGGCGGGAGGGGTGGGCTACTTCTAAGGTCTTCTTCCTTCGCTCACCCGCCTCAGCCCCGGGGGTGGTGGCTGCTCCTCATAGCCGGGGTTCTACATTTACAGTCCTCTTTACTTGTCAATTCGAGTAATTATCCATTAAGAGGTAATAATTTTTTTGTACGGGGTGGGGGGGGAGCAAACCTTTCTGTAAAGAGCCGCACGGCGAGCAGTGTTTCAGTTTAGGCTTCGTGGGCCTCGCAGCCTACAGCCAGCGCTCGACTCTGTGCAACCGACAAGACAAAGAACACTGTGTTGTATGTCGCCGGTCTGCCGAATCCTGCTTTATATGAAGCATTTCCTGTCCAAATTACTGAATGGTTTGTCTCCTCTCTGGACACTGACAGATATAAATTCCCCGTGGCAAGTGCAGTAACAGACACCCGCGGGGCCCAAGCAGCAAAATTATATTACGGGCCGGCTAGGGAGCAAGGAGATGATGAGCATCAGCGAAGGATTAAAAGAGGTGGGAGTGTGGGACTCTTGCTCTCAGGATTGTGAGTTCGAGCCCCACACTGGGTGTAGAGGTTACTTAAAAAAATAAAATGTTTAGGGGCGCCTGGGTGGCTCAGTGGTTAAGTGTCTCACTCTTGATTTTGGCTCAGGTCATAATCTTGTGGTTTGTGAGTTCCAGCCCCACATCGCGCTCCGCACTGACAGCGCAGAGCCTGCTTGGGATTCTCTCTTTCCCCCTCTGCCCTTCTCCGCTTTTCGTGCTCTCTCTCAAAATAAACAAACTAAAAAAAAAAAAAAAAAAAAAAAGCCTTGACTCCTCCATTTACTTAACTAGTCAACTTAAAGTCACTCATTTTTGGGGCGCCTGGGTGGCGCAGTCGGTTGGGCGTCCGACTTCAGCCAGGTCACGATCTCGCGGTCCGTGAGTTCGAGCCCCGCATCAGGCTCTGGGCTGATGGCTCGGAGCCTGGAGCCTGTTTCCGATTCTGTGTCTCCCTCTCTCTCTGCCCCTCCCCCGTTCATGCTCTCTCTCTGTCCCAAAAATAAATAAAAAACGTTGAAAAAAAAAAAAAAAAGTCACTCATTTTTGTCTGTTTTGTCACCTAAAAAAAATAATATTTTGTAAACTCTAAAGTATTACACAAGCATATTCACAAATTATTTCACTTACCATTTGTTGGTGTAACAAGGGGAACTACCTGGCTAGGCTTCAGTGACCTAATGATTCTATTCTTGATTTTTTTTTTAAGTGTTTATTTATTTATTTTGAGAGAGCAAGTGAGAGAAAACATGGGTGGGGGAGGAGCGGAGAGAGAGGGAGACAGAATCCCAAGCAGGCTCTGCACTGTTAGTGCAGAATCCGACGTGGGGCTTGAACCCACAAACCTTGAGATCATGACCTGAGCTGAAATCAAGAGTCCCAAGCTCAACTGACTGAGCCACCCAGGTTCCCCCCAATTCTTGATTTTAACATTAGGAAATAAGGCTGAAGTGGTAAGGGAGAATGCTTCATTTACAATTTTCCAAGCTATTTATTTAGGTACAATAGTTTCTAAGTCCTTTCCTGAGGCTGTTTGAAAAAGAAAAAAAAAAAAAAAATCCCAAAGCTCAGTTATCCTAGATGCTATTGTTTAAACCTAACTTAAAGTTTCCTTTTTCCATTATTTAGCTATAATAGCATCACAGAAAACTTAAGTAGACAAAGCCACAGTATATAAATGATATTTTACAAAAATTTAGCCTAAGTGGATTATGTAGAAACCAGACCACAGTTCCCCCTTTTCAAAAAGCATGATTTACATGATAAATTCTCAAGATACAAATACTTGAAAATACTTGTGGTTTAAATACCACAGATTTGCAGTCAAGCAAAGGGAAAAAAAAGGAACACGAATTTCCCCAGGTGGCCCTCTGAACGGGTTCAATAAGTAAAAGGTGTTTCCAACTTAGGCGTCAGTAGTGGGTCCTCTTGGTTAAAATGGGAACTACATTTTCCAGAATGTCCGTCTCTGTATGGTTCTAAGCATTAGAATGAACCTGCCCAACTATGGGAGGCAGAAGCGATACAGCAGCACTATTCTCTACTGGTGACAAGGTCTCTACAAGGTCACAGTCAGCAAGGGACGGCTGCAGAGGGGCCCAGGAGGCCCCAGGACGTCTTCACAGGCCACTACACCACACTGGGGCCGCGAGACCAGTGGCACGCCAGGGGGATGCCCGGCCACACCGAGGGGCCTGCCTCCCTCAGTCTTCCCAAGCCGGGTGGACATGGGTTATCAGAGGCCTTCCTGCTGCCCAACATGCCCCCTGAGGACGTTCTCCCACAATTCCATGAGCTCTAGTTCCTTTAATATGTCTTCATCATCTGTGCGGCTCCCAACGCCTACGTTCCCTGTCGCCCCCTAGCGCCCTCAGGCAGGAAAAGGGAGGGTGTGCCCCCCAGGGTGCACAGTTGCTCAGTGACGTGCACAGGAGCACAGAGTGCCTGAAAGGAAAACGGGGTCACCTGCAGCTCTTCGACGGTGCTTAAACACATGCGCCACAATCTACTCTCTTAACTGTGTTTAAGGCACGGAGAGCCTGGGTGGCTCAACTGCTTAAGTGTTAGACTTCAGCTCATGTCATGATCTCACGGTTCATGAGTTCAAGGCCTGTGTCTGGGTGTCTGCTATCAGCACGGAGCCTGCTTCGAATCCTCTATCCTCTCTCTCTGCCCCTCCCCCACTGGTTCTCTCTCAATTAAAATTAAAAATTTTAAAAACCCTGTGTTTAAGGTGCACAGTTCAGTAGCGTTAAGTATAAACACATCGTGTATACCCCATCTCTAAAACTTCATCCTGTACAACTGACCCTGTATCCGAACAATACCCCAGTCCCCTTCTCGCCACCCCCCCTGCCCCCCAGCAATCACCAGTCTTCTTTCTTTCCGGGAACCCGACTGCTCTAGACACCTTACATAAGTGGAATCATACGGTATTTGTCCTTTCGCCTGGTTATAGCTCTCAAGGTCCATCCATGCCACAGCACATGATGCATAGCACCCTTCCCTTTTAAAGCTCAATAATATTCCCTGTACATATATGCCTTTTCTTTATTTTTTCTCAATGTTTATTTTTAAGAAAGAGAGAGACAGAGAGAGACAGAGAGAGCGTGCACAAGCGGGGGAGGGGCAACGAGAGAGAGGGAGAGAAAGAGAATCCCAATCAAGCTCTGTGCAGTCAACGGAGAGCCCAATGCAGGGCTCGAACTCACGAACCGTGAGATCATGACCTGAGCCAAAGTCGGTCGGTCGCTCAACCGACAGCCACCCAGGTGCCCCTTCTTTATTCTTTCACCTGTCAGTGGACACGTGGGCTGCTTCAATGCCTGCAAGTCCTGTAGGCTACATGGATGTGACCACGTGGGATCAATGTGACCACGTGGGAAACCACACTGCATAACCTATACCTCATCAGTGGGACTGTATGTTACCCAACGGGCCCATACCACAATGTCCACACCAGCATCATCAATGACACCTAAGACCCCAGAACAACCCAGATGTCCAAAAAGTAAACTATGGGACGGCTCATGGCGGAATACCATGTCACACTTCTCTACCTCTGACACTGGGGCTGGGTAATTCTTTGTTGTGGGGGGTCGTGCTGGGCGCAAAATATTTACTAGCAGTATCCCTGCTCTCCACCTACTAGATGCCAGGACCATCCGTCACCCCGATTTGTAACAACTAAAAATGTCTCCAGATATTACCGAATGCCCCCTAGGGGACCCCCCAAAAAAATCACCCTTAGTTCAGAGCCACTGTTCTAGAGAAAGGATTAAGTATCCGGGACAACCATGCCAGCTCTCGTGAACATCTGCACGAAAAGCAAGACACCGCCTAAATCCCATTTTCACGCCTGCCCCGCAAACCCCATCCAGCATGGTGAGAAGCAGACAGCCTCACAGGGACAGGCTCTCTGGTCACTGGCAGCCACGCACAAGGCCCATCGGGCCAGGTGGAGCCACCGTGTTTAATGAGGCCCATCATTACCATGCAAAGCGGGCCTTGTTGTTCTGGGCACCACGGGTCCTGTCCCAACATCACACACCCGCAACTAAGAAGCCTTTGTTCTTTCTCCCCACAGAAAATGGTCTTTCTTGTCTGCGGGCTTTGCTGGCCAGGTCCCCTCCATTCAGGCCGCCGCCCCCATCATGGACATGCACACACTGTACCTGGCTCGCTCCCGTTGGACGCCACACAAGCCTCCTCCTGCCTCCGCCGCGGGCCTGGCGGCCCTCCTCCTGGCCTCTCCGACACCCGGGCTGCATCGCCAACCACTGCTCTGAACACTGTTGATGGGCCTCTGCCTCTGCTTCTAGCCCCGTGGCGGGACTAGCCCGTCTTTGAGAACAAAGCCCAGGTGGCATCTTTGTTTAGTCCCTCCTATACCAACGTCTGTTGCAAGGCAGGAGGCAACACTGTGGAAAGGGCGAACAGACGAAGGGAACCAGTGAAGATAGCCAGGTTTTTGTCTCAAGCCCTGCCTTCATCCTAAGGACCGTGGGAGGAAAACCCCACTACAGTCCTTTTTTTTTTTTTTTTTTTTAACATTTATTCATTTTTGAGCCACAGAGACAGCATGAGCAGAGGAGGGGCAGAGAGAGGGAGACACAGAATCCAAAGCAGGCTGCAAGCTCCAAACTGTCGGCACAGAGCCCGACACGGGGCTCCAAATCACAGACGGCAAATCACAAGGACTCTGAAGTTGGGTGCTTAACCCAGGTGTCCCCAGTCCTGGTCTTTCAAGTCAGTCTTAGAAATCTCAAGACTGGTTGGGGCAAAACCACCCCAAGCATATATGTATGTATGCATGCATGTATATTCTAATTTATTAATTTATTTAAAGTTTATTGAGAGAGCCAGAGAGAGCACAAGCAGAGGGAGGGGCAGAGAGAGAGAGAGAAAGAAAGAGACAGACAGAAAGAAAGAGACAGAGAGAGAGAGAGAAAGACACAGAGAGAGAGAGAGAATCCCAAGCAGGCCATACAATGTCAGCACAGAGCCTGATGTGGGGCTCGAACCCATGAACTGTGAGATCATGACCTGAGCTAAAATTGAGTCGGACGAGCCATCCAGGCGCCCCTCTCTCAGAGCTTCTGGAAACAAATGGTGGGAACATTAAGTGCCGGTTAAACAGAGATGACTGGAATTACTTAGGTTTTCAGTTTTCAAAGTAGAAAAGCAATCTCCAAGAGCTGATAGGCAATCACGAAACAGGAAAAGGAACCGCTGGACATTAGAACAAAGTGTCCCTGGCTTTTCAGAACACACGGCTGTTTATTTTTAATGGACGTTCCCAGCCTACTGCCATTTCAAAGAAACAGCGCTTGTCCCTTCAGATAACGCCGCCCCTGTGCGACCCAAGAGACGCGCTGCTCAGAGGGAACGTGGCCAAAGTTACGTTCACCTTTCCTTTGGGTAAACTCAGAGCTCCCTTAAAGCCTTCGCTTTTTGTGCTGGGTAAAATATGGATGATCTCCTCCATCACAAGGGCTGTCTTTCTGCTTGAAAAACTCTTTTTTCAGTGATGTTGGCGGTGAATGAATGTTTGTGTCCTCCCCAAACTCACATGTTGAGCCCTGATGCCCGGTGGGACACTCCCAGGCGGGATCGGGTCATGAGGGTGCAACCCTCGGGACTGGGATTAGTGCTCTTCTACTAGGCACCCCACAAGCTCCGTCACCCCTTCCCTCATGGGAGGACACCGTGGAAAGACAGCTGTCTATACAGAGGGAAGAGAGCTCTCTCCAGACACCCTATCTGCCACCACGTTGAACTTGGACTTCTGGCCTCCAGAACTGCGAGAAATAACTATTTGTTTACGAGCGGCCCAGTCTGTGGTATTGTTGTTACATTAGCCGGAAGAGACAAAGGCAGATGTCAAAGGTCCAGCCCACAGGGCCTCGCTGAGCCCTGCGGGAAGAACACGAAGCCCTGACTTGCACAGCAAGTGCTCATAAGGTCGAGAAGGGGCCGCGTGTACAAAAGATGCCGCTCGCGGAAGTGAAATCAGCACTCAGTGGGAGCAGGCCTTTTTTTTTTTTAATTCTCCTAAATCTGACCATCTGGATTTTTATCGATAATTTCCCTAGGACCTCAAAGGCTGGCAGTCCTTGGCTTTTAAAAGGGAGGTGAGTGAGGGCCACCTGGGTGGCTCAGCCGGTTGAGCGTCCGACTTCGGTTCAGGTCATGATCACATGGTTCGTGAGTTCGAGCACCGTGTCGGGACCTGTGCTGACAGCTCGGAGCCTGGAGCCTGCTTCGGATTCTGTTTCCCTCTCTCTCTGTCCCTCCCCCACTCATGCTTTCGCTCTCAAAAAATAAAAAAATAAAACATCAAAACAAATTTTTAAATGAGGTGAGAAAAAAATCATTATCAGAAGGTCACATACACGTAACCACGCACGCACCTCTGGTCCTCCTCTGTCATACACGCCTCTTCTCCTGTGTCAGAAGCCACGGCAGCACGCGGGAACCCTACCCCCCAGGCGGTCTTCCTCATGTCCCTTCACCCAGCATTCTGCCACTATCCCTACCCGCATGTCCCCTCCTCCCCTCTCATGTGGGCTCCCTCAGCACCCTAGTCAAGCACTGAGTTCTCCAGGCCCGACTGTATCTTCCAGGGCGATACCCTCCCACCACTGGTGAGCATCAGTCTCTGGAGGCCAGAAGCCCTGCTCTCCCCACAGTAGGAATCCGCCACAGGAGGGGACGGCCACGTTCCCCTGCAGGGAGGGTGGCTGTGCGGTGGTCCTGGCACAGGGGACGGAAGCAGGCGTCAGCTGGAGGCCGCATCAGGGTTTTTTTGTTGTTTATTTGAGAGAGAGAGGGGGAGAGACCAAGAGGAGGGGAGGAGCAGAGAGAGAGGGAGAGAGAGGATCCCAAGTAGGCTGCATGCTGTCAGTGCAAAGCCTGATGTAGGGCTTGATCTCACGAACCATGAACAGATCAGGACCCGAGCCGAAATCAGGAGTCAGGCGCTTAACCGACCGAGG